>NC_064617.1:42022048-42680381 GCF_023898315.1 Schistocerca nitens | reverse complement strand
GAAAATGATGGATATATATACAGCTGTGTTGAAATTACATCTACAGGTGGTGAATGTTGGTAAGGAAGCTTTCAGCAGTGTCTTCCAGTCCACGTTCCCATAGGTTAGAAACTAAAGTGTATATACACAGCTGTGTAGAAATTACATCCACAGATGGTGAATGTTGGTAATGAGGCTTTCTGCAGCCTGTTCCAGTCCACCTTCACCTAGATTAGAAAATAAAGTGTATATATACAGCTGTGTAGAAATTACATCCACAGATGATGGATGTAGGTAATGAGGCTTTCTGCAGTCCCTTCCAGTACACGTTCACATAGGTTAGAAACTAAAGGGTATATACATAGCTGTGTAGAAATTACATCCACAGATAGTGAATATTGGTAATGAGGCTTTCTGCAGCCCCTTCCAGTCCACCTTCACCTAGATTAGAAAATAAAGGGTATATATACAGCTGTGTAGAAATTACAACCACAGATGGTGAATGTTGGTAATGAGCCTTTCTGCAGGCCCCTTCCAATCCACCTTCACCTAGATTAGAAAGTAAAGGGTATGTATACAGCTGTGTAGAAATTACACCCACAGATGATGAATGTTGGTAATGTGGCTTTCTGCAGCCCCTTCCAGCCCAGCTTCACTTAAATTAGAAAATGATGGATATATATACAGCTGTGTAGAAATTACATCTACAGATGGTGAATGTTGGTAAGGAAGCTTTCAGCAGTGTCTTCCAGTCCACGTTCACATAGGATAGAAACTAAAGGGTATATACATAGCTGTGTAGAAATTACATCCACAGATGGTGAATATTGGTAATGAGGCTTTCTGCAGCCCCTTCCAGTCCACATTCACCTAGATTAGAAAATAAAGGGTATATATACAGCTGTGTAGAAATTACAACCACAGATGGTGAATGTTGGTAATGAGGCTTTCTGCAGCTTCTTCCAGTCCACCTTCACCTACATTAGAAATAAAAGGGTATATACATAGCTGTGTAGAAATTACATCCACAGATGGTGAATGTGGGTAATGAGGTTTTCTGCAGCCCCTTCCAGTCCACCTTCACTTAAATTAGAAAATGATGGATATATATATACAGCTGTGTAGAAATTACATCTACAGATGGTGAATGTTGGTAAGGAAGCTTTCAGCAGTGTCTTCCAGTCCACGTTCACATTGCTTATAAACTAATGGGTATATACGTAGCTGTGTAAAAATTACATCCACAGATGGTGAATGTTGGTAATGAGGCTTTCTCCAGCCCCTTCCAGTCCACCTTCACTTAAATTAGAAAATGATGGATATTTATACAGCTGTGTAGAAATTACATCTACAGATGGTGAATGTTGGTAAGGAAGCTTTCTGCAGTGTCCTCCAGTCCACGTTCACATATGTTAGGAACTAAAGTGTATATACATAGCAGTGTAGAAATTACATCCACAGATGGTGAATGTTGGTAATGAGGCTTTCTGCAGCCCTTTCCAGCCCACCTTCACCTAGATTAGAAACTAAAGGGTATATACATAGCTGTGTAGAAATTACAACCACAGATGGTGAATGTTGGTAAGGAAGCTTTCAGCAGTGTCTTCCAGTCCACGTTCACATAGGTTAGCAACTAAAGGGTATATACATAGCTGTGTAGAAATTACATCCACCGATGGTGGATGTTGGTAATGAGGCTTTCTGCAGACCCTTCCAGTCCATCATCACTTAAATTAGAAAATGATGGATAAATATACAGCTGTGTAGAAATTACATCTACAGATGGTGAATGTTGGTAAGGAAGCTTCCAGCACTGTCTTCCAGTCCACGTTCACATAGGTTAGAAACTAAAGGGTATATACATAGCTGTGTAGATTTTACATCCACAGATGGTGAATGTTAGTAATGAGGCTTTCTGCAGCCCCTTCCAGTCCACCTTCACCTGGATTAGAAACTAAAGGGTATATTCATAGCTGTGTAGAAATTACAACCACAGATGGTGAATGTTGGTAATGAGGTTTTCTGCAGCCCCTTCCAGTCCACCTTCACCTAGATTAGAAAATAAAGGGTATATATACAGCTGTGTTGAAATTACATCCACAGATGATGAATGTTGGTAATGAGGCTTTCTGCAGCCCCTTCCAGTCCACCTTCGCTTAAATTAGCAAATGATGGATATATATACAGCTGTGTAGAAATTACATCTACAGATGGTGAATGTTGGTAAGGAAACTTTCAGCAGCGTCTTCCACTCCACGTTCACATAGGTTAGAAACTAAAGGGTATATACATAGCTGTGTAGAAATTACATCCACAGATGGTGAATGTTGGTAATGAGGCTTTCTGCAGCCCCTTCCAGTCCACCTTCCCCCTAGATTAGAAAATAAAGGGTATATATACAGCTGTGTAGAAATTACATCCACAGATGATCAGTGTTGGTAATGAGGCTTTCTGCAGCCCCTTCCAATCCACCTTCACTTAAATTAGAAAATGATGGATATATATACAGCTGTGTAGAAATTACATCTACAGATGGTGAATGTTGGTAAGGAAGCTTTCAGCAGTGTCTTCCAGTCCACGTTCACATAGGTTAGAAACTAAGGGGTATTTACATAGCTGTGTAGAAATTACATCCGGAGATGGTGAATGTTGGTAATGAGGCTTTCTGCAGCCCCTTCCAGTCCACCTTCACCTAGATTAGAAAATGAAGGGTATATATACAGCTGTGTAGAAATTACATCCACAGATGATGAATGTTGGTAATGAGGCTTTCTGCAGCCCCTTCCAGTCAACCTTCACCTAGATTAGAAAATAAAGGGTATATATACAGCTGTGTTGTAATTACATCCACAGATGATTTATGTTGGTAATGAGGTTTTGTGCAGCCCCTTCCAGTCCACCTTCACCTAGATTAGAAAATAAAGGGTATATATACAGCTGTATTGAAATTACATCCACAGATGATGAATGTTGGTAATGAGGCTTTTTGCAGCCCCTTCCAGTCCACCTTCACCTACATTAGAAACTAAAGGGTATATTCATAGCTGTGTAGAAATTACAACCACAGATGGTGAATGTTGGTAAAGAGGCTTTCTGCAGCTCCTTCCAGTCCACCTTCACCTAGATTAGAAAATAAAGGGTATAATACAGCTGTGTAGAAATTACATCCACAGATGATGAATGTAGGTTATGAGGCTTTCTGCTGCTCCTTCCAGTCCACCTTCACATAAATTAGAAAATAATGGATATATATACAGCTGTGTAGAAATTACATCCACAGATGGTGAATGTTGGTAATGAGGTTTTCTGCACCCCCTTCCAGTCCACCTTCACCTAGATTAGAAAATAAAGGGTATAAATACAGCTGTGTAGAAATTACATCCACAGATGATGAATGTAGGTAATGAGGCTTTCTGCAGCTCCTTCCAGTCCACCTTCACTTAAATTAGAAAATGATGGATATATATACAGCTGTGTAGAAATTACATCTACAGGTGGTGAATGTTGGTAAGGAAACTTTCAGCAGTGTCTTCCAGTCCACGTTCCCATAGGTTAGAAACTAAAGGGTATATACATAGCTGTGTAGAAATTACATCTACAGATGATGAATGTTGGTAATGAGGCTTTCTGCAGCCCCTTCCAGTCCACCTTCACCTAGATTAGAAAATAAAGGGTATATATACAGCTGTGTAGAAATTACAACCACAGATGGTGAATGTTGGTAATGAGGCTTTCTGCAGCTCCTTCCAGTCCACCTTCACTTAAATTAGAAAATGATGGATATACATACAGCTGTGTTGAAATTACATATACAGTTGGTGAATGTTGATAAGGAAGCTTTCAGCACTGTCTTCCAGTCCACGTTCACATAGGTTAGAAACTAAAGGGTATAGACATAGCTGTGTAGAAATTACATCCACAGATTGTGAATGTTGGTAATGAGGCTTTCTGCAGCCCCTTCCAGTCCACCTTCACCTAGATTAGAAAATAAAGGGTATATATACAGCTGTGTAGAAATTACAACCACAGATGGTGAATGTTGGTAATGAGGCTTTCTGCAGCCCCTTCCAGTCCACCTTCACCTAGATTAGAAAATAAAGGGTATATATACAGCTGTGTAGAAATTACGTCCACTGATGATGAATGTTTGTAATGAGGCTTTCTGCAGCCCCATCCAGTCCACCTTCACCTAGATTAGAAAATAAAGGGTATATATACAGCTGTGTTGAAATTACATCCACAGATGATGAATGTTGGTAATGAGGCTTTCTGCAGCCCCTTCCAGTCAACCTTCACATAGATTAGAAAATAAAGGTTATATATACAGCTGTATTGAAATTACATCCAGAGATGATGAATGTTGGTAATGAGGCTTTCTGCAGCCCCTTGCTGTCCACCTTCACTTAAAGTAGAAAATGATGGATATATATACAGCTGTCTAGAAATTACATCTACAGATGGTGAATGTTGGTAAGGAAGCTTTCAGCAGTGTCTTCCAGTCCACGTTCACATAGGTTAGAACCTAAAGGGTATATACACAGCTGTGTAGAAATTACATCCACAGATGGTGAATGTTGGTAATGAGGCTTTCAGCAGCCCCTTCTAGTCCACCTTCACCTAGATTAGAAAATAAAGGGTATATATACAGCCGTGTAGAAATTACAACCACAGATGGTGAATGTTGGTAATGAGGCTTTCTGCAGCCACTTACAGTCCACCTTCACCTACATTAGAAAATAAAGGGTATATATACAGCTGTGTAGAAATTACATCCACACATGGTGAATGTTGGTAATGAGGCTTTCTGCAGACCCTTCAAGTCCACCATCACTTAAATTAGAAAATGATGGATTAATATACAGCTGTGTAGAAATTTCATCTACAGGTGGTGAATGTTGGTAAGGAAGCTTTCAGCACTGTCTTCCAGTCCACGTTCACATAGGTTAGAAACTAAAGCGTATATACATAGCTGTGTAGAAATTACATCCACAGATTGTGGATGTTGGTAAGGAAGCTTTCTGCACTGTCTTCCAGTCCACGTTCACATAGGTTAGAAACTAAAGGGTATATACATAGCTGTGTAGAAATTACATCCACAGATTGTGAATGTTGCTAATGAGGCTTTCTGCAGCCCCTTCCAGTCCACCTTCACCTAGATTAGAAAATGAAGGGTATATATACAGCTGTGTAGAAATTACATCCACAGATGATGAATGTTGGTAATGAGGCTTTCTGCAGCCCCTTCCAGTCAACCTTCACCTAGATTAGAAAATAAAGGGTATATATACAGCTGTGTTGTAATTACATCCACAGATGATTTATGTTGGTAATGAGGTTTTGTGCAGCCCCTTCCAGTCCACCTTCACCTAGATTAGAAAATAAAGGGTATATATACAGCTGTATTGAAATTACATCCACAGATGATGAATGTTGGTAATGAGGCTTTTTGCAGCCCCTTCCAGTCCACCTTCACCTACATTAGAAACTAAAGGGTATATTCATAGCTGTGTAGAAATTACAACCACAGATGGTGAATGTTGGTAAAGAGGCTTTCTGCAGCTCCTTCCAGTCCACCTTCACCTAGATTAGAAAATAAAGGGTATAATACAGCTGTGTAGAAATTACATCCACAGATGATGAATGTAGGTTATGAGGCTTTCTGCTGCTCCTTCCAGTCCACCTTCACTTAAATTAGAAAATAATGGATATATATACAGCTGTGTAGAAATTACATCCACAGATGGTGAATGTTGGTAATGAGGTTTTCTGCACCCCCTTCCAGTCCACCTTCACCTAGATTAGAAAATAAAGGGTATAAATACAGCTGTGTAGAAATTACATCCACAGATGATGAATGTAGGTAATGAGGCTTTCTGCAGCTCCTTCCAGTCCACCTTCACTTAAATTAGAAAATGATGGATATATATACAGCTGTGTAGAAATTACATCTACAGGTGGTGAATGTTGGTAAGGAAACTTTCAGCAGTGTCTTCCAGTCCACGTTCCCATAGGTTAGAAACTAAAGGGTATATACATAGCTGTGTAGAAATTACATCCACAGATGATGAATGTTGGTAATGAGGCTTTCTGCAGCCCCTTCCAGTCCACCTTCACCTAGATTAGAAAATAAAGGGTATATATACAGCTGTGTAGAAATTACAACCACAGATGGTGAATGTTGGTAATGAGGCTTTCTGCAGCTCCTTCCAGTCCACCTTCACTTAAATTAGAAAATGATGGATATATATACAGCTGTGTTGAAATTACATATACAGTTGGTGAATGTTGATAAGGAAGCTTTCAGCACTGTCTTCCAGTCCACGTTCACATAGGTTAGAAACTAAAGGGTATAGACATAGCTGTGTAGAAATTACATCCACAGATTGTGAATGTTGGTAATGAGGCTTTCTGCAGCACCATCCAGTCCACCTTCACCTAGATTAGAAAATGAAGGGTATATATACAGCTGTGTAGAAATTACATCCACAGATGATGAAAGTTGGTAATGAGGCTTTCTGCAGCCCCTTCCAGTCAACCTTCACCTAGATTAGAAAATAAAGGGTATATATACAGCTGTGTTGAAATTACATCCACAGATGATTTATGTTGGTAATGAGGCTTTCTGCAGCCCCTTCCAGTCCACCTTCACCTAGATTAGAAAATAAAGGGTATAAATACAGCTGATTAGAAATTACATCCACAGATGATGAATGTAGGTAATGAGGCTTTCTGCAGCTCCTTTCAGTCCACCTTCACTTAAATTAGAAAATGATGGATATATATACAGCTGTGTAGAAATTACATCTACAGGTGGTGAATGTTGGTAACGAAGCTTTCAGCAGTGTCTTCCAGTCCACGTTCCCACAGGTTAGAAGCTAAAGGGTATATACATAGCTGTGTAGAAATTACATCCACAGATGGTGAATGTTGGTAATGAGGCTTTCTGCAGCCCCTTCCAGTCCACCTTCACCTAGATTAGAAAATAAAGGGTATATATACAGCCGTGTAGAAATTACAACCACAGATGGTGAATGTTGGTAATGAGGCTTTCTGCAGACCCTTCCAGTCCACCTTCACTTAAATTAGAAAATGATGGAATAATATACAGCTGTGTAGAAATTACATCTACAGGTGGTGAATGTTGGTAAGGAAGCTTTCAGCAGTGTCTTCCAGTCCACGTTCACATAGGTTAGAAACTAAAGGGTATAGACATAGCTGTGTAGAAATTACATCCACAGATTGTGAATGTTGGTAATGAGGCTTTCTGCAGCCCCTTCCAGTCCACCTTCACCTAGATTAGAAAATAAAGGGTATATATACAGCTGTGTAGAAATTAAATCCACAGATGATGGATGTAGGTAATGAGGCTTTCTGCAGCCCCTTCCAGTCCACGTTCACATAGGTTAGAAACTAAAGGGTATATACATAGCTGTGTAGAAATTACATCCACAGATGGTGAATGTTGGTAATGAGGCTTTCTGCAGCCCCTTCCAGTCCACCTTCACCTAGATTTGAAAAAATAGGGTATATATACAGCTGTGTAGAAATTACAACCACAGATGGTGAATGTTGGTAATGAGGCTTTTTGCAGCCCCTTCCAGTCCACCTTCACCTAGATTAGAAAATAAAGGGTATATATACAGCTGTGTAGAAATTACATCCACAGATGATGAATGTTGGTAATGAGGCTTTCTGCAGCCCCTTCCAGTCCACCTTCACTTAAATTAGAAAATGATGGATATATATAAAGCTGTGTTGAAATTACATCTACAGATGGTGAATGTTGGTAAGGAAGCTTTCAGCACTGTCTTCCAGTCCACGTTCACATAGTTTAGAAACTAAAGGGTATATACATAGCTGTGTAGAAATTACATTTACAGATTGTGAATGTTGGTAAGGAAGCTTTCAGCACTGTCTTCCAGTCCACGTTCACATAGGTTAGAAACTAAAGGGTATAGACATAGCTGTGTAGAAATTACATCCACAGATTGTGAATGTTGCTAATGAGGCTTTCTGCAGCCCCTTCCAGTCCACCTTCACCTAGATTAGAAAATAAAGGGTATATATACAGCTGTGTAGAAATTACATCCACAGATGATGAATGTTGGTAATGAGGCTTTCTGCAGCCCCTTCCAGTCAACCTTCACCTAGATTAGAAAATAAAGGGTATATATACAGCTGTGTTGTAATTACATCCACAGATGATTTATGTTGGTAATGAGGCTTTCTGCAGCCCCTTCCAGTCCACCTTCACCTAGATTAGAAAATAAAGGGTATATATACAGCTGTATTGAAATTACATCCACAGATGATGAATGTTGGTAATGAGGCTTTTTGCAGCCCCTTCCAGTCCACCTTCACCTACATTAGAAACTAAAGGGTATATTCATAGCTGTGTAGAAATTACAACCACAGATGGTGAATGTTGGTAAAGAGGCTTTCTGCAGCCCCTTCCAGTCCACCTTGACCTAGATTAGAAAATAAAGGATGTATATACAGCAGTGTCGAAATTACATCCACAGATAGTGAATGTTGGTAATGAGGCTTTCTGCAGACCCTTCCAGTCCACCTTCACTTAAATTAGAAAATGATGGATTAATATACAGCTGTGCAGAAATTACATCTACAGATGGTGAATGTTGGTAAGGAAGCTTTCAGCAGTGTCTTCCAGTCCACGTTCACATAGGTTAAAAACTAAAGTGTATATACACAGCTGTGTAGAAATTACATCCACAGATGGTGAATGTTGGTAATGAGGATTTCTGCAGCCCCTTCCAGTCCACTTTCACCTAGATTAGAAACTAAAGGGTATATACATACCTGTGTAGAAATTACAACCACAGATGGTGAATGTTGGTAATGAGGCTTTCTGCAGCCCCTTCCGGTCCACCTTCACTTAAATTAGAAAATGATGGATATATATACAGCTGTGTAGAAATTTCATCTACAGATAGTGAATGTTGGTAAGGAAGCTTTCAGCAGTGTCTTCCAGTCCACGTTCACATAGGTTAGAAACTAAAGGTTATATACATAGCTGTGTAGAAATTACATCCACAGATGGTGAATGTTGGTAATGAGGCTTTCTGCAGCCCCTTCCAGTCCACCTTCACCTAGATTAGAAAATAAAGGGTATATATACAGCTGTGTAGAAATTACATCCACAGATGATGAATGTTGGTAATGAGGCTTTCTGCAGCCCCTTCCAGTCCACCTTCAATAAATTAGAAAATGATGGATATATATACAGCTGTGTAGAAATTACATCTACAGATGGTGAATGTTGGTAAGGAAGCTTTCAGCAGTGTCTTCCAGTCCACGTTCCCATAGGTTAGAAACTAAAGGGTATAAACATAGCTGTGTAGAAATTACATCCACAGATGGTGAATGTTGGTAATGAGGCTTTCTGCAGCCCCTTCCAGTCCACCTTCACCTAGATTAGAAAATAAAGGGTATATATACAGCCGTGTAGAAATTACAACCACAGATGGTGAATGTTGGTAATGAGGCTTTCTGCAGCCCCTTCCAGTCGACCTCCACCTAGATTAGAAAATAAATGGTATATATACAGCTGTGTAGAAATTACATCCACAGATGGTGAATGTTGGTAATGAGGCTTTCTGCAGACCCTTCCAGTCCACCTTCACTTACATTAGAAAATGATGGATTAATATACAGCTGTGTAGAAATTACATCTACAGGTGGTTAATGTTGGTAAGGAAACTTTCAGCAGTGTCTTCCAGTCCACGTTCCCATAGGTTAGAAACTAAAGGGTATATACACAGCTGTGTAGAAATTACATCCACAGATGGTGAATGTTGGTAATGAGGCTTTCTGCAGCCCCTTCCAGTCCACCTTCACCTAGATTAGAAAATAAAGGGTATATATACAGCTGTGTAGAAATTACATCCACAGATGATGGATGTAGGTAATGAGGCTTTCTGCAGCCCCTTCCAGTCCACCTTCACCTAGATTAGAAAATAAAGTGTATATATACAGCTTTGTAGAAATTACATCCACAGATGGTGAATGTTGGTAATGAGACTTTCTGCAGCCCCTTCCAGTCCACCTTGACCTAGATTAGAAAATAAAGGATGTATATACAGCAGTGTCGAAATTACATCTACAGATGGAGATTGTTGGTAAGGAAGCTTTCTGCAGCCCCTTCCAGACCACATTCACATAGGTTAGAAAATAAAGTGTATATATACAGCTGTGTAGAAATTACATCCACAGATGGTGAATGTTGGTTATATTTGTAGAAATTATGTAGAAATTACATCCACAGATGGTGATTGTTGGTAAGAATGCTTTCTGCAGCCCCTTCCAATCCACCTTCAATTAGGTTAGAAGATAAAGGAGAAATGTACAGCTGTGCAGGAAATAGATCTGCCGATCGCAATTGTTGGTAGGGATGCTTTCTGAACCCCCTTCCAGTCCTTCTTCACATAGGTTAGGATATGAAGTGTATATATACCGCTGTGTAGAAATTACATCCACAGTTGGTGTATGTTGGTAATGAGGCTTTCTGCAGCCTCTTCCATTCCACCTTCACCTAGATTAGAAAATAAAGGGTATATATACAGCTGTGTAGAAATTACATCCAGAGATGGTGAATGTTGGTAATGAGGCTTTCTGCAGCCCCTACCAGTCCACCTTCACCTAGATTAGAAACTAAAGGGTATATACATACCTGTGTAGAAATTACAACCACAGATGGTGAATGTTGGTAATGAGGCTTTCTGCAGCCCCTTCCAGTCCACCTTCACTTAAATTAGAAAATGATGGCTATATATATACAGCTGTGTAGAAATTAAATCTACAGATGGTGAATGTTGGTAATGAAGCTTTCAGCACTGTCTTCCAGTCCACGTTCCCATAGGTTAGAAACTAAAGGGTATATACATAGCTGTGTAGAAATTACATCCACAGATGGTGAATGTTGGTAATGAGGCTTTCTGCAGCCCCTTCCAGTCCACGTTCACATAGGTTAGAAACTAAAGGGTATATACATAGCTGTGTAGAAATTACATCCACTGATGGTGAATGTTGGTAATGAGACTTTCTGCAGCCCCTTCCAGTCCACCTTGACCTAGATTAGAAAATAACGGATGTATATACAGCAGTGTCGAAATTACATATACAGATGGAGATTGTTGGTAAGGAGACTTTCTGCAGCCCCTTCCAGTCCACATTCACATAGGTTAGAAAATAAAGTGTATATATACAGCTGTGTAGAAATTACATCCACAGATGGTGAATGTTGGTTATATTTGTAGAAATTATGTAGAAATTACATCCACAGATGGTGATTGTTGGTAAGGATGCTTTCTGCAGCCCCTTCCAATCCACCTTCAATTAGGTTAGAAGATAAAGGAGAAATGTGCAGCTGTGCAGGAAATAGATCTGCCGATCGCAATTGTTGGTAGGGAGGCTTTCTGAACCCCCTTCCAGTCCTCCTTCACATAGGTTAGGATATAAAGTGTATATATACCGCTGTGTAGAAATTACATCCACAGTTGGTGAATGTTGGTAATGAGGCTTTCTGCAGACCCTTCCAGTCCACCTTCACTTAAATTAGAAAATGATGGATTAATATACAGCTGTGTATAAATTATATCTACAGATGGTGAATGTTGGTAAGGAAGCTTTCAGCAGTGTCTTCCAGTCCACGTTCCACAGGTTAGAAACTAAAGGGTATATACACACTTGTGTAGAAATTACTTCCACAGATGGTGAATGTTGGTAATGAGGCTTTCTGCAGCCCCTTCCAGTCCACCTTCACCTAGATTAGAAAATAAAGGGTATATATACAGCTGTGTAGAAATTACATCCACAGATGATGGATGTAGGTAATGAGGCTTTCTGCAGCCCCTTCCAGTCCACGTTCACATAGGTTAGAAACTAAAGGGTATATACATAGCTGTGTAGAAATTACATCCACAGATGGTGAATGTTGGTAATGAGGCTTTCTGCAGCCCCTTCCAGTCCACCTTCACCTAGATTAGAAAATAAAGGGTGTATATACAGCTGTGTAGAAATTACAACCACAGAAGGTGAATGTTGGTAATGAGGCTTTTGGCAGCCCCTTCCAGTCCACCTTCACCTAGATTAGAAAATAAAGGGTGTATATATACAGCTGTGTAGAAATTACATCCACTGATGATGAATGTTGGTAATGAGCCTTTCTGCAGCCCCTTCCAGTCCACCTTCACTTAAATTAGAAAATGATGGATATATATACAGCTGTGTTGAAATTACATCTACAGATGGTGAATGTTGGTAAGGAAGCTTTCAGCACTTTCTTCCAGTCCACGTTCACATAGGTTAGAAACTAAAGGGTATATACATAGCTGTGTAGAAATTACATCCACAGATTGTGAAGGTTGGTAATAGGGCTTTCTGCAGCCCCTTCCAGTCCACCTTCACCTAGATTAGAAAATAAAGGGTATATATACAGCTGTGTAGAAAATACATCCACAGATGATGAATGTTGGTAATGAGGCTTTCTGCAGCCCCTTCCGGTCCACCTTCACTTAAATTAGAAAATGATGGATATATATACAGCTGTGTAGAAATTACATCTACAGATAGTGAATGTTGGTAATGAGGCTTTCTGCAGCCCCTGCCAGTCCACCTTCACTTAAATTAGAGAATGATTGATATATATACAGCTGTGTTGAAATTACATCTACAGATGTTGAATGTTGGTAAGGAAGCTTTCAGCACTGTCTTCCAGTCCATATACACATAGGTTAGAAACTAAAGGGTATATACATAGCTGTGTAGAAATTACATCCACAGATTGTGAATGTTGGTACTGAGGCTTTCTGCAGCCCCTTCCAGTCCACCTTCACCTAGATTAGAAAATAAAGGGTATATATTCAGCTGTGTAGAAATTACAACCACAGATGCTGAATGTTGGTAATGAGGCTTTCTGCAGCTCCTTCCAGTCCACCTTCACTTAAATTAGAAAATGATGGATATATATACAGCTGTGTAGAAAAAACATCTACAGATGGTGAATGTTGGTAAGGAAGCTTTCAGCACTGTCTTCCAGTCCACGTTCACATAGGTTAGAAACTAAAAGGTACATACATAGCTGTGTAGAAATTACATCCACAGATTGTGAATGTTGGTAATGAGGCTTTCTGCAACCCCTTCCAGTCCACCTTCACCTAGATTAGAAAATAAAGGGTATATATACAGCTGTGTAGAAATTACATCCACAGATGGTGAATGTTGGTAATGAGGCTTTCTGCAGCCCCTTCCAGTCCACCTTCACCTAGATTAAAAAATAAAGGGTATATATACAGCTGTGTAGAAATTACATCCACATATGATGAATGTTGGTAATGAGGCTTTCTGCAGCCCCTTCCAGTCCACCTTCACTTAAATTAGAAAATGATGGATATATATACAGCTGTGTTGAAATTACATCTAAAGATGGTGAATGTTGGTAAGGAAGCTTTCAGCACTGTCTTCCTGTCCACGTTCACATAGGTTAGAAACTAAAGGGTATATACATAGCTGTGTAGAAATTACATCCAAAGATGGTGAATGTTGGTAATGATGCTTTCTGCAGCCCCTTTTAGTCCACCTTCACCTAGATTAGAAAATAAAGGGTATATATACAGCTGTGCAGAAATTGCAACCACAGATGTTGAATGTTGGTAATGAGCCATTCTGCAGCCCCTTCCAGTCCACTTTCAGCTAGATTAGAAAATAAAGGGTATATATACAGCTGTGTAGAAATTACATCCACAGATGATGGATGTAGGTAATGAGGCTTTCTGCAGCCCCTTCCAGTCCACGTTCACATAGGTTAGAAACTAAAGGGTATATACATAGCTGTGTAGAAATTACATCCACAGATGGGGAATGTTGGTAATGAGGCTTTCTGCAGCCCCTTCCAGTCCACCTTCACCTAGATTAGAAAATAAAGGGTATATATACAGCTGTGTAGAAATTACAACCACAGAAGGTGAATGTTGGTAATGAGGCTTTTTGCAGCCCCTTCCAGTCCACCTTCACCTAGATTAGAAAATAAAGGGTATATATACAGCTGTGTAGAAATTACATCCACTGATGATGAATGTTGGTAATGAGGCTTTCTGCAGCCCCTTCCAGTCCACCTTCACTTAAATTAGAAAATGATGGATATATATACAGCTGTGTTGAAATTACATCTACAGATGGTGAATGTTGGTAAGGAAGCTTTCAGCACTTTCTTCCAGTCCACGTTCACATAGGTTAGAAACTAAAGGGTATATACATAGCTGTGTAGAAATTACATCCACAGATTGTGAATGTTGGTAATGAGGCTTTCTGCAGCCCCTTCCAGTCCACCTTCACCTAGATTAGAAAATAAAGGGTATATATACAGCTGTGTAGAAATAACAACCACAGATGTTGAAACCGAGCGAGGTGGCGCAGTGGTTAGACACTGGACTCGCATTCGGGAGGACGACGGTTCAATCCCGCGTCCGGCCATCCTGATTTAGGTTTTCCGTGATTTCCCTAAATCACTCCAGGCAAATGCCGGGATGGTTCCTCTGAAAGGGCACGGCCGACTTCCTTCTCCATCCTTCCCTAATCCGATGAGACCGATGACCTCGCTGTCTGGTCTCCTTCCCCAAAACCAACCAACCAACCAACCACAGATGTTGAATGTTGGTAATATGGCTTTCTGCAGCCCCTTCCAGTGTACTTTCACCTAGATTAGAAAATAAAGGGTATATATATAGCTGTGTAGAAATTACATCTACAGATAGTGAATGTTGGTAATGAGGCTTTCTGCAGCCCCTTCCAGTCCACCTTCACTTAAAGTTGAAAATGATTGATATATATACAGCTGTGTTGAAATTACATCTACAGATTGTGAATGTTGGTAAGGAAGCTTTCAGCAGTGTCTTCCAGTCCACGTTCATACAGGTTAGAAACCAAAGGGTATATACATAGCTGTCTAGAAATTACATCCACAGATGGTGAATGTTGGTAATGAGGCTTTCTCCAGCCCCTTCCTGTCCACCTTCACCTATTTAGAAAATAAAGGGTATATATACAGCTGTGTAGAAATTACATCCACAGATGGTGAATGTTGGTAATGAGGCTTTCTGCAGCCCCTTCCAGTCCACCTTCACCTAGATTAGAAAATAAAGGGTATATATACAGCTGTGTAGAAATTACATCCACAGATGGTGAATGTTGGTAATGAGGCTTTCTGCAGCCCCTTCCAGTCCACCTTGAACTAGATTAGAAAATAAAGGATGTATATACAGCAGTGTCGAAATTACATCTACAGATGGAGATTGTTGGTAAGGAGGCTTTCTGCAGCCCCTTCCAGTCCACATTCACATAGGTTAGAAAATAAAGTGTATATATACAGTTGTGTAGAAATTACATCCACAGATGGTGAATGTTGGTTATATTTGTAGAAATTATGTAGAAATTACATCCAGAGATGGTGATTGTTGGTAAGGATGCTTTCTGCAGCCCCTTCCAATCCACCTTCAATTAGGTTAGAAGATAAAGAAGAAATGTACAGCTGTGCAGGAAATACATCTGCCGATCGCAATTGTTGGTAGGGAGGCTTTCTGAACCCCCTTCCAGTCCTCCTTCACATAGGTTAGGATATAAAGTGTATATATACCGCTGTATAGAAATTACATCCACAGTTGGTGAATGTTGGTAATAAGGCTTTCTGCAGACCCTTCCATTCCACCTTCACTTAAATTAGAAAATGATGGATTAATATACAGCTGTGCAGAAATTACATCTACAGATGGTGAATGATGGTAAGGAAGCTTTCAGCAGTGTCTTCCAGTCCACGTTCACATAAGTTAAAAACTCAAGTGTATATACACAGCTGTGTAGAAATTACATCCACAGATGGTGAATGTTGGTAATGAGGCTTTCTGCAGCCCCTTCCAGTCCACCTTCACCTAGATTAGAAAATAAAGGGTATATATACAGCTGTGTAGAAATTACATCCAGAGATGGTGAATGTTGGTAATAAGGCTTTCTGCAGCCCCTTCCAGTCCACCTTCACCTAGATTAGAAACTAAAGGGTATATACATACCTGTGTAGAAATTACAACCACAGATGGTGAATGTTGGTAATGAGGCTTTCTGCAGCCCCTTCCAGTCCACCTTCACCTAGATTAGAAAATAAAGGGTATATACATAGCTGTGTAGAAATTACATCCACAGAAGGTGAATGTTAGTAATGAGGCTTTCTGCAGCCCATTCCAGTACACCTTCACCTAGATTAGAAAATAATGGGTATATATACAGCTGTGTAGAAATTACATCTACAGATGGTGAATGTTGGTAAGGAAGCTTTCAGCAGTGTCTTCCAGTCCACGTTCACATAGGGTAGAAACTAAAGGGTATGTACATAACTGTGTAGAAATTACATCCACAGATGGTGAATGTTGGTAATGAGGTTTTCTGCAGCCCCTTCCAGTCCACCTTCACTTAAATTAGAAAATGATGGATATATATACAGCTGTGTAGAAATTACATCTACAGATGGTGAATGTTGGTAAGGAAGCTTTCAGCAGTGTCTTCCAGTCCACGTTCACATAGGTTAGAAACTAAAGAGTATATACATAGCTGTTTAGAAATTACATCTACAGATGGTGAATGTTGGTAATGAGGCTTTCTGCAGCCCCTTCCAGTCCACCGTCACCTAGATTAGAAACTAAAGGGTATATACATACCTGTGTAGAAATTACATCCACAGATGGTGAATGTTGGTAATGAGGCTTTCTGCAGCCCCTTCCAGTTTACCTTCACCTAGATTAGAAAATAAAGGGTATATACATAGCTATGTAGAAATTACATCCACAGATGGTGAATGTTGGTAATGAGGCTTTCTGCAGCCCCTTCCAGTCCAACTTCACCTAGATTAGAAAATAAAGGGTGTATACATAGCTGTGTAGAAATTACATCCACAGATGGTGAATGTTAGTAATGAGGCTTTCTGCAGCGCCTTCCAGTCCACCTTCACCTAGATTAGAAACTAAAGGGTATATACATACCTGTGTAGAAATTACAACCACAGATGGTGAATGTTGGTAATGAGGCTTTCTGCAGCCCCTTCCAGTCCACCTTCACCTAGTTAGAAAATAAAGTGTATATATACAGCTGTGTAGAAATTACATCCACAGATGATGAATGTTGGTAATGAGGCTTTCTGCAGCCCCTTCCAGTCCACCTTCACTTAAATTAGAAAATGATGGATATATATACAGCTGTGTAGAAATTACATCTACAGATAGTGAATGTTGGTAAGGAAGCTTTCAGCAGTGTCTTCCAGTCCACGTTCACATAGGTTAGAAACTAAAGGTTATATACATAGCTGTGTAGAAATTACATCCACAGATGGTGAATGTTGGTAATGAGGCTTTCTGCAGCCCCTTCCAGTCCACCTTCACCTAGATTAGAAAATAAAGCGTATATATACAGCTGTGTAGAAATTACATCCACAGATGGTGAATGTTGGTAATGAGGCTTTCTGCAGCCCCTTCCAGTCCACCTTGACCTAGATTAGAAAATAAAGGATGTATATACAGCAGTGTCGAAATTACATCTACAGATGGAGATTGTTGGTAAGGAGGCTTTCTGCAGCCCCTTCCAGTCCACATTCACATAGGTCAGAAAATATAGGGTATAAATACAGCTGAGTAGAAATTACATCTATAGATGGAGATTGTTAATAAGGAGGCTTTCTGCAGCCCCTTCCAGTCCACCTTCACCTAGATTAGAAAATAATGGGTATATATACAGCGGTGTAGAAATGACATCCACATATGGTGAATGTTGGTAGTGAGGCTTCCTGCAGCCCCTTCCAGTCCACATTCACATAGGTTAGAAAATAAACCGTATATATACAGCTGTGCAGAAACGACTTCTACAGATGGTGATTGTTAATAAGGAGGCTTTCTGCAGCCCCTTCCAGTCTACCTTCTCATAGGTTAGGAAATAAAGGGAATATATACAGCTGCGTAGGAATTACATCCACAGATGGTGAATGTTGGTAATGAGGCTTTCTGCAGCCCCTTCCAGTCCACCTTCACCTAGATTAGAAAAAAAAGGGTATATATACAGCTGAACCCCCTTCCAGTCCTCCTTCACATAGGTTATGATATAAAGTGTATATATACCGCTGTGTAGAAATTACATCCACAGATGGTGAATGTTGGTAAGGAGGCTTTCTGCAGCCCCTTGCAGTCCACGTTCGCATAGGTTAGAAAATAAAGGGTATATACACAGCTGTGTAGAAATTACATCCACAGATGTTGAATGTTGGTAACGAGGCATTCTGCAGCCCCTTCCAGTCAACCTTCACCTAAATTAGAAAATAAAGGATATATATACAGCTGTGTAGAAATTACATGTACAGATGGTGAATGTTGGTAAGGGGGCTTTATGCAGCCCCTTCCAGTCCTCCTTCACATAGGTTAGGAAATACAGGGAATATATACCGCTGTGTAGAAATTACATCCACAGATGGTGAATGTTGGTAATGAGGCCTTCTGCAGCACCTTCCAGTTCACGTTCACATAGGTTAGAAAATAAAGGGTATATATACAGCTGTGTAGAAATTACATCCACAGATGGTGAATGTTGGTAATGAGGCTTTCTGGAGCCCCTTCCCGTCCACAATCACATAAATTAGAAAATAAAGGGTATATATACAGCTGTGTAGAAATTACATCCACAGATGGTGAGTGTTGGGAAGGAGGCTTTCAGCCCGTTCCAGTCCTTCTTCACCAAGGTTACAAAATAAAGGTGATATTTACAGCTGTGCAGGAATTACGTGTACTAATCGTGAACGTTTGGATACAAACGACTCCGACCGCAATGCCGTAGAGTCATCAAAGACAGCAAAAAAGCTTGTTGGGCCTCATTCACCATCTCCTGTAACAGTTTTACTCCCTTTTCTGTCGTCTGGGGAGGCCTCCGCCGTCGGGCATTAAGGCCCGCTCCTCGGTACCTGGCCTGACTTCATGTAATGAGGTCCTTGTTGATTCTGTGAATGTCTCCAACGGCTTCGGCCGCTCTTTCAAAAAAGGTTTCAAGCTCCGCCCATTACCACCCTGCCTTCCTTCACAGGAAAGAGGCAGAAGAGGCTTGGCGGCCTTCCTTCCACTCGATGAATCTGGAAAATTGTAATGCCCCCTTTACTATGCGGGAACTCGAACGTGCTCTTGCACTGTCCTGGAACTCTTCTTGGGGGGCCAGATGCCATTCATGTTCAGATGCTGGCACACCTTTCTCCGGCAGGCAAAACCTTCCCTCTTCGTACCTACAATCGCGTTTGGACAGAAGGTCAAGTCTCCATGCATTGACGGGCGCAGTCATTGTTCCTATACCCAAACCCGGGAAGCATAGACACCTTCCTTCTGGTTACTGCCCCATTTCTCTTACAAGTTGTGTCTGTAAGGTGATGGAGTGCATGGTTAACGCTCGGTCAGTTTGGATTCTTGAATCTCGATGGCTACTTACCAATGTTCAATGCGGCTCTTGTCGCCGCTGCTCCGCTGTTGACCAACTTGTGACTGATGGTAAGGAGGCTTTCATCAGTCCCTTCCAGTCCTTCACCTAGGTTAGAAAATAAAGGAGATATATACAGCTGTGCAAAAATTACATCTACAGATGGTGAATGTTGGGAAGGAGGCTTGCAGCCCCTTCCAGTCCCCCTTCACCAAGGTTAGAAAATAAAGGTGATACATACAGCTGTGCACAAACTACATCTACAGATGGTGATTGTTGGTAAGGAGCATTTCATCAGCCCCTTCCAGACCTCCTTCACCTAGGTTAGAAAATAATGGAGATATATACTAATGTGCAAAACTACATCTACAGATGGTGAATGTTGGGAACGAGGCTTTCAGTCCCTTCCAGTCCCACTTCACCAAGTATAGAGAATGAAGCTGATATATACAGCTGTGCAGGAATTACATCTACAAATAGTGAATGTTGGGAAGGAGGCTTTCAGCCACTTCCAGGTGCCTTTCACCAAGGTTAGAAAATAAACGTGATATATACAGGTGTGCCGAAATCACATCTACAGATACTGAATGTTGGGAAGGAGTCTTTCTGCAGCCCGTTCCAATCCACCTTCACCTAGGTTAGAAAATAATGGAGATATATTCTACTGTGCAAAATTACATCTACAGATGGTGATGTTGGGAAGGAGGCTTTCAGCCCCTTCCAGTTCTCCTTCACAAAGGTTAGAAAATAAAGGTAATATAGACAGCCGTGCAGGAATTACATCTACAGATGGTGAATGTTGGGAAGGAGGTATTCACCACCATCCAGTACCCCTTCAGCAAGGTTAGAATATAAATGTGATATATACAGCTGTGCTGGAATTACATCCATAGATGGTGAATGTTCTGAAAGAGGCTTTCAACACCTTCCCGCCACGTACAGCAATTTTCGAATAGAACGGTGATATATACAGCTGTGCTAGAATAACATCTACAGATGGTGAATGTTCGGAAATAGGCTTTCAGCCCCTTCCCGTCCCGCTTAACCAAGGTTAGAAAATAAAGGTGATATATTCAGTTGCGCAGGAATTGCATCTACACATAGTGAATGTTGGGAAGGAGGCTTTCAGCCCCTTCCAGTCCTCCTTCACCTAGGTTAGAAATTAAAGGTGATATATACTGCTGTGCAGGAATTACATCTACAGATAGTGAATATTTGGAAGGAGACTTTCTGTAGCCCCTTCCAGTCCCCCTTCACCAAGGTTAGAAAAAAAAGGTGATATATACAGTTGTGCAGGAATACATCTACAGATGGTTAATGTTGGAAATGAGGCTTTCAGGACCTTCCAGTCCCATTTCTCAAAGGTTAGAAATTAAAGGTGATATATACAGCTGTGCAGGAATTACATCTACAGAAGGTGAATGTTGGCAGGAGGCATTCTGCAAGCCGTTTCAGTCCACCTTCACCTAGGTTAGAAAATAAAGGTAATATATACAGCCGTGCAGGAATTACATCTACAGATGGTGAATGTTGGGAAGGAGGTCCTCAGCTTCTTCCAGTCCCCCTTCACCTAGGTTTGAAAATAAAGGTGATATATACAGCTGTGCAGGAATTACATCTGCAGATGGACCCCCCAGGGGGTCCACAACTCTTTTGTGGACACGAGCGTAGCGAGCACGGGACCCCGAGCTAATGTGGCCCTCCTTGCTTTCCGGGCTGCATACCTTCCCTTTCCGCATCCTTCCCCGTCCCACATCTTCGCCCCCCCACCCCCCCCTCACCACTGGCTCTTTCCTTCCCTTTCTCCCCCTCTGGGAGTATGGTTTGTGCCTACGTCCGGAGACGGACGCTCGAAACTGTTCTAATGTCCTTGCTTTCTACACTCGCAAGTCCTTGTCCTTCCTCTGTCCTTCTCTTTTCCTTCCCTCTTCTCTTTGCCCTTTTCTCCGCTTCGGCATTTGAGACCCCCTCTTCTTTCCTTTCCCTTTCTCTTTTTTCCTCCCTGTGCGTGTCTGAAGGCCGACCCACGCACTTCCATGCGTAGTCGGTGACGGGGTAATGCGTAATTCCCCGCCCCGGGTAGACAGGTAGGACAAGTACGTACCCCCTGGTAACGGCCAGGCCCAGGGAGGGGTGATTACCCGAGCTGATGCCTTCTGAAAGTGCCGATTGATCCCTCCGTCCGTTTGTTGGGAGGTGTGAACAATCACCTAAGGCGGGAGTGCCCTCAGTGAGGGCCCCCACAAGGGATCGGAGACGCCGGTAATCATGGGGGATTCTTCCGCAATGGTTTCCTCACCTTCCACTATGTCTGCTCACAAACGTAAGTTCACTGAGCCTCAGCCACAGACAGTTCTTCCATCGTTGCCACAGTTTCTTGTTGTTTCTCGGTCTGACGAAGGTCACGACTTCTCCACGGTCAACCCTTTCATTATTCAGAAAGGTGTCGACGCAATTGCAGGTCCTGTAAAGTCTTGTTCCAGATTACGGAATGGCACCCTGTTGTTAGAAATACACAGTGCCCTCCAGGCACAACAATTGCTGCGTACTTCTCTGCTCCACACCTTCCCTGTCCGGGTGGAACCGCACCGTACCTTAAATTCCTCACGTGGAGTCGTTTATACACGCACCCTCGATGGATTGTCTGATGAAGAAATTCAGCACTACCTGTCTGACCAGGGCGTAACGGCTGTTCATAGTGTTACGAAAAGGGTTGACACGAAGATCATTCCAACCCGCACTGTCTTCTTGACATTTGACAAAGTTCAACTCCCATCGAAAATCAAAGCAGGCTATGAGATAATTTCCGTTCGCCCTTACGTCCCAAACCCTACGCGTTGCTATCGATGTCAGCGGTTCAATCACACCAGCCAGTCCTGTACCAATCCGGCCAAATGTGTTACGTGTGGCAAGGATGCCCATGAGGGTGTTTGTCCACCTACATCCCCTTGCTGCATCAACTGTATGGGTGACCACGCTGCTTCCTCTAGAGTTTGCCCAATTTCTAAGGACGAAAAGCTCATCCAGGAAATAAGAGTGAAGGAAAAGGTGTCGACCTTTGCTGCTCGAAAATTATTCGCCAGTCGACAGCCCACCGTGCCTCAGACAGGCAAATACAGCACTGTACTTGCATCTCCTCGGCCAACAAAGGAGGCGGCCACGCAGACTTGCGACCTCACCTTTAGTACCACGGTCGTCAGATCGGCCAGCGCAAAGATCGCCCGTTCAACCTCACCACATTCGCCTGCCCACTCTATGGCTCACCCTTCGTCGGGTTCTGCTAAATCTCGAGCCCAAAAGTCAGACGCCAAGTCTTCAAAAAAAGAGCATACTCGTGAAGAGTTTTTACGTACCGCAACTTCACAACCATCGGTTCCTCCTTCATCTAAACATCATACTTCCAAGAAGGCTACAAAGAAACCCAGTTCCTCTCCTTCTCCACCAAGGCGTGTCCCATCTACAGCACCACCTGGCGGAAATCGCCCTCGGCCGTCTTCTGTGTCGCCGAGACGCACTGCTGGTGGCCGGTCAACCGGCCGATCGCTGGTGGCAGGGGCTGCTCCTGACCAACCTATGGATCAGGATCTTCTGCCTTCGGCTGAATGCCATTCCATGCTGTCGGTCACAAGCTCTGAGCAGTCGTTGAGTTGATAGCACCCTTGGTCACATTCCTCCATTTTCTGTTCACCCTATGTCCATTATCCACTGGAATATCTGCAGCATTCGAGCCAATCGGGATGAATTGTCAGTCCTCTTACGATCCTACTCGCCGGTCATCTTCTGTCTTCAGGAAACAAAGCTGCGTCCCCATGACCGCTTTGTTCTCCCTCATTTTCAGTCCGTCCGATATGACCTCCCCTCTGTTGAAGGCACTCCAGCCCATGGAGGACTCATGATTCTTCTCCATGATACTCTCCATTATCACCCAATCCCCTTAAACAGTTCCTTCCAAGCTGTCACCGTCCGTCTTTCCCTTTCTGGATACACATTCTCTCTTTGTACTGTATACATTCCATCATCCACACCAATGGCACGAGCTGATCTCCTTCATCTTCTTGGTCAGCTTCCACCCCCCTATTTGATGGTTGGGGACTTCAATGCCCACCACCCGCTTTGGGGATCTCCACATCCATGTCCACGTGGCTCTCTATTGCTAGACGTCTTCCACCAAGCGGATCTAGTTTGCCTCAACACTGGGGTTCCCCACATTTTTGTCTGCCTCCACGACAAATTTATCTCATTTGGGCCTTGCGGTCGGTACTGTTCCGCTAGCTCGGCGCTTCGAATGGTTCGCCCTTGATGATACACACTCGAGTGACCACTTTCCATGTGTCCTTAGACTGCAGCCTCAACTGCCATATATGCGCTCGCGACGCTGGAAGTTTGCCCAAGCCGATTGGACACTTTTTTCGTCTCTAGCGACATTCGATGACCGTCGCTTTCCCAGCGTCAATGATGAGGTCACACATATTACCGACGTTATTCTTACAGCTGCGGAACGTTCAATACCACGCACCTCCGAATTGCCCCGGCGACCCCCAGTTCCTTGGTGGAATGAGGCATGCTGTGACGCAATATGTGAGCGGCGATGTGCTCTTCGCATTTTCCGTCACCATCCTACTTTGGCCAACTGTATCCGCTATAAGCAGCTCCGTGCGCGATGCCGTCGCGTCATCCGCGATAGCAAGAAGGCAAGCTGGAAATTCTTTATTAGCTCATTTAACACCTTCACTCCCTCCTCGGAAGTTTGGAGTCGGCTTCGACGGTTCTCAGGCGCGCCTAGTTTCTCTCCGGTCTCTGGGCTCACTGTCGCGCATGATACCTCAGTGGACCCCGTCGCAATTTCTAACTCATTGGGTCAGCACTTTGCTGAGATTTCGAGCTCTTCAAATTACCCGCCAGCGTTTCTCCTGAAGAAACGTGCAGCGGAAGTGTGACATCTTGCTTTCTCCTCTCAAAATCACGAAATCTACAATACTGTTTTCTCCATGCGGGAACTCCAACATGCCCTCTCTTCTTCTCGCTCCTCCGCCCCAGGATCGGATGGTATCCATGTCCAAATGTTGCTGCATTTATCAACCCATAGTCTGCGTTACCTCCTTCGCCTTTATAATCGAATTTGGACCGACAGTACCTTTCCGAGACGGTGGCGGGAAGCTATTGTCGTTCCCGTTCCGAAACCTGGAAAGGACAAACATCTCCCCTCTAGCTATCGCCCCATTTCTCTCACGAGTAGTGTCTGTAAGGTTTTGGAGCGTATGGTGAATTACCGTTTAGCTTGGTGGCTGGAATCCCGCAGTCTTTTAACACCTGCCCAATGCGGATTCCAGAAGCATCGTTCTCCAGGTGACCATCTTGTTGCTCTCTCCACTTATATCATGAACAATTTTCTCCGGAAACGCCAAACAGTAGCAATATTTTTTGATCTGGAGAGAGCATACGATACCTGTTGGAGGACAGGCATCCTCCGCACACTGTTCTCTTGGGGCTTTCGAGGCCGCCTGCCCCTTTTTCTTCGCGAATTTATGGCAGAGCGCACTTTTAGGGTGCGGGTGAACACTACTCTCTCCCATACTTTCTCCCAAGAAAACGGGGTACCCCAGGGCTCCGTGCTGAGTGTTGTACTGTTTACCATCGCCATAAATCCAATTATGGATTGTCTCCTTCCTGATGTCTCGGGCTCCCTCTTTGTGGACGATTTTGCGATCTACTACAGCTCTCAACAGACCAGCCTTCTTGAACGACGTCTTCAAGGATGTCTCGATCGCCTCCACTCGTGGAGCATCGAAACCGGCTTCCGTTTCTCACCCAGTAAGACCGTTTGTGTCAATTTTTGGCGACGTAAGGAGTTTCTTCCGCCCTCCTTACATCTAGGTCCTGTGAACCTTCCGTTTTCAGACGTCGCTAAATTCTTGGGTCTTATGTTTGACAGAAAATTGTGCTGGTCCTCCCACGTTTCCTATCTTTCGGCTCGCTGTCTGCAATCCCTTAACACCCTCCGTGTCCTGAATGGTACCTCCTGGGGAGCGGACCGAGTGGTCCTTCTCCGCCTCTATCGCGCCTTAGTGCGCTTGAAATTGGATTATGGAAGCATCGTCTACTCCTCTGCTCGGCCGTCTATTCTTCGGCGTCTCGACTCTATCCACCACCGTGGATTACGTTTAGTGTCTGGAGCTTTTTACACTAGCCCTGTGGAAAGCCTTTATGCTGAGACTGCTGAACCTCCGCTGTCCAATCGGCGAGCAGTCCTTCTGAGTCGTTATGCTAGCCATCTGTCTTCCATGCCTGCTAATCCAGCCCATGACCTTTCTTTCGACGCCTCCTTTGATGTAGGGTATGCAGACCGCTCCTCCTCCCTACTACCCCCGGGAGTCCGCTTCCGTCAGCTGCTCCATTCTCTTTCCTTCCGCTTTCCTAAAACCTTCTTGACAACTTGGGGTACAGCACCGCCTTGGCTCCCTCCCCGGATCTGCCTGCTCCGTGACCTTTGCCAATTTCCCAACGATGGTACCCCTACACTTGTTTATCGTCGGGCTTTTGCTGCTCTGTGCACAAATGACGGACGCCACATTTATTTACACCGACGGCTCGAAAACATCGTTAGGTGTAGGGAGTGCCTATATTGTTGGCGACACCCCAAATCACTTATGGCTTCCCAACCAGTGTTCGGTTTATACTGCGGAGCTTTACGCTGTTCTCCAGGCTGTCCACTACATCTGCCGCCATCAGCGGATACAGTACGTAATCTGCTCAGATTCTCTCAGCTCTCTCCTCAGTCTCCAAGCTCTTTACCCTGTGCACCCTCTGGTCCACTGGATTCAGGACTGTCTGCGCTTGCTCCACCTGGGGGGCATCTCGGTGGCGTTCCTCTGGCTCCCAGGACACGCTGGTATCTGTGGGAATGAGGCGGCCGATATAGCGGCCAAGGCTGCAGTCTCTCTTCCTCGGCCAGCTATTCAGTCGCTTGCCTTCACCGATCTACGGAGTGGTTTATGTTGCAACGTTGCTCATTTATGGCATGTGCATTGGTCAAAACTTCCCCATAATAAATTGCGGGAAGTGAAAGCCCTTCCTTGTGCTTGGACCTCTTCCTCCTGAACGCGTCGTCGGGAGGAGGTAATTTTAGCTAGACTCCGGATAGGGCATTGTCTTTTTAGCCATCAACATCTTTTAAGCGGCGATCCTCCCCCACTCTGTCCCCACTGCTCTCAGCTGTGGACGGTAAGACACCTTTTAATTGAATGCCCCTATTTTAATCCGTTATGCTCCCGTCTACAGCTATCGCCTGATCTATCGTCGATTTTAGCAGATGACACGCTCTCAGCCGACCGCGTTCTCCAGTTTATTAGTGACAGTGAAATGACGTCAGTCATTTGAAGCCTTTTTGGGGACAACCAACCCCTTTCTGTAGTGGATTTTTAAGCATTCCTTCTGCTTTTAGTTTCTCCGCTTTTATGACTTTGTTCCCATTGCTGCTGATTTTCAATTTCGGTTTCTTACTATCTTAAGTCACGGGCTGGGTGCTAATGACCATAGAAGATTTGCACCCTAAAACCAAAATAAAGAAAAAAAAAAAATCCGCAGATGGTGAATGCTGGGAAGGACCCTTTCAGCCCCTTCCATTCCCCGTTCACCAAGGTTAGAATATAAAGGTGTTAATTCCAGCTGTGCAGGAATTACATCTACAGATGGTGAATGTTGGGAAGACGGCTTTCAACCCCTTCCAATCCCCCTTCACCAAGGTTAGAAATTAAAGGTGATATATACAGCTGTGCAGGAATTACATATTCAGATGGTGAATGTTGGGAAGGACTCTTTCTTCCGCTTCCAGTCACCCTTCACCATGGTTAGAAATTAAAGGTAATTTATACAGCCATGCAGGAATTACAACTACAGATGGTGAATGTTGGGAAGGAGGCTTTCAGCCCCTTCCAGTCCCCCTTCACCAAGGTTAGAAAATAAATGTGATATATACAGCTGTGCAAAAAATACATCTACAGATGGTGAATGTTGGGAAGGAGGATTTAAGCCCCTTCAAATCCCCCACTTACCAAGGTCCGAAAATAAAGGTGATATATACAGTTGTGCAGGAATTACACCTACAGGTAGTGATTGTTGGTAAGGAGGCTTCCTGCAGCTCTTTCCATTCCTCCTTCACCTAGGTTAGAAAATAAAAGAGATATATGCAGCTGTGAAAGAATTACATCTGCAGATGCTGAATGTTGGGAAGGTGGCTTACAGCCGATTCCAGTCCCCTTTCACCAAGGTTAGAAAATAAAGGTGATATACGCAGCTGTCCAGGAATTACATCTACAGATGGCGATTGTTGGTAAGGACGCTTCCTGCAGCCAATCCAGTCGTCGGACTGCTAGGTTAGAATATATAGGAGATATATACAGCTGTGCAGAAACTACATCTACAGATGGAGATTGTTGGTAAGGAGGCTTTCATCAGCCCCTTTCAGTCCTCCTTCACATAGGTTAGAAAATATAGCAGATGTACACAGCGGTGCAGGAATTACATCTACAGATGGTGAATGTTGGAAAGAAGGATTTCTGCAACTCCTTCCATTCCTCCTTCACCTGGGTTAGAAAATAAAAATATATATACAGCTGTGCAAAAATTACATCTACAAATGGTGATGTTGGGATGCAGGCTTTCAGCCCTTCGAGTCCCCCTTCACCAAGGATATAAAATAAAGGTGATATATACAGCTGAGCAGGAATGGCATCTACAAATGGTGAATGTTGGGAAGGATGCTTTCAGCTCCTTCCAGTCCCCCGTCACCAAGGGTAGAAAATGAAAGTGATATATACAGCTGTGCAGGAACTACATCTACAGATGGTGAATGTTTGGAAGGTGGCTTTCAGCCCCTTCGAGTCCCCCTTCACCATGGTTAGAAAATAAAGGTGATATATACAGATGTGCATTATATACAGCTACAGACGGTGAATGTTGGGAAGAAGGCTTTCAGCACTTTCCAGTACCCCTTCACCAAAGTTAGAAAATAAAGGTGATATATACAGCTGTGCGGAAATTACATATACAGATAGTGAACATTGCGAAGGAGGCATTCAGCCCCTTGCAGTCCCCCTTCACCAAGGTTAGTAAATAAAGGTGATATATACAGCTGTGCAGGAATTACATCTACAGATAATGATTGTTGGTAACGAGGCTTTCTGCAGCCCCTTCCAGTCCTCCTTTGCCATAGGATGGAAATATGGGAGATATATACAGGTGTGCAAAAATTACATCTACAGATGGTGAATGTTTAGAAGGAGGCTTTCAGCCCCTTCCAGTCCCCCTTCACCAAGCTCAGAAACTAATGTGATATATACAGCTGTGCAGGATTTACATCTACACATGGTGATTGTTGGTAAGGAGGGTTCCTGCAGCCACCTCAAGTCGTCGTACGTCTAGGTTAGAATATATAGGAGATGTATATATACAGTTGTGCAGGAATAACATCTACAGATAGTGATTGTTGGTAAGGAGGCTTCCTGCAGCCAATAAAGTCGTCAGACGGCTAGGTTAGAATATATAGGAGAAACTACATCAAACGATGGTCATTATTGGTAAAGAGGCTGTCTGCACCCCTTCCAGTCCCCCTTCACCTAGGTTAGAAAATAAAGGAGATATATGCAGCTGTTCAAAAACTACATCTAGAGGTGGTGAATGTTGGGAAGCAGGTTATCAGCCCCCTCCAGTACCCTTCGCCAAGTTTAGGATATAAAGGAGACATATACAGCTGTGCAGGAAATACATGTGCCGATCGTGATTGTTGGTAGGGAGGATTTCTGCAGCCCCTTCCAGTCCGCCTCCACGTAGGATAGGAAATAAAGGGAATATATACAGCTATGTAGGAATTCCATCTACAACTGGTGAATGATGCTAAGGAGGCTTTCTGCAGCCCCTTCCAGTTCTCCTTCCCCTAAATTAGAAAATAATTAGTATATATACAGTTGTTTAGAAATTACATCCACAGATGGTGGATGTTGGTAAGGAGGCTTTCTGCAGCCACTTCCAGTTCTCCTTCCCCTAGATTAGGAAATAAAATTGATGTATACAGCAGTACTGAAATTACATCCACGGATGGTGAATGTTGGTAAGGAGGCTTTCTGCAGCCCCTTCCAGTCCACGTTCACATAGGTTACAAAATAAAGGGTATATATACAGCTGTGTAGAAATTACATCCACAGATGATGAATGTTGGTAATGAATCTTTCTGCGGCCCCTTCCAGTCCACCTTCAGCTTGATTAGAAAATAAAGGGTATATATACTGCTGTGTAGAAATTACATACACAGATGGTGAATGTTGGTAAGGAGGCTTTTTGCAGCCCCTTCCAGTCAACCTTTACCTAGGTTAGGAAATAAAGGATATATATACAGCAGTGTAGAAATACCATCCACAGATGGTGAATGTTGGTAATGAGGCTTTCAGCAACTCCTTCCAGTCCACCTTCACCTAGATTAGAAAATAAAAGGTATATACACAGCTGTGTAGAAATTACATCCACAGATGGTGAATGTTGGTAATGAGGCTTTCTGCAGCCCCTTCCAGTCCACCTTCAACTAGATTAGAAAGTAATGGGTATATATACAGCTGTGTAGAAATTACATCCACAGATGGCGAATGTTGGTAATGAGGCTTTCTGCAGCCCCTTCCAGTCCACGTTCACATAGGTTAGAAAATACAGGGTACATATATAGCTGTGTAGAAATTACATCCAAAGATGGTGATTGTTAATAAGGAGGCTTTCTGCAGCCCCTTCCAGTCAACCTTTACCTAGGTTAGGAGATAACGGATATATATACAGCAGTGTAGAAATTCCATCCACAGATGGTGATTGTTAATAAGGAGGCTTTCTGCAGCCCCTTCCAGTCCACCTTCACCTAGATTAGAAAAGGAAGTGTATATATACAGCTGTGTAGAAGTTATATCCACAGATGGTGAATGTTGGTAATGAGGCTTTCTGCAGCCAAGTCCAGTCCACCTTCACCTAGATTAGAAAATAAAGGATATATATACAGCTGTGTAGAAATTACATCTACAGAAGGTGAATGTTGGTAAGGAGGTTTTCTGCAGCCCCTTCCAGTCCACTTTCACATAGGTTAGAAAATAAAGGATGTATATACAGTAGTGTAGAAATTTCACCCACAGATGGTGAATGTTGGTAAGTAGGCTTTCTGCAGCTCCTTCTAGTCCACGTTCGCATAGGTTAGAAAATAAAGGGTATATACACAGCTGTGTAGAAAATACAGCTGCAGATGGTGATTGTTAATAAGGAGGCTTTCTGCGCCCCTTCCAGTCTACCTTCACATAGGTTAAAAGATAAAGGATAAACATTCATCTGTGCAATAAATACATCTGCCGATCGTGATTTTTGGTAGGGAGGCTTTATGCAGCCCCTTCCTGTCCTCCTTCACATAGGTTAGGAAATAAAGGGTATATATACAGCTGTGTAGAAAAGACATCCACATATGGTGATTGTTAATAAGGAGGCTTTATGCAGCCCCTTCCAGTTCCCGTTCACAAAGGTTAGAGAATAAATGGTATATATACAGCTGTGAAGGAATTACATCCACAGATGGTCAATGTTGGTAATGAGGCTTTCTGCAGACCCTTCCAGTCCACCTACACCTAAATTAGAAAATAAAGGGTATATATACAACAGTATAGAAATTACGTACACAGATGGTGAATGTTGGTAAGGAGGCTTTCTGCAGCCCCTTCCAGTCCACCTTCACCTTGATTAGAAAATAATGTGTATATATACAGCTGTGTAGAAATTACATCCACACATGTAGAATGTTGGTAATGAGGCTTTCTGCAGCCCTTTGCAGTCCACATTCACATAGGTTAGAAAATAAAGGTTACATATACAGCTGTGCGGAAACTACATATTCAGTTGGTGATTGTTAATATGGAGGCTTTCTGCAGCCCCTTCCTATCCTCTTTCACATAGGTTAGGAAGTAAAGGGAATATATACAGCTGTGTAGGAATTAAATCTACAGATGGTGAATGATGCTAAGGAGGCTTTCTGCAGCCCCTTCCAGTTCTCCTTCCCCTAGATTAGGAAATAAAATTGATGTATACAGCAGTACTGAAATTACATCTACTTATGGTGCATGTTGGTAATGAGGCTTTCTGCAGCCCCTTCCAGTCCACGTTCACCTAGATTAGAAAATAAAGGTTATATATACACCTGTGTCGAAATTACATCTACAGATGGTGATTGTTGGTAAGGAGGCTTTCTGCAGCCCCTTCCAGTCCACGTTCACATAGGTTAGAAAATAAAGGGTATATATACAGCTGTGTAGAAATTACATCCACAGATGGTGAATGTTTTTAAGGAGTCTTTCTGCAGCCCCTTTCAGTCCACCTTCACCTAGATTAGAAAATAAACGGTATATATACAGCTGTGTAGAAATTACATCCACAGATCGTGAATGTTGGTAAAGAGGCTTTCTGCTGCCCTTTCCAGTCCACCGTCACCTAGGTTAGAAGATAAACGAGATATATACAGCTGTGCAGGAAATACATCTGCCGATCGCGATTGTTGTTAGGGAGGCCTTCTGCAGCCCCTTGCAGTCCTCCTTCACATAGTTTAGGAAATAAAGGGAATATATACAGCTGTGCAGGAATTACATCTACAGTTGGTGAATGTTGGGAAGGTGTCTTTCAGCCCCTTCCAGTCCCCTATTCACCAAGGATAGAAAATAAACGCGATACACTCCTGGAAATGGAAAAAAGAACACATTGACACCGGTGTGTCAGACCCACGATACTTTCTCCGGACACTGCGAGAGGGCTGCGCAAGCAATGATCACACGCACGGCACAGCCGACACACCAGGAACCGCGGTGTTGGCCGTCGAATGGCGCTAGCTGCGCAGCATTTGTGCACCACTGCCGTCAGTGTCAGCCAGTTTGCCGTGGCATACGGAGCTCCATCGCAGTCTTTAACACTGGTAGCATGCCGCGACAGCGTGGATGTGAACCGTATGTGCAGTTGACGGACTTTGAGCGAGGGCGTATAGTGGGCATGCGGGGGGCCGGGTGGACGTACCGCCCAATTGCTCAACACGTGGGGCGTGAGGTCTCCACAGTACATCGATGTTGTCACCAGTGGTCGGCGGAAGGTGCACGTGCCCGTCGACCTGGGACCGGACCGCAGCGACGCACGGATGCACGCCAAGACCGTAGGATCCTACGTAATGCCGTAGGGGACCGCACCGCCACTTCCCAGCAAATTAGGGACACTGTTGCTCCTGGGGTATCGGCGAGGACCATTCGCAACCGTCTCCATGAAGTTGGGCTACGGTCCCGCACACCGTTAGGCTGTCTTCCGCTCACGCCCCAACATCGTGCAGCCCACCTCCAGTGGTGTCGCGACAGGTGTGAATGGAGGGACGAATGGAGACGTGTCGTCTTCAGCGATGAGAGTCGCTTCTGCCTTGGTTTCAATGATGGTCGTATGCGTGTTTGGCGCCGTGCAGGTGAGCGCCACAATCAGGACTGCATATGACCAAGGCACACAGGGCCAACACCCGGCATCATGGTGTGGGGAGCGATCTCCTACACTGGCCGTACACCACTGGTGATCATCGAGGGGACACTGAATGGTGCACGGTACATCCAAACCATCATCGAACCCATCGTTCTACCATTCCTAGACCGGCAAGGGAACGTGCTGTTCCAACAGGACAATGCACGTCCGCATGTATCCCGTGCCACCCAACGGTGTAAGTCAACTACCCTGGCCAGCAAGATCTCCGGATCTGTCCCCCATTGAGCATGTTTGGGACTGGATGAAGCGTCGTCTCACGCTGTCTGCATGTCCAGCACGATCGCTGGTCCCAATGAGGAGTCAGGTGGAAATGGCATGGCAAGCCATTCCACAGGACTACCTCCAGCATCTCTACGATCGTCTCCATGGGAGAATAGCAGCCTGCATTGCTGTACTAGTGCCGACACTGTGCATGCTTTGTTGCCTGTGTCTATGTGCCTGTGGTTCTGTCAGTGTGATCATGTGATGTATCTGACCCCAGGAATGTGTCAATAAAGTTTCCCCTTCCTGGAACAAAGAATTCACGGTGTTCTCATTTCAATTTCCAGGAGTGTGTATACAGCTGTGCGGAAGCTACATCTACAGATGGTGATTGTTAATAAGGAGGCTTTCTGCAGCCCCTTCCAGTCCCCGTTCACAAAGGTTAGAGAATAAAGGGTATATATACAGCTGTGTAGAAATTACATCCACAGATGGTCAATTTTGGTAATGAGGCTTTCTGCAGCCCCTTCCAGACAGTCTTCACCTACATTAGAAAATAAGGGAGACATATACAGCTGTTCGGAAACTACATCTTCAGATGGTGTTTGTTAATAAGGTGGCTTTCTGCAGCACCTTCCAGTTTACGTTCACCTAGATTACAAAAAAAGGGTATATATACAGCTGTGTAGAAATTACATCCACAGATGGTGAATGTTGGTAATGAGGATTTCTGCAGCCACTTCCAATTCACCTTCACCTAAATTGGAAAATAATGGATATATATACAGCTGTGTAGAAATTACATCTACAGATGGTGAATGTTGGTAAGGAAGCTTTCTGCAGCCCCTTCCAGTCCACCTTGACCTAGATTAGAAAATAAAGGATGTATATACAGCAGTGTCGAAATTACATCTACAGATGGAGATTGTTGGTAAGGAGGCTTTCTGCAGCCCCTTCCAGTCCACATTCACATAGGTCAGAAAATATAGGGTATAAATACAGCTGAGTAGAAATTACATCTATAGATGGAGATTGTTAATAAGGAGGCTTTCTGCAGCCCCTTCCAGTCCACCTTCACCTAGATTAGAAAATAATGGGTATATATACAGCGGTGTAGAAATGACATCCACATATGGTGAATGTTGGTAGTGAGGCTTCCTGCAGCCCCTTCCAGTCCACATTCACATAGGTTAGAAAATAAACCGTATATATACAGCTGTGCAGAAACGACTTCTACAGATGGTGATTGTTAATAAGGAGGCTTTCTGCAGCCCCTTCCAGTCTACCTTCTCATAGGTTAGGAAATAAAGGGAATATATACAGCTGTGTAGGAATTACATCCACAGATGGTGAATGTTGGTAATGAGGCTTTCTGCAGCCCCTTCCAGTCCACCTTGACCTAGATTAGAAAATAAATGATGTATATACAGCAGTGTCGAAATTACATCTACAGATGGAGATTGTTAGTAAGGAGGCTTTCTGCAGCCCCTTCCAGTCCACGTTCACATAGGTCAGAAAATATAGGGTATAAATACATCTGAGTAGAAATTACATCTACAGATGGTGATTGTTAATAAGGAGGCTTTCTGCAGCCCCTTCCAATCCACCTTCAATTAGGTTAGAAGACAAAGGAGAAATATACAGCTGTGCAGGAAATACATCTGCCGATCGCAATTGTTGGTAGTGAGGCTTTCTGAACCCCCTTCCAGTCCTCCTTCACATAGGTTAGGATATAAAGTGTATATATACCGCTGTGTAGAAATTACATCCACAGATGGTGAACGATGGTAATGAGGCTTTCTGCAGCCCCTTCCAGGCCACCTTCACCTAGATTAGGAAATAAAGGGTATTTATACAGCTGTGTAGAAATTACATCCACAGATGGTGAATGTTGGTAAGGAGGCTTTCTGCAGCCGCTTCCAGTCCACGTTCGCATAGGTTAGAAAATAAAGGGTATATACACAGTTGTGTAGAAATTACATCCACAGATGGTGAATGTTGGTAATGAGGCATTCTGCAGCCCCTTTCAGTCAACCTTCACCTAAATTAGAAAATAAAGGATATATATACAGCTGTGTAGAAATTACATGTACAGATGGTGAATGTTGGTAAGGAGGCTTTATGCAGCCCCTTCCAGTCCTCCTTCACAAAGGTTAGGAAATAAAGGGAATATATTCAGCTGTGTAGAAATTACATCTACAGATGGTGATTGTTGGTAATGAGGCTTTCTGCAGCCCCTTCCAGTCCACCTTCACCTAGATTAGAAAATAAAGGGTATATATACAGCTGTGTAGTAATTACATCCACAGATGGTGAATGTTGGTAATGACGCTTTCTGCAGACCCTTCCATTCCACCTTCACTTAAATTGGAAAATGATGGATTAATATACAGCTGTGTAGAAATTACATCTACAGGTGGTGAATGTTGGTAAGGAAGCTTTCAGCAGTGTCTTCCAGTCCACGTTCACATAAGTTAGAAACTAAAGGGTATATACATAGCTGTGTAGAAATTACATCCACAGATGGTGAATGTTGGTAATGAGGCCTTCTGCAGCCCCTTCCAGTTCACGTTCACATAGGTTAGAAAATAAAGGGTATATATACAGCTGTGTAGAAATTACATCTGTTGTGTCTAGACCATACAGCCTAGACACAATGCTGTAGCCGATAGGGGCACGCAAGGCTAACGCAGACGGGCGTGAAGTCTGGAACATGAGAACTTATAAATGAATAAGAAGAAAAGTACGTAGATGCTTGTTACTTAACTTTTAATTAGTCCTTGGAATACATCTCTCTTGAATATTAGTAAGCTATAGGCACTGATACAAATGGCGCCTTGCTAGGTGGTCGCCATTTAACTTAGCAGAGGGCTATTCTACTGTCTATCTCTCGGCAAATGAGAGCAAGGCTTAGCACGTCCAATCGCTAGCTATGTTGTCCGTACAACTGGGGACGAGGTCTCCTCAGTCTCTCGAGACCTGCCTTGTGGTGGCGCTAGGTTTGCGATCCCACAGTGGCGACACGCGGGTCCGACATGTACTACAGGACCGCGGCCGATTTGAGTTACCACCTAGTAAGTGTGGTGTCTAGCGGTGACACCACATTCCTCCCCCGCAAATCGGCGAACGGTCGTGAGATAAGGCTTCCGCTCGCCGTGGGGAGGACCACATGTTGACGTATGCGATGAGGTGTGGAGCCTAACAACAGGCGAGGTTGTGCCACCCGCACCCGGCCATTCGTTCCGAGGGGAGCTAGGAAACGCCTGAAAACCTAGTCCAGGGTGCACGTCAACATGCGGTGTATGCGCACGTAATGAGACAGGAGGGGCCGAAGGGTCGACCTCCATTGCGTCGGGGAATCCGACGCGCGATGACAACATCTGGTCCGGAGCGGGCAAGAGGTCCATGGCGGAGGACGGCTGGTCACGGGAAGCGAGCGGCGGCGCATGACCCTGGGAGGCGCCGGGCGGTTGCAGCGAAGCGTCCACTGCGGGCGGCGCCGGCGGCGGCTGCGGCGGCGGCGCGACGCCATGAGGCAAAAGGGAAGGCAGCGTCGGTAACACCTGGGGATGAGACGAGCCAGTAGATGGGTCCCCAAGGCGCTGACCGGACGGCTCCATCGCTGAAAGCAGACGGGGAGCGGCAGAACCCAGGCGACGACAGAGGCGCAGCTGATTGAGATGCCGACGCACCTCACCAGAGGCCCCCAAAACCAAATACATCGCGCGGCCGAGGCAGCGAAGAATGCGCCCTGCGAGCCAACGCCGTGAACCGCGATAGGTGTGATAACAGACAACGTCGCCAGGAGCAAAAGCAGGAGTCTGCCGCTGCACAGGAACCTGATGTGGCGGATGCAGCAAAGACATCAAGGTGCGATGAGAACGACCATGGAGCAATTCAGCCGGCGAGCGACCATCACGGGGCTGAGAGCGATAAGAAGACAAAAAGAGCAACAAAGCGTCCTCCCGAGAATGCGATTCTTTCAGTTTCAACATCTGTGACTTGAAAGTCCGGACCAATTGTTCAGCGGCACCGTTTGACTGAGGCGAAAACGGCGCGGATGTCAGATGTTGAATACCATTGGCCTCGCAGAAGGACTGAAATTCTGCGGTCATGAATTGTGGGCCATTGTCGGAAACAATAGTCTGCGGAAGACCTTCAATGCAAAAGATAGCAGACAAGGCTTGGATTGTGGCAGAAGACGTCGTGGAAGACATCCGGACAACAAAAGGAAAATTACTGAAAGCATCGACCACAACCAACCATCGAGCATTCCAAAATGGACCAGCAAAATCGATGTGCAAGCGTTGCCAAGGGGAAGTGGCTTTCGGCCATGCAAAGAATTTCCGCGGTGGTGCGGATTGTTGTTTGGCACACGCCACGCAAGAGGAGCACATATTCGTAATCGCAGTATCGATTCCGAACCAAGTACAGTGCTGACGAGCAAGTTGTTTCGTACGCACTATACCCCAATGTCCTTGGTGGAGAAGCTTTAAGACAGAGGACTGTAACGAACGTGGGACCACGACTCTGGACTGATCATTATCAGAACGCAACAACAAAACACCACGTCGGACAAAAAGTCTCTCCTTGTGAGCAAAAAAACGACGAACCAAAGGATCCTCGATCCGTGACTTTGACAAGGGCCATTGCGTAGCAACAAAACGCAAAACAGTAGCAAGGACAGGGTCAGCAGCTGTGGCTGTAGCTACACGACGAAAATCAATCGGAAACGATGCGACCACGTCATCGGTTTCCGAATCAATGAACATGCAAGCAAGTTCGGAAGAATCGAATGCTTTATCCTCAGCAACAGGCAAACGGGACAACGCATCAGCGTTGCCGTGCTTAGCAGTGGACCGATACAAGATATCGTAGCGGTACTGCGAGAGAAAAAGTGACCAGCGAATGAATTTCTGCGCTGTACATGGAGGTACAGGCTTGGTCGGATGAAAAAGCGATGTCAAAGGTTTGTGGTCCGTGATGATGGTAAAGTGACGACCATACAAGAAATCGTGAAACTTTGTAACACCAAACACGAGAGCTAAAGCTTCTTTCTCTATCTGTGAATAATTTCTTTGCGCAGATGAGAGCAATTTGGACGCAAAGGCAATAGGGCGATCATGCGAGCCATCCTTGTGCGCAAGCACAGCACCGATCCCGAAATCCGATGCATCCACCATCAACAAAAGGGGTTTCTGGGGATCGAATGGCGTAAGGCACGTATGTGAAAGTAACGCCGATTTCAACTGGCGAAAGGCGCGTTCGCATTCCGTCGTCCAGACGAACGGAACACCTTTACGGCGTAAGCGATGAAGCAGAGCAGAAATGGAAGAAGCATTGCGCACAAACTTTGCATAATAATTAATTTTACCCAGCACACTCTGTAGTTGTTTAACATCCCGTGGCGAAGGCAACTCCTGTATGGCACGGAGGTGCTCTGGACTATGATGTATACCTTGGGCATTTATGACATGCCCCAGGTAGGGTAAGTCCCGAGCAAAAAACACACATTTGTCCTTCCTCAAGCGAAGACCATTCTGACGCAAGACCTGAAATAATGTTCGGAGATTTTGCAAATGTTCGGCTTCTGTCTTTCCTGAGATCACAATATCGTCCAGATAGTTCGCAGCAGTAGGGACCGACGCACAAACAGTTTGTAAATATTGCTGAAACAAAGCAGGGGCGGATGCACACCCGAATGGCAGTCTTTTGAAGCGATACAAGCCAAGATGCGTGTTAACCACTAAGACGCGCTGGGATTCTTCGTCCACAGGTATTTTCAAGTACGCATCTGCTAGGTCCAATTTTGAAAAGTAATTTCCCGGGCACAGTTTGTCAAAAAGATCTTCCGGGCGGGGCAAAGGAAAAGTAGCAGTCACAAGTTGAGGATTCACTGTTGCCTTGAAGTCCACACAAAGTCTCAGTTTTCCGGAAGGTTTTGGCAAAATTACTAAGGGTGAGGCCCAGAGAGAAGCCTGCACATGTTCAATTACACCTTGTGATTCTAAATCGGCTAATGTTCGTGCGACCTCATCACGCAATGCGTGGGGAACATTGCGCGCTCTGAAAAATTTCGGTTGCGCGTTTTCTTTCAGTTCCAAATGCACTTCATAGTTCTTAGCGCAACCAAGGCCCGGTGCAAAAATGTCTGCAAATTCTTCACAAAGACTAGAAACACTGGCGGAAGGCACAGTCTGATTGACCGATAGGACCTGATTTACTATAGACATATTAAACAATTGAAATAAATCTAAACCAAACAAGTTCACTGCAGAAGGAGAATGAAGAACGTAAAATGATACAAGTTTTGTCTGTCCCATGTATGTGGCAAGAAGGCTGCACTGTCCTAACACAGGTATATGCTGTCCAGAGTAACTATGTAACTTAACATTTGCGGCACGCAATGGCGGTTTGCCCAGTTGTGTGTACGTGTCGTGATTGATCAATGAAACTGCAGCTCCGGTATCGAGCTGGAATGGTATCACTTTGCCTTCAAAGTCTAAGTCCACAAAAAGTTTATTGTCCTGCTGACGACAAGAGCGACTGTCACGTGCAATTTGAACTGATACAGGTACAGAAGCACTTGCGACTTCACGGGATTTTCGGCGACGTCGACGCACACTGTTTGTGGGACGAACACAGTCACCGTTAGCTAAAGTGTCACTGGACGGGTGGGAATGAACTACATGAATGTCCATGGGCGAAGGTCCACGAGCCTGATTGTCCTGGGTTCGATTCCAGCGCGAAGCAAAGGGCCTGGAATTATTGTGATTGTCTGATCTAAGCTTTTTCTGGCAAACACTTTGAACATGTCCTTTCTTTTGACAGTAAAAGCAAATAGCTTGGCGTGACGGGCAATTTTCACGTGAATGTCTAGTTGCACACCGCGGGCATGATTTCACTGCAGTTGCTTGCTTACGCGGCGCACGTGTTGGCAAGGTAGGCTGCCGCTGCTGTGACGGGCGCGAGGGCCGCGTAGCGTCCCGTGCAGCGGGCCCGGCGGGCCGGTTAATGTGACACACTGCTGGCGAAGTTTCAAATGAGTCCTGAGCAGAGGCAAGTGTGTCTTGCCTATCCAATATGTCTATCACTTGTTGAAGGGAGGGATTTACTAGTTTCAAAATCTGTTCCCGTATGCGAACATCAGAAACGTTCTGTGCAATTGCATCACGCACCATAGTATCTGAATAAGGGAGGCCACATTCACATTCAAACGCACACTCCCTACTAAGTCCTTGCAATGTCGGAACCCACTCCCTATAAGTCTGACCGGCCGTACGTTTTGTACGAAAGAACGTATACCTTTTTGCAACTACATTAACTGTTTCCTTGAAATAGGCATCTAAAGCAGACAAAATTTCTTCGTAGGTCAGAGTTGCTACGTCGCGTCGGGGAAACAATTTCACTATCACACGGTAGGTAGACACACCGACACAAGAAAGCAAAAACGGCTGCCGCTCGTTACCTTGAATTCTGTAGGCTGTAGGCTGCTAGATGAAAGTGGAACTGGCGAGACCACTCGTGCCAGGTCTCTTCGGCCGCCACGTATGGCCGAAAGGGAGGTGCAACAGCTGGTGGCCGGTCAACCGGCCGATCGCTGGTGGCAGGGGCTGCTCCTGACCAACCTATGGATCAGGATCTTCTGCCTTCGGCTGAATGCCATTCCATGCTGTCGGTCACAAGCTCTGAGCAGTCGTTGAGTTGACAGCACCCTTGGTCACATTCCTCCATTTTCTGTTCACCCTATGTCCATTATCCACTGGAATATCTGCGGCATTCGAGCCAATCGGGATGAATTGTCAGTCCTCTTACGATCCTACTCGCCGGTCATCTTCTGTCTTCAGGAAACAAAGCTGCGTCCCCATGACCGCTTTGTTCTCCCTCATTTTCAGTCCGTCCGATATGACCTCCCCTCTGTTGAAGGCACTCCAGCCCATGGAGGACTCATGATTCTTCTCCATGATACTCTCCATTATCACCCAATCCCCTTAAACAGTTCCTTCGAAGCTGTAGCCGTCCGTCTTTCCCTTTCTGGATACACTTTCTCTCTTTGTACTGTATACATTCCATCATCCACACCAATGGCACGAGCTGATCTCCTTCATCTTCTTGGTCAGCTTCCACCCCCCTATTTGATGGTTGGGGACTTCAATGCCCACCACCCGCTTTGGGGATCTCCACATCCATGTCCACGTGGCTCTCTATTGCTAGACGTCTTCCACCAAGCGGATCTAGTTTGCCTCAACACTGGGGTTCCCCACATTTTTGTCTGCCTCCACGACAAATTTATCTCATTTGGGCCTTGCGGTCGGTACTGTTCCGCTAGCTCGGCGCTTCGAATGGTTCGCCCTTGATGATACACACTCGAGTGACCACTTTCCATGTGTCCTTAGACTGCAGCCTCAACTGCCATATATGCGCTCGCGACGCTGGAAGTTTGCCCAAGCCGATTGGACACTTTTTTCGTCTCTAGCGACATTCGATGACCGTCGCTTTCCCAGCGTCAACGATGAGGTCACACATATTACCGATGTTATTCTTACAGCTGCGGAACGTTCAATACCACGCACCTCCGAATTGCCCCGGCGACCCCAAGTTCCTTGGTGGAATGAGGCATGCTGTGACGCAATACGTGAGCGGCGATGTGCTCTTCGCATTTTCCGTCGCCATCCTACTTTGGCCAACTGTATCCGCTATAAGCAGCTCCGTGCGCGATGCCGTCGCGTCATCCGCGATAGCAAGAAGGCAAGCTGGAAATTCTTTATTAGCTCATTTAACACCTTCACTCCCTCCTCGGAAGTTTGGAGTCGGCTTCGACGGTTCTCAGGCGCGCCTAGTTTCTCCCCGGTCTCTGGGCTCACTGTCGCGCATGATACCTCAGTGGACCCCGTCGCAATTTCTAACTCATTGGGTCAGCACTTTGCTGAGATTTCGAGCTCTTCAAATTACCCGCCAGCGTTTCTCCCGAAGAAACGTGCAGCGGAAGTGCGACATCTTGCTTTCTCCTCTCAAAATCACGAAATCTACAATACTGTTTTCTCCATGCGGGAACTCCAACATGCCCTCTCTTCTTCTCGCTCCTCCGCCCCAGGATCGGATGGTATCCATGTCCAAATGTTGCTGCATTTATCAACCCATAGTCTGCGTTACCTCCTTCGCCTTTATAATCGAATTTGGACCGACAGTACCTTTCCGAGACGGTGGCGGGAAGCTATTGTCGTTCCCGTTCCGAAACCTGGAAAGGACAAACATCTCCCCTCTAGCTATCGCCCCATTTCTCTCACGAGTAGTGTCTGTAAGGTTTTGGAGCGTATGGTGAATTACCGTTTAGCTTGGTGGCTGGAATCCCGCAGTCTTTTAACACCTGCCCAATGCGGATTCCGGAAGCATCGTTCTCCAGGTGACCATCTTGTTGCTCTCTCCACTTATATCATGAACAATTTTCTCCGGAAACGCCAAACAGTAGCAATATTTTTTGATCTGGAGAGAGCATACGATACCTGTTGGAGGACAGGCATCCTCCGCACACTGTTCTCTTGGGGCTTTCGAAGCCGCCTGCCCCTTTTTCTTCGCGAATTTATGGCAGAGCGCACTTTTAGGGTGCGGGTGAACACTACTCTCTCCCGTACTTTCTCCCAAGAAAACGGGGTACCCCAGGGCTCCGTGCTGAGTGTTGTACTGTTTGCCATCGCCATAAATCCAATTATGGATTGTCTCCTTCCTGATGTCTCGGGCTCCCTCTTTGTGGACGATTTTGCGATCTACTACAGCTCTCAACAGACCAGCCTTCTTGAACGACGTCTTCAAGGATGTCTCGATCGCCTCCACTCGTGGAGCATCGAAACCGGCTTCCGTTTCTCACCCAGTAAGACCGTTTGTGTCAATTTTTGGCGACGTAAGGAGTTTCTTCCGCCCTCCTTACATCTAGGTCCTGTCAACCTTCCGTTTTCAGACGTCGCTAAATTCTTGGGTCTTATGTTTGACAGAAAATTGTGCTGGTCCTCCCACGTTTCCTATCTTTTGGCTCGCTGTCTGCAATCCCTTAACACCCTCCGTGTCCTGAATGGTACCTCCTGGGGAGCGGACCGAGTGGTCCTTCTCCGCCTCTATCGCGCCTTAGTGCGCTTGAAATTGGATTATGGAAGCATCGTCTACTCCTCTGCTCGGCCGTCTATTCTTCGGCGTCTCAACTCTATCCACCACCGTGGATTACGTTTAGTGTCTGGAGCTTTTTACACTAGCCCTGTGGAAAGCCTTTATGCTGAGACTGCTGAACCTCCGCTGTCCAATCGGCGAGCAGTCCTTCTGAGTCGTTATGCTAGCCATCTGTCTTCCATGCCTGCTAATCCAGCCCATGACCTTTCTTTTGACGCCTCCTTTGATGTAGGGTATGCAGACCGCTCCTACTCCCTACTACCCCCGGGAGTCCGCTTCCGTCAGCTGCTCCATTCTCTTTCCTTCCGCTTTCCTAAAACCTTCTTGACAACTTGGGGTACAGCACCGCCTTGGCTCCCTCCCCGGATCTGCCTGCTCCGTGACCTTTGCCAATTTCCCAACGATGGTACCCCTACACTTGTTTATCGTCGGGCTTTTGCTGCTCTGTGCACAAATGACGGACGCCACATTTATTTACACCGACAGCTCGAAAACATCGTTAGGTGTAGGGAGTGCCTATATTGTTGGCGACACCCCAAATCGCTTTCGGCTTCCCAACCAGTGTTCGGTTTATACTGTGGAGCTTTACGCTGTTCTCCAGGCTGTCCACTACATCCGCCGCCATCAGCGGATACAGTACGTAATCTGCTCAGATTCTCTCAGCTCTCTCCTCAGTCTCCAAGCTCTTTACCCTGTGCACCCTCTGGTCCACCGGATTCAGGACTGTCTGCGCTTGCTCCACCTGGGGGGCGTCTCGGTGGCGTTCCTCTGGCTCCCAGGACACGCTGGTATCTGTGGGAATGAGGCGGCCGATATAGCGGCCAAGGCTGCAGTCCCTCTTCCTCGGCCAGCTATTCAGTCGCTTGCCTTCACCGATCTACGGAGTGGTTTATGTTGCAACGTTGCTCATTTATGGCATGTGCATTGGTCAACACTTCCCCATAATAAATTGCAGGAAGTGAAAGCCCTTCCTTGTGCTTGGACCTCTTCCTCCTGAACGCGTCGTCGTGAGGAGGTAATTTTAGCTAGACTCCGGATAGGGCACTGTCTTTTTAGCCATCGACATCTTTTAAGCGGTGATCCTCCCCCACTCTGTTCCCACTGCTCTCAGCTGTGGACGGTAAGACACCTTTTAATTGAATGCCCCTATTTTAATCCATTACGCTCCCGTCTACAGCTATCGCCTGATCTATTGTCGATTTTAGCAGATGACACGCTCTCAGCCGACCGCGTTCTCCAGTTTATTAGTGACAGTGAAATGACGTCAGTCATTTGAAGCCTTTTTGGGGACAACCAACCCCTTTCTGTAGTGGATTTTTAAGCATTCCTTCTGCTTTTAGTTTCTCCGCTTTTATGACTTTGTTCCCATTGCTGCTGATTTTCAATTTCGGTTTCTTACTATCTTAAGTCACGGGCTGGGTGCTAATGACCATAGAAGATTTGCACCCTAAAACCAAAATAAAAAAAAAAAAAAAAAAAAATCCGCAGATGGTGAATGCTGGGAAGGACCCTTTCAGCCCCTTCCATTCCCCGTTCACCAAGGTTAGAATATAAAGCTGTTAATTCCAGCTGTGCAGGAATTACATCTACAGATGGTGAATGTTGGGAAGACGGCATTCAACCCCTTCAATCCCCCATCACCAAGGTTAGAAATTAAAGGTGATATATACAGCTGTGCAGGAATTACAACTACAGATGGTGAATGTTGGGAAGGAGCCTTTCAGCCCCTTCCAGTCCCCCTTCACCAAGGTTAGAAAATAAATGTGATATATACAGCTGTGCAAAAAATACATCTACAGATGGTGAATGTTGGGAAGGAGGATTTAAGCCCCTTCAAATCCCCCACTTACCAAGGTCCGAAAATAAAGGTGATACATACAGTTGTGCAGGAATTACACCTACAGGTAGTGATTGTTGGTAAGGAGGCTTCCTGCAGCTCTTTCCATTCCTCCTTCACCTAGGTTAGAAAATAAAAGAGATATATGCAGCTGTGAAAGAATTACATCTGCAGATGCTGAATGTTGGGAAGGTGGCTTACAGCCGATTCCAGTCCCCTTTCACCAAGGTTAGAAAATAAAGGTGATGTATACAGCTGTGCAGGAATTATATCTACAGATGGTGAATGTTGGGAAGGACTCTTTCAGCTGCTTCCAGTGCCCCTTCACCCAGGTTATAATATAAAGGTGATATATACAACTGTGCAGGAATTACATCTACAGATGATGAAAGTTTGGAAGGAGGCTTTCAGCCCCTTCGAGTCCCCCTTCACCATGGTTAGAAAATAAAGGTGATATATACAGATGTGCATTATATACAGCTACAGATGGTGAATGTTGGGAAGAAAGCTTTCAGCACTTTCCAGTACCCCTTCACCAAGGTTAGAAATTAAAGGTGATATATACAGCTGCGCAGGATTTACGGCTACAAATGGTGAATGTTGGCAAGGAGCCTTTCAGTCCTTTCCAGTCCCCCTTCACCAAGGATAGAAAATAAAGGTGATATATACAGCTGTGCGGAAATTACATATACAGATAGTGAACATTGGGAAGGAGGCATTCAGCCCCTTGCAGTCCCCCTTCACCAAGGTTAGTAAATAAAGGTGATATATACAGCTGTGCAGGATTTACATCTACACATGGTGATTGTTGTTAAGGAGGGTTCCTGCAGCCACCTCAAGTCGTCGTACGTCTAGGTTAGAATATATAGGAGATGTATATATACAGTTGTGCAGGAATTACATCTACAGATAGTGATTGTTGGTAAGGAGGCTTCCTGCAGCCAATCCAGTCGTCAGATGGCTAGGTTAGAATATATAGGAGAAACTACATCAAACGATGGTCATTGTTGGTAAAGAGGCTGTCTGCACCCCTTCCAGTCCCCCTTCACCTAGGTTAGAAAATAAAGGAAATATATGCAGCTGTTCAAAAACTACATCTAGAGGTGGTGAATGTTGGGAAGCAGGTTATCAGCCCCCTCCAGTACCCTTCGCCAAGTTTAGGATATAAAGGAGACATATACAGCTGTGCAGGAAATACATGTGCCGATCGTGATTGTTGGTAGGGAGGATTTCTGCAGCCCCTTCCAGTCCGCCTCCACGTAGGTTAGGAAATAAAGGGAATATATACAGCTATGTAGGAATTCCATCTACAACTGGTGAATGATGCTAAGGAGGCTTTCTGCAGCCCCTTCCAGTTCTCCTTCCCCTAAATTAGAAAATAATTAGTATATATACAGTTGTTTAGAAATTACATCCACAGATGGTGGATGTTGGTAAGGAGGCTTTCTGCAGCCCCTTCCAGTTCTCCTTCCCCTAGATTAGGAAATAAAATTGATGTATACAGCAGTACTGAAATTACATCCACGGATGGTGAATGTTGGTAAGGAGGCTTTCTGCAGCCCCTTCCAGTCCACGTTCACATAGAATACAAAATGAAGGGTATATATACAGCTGTGTAGAAATTACATCCACAGATGATGAATGTTGGTAATGAATCTTTCTGCGGCCCCTTCCAGTCCACCTTCAGCTTGATTAGAAAATAAAGGGTATATATACTGCTGTGTAGAAATTACATACACAGATGGTGAATGTTGGTAATGAATCTTTCTGCGGCCCCTTCCAGTCCACCTTCAGCTTGATTAGAAAATAAAGGGTATATATACTGCTGTGTAGAAATTACATACACAGATGGTGAATGTTGGTAAGGAGGCTTTCTGCAGCCCCTTCCAGTCAACCTTTACCTAGGTTAGGAAATAAAGGATATATATACAGCAGTGTGGAAATACCATCCACAGATGGTGAATGTTGGTAATGAGGCTTTCAGCAACCCCTTCCAGTCCACCTTCACCTAGATTAGAAAATAAAAGGTATATACACAGCTGTGTAGAAATTAAATCCACAGATGGTGAATGTTGGTAATGAGGCTTTCTGCAGTTCCTTCCAGTCCACCTTCAACTAGATTAGAAAGTAATGGGTATATATACAGCTGTGTAGAAATTACATCCACAGATGGCGAATGTTGGTAATGAGGCTTTCTGCAGCCCCTTCCAGTCAACCTTTACCTAGGTTAGGAGATAACGGATATATATACAGCAGTGTAGAAGTTCCATCCACAGATGGTGATTGTTAATAAGGAGTGTTTCTGCAGCCCCTTCCAGTCCACCTTCACATAGATTAGAAAAGGAAGGGTATATATACAGCTGTGTAGAAATTATATCCACAGATGGTGAAAGTTGGTAAGGAGGCTTTCTGCAGCCCCTTCCAGTCCACATTCACATAGATTAGAAAATAATTGGTATATATACAGCTGTATAGAAATTACATCCACAGATGGTGAATGTTGGTAATGAGGCTTTCTGCAGCCAAGTCCAGTCCACCTTCACCTAGATTAGAAAATAAAGGATATATATACTGCTGTGTAGAAATTTCATACACAGATGGTGAATGTTGGTAAGGAGGCTTTCTGCAGACCCTTCCAGTCCACCTACACCTAAATTAGAAAATAAGGGATATATATACAGCTGTGTAGAAATTACATGTACAGATGGTGAATGTTGGTAAGGAGGCTTTATGCAGCCCCTTCCAGTCCTCCTTCACATAGTTTAGGAAATAAAGGGAATATATACAGCTGTGTAGAAATTACATCTACAGATGGTGATTGTTGGTAAGGATGCTTTCTGCAGCCCCTTCCAATCCACCTTCAATTAGGTTAGAAGATAAAGGAGAAATATACAGCTGTGCAGGAAATACACCTGCCGATCGCAATTGTTGGTAGGGAGGCTTTCTGAACCCCCTTCCAGTCCTCCTTCACATAGGTTAGAATATAAAGTGTATATATACCGCTGTGTAGAAATTACATCCACAGATGGTGAATGTTGGTAATGAGGCCTTCTGCAGCCCCTTCCAGTCCACGTTCACTTAGGTTAGAAAATAAAGGGTATATATACAGCCGTGTAGAAATTACAACCACAGATGGTGAATGTTGGTAATGAGGCTTTCTGCAGCCCCTTCCAGTCCACCTTCACCTAGATTAGAAAATAAAGGGTATATATACAGCTGTGTGGAAATTACATCCACAGATGGTGAATGTTGGTAATGAGGCTTTCTGCAGACCCTTCCATTCCACCTTCACTTAAATTAGAAAATGATGGATTAATATACAGCTGTGTAGAAATTACATCTACAGGTGGTGAATGTTGGTAAAGAAGCTTTCAACAGTGTCTTCCAGTCCACGTTCACATAGGTTAGAAACTAAAGGGTATATACATATCTGTGTAGAAATTACATCCACAGATGGTGAATGTTGGTAATGAGGCTTTCTGCAGCCCCTTGCAGTCCACCTTCACCTAGATTAGAAAATAAAGGGTATATATACAGCCGTGTAGAAATTACAACCACAGATGGTGAATGGTGGTAATGAGGCTTTCTGCAGCTCCTTCCAGTCCACCTTCACCTAGATTAGAAAATAAAGGATATATATACAGCTGTGTAGAAATTACATCCACAGATGGTGAATGTTGGTAATGAGGCTTTCTGCAGACCCTTCCATTCCACCTTCACTTAAATTAGAAAATGATGGATTAATATACAGCTGTGTAGAAATTACATCTACAGGTGGTGAATGTTGGTAAGGAAGCTTTCAGCAGTGTCTTCCAGTCCACGTTCACATAGGTTAGAAACTAAAGGGTATATACATAGCTGTGTAGAAATTACATCCACAGATGGTGAATGTTGGTAATGAGGCTTTCTGCAGCCCCTTGCAGGCCACCTTCACCTAGATTAGAAAATAAAGGGGATATATGCAGCTGTACATGGAACCCCTGATGTCGCTGCGTCTTCCGGCAGTGAGCATCTTACCGGTCAGCCATCACTCCTGGGTGAATGGCGGACAGTGGTGGGCTCGCGCGTGCCTGGCCGAAAGGCGAAGGTGGGATCTGGCCGCGTGGCAGCTGCCTTACCCCTTTCCAACAGGAACGGGCTGCTTCCTAGTGGTGATGACATCGTTTCCGAGCCACCACAGGATGCCTCGCCTGTTGGGCCAGTGGCCGATTCTCCGGCAAGGTCCCGACAGTCACAGAGGGTGGGCCTATTAGTTATAGGGAGCTCCAACGTTAGGCGGGTTATCGAGCCCCTCAGGAAAATAGCGGGTAGGTCAGGGAAGAATGCCAGTGTGCACTCGGTGTGCTTGCCGGGGGGTCTCGTCCGTAATGTGGAGGAGGCCCTTCCGGCAGCTATTGAACGCACTGGGTGTGACCGGCTGCAGATAGTAGCACATGTCGGAACGAATGACGCCTGCCGCTTGGGTTCTGGGCCATCCTTGGTTCCTTCCGGCGGCTGGCTGATTTGGTGAAGACAACCAGCATCGCACGCGGAGTGCAAGCTGAGCTTAATATCTGCAGCATAGTGCCCAGAGTCGATCGCGGTCCTCTGGTTTGGAGCCGTGTGGAGGGTCTAAACCAGAGGCTCAGACGACTTTGCGACTATAATGGTTGCAAATTCATCGACCTCCGTTATTGGGTGGAGAATTGTAGGGCCCCCCTAGACAGGTCAGGCGTGCACTACACACCGGAAGCAGCTACTAGGGTAGCAGAGTACGTGTGGCGTGCACACGTGGGTTTTTTAGGTTGGAGGGACCCCCCCTTGGGCGAAACGATAAAATACCTGACGGCTTACCAGAGAGAACATCATCATCGTTGATAAAGAACGTCCATCCTCAGAGACCAAAAACAGGAAAAGTTAACGTAATATTGGTAAACTGCAGGAGTATCCAGGGCAAGGTTCCTGAATTAGTATCGCTTATTGAAGGAAATAGTGCGCATATAGTATTAGGAACGGAAAGTTGGTTAAAACCGGAAGTGAACAGTAACGAAATCCTAGACACAGAATGGAATATATACCGCAAGGATACGATAAACGCCAATGGTAGAGGAGTATTTATAGCAGTAAAGAATTCAATAATATCCAGTGAAGTTATTAGCGAATGCGAATGTGAAATAATCTGGGTTAAGTTAAGTATCAAAGGTGGGTCAGATATGATAGTCGGATGCTTCTATAGACCACCTGCATCAGCAACCGTAGTAGTTGAGCGCCTCAGAGAGAACCTGCAGAACGTCGTGAAGAAGTTTCGTGATCATACTATTGTAATAGGGGGAGACTTCAATCTACCAGGTATAGAATGGGATAGTCACACAATCAGAACTGGAGCCAGGGAGAGACACTCTTGTGACATTATCCTGACTGCCTTGTCCGAGAATTACTTCGAGCAGATAGTTAGAGAACCAACTCGTGAAGCTAACGTTTTAGACCTCATAGCAACAAATAGACCGGAACTTTTCGACTCCGTGAATGTAGAAGAGGGTATCAGTGATCATAAGTCAGTGGTTGCAACAATGACTACAAGTGTAATAGGAAATGCCAAGAAAGGAAGGAAAATATATTTGCTTAACAAGAGTGATAGGGCACAAATCGCAGAATATCTGAGTGACCACCATCAAACGTTCATTTCTGAGGAAGAGGATGTGGAACAAAAATGGAAAAAAATTCAGAAACATCGTCCAGAACGCCTTAGATAATTTCGTACCGACTAAGGTCCAAAGCGAGGGGAAAGATCCACCGTGGTATAACAATCATGTACGAAAGGTACTACGGAAACAAAGAAAGCTTCATCATAGGTTTAAGAGTAGTCGAATCATAGCTGATAAGGAAAAGCTGAATGAAGCAAAAAAGAGCGTAAAGAGAGCAATGAGAGAAGCATTCAATGAATTCGAACATAAAACATTGGCAAACAATCTAAACAAGAACCCTAAAAAGTTTTGGTCATATGTAAAATCGGTAAGCGGATCTAAATCCCCTATTCAGTCACTCGTTGACCACGATGGCACCGAAACAGAGGACGACCGAAGAAAGGCAGAAATACTGAATTCAGTGTTCCGAAACTGTTTCACTGCGGAAAATCGTAACACGGTCCCTGACTTCAGCCGTCGCACGGACGCCAAAATCGAAAATATTGAAATAAACGATATCGGAATTGAAAAACAACTGCTATCACTTAGTAGCGGAAAAGCATCCGGACCAGACGAGATACCCGTAAGATTCTACAGTGATTATGCTAAAGAACTTGCCCCCTTTCTATCAGCAATTTATCGTAGATCTCTGGAAGAACGTAAAGTACCTAGCGACTGGAAGAAAGCGCAGGTCGTTCCCATTTTCAAGAAGGGTCATAAATCAGATGCGAATAATTATAGGCCTATTTCGCTTACGTCAATCTGTTGTAGAATAATGGAACATGTTTTATGTTCTCGTATTATGACGTTCTTAGATAATACAAATCTCCTTCATCATAACCAACATGGATTCCGCAAACAGAGATCATGTGAAACTCAGCTCGCCCTATTTGTCCAAGAAATTCACAGTGCCGTAGACACTGGCGAGCAGATTGATGCCGTATTCCTGGACTTCAGTAAGGCATTTGATACGGTTCCGCACTTACGTTTAGTGAAAAAAATACGAGCTTACGGAATATCGGACCACGTTTGTGATTGGATTCAGGATTTCCTAGAAGAAAGAACACAACATGTCATTCTTAACGGTTCAAAATCTGCAGATGTAGAGGTAATTTTGGGAGTACCGCAAGGAAGCGTGATAGGACCTTTATTGTTTACAATATACATAAATGACTTAGTTGACAACATCGGAAGCTCCGTGAGGCTATTTGCAGATGACACGGTTGTCTACAAGAAAGTAGCAACATCAGAAGACTCGTACGTACTCCAGGAAGACCTGCAGAGGATAAATGAATGGTGCGACAGCTGGCAGCTTTCCCTAAACGTAGATAAATGTAATATAATGTGCATACATAGGGGCAGAAATCCATTCCAGTACGATTATGCCATAGGTGGTAAATCATTGGAAGCGGTAACGACCGTAAAATACTTAGGAGTTACTATCCGGAGCGATCTGAAGTGGAATGATCACATAAAACAAATAGTGGGAAAAGCAGGCGCCAGGTTGAGATTCATAGGAAGAATTCTAAGAAAATGTGACTCATCGACGAAAGAAGTAGCTTACAAAACGCTTGTTCGTCCGATTCTTGAGTATTGCTCATCAGTATGGGACACTTACCAGGTTGGATTAATAGAAGAGATAGACATGATCCAGCAAAAAGCAGCGTGATTCGTCATGGGGACATTTAGTCAGCGCGAGAGCGTTACAGAGATGCTGAACAAGCTCCAGTGGCGGACACTTCAAGAAAGGCGTTACGCAATACGGAGAGGTTTATTATCGAAATTACGAGAGAGCACATTCCGGGAAGAGATGGGCAACATATTACTACCGCCCACATATATCTCGCGTAATGATCACAACGAAAAGATCCGAGAAATTAGTGCAAATACGGAGACTTACAAGCAGTCGTTCTTCCCACGCACAATTCGTGAATGGAACAGGGAAGGGGGGATCAGATAGTGGTACAATAAGTATCCTCCGCCACACACCGTAAGGTGGCTCGCGGAGTATAGATGTAGATGTAGATGTAGATGTAGATGTAGATGTAGATGTAGATGTAGATGTAGAAATTACATCCACAGATGATGAATGTAGGTAATGAGGCTTTCTGCAGCCCCTTCCAGTCCACCTTCACTTAAATTAGAAAATGATGGATATATATACAGCTGTGTAGAAATTACATCCACAGATGGTGAATGTTGGTAAGGAGGCTTTCTGCAGCCCCTTCTAGTCCACGTTCGCATAGGTTAGAAAATAAAGGCTATATACTCAGCTGTGTAGAAATTACATCCACAGATGGTGAATGTTGGTAACGAGGCATTCTGCAGCCCCTTCCAGTCAACCTTCACCTAAATTAGAAAATAAAGAATATATATACAGCTGTGTAGAAATTACATGTACAGATAGTGAATGTTGGTAAGGAGGCTTTATGCAGCCCCTTCCAGTCCTCCTTCACATAGGTTAGGAAATACAGGGAATATATACAGCTGTGTAGAAATAACATCTACAGATGGTGATTGTTGGCAAGGATGCTTTCTGCAGCCCCTTCCAATCCACCTTCAATTAGGTTAGAAGATAAAGGAGAAATATACAGCTGTGCAGGAAATACTTCTGCCGATCGCAATTGTTGGTAGGGAGGCTTTCTGAACCCCCTTCCAGTCCTCCTTCACATAGGTTAGGATATAATGTGTATATATACCGCTGTGTAGAAATTACATCCACAGATGGTGAATGTTGGTAATGAGGCCTTCTGCAGCCCCTTCCTGTTCACGTTCACATAGGTTAGAAAATAAAGGGTATATATACAGCTGTGTAGAAATTACATCCACAGATGGAGCCCCTTCCAGTCCACAATCACATAAATTAGAAAATAAAGGGTATATATACAGCTGTGTAGAAATTACATCCACAGATGGTGAGTGTTGGGAAGGAGGCTTTCAGCCCGTTCCAGTCCTTCTTCACCAAGGTTACAAAATAAAGGTGATATTTACAGCTGTGCAGGAATTACGTGTACAAATCGTGAACGTTTGGATACAAACGACTCCGACCGCAATGCCGTAGAGTCATCAAAGACAGCAAAAAAGCTTGTTGGGTCTCATTCACCATCTCCTGTAACAGTTTTACTCCCTTTTCTGTCGTCTGGGGAGGCCTCCGCCGGCTGTCGGTCATTAAGGCCCGTTCCTCGGTACCTGGCCTGACTTCATGTAATGAGGTCCTTGTTGATTCTGTGAATGTCTCCAACGGCTTCGGCCGCTCTTTCAAAAAAGGTTTCAAGCTCCGCCCATTACCACCCTGCCTTCCTTCTCAGGAAAGAGGCAGAAGAGGCTTGGCGGCCTTCCTTCCACTCGATGAATCTGGAAAATTATAATGCCCCCTTTACTATGCGGGAACTCGAACGTGCTCTTGCACTGCCCTGGAACTCTTCTCGGGGGGCCAGATGCCATTCATGTTCAGATGCTGGCACACCTTTCTCCGGCATGCAAAACCTTCCCTCTTCGTACCTACAATCGCGTTTGGACAGAAGGTCAAGTCTCCATGCATTGACGGGCGCAGTCATTGTTCCTATACCCAAACCCGGGAAGCATAGACACCTTCCTTCTGGTTACTGCCCCATTTCTCTTACAAGTTGTGTCTGTAAGGTGATGGAGTGCATGGTTAACGCTCGGTCAGTTTGGATTCTTGAATCTCGATGGCTACTTACCAATGTTCAATGCGGCTCTTGTCGCCGCTGCTCCGCTGTTGACCAACTTGTGACTGATGGTAAGGAGGCTTTCATCAGTCCCTTCCAGTCCTTCACCTAGGTTAGAAAATAAAGGAGATATATACAGCTGTGCAAAAATTACATCTACAGATGGTGAATGTTGGGAAGGAGGCTTGCAGCCCCTTCCAGTCCCCCTTCACCAAGGTTAGAAAATAAAGGTGATATATACAGCTGTGCAAAAATTACATCTACAGATGGTGAATGTTGGGAAGGAGGCTTTCAGCCCCTTCCAGTCCTCCTTCACCTAGGTTAGAAATTAAAGGTGATATATATACAGCTGTACAAAAACTACATCTACAGATGGTGAATATTAGGAAATAGGCTTTCAGCCCCTTCCAGTCCCCCTTCACCAAGGTTAGAAAATAAAGGTGATATATACTGCTGTGCAGGAATTACATCTACAGATAGTGAATATTTGGAAGGAGACTTTCTGTAGCCCCTTCCAGTCCCCCTTCACCAAGGTTAGAAAAAAAAGGTGATATATACAGTTGTGCAGGAATACATCTACAGATGGTTAATGTTGGAAATGAGACTTCCAGGACCTTCCAGTCCCATTTCTCAAAGGTTAGAAATTAAAGGTGGTATATACAGCTGTTCAGGAATTACATCTACAGATGGTGAATGTTGGCAGGAGGCATTCTGCAAGCCGTTTCAGTCCACCTTCACCTAGGTTAGAAAATAAAGGTAATATATACAGCCGTGCAGGAATTACATCTACAGATGGTGAATGTTGGGAAGGAGGTCCTCAGCTTCTTCCAGTCCCCCTTCACCTAGGTTTGAAAATAAAGGTGATATATACAGCTGTGCAGGAATTACATCTGCAGATGGACCCCCCAGGGGGTCCACAACTCTTTTGTGGACACGAGCGTAGCGAGCACGGGACCCCGAGCTAATGTGGCCCTCCTTCCTTTCCGGGCTGCATACCTTCCCTTTCCGCATCCTTCCCCGTCCCACATCTTCGCCCCCCCACCCCTCCCTCACCACTGGCTCTTTCCTTCCCTTTCCCCCCTCTGGGAGTATGGTTTGTGCCTACGTCCGGAGACGGACGCTCGAAACTGTTCTAATGTCCTTGCTTTCTACACTCGCAAGTCCTTGTCCTTCCTCTGTCCTTCTCCTTCCTCTGTCCTTCTCTTTTCCTTCCCTCTTCTCTTTGCCCTCTTCTCCGCTTCGGCATTTGAGACCCCCTCTTCTTTCCTTTTCCTCCCTCTGCGTGTCTGAAGGCCGACCCACGCACTTCCATGCATAGCCGGTGACGGGGTAACGCGTAATTCCCCGCCCCGGGTAGACAGGTAGGACAAGTACGTACCCCCTGGTAACGGCCAGGTCCAGGGAGGGGTGATTACCCGAGCTGATGCCTTCCGAAAGTGCTGATTGGTCCCTCCGTCCGTTTGTTGGGAGGTGTGAACAATCACCTAAGGCGGGAGTGCCCTCAGTGAGGGCCCCCACAAGGGATCGGAGACGCCGGTATTCATGGGGGATTCTCCCGCAATGGTTTCCTCACCTTCCACTATGTCTGCTCACAAACGTAAGTTCACTGAGCCTCAGCCACAGACAGTTCTTCCATCGTTGCCACAGTTCCTTGTTGTTTCTCGGTCTGACGAAGGTCACGACTTCTCCACTTCAGAAAGGTGTCGACGCAATTGCAGGTCCTGTAAAGTCTTGTTCCAGATTACGGAATGGCACCCTGTTGTTAGAAACACACAGTGCCCTCCAGGCACAAAAATTGCTGCGTACTTCTCTGCTCCACACCTTCCCTGTCCGGGTGGAACCGCACCGTACCTTAAATTCCTCGCGTGGAGTCGTTTATACACGCTCCCTCGATGGATTGTCTGACGAAGAAATTCAGCACTACCTGTCTGACCAGGGCGTAACGGCTGTTCATAGAGTTACGTAAAGGGTATCCACGAAGATCATTCCAACCCGCACTGTCTTCTTGACATTTGACAAAGTTCAACTCCCATCGAAAATCAAAGCAGTCTATGAGATAATTTCCGTTCGCCCTTACGTCCCAAACCCTACGCGTTGCTATCGATGTCAGCGGTTCAATCACACCAGCCAGTCCTGTACCAATCCGGCCAAATGTGTTACGTGTGGCAAGGATGCCCATGAGGGTGTTTGTCCACCTCCATCCCCTCGCTGCATCAACTGTATGGGTGACCACGCTGCTTCCTCTAGAGTTTGCCCAGTTTCTAAGGACGAAAAGCTCATCCAGGAAATAAGAGTGAAGGAAAAGGTGTCGACCTTTGCTGCTCGAAAATTATTCGCCAGTCGACAGCCCACCGTGCCTCAGACAGGCAAATACAGCACTGTACTTGCATCTCCTCGGCCAACAAAGGAGGCGGCCACGCAGACTTGCGACCTCACCTTTAGTACCACGGTCGTCAGATCGGCCAGCTCAAAGATCGCCCGTTCAACCTCACCACATTCGCCTGCCCACTCTATGGCTCACCCTTCGTCGGGTTCTGCTAAATCTCGAGCCCAAAAGTCAGACGCCAAGTCTTCAAAAAAAGAGCATACTCGTGAAGAGTTTTTACGTACCGCAACTTCACAACCATCGGTTCCTCCTTCATCTAAACATCATACTTCCAAGAAGGCTACAAAGAAACCCAGTTCCTCTCCTTCTCCACCAAGGCGTGTCCCATCTACAGCACCACCTGGCGGAAATCGCCCTCGGCCGTCTTCTGTGTCGCCGAGGCGCACTGCTGGTGGCCGGTCAACCGGCCGATCGCTGGTGGCAGGGGCTGCTCCTGACCAACCTATGGATCAGGATCTTCTGCCTTCGGCTGAATGCCATTCCATGCTGTCGGTCACAAGCTCTGAGCAGTCGTTGAGTTGACAGCACCCTTGGTCACATTCCTCCATTTTCTGTTCACCCTATGTCCATTATCCACTGGAATATCTGCGGCATTCGAGCCAATCGGGATGAATTGTCAGTCCTCTTACGATCCTACTCGCCGGTCATCTTCTGTCTTCAGGAAACAAAGCTGCGTCCCCATGACCGCTTTGTTCTCCCTCATTTTCAGTCCGTCCGATATGACCTCCCCTCTGTTGAAGGCACTCCAGCCCATGGAGGACTCATGATTCTTCTCCATGATACTCTCCATTATCACCCAATCCCCTTAAACAGTTCCTTCCAAGCTGTCGCCGTCCGTCTTTCCCTTTCTGGATACACATTCTCTCTTTGTACTGTATACATTCCATCATCCACACCAATGGCACGAGCTGATCTCCTTCATCTTCTTGGTCAGCTTCCACCCCCCTATTTGATGGTTGGGGACTTCAATGCCCACCACCCGCTTTGGGGATCTCCACATCCATGTCCACGTGGCTCTCTATTGCTAGACGTCTTCCACCAAGCGGATCTAGTTTGCCTCAACACTGGGGTTCCCCACATTTTTGTCTGCCTCCACGACAAATTTATCTCATTTGGGCCTTGCGGTCGGTACTGTTCTGCTAGCTCGGTGCTTCGAATGGTTCGCCCTTGATGATACACACTCGAGTGACCACTTTCCATGTGTCCTTAGACTGCAGCCTCAACTGCCATATATGCCCTCGCGACGCTGGAAGTTTGCCCAAGCCGATTGGACACTTTTTTCATCTCTAGCGACATTCGATGACCGTCGCTTTCCCAGCGTCAACGATGAGGTCACACATATTACCGACGTTATTCTTACATCTGCAGCGACCCCCAGTACCTTGGTGGAATGACGCATGCTGTGACGCAATACGTGAGCGGCGATGTGCTCTTCGCATTTTCCGTCACCATCCTACTTTGGCCAACTGTCTCCACTATAAGCAGCTCCGTGCGCGATGCCGTCGCGTCATCCGCGATAGCAAGAAGGCAAGCTGGAAATTCTTTATTAGCTCATTTAACACCTTCACTCCCTCCTCGGAAGTTTGGAGTCGGCTTCGACGGTTCTCAGGCGCGCCTAGTTTCACTCCGGTCTCTGGGCTCACTGTCGCGCCTGATACCTCAGTGGACCCCGTCGCAATTTCTAACTCATTGGGTCAGCACTTTGCTGAGATTTCGAGCTCTTCAAATTACCCGCCAGCGTTTCTCCCGAAGAAACGTGCAGCGGAAGTGTGACATCTTGCTTTCTCCTCTCAAAATCACGAAAGCTACAATACTGTTTTCTCCATGCGGGAACTCCAACATGCCCTCTCTTCTTCTCGCTCCTCCGCCCCAGGACTGGATGGTATCCATGTCCAAATGTTGCTGCATTTATCAACCCATAGTCTGCATTACCTCCTTCGCCTTTATAATCGAATTTGGACCGACAGTACCTTTCCGAGACGGTGGCGGGAAGCTATTGTCGTTCCCGTTCCGAAACCTGGAAAGGACAAACATCTCCCCTCTAGCTATCGCCCCATTTCTCTCACGAGTAGTGTCTGTAAGGTTTTGGAGCATATGGTGAATTACCGTTTAGCTTGGTGGCTGGAATCCCGCAGTCTTTTAACACCTGCCCAATGCGGATTCCGGAAGCATCGTTCTCCAGGTGACCATCTTGTTGCTCTCTCCACTTATATCATGAACAATTTTCTCCGGAAACGCCAAACAGTAGCAATATTTTTTGATCTGGAGAGAGCATACGATACCTGTTGGAGGACAGGCATCCTCCGCACACTGTTCTCTTGTGGCTTTCGAGGCCGCCTGCCCCTTTTTCTTCGCGAATTTATGGCAGAGCGCACTTTTAGGGTGCGGGTGAACACTACTCTCTCCCGTACTTTCTCCCAAGAAAACGGGGTACCCCAGGGCTCCGTGCTGAGTGTTGTACTGTTTACCATCGCCATAAATCCAATTATGGATTGTCTCCTTCCTGATGTCTCGGGCTCCCTCTTTGTGGACGATTTTGCGATCTACTACAGCTCTCAACAGACCAGCCTTCTTGAACGACGTCTTCAAGGATGTCTCGATCGCCTCCACTCATGGAGCATCGAAACCGGCTTCCGTTTCTCACCCAGTAAGACCGTTTGTGTCAGTTTTTGGCGACGTAAGGAGTTTCTTCCGCCCTCCTTACATCTAGGTCCTGTCAACCTTCCGTTTTCAGACGTCGCTAAATTCTTGGGTCTTATGTTTGACAGAAAATTGTGCTGGTCCTCCCACGTTTCCTATCTTTTGGCTCGCTGTCTGCAATCCCTTAACACCCTCCGTGTCCTGAATGGTGCCTCCTGGGGAGCGGACCGAGTGGTCCTTCTCCGCCTCTATCGCGCCTTAGTGCGCTTGAAATTGGATTATGGAAGCATCGTCTACTCCTCTGCTCGGCCGTCTATTCTTCGGCGTCTCGACTCTATCCACCACCGTGGATTACGTTTAGTGTCTGGAGCTTTTTACACTAGCCCTGTGGAAAGCCTTTATGCTGAGACTGCTGAACCTCCGCTGTCCAATCGGCGAGCAGTCCTTCTGAGTCATTATGCTAGCCATCTGTCTTCCATGCCTGCTAATCCAGCCCATGACCTTTCTTTCGACGCCTCCTTTGATGTAGGGTATGCAGACCGCTCCTCCTCCTTACTACCCTGGGAGTCCGCTTCCGTCAACTGCTCCAGTCTCTTTCCTTCCGCTTTCCTAAAAACTTCTTGACAACTTGGGGTACAGCACCGCCTTGGCTCCGTCCCCGGATCTGCCTGCTCCGTGACCTTTGTCAATTTCCCAACGATGGTACCCCTACACTTGTTTATCGTCGGGCTTTTGCTGCTCTGTGCACAAATGACGGACGCCACATTTATTTACACCGACGGCTCGAAAACATCGTTAGGTGTAGGGAGTGCCTATATTGTTGGCGACACCCCAAATCGCTTTCGGCTTCCCAACCAGTGTTCAGTTTATACTGTGGAGCTTTACGCTGTTCTCCAGGCTGTCCACTACATCCGCCGCCATCAGCGGATACAGTACGTAATCTGCTCAGATTCTCTCAGCTCTCTCCTCAGTCTCCAAGCTCTTTACCCTGTGCAACCTCTGGTCCACCGGATTCAGGACTGTCTGCGCTTGCTCCACCTGGGGGGCATCTCGGTGGCGTTCCTCTGGCTCCGAGGACACGCTGGTATCTGTGGGAATGAGGCGGCTGATATAGCGGCCAAGGCTGCAGTCTCTCTTCCTCGGCCAGCTATTCAGTCGCTTCCCTTCACCGATCTACGGAGTGGTTTATGTTGCAACGTTGCTCATTTATGGCATGTGCATTGGTCAACACTTCATCATAATAAATTGCGGGAAGTGAAAGCCCTTCCTTGTGCTTGGACCTCTTCCTCCTGAACGCGTCGTCGGGAGGAGGTAATTTTAGCTAGACTCCGGATAGGGCACTGTCTTTTTAGCCATCGACATCTTTTAAGCGGCGATCCTCCCCCACTCTGTCCCCACTGCTCTCAGCTGTGGACGGTAAGACACCTTTTAATTGAATGCCCCTATTTTAATCCGTTACGCTCCCGTCTACAGCTATCGCCTGATCTATTGTCGATTTTAGCAGATGACACGCTCTCAGCCGACCGCGTTCTCCAGTTTATTAGTGACAGTGAAATGACGTCAGTCATTTGAAGCCTTTTTGGGGACAACCAACCTCTTTCTGTAGTGGATTTTTAAGCATTCCTTCTGCTTTTAGTTTCTCCGCTTTTATGACTTTGTTCCCATTGCTGCTGATTTTCAATTTCGGTTTCTTACTATCTTAAGTCACGGGCTGGGTGCTAATGACCATAGAAGATTTGCACCCTAAAACCAAAATAAAGAAAAAAAAAATCCGCAGATGGTGAATGCTGGGAAGGACCCTTTCAGCCCCTTCCATTCCCCGTTCACCAAGGTTAGAATATAAAGGTGTTAATTCCAGCTGTGCAGGAATTACATCTACAGATGGTGAATGTTGGGAAGAGGGCTTTCAACCCCTTCCAATCCCCCTTCACCAAGGGTAGAAATTAAAGGTGATATATACAGCTGTGCAGGAATTACATCTTCAGATGGTGAATTTTGGGAAGGACTCTTTCTTTCGCTTCCAGTCACCCTTCACCATGGTTAGAAATTAAAGGTAATTTATACAGCCATGCAGGAATTACAACTACAGATGGTGAATGTTGGGAAGGAGGCTTTCAGCCCCTTCCAGTCCCCCTTCACCAAGGTTAGAAAATAAATGTGATATATACAGCTGTGCAAAAAATACATCTACAGATGGTGAATGTTGGGAAGGAGGATTTAAGCCCCTTCAAATCCCCCACTTACCAAGGTCCGAAAATAAAGGTGATATATACAGTTGTGCAGGAATTACACCTACAGGTAGTGATTGTTGGTAAGGAGGCTTCCTGCAGCTCTTTCCATTCCTCCTTCACCTAGGTTAGAAAATAAAAGAGATATATGCAGCTGTGAAAGAATTACATCTGCAGATGCTGAATGTTGGGAAGGTGGCTTACAGCCGATTCCAGTCCCCTTTCACCAAGGTTAGAAAATAAAGGTGATATATGCAGCTGTCCAGGAATTACATCTACAGATGGCGATTGTTGGTAAGGAGGCTTCCTGCAACCAATCCAGTCGTCGGACTGCTAGGTTAGAATATATAGGAGATATATACAGCTGTGCAGAAACTACATCTACAGATGGAGATTGTTGGTAAGGAGGCTTTCATCAGCCCCTTTCAGTCCTCCTTCACATAGGTTAGAAAATATAGCAGATGTACACAGCGGTGCAGGAATTACATCTACAGATGGTGAATGTTGGAAAGAAGGATTTCTGCAACTCCTTCCATTCCTCCTTCACCTGGGATAGAAAATAAAAATATATATACAGCTGTGCAAAAATTACATCTACAAATGGTGATGTTGGGATGCAGGCTTTCAGCCCTTCGAGTCCCCCTTCACCAAGGATATAAAATAAAGGTGATATATACAGCTGAGCAGGAATGGCATTTACAAATGGTGAATGTTTGGAAGGTGGCTTTCAGCCCCTTGCAGTCCCCCTTCACCAATGTTAGAAAATAAAGTTGATGTATACAGCTGTGCAGGAATTATATCTACAGATGGTGAATGTTGGGAAGGACTCTTTCAGCTGCTTCCAGTGCCCCTTCACCCAGGTTATAATATAAAGGTGATATATACAACTGTGCAGGAATTACATCTACAGATGATGAAAGTTTGGAAGGAGGCTTTCAGCCCCTTCGAGTCCCCCTTCACCATGGTTAGAAAATAAAGGTGATATATACAGATGTGCATTATATACAGCTACAGATGGTGAATGTTGGGAAGAAGGCTTTCAGCACTTTCCAGTACCCCTTCACCAAGGTTAGAAATTAAAGGTGATATATACAGCTGCGCAGGATTTACGGCTACAAATGGTGAATGTTGGCAAGGAGCCTTTCAGCCCTTTCCAGTCCCCCTTCACCAAGGATAGAAAATAAAGGTGATATATACAGCTGTGCGGAAATTACATATACAGATAGTGAACATTGGGAAGGAGGCATTCAGCCCCTTGCAGTCCCCCTTCACCAAGGTTAGTAAATAAAGGTGATATATACAGCTGTGCAGGAATTACATCTACAGATAATGATTGTTGGTAACGAGGCTTTCTGCAGCCCCTTCCAGTCCTCCTTTGCCATAGGATGGAAATAAGGGAGATATATACAGGTGTGCAAAAATTACATCTACAGATGGTGAATGTTTAGAAGGAGGCTTTCAGCCCCTTCCAGTCCCCCTTCACCAAGCTCAGAAACTAATGTGATATATACAGCTGTGCAGGATTTACATCTACACATGGTGATTGTTGGTAAGGAGGGTTCCTGCAGCCACCTCAAGTCGTCGTACGTCTAGGTTAGAATATATAGGAGATGTATATATACAGTTGTGCAGGAATTACATCTACAGATAGTGATTGTTGGTAAGGAGGCTTCCAGCAGCCAATCCAGTCATCAGACGGCTAGGTTAGAATATATAGGAGAAACTACATCAAACGATGGTCATTGTTGGTAAAGAGGCTGTCTGCACCCCTTCCAGTCCCCCTTCACCTAGGTTAGAAAATAAAGGAGATATATGCAGCTGTTCAAAAACTACATCTAGAGGTGGTGAATGTTGGGAAGCAGGTTATCAGCCCCCTCCAGTACCCTTCGCCAAGTTTAGGATATAAAGGAGACATATACAGCTGTGCAGGAAATACATGTGCCGATCGTGATTGTTGGTAGGGAGGATTTCTGCAGCCCCTTCCAGTCCGCCTCCACGTAGGTTAGGAAATAAAGGGAATATATACAGCTATGTAGGAATTCCATCTACAACTGGTGAATGATGCTAAGGAGGCTTTCTGCAGCCCCTTCCAGTTTTCCTTCCCCTAAATTAGAAAATAATTAGTATATATACAGTTGTTTAGAAATTATATCCACAGATGGTGGATGTTGGTAAGGAGGCTTTCTGCAGCCCATTCCAGTTCTCCTTCCCCTAGATTAGGAAATAAAATTGATGTATACAGCAGTACTGAAATTACATCCACGGATGGTGAATGTTGGTAAGGAGGCTTTCTGCAGCCCCTTCCAGTCCACCTTCACCTAGATTAGAAAAGGAAGGGTATATATACAGCTGTGTAGAAATTATATCCACAGATGGTGAAAGTTGGTAAGGAGGCTTTCTGCAGCCCCTTCCTGTCCTCCTTCACATAGGTTAGGAAATAAAGGCTATATATACAGCTGTGTAGAAAATACATCCACATATGGTGATTGTTAATAAGGAGGCTTTATGCAGCCCCTTCCAGTCCCCGTTCACAAAGGTTAGAGAATAAAGGGTATATATACAGCTGTGAAGAAATTACATTCACAGATGGTCAATGTTGGTAATGAGGCTTTCTGCAGACCCTTCCAGTCCACCTACACCTAAATTAGAAAATAAAGGAGACATATACAGCTGTGCAGGAAATACATCTTCCGATCGCGATTGATGGTAGGGAGCCTTTCTGCAGCCCCATCCAGTCCTCCTTCATATAGGTTAAGAAATAAAGGGTAATTATACAGCTGTGTCGAAATTACATCTACAGATGATGAATGTTGTTAAGGAGGCTTTCTGCATCCCCTTCGAGTCCACGTTCACATAGGTTAGAAAATAAAGTGTATATATACAGCTGTGTAGAAATTACAACCACAGAAGGTGAATGTTGGTAATGAGGCTTTCTGCAGCCCCTTCCAGTCCACCTTCACTTTGATTAGAAAATAATGTGTATATATACAGCTGTGTAGAAATTACATCCACACATGTAGAATGTTGGTAATGAGGCTTTCTGCAGCCCCTTCCAGTCCACCTTCACCTTGATTAGAAAATAAAGGGTATATATACAACAGTATAGAAATTACATACACAGATGGTGAATGTTGGTAAGGAGGCTTTCTGCAGCCCCTTCCATTCCACCTTCACCTAAATTAGAAAATAATGGATATATATACAGCTGTGTAGAAATTACATGTACTGATGGTGAATGTTGGTAAGGAGGCTTTCTGCAGCCCCTTCCAGTCCACCTTCACTTTGATTAGAAAATAATGTGTATATATACAGCTGTGTAGAAATTACATCCACACATGTAGAATGTTGGTAATGAGGCTTTCTGCAGCCCTTTGCAGTCCACATTCACATAGGTTAGAAAATAAAGGGTACATATACAGCTGTGCGGAAACTACATCTACAGTTGGTGATTGTTAATATGGAGGCTTTCTGCAGCCCCTTCCAGTCTACCTTCACATAGGTTAGAAGATAAAGGAGAAACATAAATCTGTGCTGGAAATACATCTGCCGATCGTGATTTTTGGTAAGGAGGCTTTATGCAGCCCCTTCCTGTCCTCTTTCACATAGGTTAGGAAATAAAGGGAATATATACAGCTGTGTAGGAATTAAATCTACAGATGGTGAATGATGCTAAGGAGGCTTTCTGCAGCCCCTTCCAGTTCTCCTTCCCCTAGATTAGGAAATAAAATTGATGTATACAGCAGTACTGAAATTACATCTAGTTATGGTGCATGTTGGTAATGAGGCTTTCTGCAGCCCCTTCCAGTCCACGTTCACCTAGATTAGAAAATAAAGGTTATATATACACCTGTGTCGAAATTACATCTACAGATGGTGATTGTTGGTAAGGAAGCTTTCTGCAGCCCCTTCCAGTCCACGTGCACATAGGTTAGAAAATAAAGGGTATATATACAGCTGTGTAGAAATTACATCCACAGATGGTGAATGTTTTTAAGGAGTCTTTCTGCAGCCCCTTTCAGTCCACCTTCACGTAGATTAGAAAATAAACGGTATATATACAGCTGTGTAGAAATTACATCCACAGTTCGTGAATGTTGGTAAAGAGGCTTTCTGCTGCCCTTTCCAGTCCACCGTTACCTAGGTTAGAAGATAAACGAGATATATACAGTTGTGCAGGAAATACATCTGCCGATCGCGATTGTTGTTAGGGAGGCCTTCTGCAGCCCCTTGCAGTCCTCCTTCACATAGTTTAGGAAATAAAGGGAATATATACAGCTGTGTAGGAACTCCATCTACAGATGGTGAATGTTGCTAAGGAGGCTTTCAGCCCCTTTCAGTCCCCCCCTCACCATGGTTAGAAAATAAAGCCGATATATACAGCTGTGCAGGAATTACATCTACAGTTGGTGAATGTTGGGAAGGTGTCTTTCAGCCCCTTCCAGTCCCCTATTCACCAAGGATAGAAAATAAACGTGATACACTCCTGGAAATGGAAAAAAGAACACATTGACACCGGTGTGTCAGACCCACGATACTTTCTCCGGACACTGCGAGAGGGCTGCGCAAGCAATGATCACACGCACGGCACAGCGGACACACCAGGAACCGCGGTGTTGGCCGTCGAATGGCGCTAGCTGCGCAGCATTTGTGCACCACTGCCGTCAGTGTCAGCCAGTTTGCCGTGGCATACGGAGCTCCATCGCAGTCTTTAACACTGGTAGCATGCCGAGACAGCGTGGATGTGAACCGTATGTGCAGTTGACGGACTTTGAGCGAGGGCGTATAGTGGGCATGCGGGGGGCCGGGTGGACGTACCGCCGAATTGCTCAACACGTGGGGCGTGAGGTCTCCACAGTACATCGATGTTGTCACCAGTGGTCGGCGGAAGGTGCACGTGCCCGTCGACCTGGGACCGGACCGCAGCGACGCACGGATGCACGCCAAGACCGTAGGATCCTACGTAATGCCGTAGGGGACCGCACCGCCACTTCCCAGCAAATTAGGGACACTGTTGCTCCTGGGGTATCGGCGAGGACCATTCGCAACCGTCTCCATGAAGCTGGGCTACGGTCCCGCACACCGTTAGGCCGTCTTCCGCTCACGCCCCAACATCGTGCAGCCCACCTCCAGTGGTGTCGCGACAGGTGTGAATGGAGGGATGAATGGAGACGTGTCGTCTTCAGCGATGAGAGTCGCTTCTGCCTTGGTGCCAATGAAGGTCGTATGCGTGTTTGGCGCCGTGCAGGTGAGCGCCACAATCAGGACTGCATACGACCAAGGCACACAGGGCCAACACCCAGCATCATGGTGTGGGGAGCGATCTCCTACACTGGCCGTACACCACTGGTGATCATCGAGGGGACACTCAATAGTGCACGGTACATCCAAACCATCATCGAACCCATCGTTCTACCATTCCTAGACCGGCAAGGGAACGTGCTGTTCCAACAGGACAGTGCACGTCCGCATGTATCCCGTGCCACCCAACGGGCTCTAGAAGGTGTAAGTCAACTACCCTGGCCAGCAAGATCTCCGGATCTGTCCCCCATTGAGCATGTTTGGGACTGGATGAAGCGTCGTCTCACGCAGTCTGCACGTCCAGCACGAACGCTGGTCCCACTGAGGAGCCAGGTGGAAATGGCATGGCAAGCCATTCCACAGGACTACATCCAGCATCTCTACGATCGTCTCCATGGGAGAATAGCAGCCTGCATTGCTGTACTAGTGCCGACATTGTGCATGCTCTGTTGCCTGTGTCTACGTGCCTGTGGTTCTGTCAGTGTGATCATGTGATGTATCTGACCCCAGGAATGTGTCAATAAAGTTTCCCCTTCCTGGAACAAAGAATTCACGGTGTTCTCATTTCAATTTCCAGGAGTGTACATACAGCTGTGCAGGAATTACATTTACAGATGGTGACTGTTGGTAAGGAGGATTTCATCAGTCCCTTCCAGTACTCCTTCACATAGGTTAGGAAATATAGGGAATATTTACAGCTATATAGGAATTCCATCTACAGATGGTGAATGATGCTAAAGAGGCTTTCTGCAGCCCCTTACAATTAGTTCTCCTTCCCCTAGATTAGAAAATAAAGTTGATGTATACAGCAGTACTGAAATTACAACTACAGATGGTGCATGTTGGTAATGAGGCTTTCTGCAGCACCTTTCAGTCCACCTTCACCTAGATTAGAAGATAAAGTGTATATATACAGCTGTGTAGAAATTACATCCGCAGATGGTGAATGTAGAAAATGAGGCTTTCTGCAGCCCCTTCCAGTCCTCCTTCACCTAGATTAGAAAGTAAAGGGTATATATACAGCGGTGTAGAATTTATATCCACAGATGGTGAATGTTAGTAAGGAAGCTTTCTGCAGCCCCTTCCAGTCTACCTTCAACTAGATTAGAAAATAATGGGTATATATACAGCTGTGTAGAAATTAGATACACAGATGGTGAATGTTGGTAAGGAAGCTTTCTGCAGCCCCTTGCAGTCCAAATTCACCTACATTAGAAAATAAAGTGTATATATACAACTGTGTAGAAATTACATCCACAGCTTGTGAATGTCGGTAAGGAGGCTTTCTGCAGCCCATTCCAGTCCACGTTCACATACGTTAGAAAATAAAGGGTATATATACAGCTGTGTAGAAATTACACCCACAGATGGTGAATGTTGGTAATGAGCCTTTATGCAGCCCCTTCCAGTCCACGTTCACATAGGTTGGAAAATAGAGGGTATATATACAGCTGTGTAGAAATTAAATCCACAGATGGTGAATGTTGGTAATGAGGCTTTCTGCAGCCCCTTCCACTCCACCTTCACCTAGATTAGAAAATGAAGGATATATATACAGCTGTGTCGAAATTACATCAACAGATAGTGATTGTTGGTAAGGAGGCTTTCTGCAGGCCCTTCCAGTCCACGTTCACATAGGTTAGAAAATAAGGGGTATATATACAACAGTGTAGAAATTACATACACAGATGGTGAATGTTGGTAATGAGGCTTTCTGCAGCCCCTTCCAGTCCACCTTCACCTAGATTAGAAAATAATGTCTATATATACAGCTGTGTAGAAATGACATCCACATATGGTGAATGTTGGTAATGACGCTTCCTGCAGCCCCTTCCAGTCCACCTTCACCTAGATTAAAAAATAAAGTGTATATATACAGCTGTGTAGAAATTTCATCCACAGATGGTGAATGTTGGTAAGGAGGCTTTCTGCATCCCCATCCAGTCCACATTCACATAGGTTATAAAATGAAGCGTATGTATACAGCTGTGCGGAAACTACATCTACAGATGGTGATTGTTAATAAGGAGGCTTTCTGCAGCCCCTTCCAGTCCCCGTTCACAAAGGTTAGAGAATAAAGGGTATATATACAGCTGTGTAGAAATTACATCCACAGATGGTCAATGTTGGTAATGAGGCTTTCTGCAGCCCCTTCTAGACAGTCTTCACCTACATTAGAAAATAAGGGAGACATATACAGCTGTTCGGAAACTACATCTTCAGATGGTGTTTGTTAATAAGGAGGCTTTCTGCAGCACCTTCCAGTTTACGTTCACCTAGATTACAAAAAAAGGGTATACATACAGCTGTGTAGAAGTTACATCCACAGATGGTGAATGTTAGTAATGAGGATTTCTGCAGCCCCTTCCAATTCACCTTCACCTAGATTAGAAAATAAAGGGTATATATTCATCTGTGTAGAAATTACATCCACAGATGGTGAATGTTGGTAAGGAGGTTTTTCTGCAGCCCCTTCCGATCCACCTTCACCTAGGTTAGAAGATAAAGGAGGATTATACAGCTGTGCAGGAAATACATCTGCCGATCGGAATTGTTGGTAGGGAGGCTTTCTGAACCCCCTTCCAATCCTCCTTCACATAGGTTAGGATATAAAGTGTATATATACCGCTGTGTAGAAATTACATCCACAGATGGTGAACGATGGTAATGAGGCTTTCTGCTGCCCCTTCCAGTCTACCTTCACCTAGATGAGAAAATAAAGGGTATTTATACAGCTGTGTAGAAATTACATACACAGATGGTGAATCTTGGTGATGAGGCTTTCTGCAGCCCCTTCCAGTCCACGTTCACATAGGTTAGAAAATAAAGGGTATAAATACAGCTGTGTAGAAATTACATCCACAGATGGTGAATGTTGGTAATGAGGCTTTCTGGAGCCCCTTCCAGTCCACAATCACATAAATTAGAAAATAAAGGGTATATATACAGCTGTGTAGAAATTACATCCACAGATGGTGAGTGTTGGGAAGGAGGCTTTCAGCCCGTTCCAGTCCCCCTTCACCAAGGTTACAAAATAAAGGTGATATTTACAGCTGTGCAGGAATTACGTGTACAAATCGTGAACGTTTGGATACAAATGACTCCGACCGCAATGCTGTAGAGTCATCAGAGACAGCAAAAATGCTTGTTGGGCCTCATTCACCATCTCCTGTAACAGTTTTACTCCCTCTTCTGTCGTCTGGGGAGGCCTCCGCTGGCTGTCGGGCGTTAAGGCCCACTCCTCGGTACCTGGCCTGACTTCATGTAATTAGGTCCTTGTTGATTCTGTGAATGTCTCCAACGGCTTCGGCCACTTTTTCGCAAAGCTTTCAAGCTCCGCCCATTATCACCCTGCCTTCCTTCGCAGGAAAGAGGCAGAAGAGGCTTGGCGGCTTTCCTTCCACTCGATGAATCTGGAAAATTATAATGCCCCCTTTACTATGCGGGAACTCGAACGTGCTCTTTCACTGTCCTGGACCTCTTCTCGGGGGCCAGATGCCATTCATGTTCAGATGCTGGCACACCTCTCTCCGGCAGGCAAAAGCTTCCCTCTTCGTACCTACAATCGCGTCTGGACAGAAGGTCAAGTCTCCATACATTGTCGTGACGCAGTCATTGTTCCTATACCCAAACCCGGGAAGCATAGACACCTTCCTTCTAGTTACCACCCCATTTCTCTTACAAGTTGTGTCTGTAAGGTGATGGAGTGCATGGTTAACGCTCGGTCAGCTTGGATTCTTGAATCTCGATGGCTACTTACCAATGTTCAACGCGGCTCTTGTCGCCGCTGCTCCGCTGTTGACCAACTTGTGACTGATGGTAAGGAGGCTTTCATCAGTCCCTTCCAGTCCTCCTTCACCTAGGTTAGGAAATAAAGGAGATATATACAGCTGTGCAAGAATTACATCTACAGATAGTGAATGTTGGGAATTAGGCATTCAGCTCCTTCCACTCCCCCTTCACCAAGCTTAGAAAATAAAGGTGATGTATACAGCTGTGCGGGAATTACATCTACAGATGGTTAATTTTGGAAAGGAGCCTTTCAGGACCTTCCAGTCCCCCTTCTCCAAGGTTAGAAATTAAAGGTGATATATACAGCTGTGCAAAAATTACATCTACATATGGGGAATGTTGGGAAGGAAGCTTTCAGGACCTTCCAGTCCCCCTTCACATAGGTTAGAAAATAAAGAAAATATATACAGCTGTGCAAAGATTACAGCTACAGATGGTGAATGTTGAGAAGGAGACTTTCAGCCCCTTCCAGTCCCCCTTCACCGAGGTTACAAAATAAAGGTGATATATACAGCTGTGCAGGAATTACATCTACAGATGGCGAATGTTGGGAAGGAGGCTTTCTGCAGCACGTTTCAGTCCACCTTCACCTAGGTTAGAAAATAAAGGAGATATATACAACTGTGCAAAAATTACATCTACATATGGTGATGTTGGGAAGGAAGCTTTCAGCCCCTTCTAGTCCCCCTTCACCAAGGTTAGAATATAAAGGTGATATATGCAACTGTGCAGGAATTACATCTACAGATGGTGATGTTGGGAAGCAGGCTTTCAGCCCCTTCCAGTTCTCCTTCACCAAGATTAGAAAAAATAAAGGTAATATAGACAGCCGTGCAGGAATTACATCTACAGATGGAGAATGTTGGGAAGGAGGCTTTCAGCACCATCCAGGACCCCTTCAGCAAGGTTAGAATATAAATGTGATATATACAGCTGTGCTGGATTTACATCTATAGATGGTGAATGTGCTGAAAGACGCTTTCAGCCCCTTCCCGGCCCCATACAGCAAGGTAAGAATATAACGGTGATATATACAGCTGTGCTGGAATAACATCTACAGATGGTGAATGTGCTGAAACAGGCATTCAGCCCCTTCCCGTCCCCGTACAGCAAGGTAAGAATATAACGGTGATATATACAGCTGTGCTGGAATTACATCTACAGATGGTGATTGTTGGTAAGGAAGCTTTCTATAGACACATCCAGTCATCGTATGGCTAGGTTAGACTATATTGGAGATCTATACCGTTGTGCAGAAACTACATCTACAAATGGTAATTGTTGGTAAGAAGGATTTCATCAGCCCATCCAGTCCTCCTTAACCTAGGTTAGAAGTTAAAGGTGATATATACAACTGTGCAGGAATTACATATACAGATGGTGATTGTTGGGAAGGTGGCTTTCAGCCTCTTCCAGTCCCCCTTCACCAAGGTTAGAAATTAAAGGTGATATATACAGCTGCGCAGGAATTACTTCTAGAGCTGGTGAAAGTTGGGAAGCCAGCTTTTAGCCCCTTCCAGGCCCCATTCATGAAGGTTGGAAAATATAAGTGGTATAAACAGCTGTGCAGGAATTAAATCTGCAGATGGTGTATGTTGGTAAGGAAGCTTCCTGCACCCGCTTCGGCCGCTGGTGGCCGAGCGGTTCTGGCGCTACAGTCTGGAACCGCGCGACCGCTACAGTCGCAGGTTCGAATCCTGCCTCGGGCATGGATGTGTCTGTTGTCCTTAGGTTAGTTAGGTTTAAGTAGTTCTAAGTTCTAGGGGACTTATGACCTCAGCAGTTGAGTCCCATAGTGCTCAGAGCCATTTGAACCATTTGCACCCACTTCCAGTTGTCGTACGCCTATGTTAATAAATATAGCAGGTATATACAGCTGTGCAGAAACTACATCTACAGATGGTGAACTTGGGGAAGGAGGCTTTCAGCCCCTTCCAGTCCCCCTTCACCAAGGTTATAATATAAAGGTGATATATACAGCTGTGCAGGAATTACATCTGCAGTAAGTGAATGTTTGGAAGAAGGCTTTCAGCCCCTTCCAGTCCCCCTTCACCAAGGTTAGAATATAGAGGTGATATATGCTGCTGTGCTGGAATTACATCTACAGATGGTGAATGTTGGGAAGGAGGCTTTCAGGGCCTTCCAGTCCCCCTTCACCAAGGTTAGAATATAGAGGTGATATACGCTGCTGTGCTGGAATTACATCTACAGATGGTGAATGTTGGGAAGGAGGCTTTCGGGGCCTTCCAGTCCCCCTTCACTAAGGTTAGAAAATAAAAGTAATATATACAGCTGTGCAGGAATTGCATATACAGATGGTGATTGTTGGTAAGGAGGCTTTCATCAGCCCCTTCCAGTCCTCCTTAAATTAGGTTAGCAATTAAAGGTGATATATACAGCTGTGCAGGAATTACATCTACAGATGGTGATTGTTGGTAAGGAGGCTTCCTGCAGCCACTTCCAATCGTCCTACGCCTAGGTTAGAAAATATAGCAGATATATACATCTGTGCAAAAACTACACCTACAGATGGTGAACATTGGGAAGGAGACTTTCAGCCCCTTCCAGTCCACCTTCACCAAGGTTAGAAAAAAAAGGTGTGATATACAGCTGTGCAGGAATTACATCTACAGATGGTGAATGTTGGGAAGTAGTCTTTCAGCCCCTTCCAGTCCCCCTTCAACGACGTTACAAAATTAAGGTCATACATACAGCTGTGCAGGAATACATCTACAGATGGTCAATGTTGGGAAGGAGTCTTTCAGCCACTTCCAGTCCCCCTTCAACGAGGTTACAAAATAAAGGTGATACATACAGCTGTGCAGGAATACACCTACAGGAGGTGATTTTTGGTAAGGAGGCTCTCTCCAGCCCCTTCCAGTCCTCCTTCACCTAGGTTAGATAATCAAGGAGATATATACAGCTGTGCAAAAATTACATCTACAGATGGTTAATGTTGGAATGGAGGCTTTCAGCCCCTTCCAGTCCCCCTTCACCAAGGTTTGAAAATGAAGGTGATATATACACCTGTGCAGGAATTAAATCTATAGATGGTGAATGTCGGGAAAGAGACTTTTAGCCCCTTCCAGTCCACCTTCACCGATGTTAGAAAATAAAGGTGATATATACAGCTGTGCAGGAATCACATCTACAGATGTGAATGTTGGAAAGGGGTATTTCAGCCCCTTCCAGTCCCTCTTCACCATGGTTAGACCATAAAGGTGATATATACAGCTGTGCAGGAAGTACATGAACAGATGGTGATTGTTGTTAAGGAGGCTTTCTGCAGGCCCTTCCAGTACTCCTTCACCTAGGTTAGAAAATAAAGGGTATTTATACAGCTGTGTAGAAATTACATCTACAGATGGTGAATGACGTTAAGGAGGTTTTCTGCAGCCCATTCCATTTCTCCTTCCCCTAGATTAGAAAATAAAGTTGATGTATACAGCAGTACTGATATTACATCTACAGATGCTGAATGTTGGTAAGGAGGCTTTCTGGAGCCAGTCTACCTTTACCTATGTTAGAAAATAAAGTAGAAATTTACACCTGTGCAGGAATAACATCTATAGATGGTGAATGTTGGGAAGGAGGCTTCCAGCCCCTTCCAGCCCTCCTTCGCCTAGGTTAGAAAATAAAGGTGATATCTACAGCTGTGCAGGAATTACATCTGCCGATTGTGAATTTTGGGAATGAGGCTTTCAGCCCGTTCCGTTTGTCCCTCACCAAGGTTAGAAAATAAAGGTCACATATACAGCTGTGCAGGAATTACATCTACAGATTGGGATTCTTGGTAAGGAGGCATGCTGCAGCCACTTCCTGTCATCGTACAGCTAGGATAGAAAATATAGGAGATATATACAGCTGTCCAGAGATAACATCTACAGATGGTGAATGAGTGTAGGGAAGCTTTCTGCAGCTTCTTCCAGTACTTCTTCACCTAGGGTGAAAAATATTGTAGTTATAACTGTTGTGTAGTAAACTTATGTAAAGATGGTGAATGTTTTTTCAAGGAAGCTTTCTTCAACCTCTTCCAGTATTTCTTCACCTTATTAGAAAAAAATGTGATCCATGCAGCTGTCTGGTAACTGTACCTAATGATGGTGAATCTTTCTAAGGAAGCTTTTGTGGCTCCTTCCAGTAATTTCCTCGTTTGGGTCCCAGGGTTAGAAATGGCCCGAGTTATTATTGCCTGTCGTAAGAGGTGAGTGAAAGGAGTCCCTCCACCTCAAGGGTGTAGTTTGCCGCTGCGTCCAGAGATGGACAGTTCCGAGACTTCTATTCGTCGTCATTTTTTTTTTTTTTTCACTTATTCTGGTTTCTTCCTTCCTTTGTTTGGTTCCTTTATTTGTCCTTCTCCGTCTCACTGTCTTACATACTTTTTCCCTTGCCTTACTTACTTTTTCCCTTGCCCTCTTGTCCTTGCCCTCTTGTCCTTGCCCTCTTGTCCTTGCCCTCTTGTCCTTGCCCTCTTGTCCTTGCCCTCTTGTCCTTGCCCTCTTGTCCTTGCCCTCTTGTCCTTGCCCTCTTGTCCTTGCCCTCTTGTCCTTGCCCTCTTGTCCTTGCCCTCTTGTCCTTGCCCTCTTGTCCTTGCCCTCTTGTCCTTGCCCTCTTGTCCTTGCCCTCTTGTCCTTGCCCTCTTGTCCTTGCCCTCTTGTCCTTGCCCTCTTGTCCTTGCCCTCTTGTCCTTGCCCTCTTGTCCTTGCCCTCTTGTCCTTGCCCTCTTGTCCTTGCCCTCTTGTCCTTGCCCTCTTGTCCTTGCCCTCTTGTCCACCCTCTGGTGTCTGCCTCGGCGTTTGAGACAGTCTGTCCTTTCTCTCCCTTTATTTTTCCTCCCTTTGCGTGCCTGAAGGCCGACCCACAGGTTCGCACGCATAGCCGGTGACAGGGTAACGCGTCATTCCCTGCCCTGGGTAGACAAGTAAGGTATGCACGTACCCCCTGGTAAAGGCCAGGCCCAACGAAGTGTGACTCCCAGTTTCTCGGGAGGTATGACCTGAGGTGTAAACATTCACCTAAGGTTGGAGTACCCTCCGTGAGGGTCCGCACAGGGAAGGAGAGCGCAATCCGCAATGGATTTCTCTTCTTCTTCCCTCTCGACTTCTGCCCAAGTACGGAAACTTGGACAGCCACGAGTGAGAAAAGTACTACCACCTGCCCCATAGTTCCTTGTAGTTTCTCAATCTAAGGACTGAAAGGATTTTTCATATGTCAACCCTTTCATTATCCAAAAGGGCGTAGATGCCATAACCGGATCTGTCAAGTCTTGTACCAGGGTGCGTAACGGTACCTTGTTAATAGAAACTGCGAGTGCCTTTCAGGCACAAAAACTGCTTCGACCCACACTCCTGTACACTTTCCGTGTCCGGGTGGTGGCTCACCGCACTTTGAATTCGTCGCATGGTGTGGTATATACTAGATCACTCGACAGATTGACTGATGATGAGATTCAGTCTTTACTCACTGAGCATGGTGTGACAGCTGTCCATAAGGTCATGAAAAAGGTCAACAATGACCTTGTACCGACCCGGGCACTTTTCTTGACCTTTGATAGTGTTCAGCTGCCATCACGCATCAAAGCGGGCTACGAGGTTATTTCTATTCGCCCATATGTTTCGATACCTACGCGCTGCTACCAGTGTCGGCGTTTTAATCACACTCGCCAGTCTTGTTCCAATGCGGCTAAATGTGTCACTTGTAGCAGCGATGCCCATGAGGGTGACTGTCCACCTCCATCTCCTCATTGTGTGAACTGTCAGGGTGACCATGCAGTGTCCTCTCGCGACTGTCCCATGTACAAGGATGAATGCTGTATCCAGGAAATTCGGGTCAAAGCAAAAGTGTCCACTTCGGCTGCTCGCAAGCTATTTGCTAGTAGAAAGCCCACGCTGCTTCCAGTGGGGAAATACTGTACTGTCCTCGCCTCTCCTCGGACTACCAGGGAGGTGGCGACGCAGACATGCGATCTGACCTTCAGCACTACGGTCGTCCGTTCGGCCGGTGCTAAGATCGCCCGGTCAACGTCTCCTCGTCCTCCCATCACTCCTAAGACACAAGCACCTTCATCAGCTTCTGCCACGACTAAGACCCAGAAGTCAGATACACGGGCCTTCAAGAAGGAACCGGCCCATGCAGACTTGCTACGTACATGACCTTCCAAGAAGGCTCATAGGAAGCAAAGTTCTCCTTCTCCGCCATGGCGTGTTTCTTCTCCTGCACTACCCAGCGGTTGCTGCCCAATGCCGTCATCCATTTCGCCTGGCCACACTGCTGGTAGCCAAACATCTGACCGTTCAACGGTGGAGGAAGCTCTCCCTTCTGGCCATCTTAACAAGATGGCCGACTTACCTATTGAACCAATGGACGATGACTCTCCACCTATTGATAGCGGCGGCAGTGCTCGCTCGAAGCCAGGCCCTCAGCGGCCTTCGAGGTGACCCCTTCTTGCTTCTCATTTTTCTTTTTCTTCTCAGAATGGCACTTCTTCATTGGAATATTTGCGGCATTCGCTCCAACCGAGAGGACTTAAAGTTGCTGCTACGCTTGCACAGTCGTCGTAGCTCTCCAGGAAACGAAGCTACACACATGCGATCATATTGACTAGGCACACTATGCCTCTGTGTGTTTTGACCTACCCCCTGTGACAGGTATTCCGGCTCATGGAGGGGTTATGTTGCTGGTCCGGGATGATATTTACTATGATCTCATCACATTGCACACCGGTCTGCAGGCAGCTGCTGTCTGAATTACTCTCCCCACTTTTACATTTTCCATTTGTACTGTTTACACTCCATCATTGTCTTCTGTTACCAGGGCAGACATGACGCAAATTATTGCTCAGCTACCTGCACCGTTTTTGTTAACTGGAGACTTCAATGCCCACCATCCCCTTTGGGGCTCTCCAGCATCCTGCCCGAGGGGCTCCCTGTTAGCAGACCTTTTCAACCACCTCAATCTTGTCTGCCTCAATACTGGTGCCCCTACTTTTCTTTCGGACACATCTCACACCTGCTCCCATTTAGACCTGTCTATATGCACTACCCAACTTGCACGCCAGTTTGAGTGGTACGCACTTTCTGATACATATTCCAGCAACCACTTCCCATGTGTTATCCATCTCCTGCATCATACCCCCTCTCCGTGCTCAACTAGTTGGAACATCTCCAAAGCAGACTGGGGGCTCCTCTCTTCCAGGACGACCTTTTAGGATCAAATCTTCACAAGCTGCGATAGTCAGGTCGCACACCTCATGGAAGTCATTCTCACTGCTGCTGAATATTCCATCCCTCACACTACTTCTTCTCCATGTCGCGTACCGGTCCCCTGGTGGACCGCAGCGTGTAGAGATGCTTTACGTGCTCATCGACGCGCTTTATGCACCTTTAAACGCCACCCTACGGTGGCGAATTGTATCAATTATAAACAATTACGTGCACAGTGTGATCGTGTTATTAAAGAAATCAAGAAAGCCAGCTGGGCTGCTTTCACAAGCACCTTTAACAGTTTTACTCATTCTTCTGTTGTTTGGGGTAGCCTGCGCCGGCTATCTGGCACTAAGGTCCACTCACCAGTTTCAGGCTCGACAGTCACGAATAATGTCCTTGTTGCCCCTGAGGATGTCTCCAATGCCTTCGGTCACTTTTTTGCAGAGGTTTCGAGCTCTGCTCATTACCACCTAGCCTTCCTCACCCGAGAACAGGCAGAGGAGGCTAGGCCACCTAACTTCCGCTCCTCGAATCGTAAAAGTTATAATGCCCCATTCACTATGCGGGAACTCGAAAATGCACGTGCTCCATCACGGTCCTCTGCTCCAGGCCTGATTCTATTCATATTCAGATGCTGAAGAACCTTTCTCCTGCGGGTAAAGGTTTTATTCTTCATACTTACAATCACATCTGGATTGAGGGTCATGTTCCCACATGCTGGAGCGAGTCTATTGTTGTGCCAAATCCTACTCTGTGGAAGGACAAGCACTTGCCTTCCAGTTATCGACCCATCTTGCTTACCAGCTGTGTCTGCAAGGTGATAGAGCGAATGGTTAACTCTCATTTGGTTTAGCTGCTTGAATCTCGACACCTACTTACCAGTGTACAATGTGGATTTCATAGGCGGCGCTCTGCTGTTGACCATCTGGTTACCTTGTCGACCTTCATTATGAATAACTACTGGCCGAAGCGCTCACGCGGCTGTGTTCTTTGATTTGGAGAAGGTTTATGACACCTGTTGGAGGGCGGGCATTCTCCGCACCATGCATACATGGGGCCTTTGCGGTCGTCTCCCTCTTTTTATGCATGCCTTTTTAATGGATCGGCAGTTCAGGGTACATGTGGGTTCTGTCCTGTCAGACGCCTTTCGCCAGGAGAATGGGGTGCTACATGGATCAGTTTTGAGCATCGCTCTCTTCGCCATAGCGATCAATGCAATAATGGATTGCCTCCCAGCTGATGTATCAGGCTCCCTTTCCATGGACGATTTTACCATCTATTGCAGTGCACAGCGTACATGTTTCCTGGGGCACTGCCTTCAGCACTGCCTTCACTCCTGATGTGTTGCCAATGGCTTCCATTTTTCTGCCGAGAAGACGGTCTGTATTAACTTCTGGCGCTACAAAGAGTTTCTCCCACCGTCCTTATGACTCGGTCCCATTGCTGTCCCATTCGTGGAGACAACAAAATTTTTAGGTCTTACACTTGACAGGAAACTTAGCTGGTCTCAACATGTCATATTTGGCTGCCCGTTGTTCCTGTTCTCTAAATGTCCTCTGTGTTCTCAGTGGTATGTCATGTGGAGCGGATTGAACCGTCCTATTTCGCCTATATCTGTCGATCGTCCGCTCACAGCTGGATTATGGGAGCTTCGTATACTCCTCTGCACGGCCGTCCATCTTACGCCGCCTCAACTCTATACAACATCGGGGTTTTCGTCTTGCGATCGGAGCGTTCTCTAATAGTCCCTTCGAGAGTCCTCATGCTGAAGCCGGTGAATTGCCACTGCCCTACTGGCGCGATATACTGCTTTGTCGGTATGCCTGTCAGCTATTGTCAATGCCCGACCACCTGTCTTATCGATCCTTTTTTGACGACTCTCTCGACCGTCAATACGGGTTGTATGTCTCTGCCCTGCTACCCCCTGGAGTTTGCTTTCATCGCCTCCTTCAGCACCTCGATTTTTCTCTCCCTGCAACCTTTCGAGTGGGTGAGAGCCAAACACCACCTTGGCTCCAGGCTCAGGTTCGCGTTCACCTTGACCTCGGCTTGCTCCCAAAGGAGGTTAGCCCCGCTTCGGTATACCGCTCCCATTTTGTCGAACTTCGTTCGAAGTTCATTAATATGACCTTCATTTATACAGATGGCTCTAAGACCAATGACGGTGTTGGGTATTCTTTTATTGTCGGGGCACACAGTTTCTAATACCGACTCCATGGCCATTGTTCAGTCTTCACAGCTGAGCTATTTGCCCTCTACCAGGCTGTTCTTTAAATCTGCTGCCACCGACATTCTGCTTATGTCATCTGCTCCGATTCCCTGAGCACCATCCAGAGCCTCAGTGATCCGTATCCGGTTCACCCTTTCATGCACCGGATCCAACACTCTCTTCAGCAGTTGGCGGACAACGGTTCTCTTGTTGCCTTTATGTGGGTTCCTGGCCATGTCGGTATCCCTGGGAACGAAGCTGCAGATGCCGTGGCCAAGGCTGCGGTCCTCCAGCCTCGGACAGCTTCTTGTTGTGTCCCTTCATCAAATTGTAGCAGGGTCATTTGTCAGCGCATTTTATCGCTGTGGCATGCCAATTGGTTTGCACACAGCTTGGACGACCTCTTCACACCCTTCTCGGCGGGAGGAGGTCGTTTTGGCCTGGTTACGAATTGGACATTGCCGGTTCAGCCATCGCCATCTGCCGGTGGCTGTGCCAGCGCCGTTCTGTCCATGTGGGCAATTGCTAGCGGTACGCCACATTTTAACGTCCTGTCCAAATTTTAATACACTCCCAGTAATTATTAACTTAGGGTAGAAAATAATGGAGGTATATACAGCTGTGCAGTAACTATATCTGCAGATGGAGAATGTATGTCAGGAAGCTTTCTGCAGTGCCTTGAAGTACATTTTCACCTGTGGTAGAAGACAAAGGAGATACATACAGCTGTGCAGTAACTATATCTACAGATGGTGAATGTTAGTATGGAAGCTTCCTGCACCTCCTACTAGTACTTCTTCACCTAGGGTAGAAAATAAATGTGATATATACAGCTGTGCCGGAAATGTATCTGTGGATTTTGGATGTTGGAAAGGAGCTTCCTGCAGCCTCTTCCATAAATTAGTCACCGAGGTTAGAAAACCTTTGCAGTATGTACAGTTGTGCAGTAACTAAATCTGCAGATGGTGAGTGTTGGTAACAGAGCTTTCTGCACATTTTTTATAACATCTTTGCCTTGGGTAGGAAATCATGGTGATACGTGCACCTGTGCTGTAACTATATTTGCAGATTTTGAATGTTGCTAAGGAAGCTCTCTTCAGCTTCTTCCATAACTTCTTCTCTTAGAGTAGAAAGTGAAGGCTATATGTACAGCAGAGTACTAGAAAGTGTGTTAATGATTAGTACCACACCTTTCAATTGGAGAAGAGGAGACATTGTGCCCATCTTCAAAAAATACAATAAAAGGCTAAGGAAAAACGACAGAGGTATAACCCATATGAGTCATACAGCCAAAATTTTTGAATTAATTTTACTAAATCGAATACGTTAAAATATAGAAAAGGGCTGAGTGAAGAACAGCATGGGTTTAGGAAAGGATGAAGCACGATGAACCTGATATTTTCTATCTATAAACTGGTGGAAGAAAGTTGGGAGTTTTAAAAAAAATGTGATAATGGTTTTTATAGACAAAGGATAGGGATGTGTCCCAGTTGACAAGGAAAGACTGGGATGAAATGAAGAAGATACATGTAGATGACAGATGCATTAATGTAATAAACTAAATGTGCAGAGAACACAATTGTAGAACTAGAACACCATTGGGGAGCTCTGTATACTTCCAAATAAGACAAGGACTTAAACAAGGAAGTATTCTATCTCCTGCACATTTTAATGTTGTGATGGAGGGAATGAATAGGGCAGTTAGAGGTGCAGTAAAAGAGAAAGACAAAATGATGATTTTTGCAGATGATATGGTAATATGGGGCGATAAAGAGGTAGATGTACAGTTACAACTTGATGTGTGGAAGGAAATAATAAAATGGTATGGATTAAAAATAAATAAAGATAAGAGTGAAGTAACGGTATTTGGAAGAGAGAAAGGAATTCAAGGAAATATTACCTCGAATGGAGAACCCCTCAAAGTGGTAGAAAGTTTCTCTTATGTATGAATTGAAGTATCTAAGGATGGAAGAATAACAAACTAAATTAATAGGAGGTTACAAAATGGAGGCAATTTCGACAAACAATAAATCACCTGATTTGGAATAAGGAAGTTTCAGAAAAAGCAAAACTCCTTATGTATAAGATCTTTACTGTCCTATTGTCACCTATGCTGGAGAAACATGGAAAATGACAGAAAGGAACAGAAACAGGAGCAGTCTGCAAGTAGGGGAAATGACATTTCTCAGAACAGTTAAGGGAAAAACAGAATGTAGAGATTAGGAAGGACCTTAAACAGGAAAGTACAAGAGAAAAAATTGAAGAAAAAAAGAGATTAAGATGGTTTGGGCATTTTAAGAGAATGCATCGGCAGAGACACCCCAAAGTTATGGAAGAACTAAAGATGGATGGAAAAAGACCTAGAGGGCACCAAAAAACGCAGTTGAAAATGGCAGTGAGATTATCTGTCAAAACAAGACGTGTGACCTGGTGGCAAGTGGAGGAAAAAGAATGGTGGGAGGACCAATCCAAATGGAGAGTACTCGTCAGTACCCAGACCCGGCAGTAGCTGGAGTGGATTACGAATATAGATAGATATATGTTCGGCTGTGCAGTAAGTATATTTGCAGAAGGTGAATGTTGGTACAGAAGCTTACTGTAGCGTCTTCTATAAGTTTTTTGCATAGGGTAGAAAATCAGGAAATATATATAGCTGTGCAGTAACTATACCTGTAGGTGGTGAGTCTTGGTAATGAAGCTTTCAGCAGCTTCGTCCATAACTTCCTAACACAGGGTACAAACTCAAGGTATTATGTACAGCTATGCAGCAACTACATCAGCAGATGGTGAATGTTAGTAAAGAAGCTTCCTGCAACTTTTTGCATAACTTCTTCATCTAGGGTAGAAAATCGAGGCTATACGTAAGACTGTGCCGTAACTATATATGCAGATTATTTCTGTGCAGCCTCTTCTGTAACTTTTCACATACGGTAAAAAATAAAGGCGATATATACAGCGAAGCAGTAACTATATCTGCAGATTGTGGATGTTGGTAAGGAAGCTTTCTGCAGCTTTTTTACAAGTCTTCTTCACCTAGGGTAGAAAATCAAGGTGATGTGTACAGCCAAGCAGTAATTATATCTGTTGATGGTGAATGTTGGAAAGGAATCTTTCTGCAGCTTCACCCTTAACTTCTTCACCTAGGGTAGAATATCGAGCGATATGTATTGCTGTGCAGTAACGGTATCTGCAGATGCTGAATGTTGGTAATGAAGCATTCTGAAGCTTGTTCCATAACTTCATCATCTATGGTAGAAAATCAAAGTGATATATTCAGCTAAAGCTGTAACTATATCAACACATGGTGACTGTCGGTAGGAAGCCTTCTGCAGCTTCTTCTATAAGTTTTTTGCATAGGGTAGAAAATTGGGGCATTAACTATATCTGCAGATGGTGAATGTTGGTAAGGAAGCACTCTACAGCTTATTGCATAACTTCCTCACCTATTGTACTAAGTCATGGTGATATGCACAGGTGTGCCGTAACTATATCTTCAGATAGCGACTTATGGTAGAGAAGCGTTCTGCAGTTTGTTTCATAATTTTTTCACCTAGGGTAAGGAATGAAGAGTAATGTGTGGCAGTAACTATACCTACAGATAGTGACTGATTTTAAGGAAGCTTTTGCAGCTGTTTTCATAAATTTTTGCTCTGGTCAAGAATCATTGGTGACGTGTACAGCTGTGGAATAACTATATCTAGAGACAGTGACTGGTGGTACATCTTTCATAAATATTTTCAGCTCGTTAAGAGTCGAAATTTACATGCTCACCTGTGCAGCAACTATAGCCACAGATAGTGGCTTGTGGTAGAAAAGTGTTCTGCAGCTTCCTTCATAAGTATTTCGCCTAGGGTTAAGAATCAAGGGTGATGTGTACGAGTAAGCAGTAACTATATCTACAGGGAGTCACAAGTGGGTAAGAAGCTTTTGGCACCTTCTTTTATAAATTTTCACCCAGGATTAAGAACAGAGTTCAATGTGTAGAGCTGTGCGGTAATTATACCTATGGTTAATTAATGGTGGTATGGAAGCTTTCTGCAGCTGCTTTCATAATTTTTTTCCTTTGGTTAAGAATCATATTCGACACATACAGCTGTGCCGTAACTATACCTGCAGATAAGAACTGGCCGTAAGGAACATTTCTGCCCCTTTTTTCAAAAATTTTCTCTCTCCTTAAGTCTCAATTGTGATGTGTGCAGCTGTGCTGTAGCTCTATCTACATATAGTTACTGGTGTAAAGGAAAGAATCAAGGGCAATTTGTACGGCTGTGCAGTAACTATACCTACATGGAGTTGCAAATGGATATGAGGCATTCTGGAGCTCCTTTCATAAATTTTCTACCTAGAGTGATGAACAAAGTTCAACATGTACAGGTGTTCAGTAACTATATCTACAGACAGTTACTGTCATTAGATAAGCTTTTTGCAGCTTCTTTCATAAATTTCTCACCTAGGTTTACGAATCTAGGGTGATAGGTACAGTTGCACAGTAACAACATCTACAGATGGTAAGGAAGCTTTCTGCAGATTCATTCATAAATTCTTTACTTACAAATATGGGAATGGGAAATTAGTAAAGTAGTGTTGTAACTATATTTACAAAGATTGGCTAGTATGTGGAAAGCTTGTTACAACTTCTTCCATAATTTTTTTTTTTTTTTACTTATTTTTAAGATGCAAGTGAGATGATTGAATTGTTGAATAAAGTATATCTACTATGACGGGCTAGTGTGTGAGAAACTTTCTGAAGCTTCTTTCATAAATTCATCAGTTAGTGATATGAGACAAGGTATCGTAGTAACTACAGCTACAAAAAGTTGCTATTCGGTGTGATGTTTTCTGTTGCTGCTTTCATCTAGTGTTAAGAGGTAATGGAAGCGAGTCAGAGGTTGTAGTAACTGTAAGTACCAAGTGTGGCTAGTGGGTGAGCACCTTTCTGAAACTTCTTTCATAAATTTTTCATTAGTTTCTAGATGCAAGGGACATGAGTTGTGCATTATAGTAACAATATCTACCAACAGTGGCTAGTCTGTGAGAAGCCCTCTGCAGCTTGTTTCGTAGGTTCCCCCTCCTTCCACAGGGTGCTTGCCAGTCTTTGGCAGGTTCATTCTTGGCTACCACAGGGCCCTAGCCTTTACAGAATCATTTTCCCTTCTGTACTACATGTCTACCTTCTTAATACTCTTTTTCCCCTCCATTGGGGATCATGGTTGGGGTGTTACATATAATGTTCTGCACTGTCCGTAGATGACATAAAAGCAGTCTCGCCACTGTTTCTCATTCCTTTTTCCTTTCTTCATTCACCTTCTCACATCCTTTCTCCACTTCAGCATTTGATGTCGCTCTTATTTCTTCTTCCTCGGTTTGCACCCCTCTACCATCATGTGGGCCAATCTCTGGCGGCTCTCTGGGACGAAGACCCATTCCCTAATTTCTGGCAGGGATCCATTGCCCACTTTCTGGCTGGACAGTGGCAGACCATGTCATTGTGGACCCTATTACTGTCACCACCACCTTTTGTGAAAATTTCATTCTCCTCTCATTATCACCCTGACTTCCTGACTTCTTCCATCAGAAACGAGCGGAGGAGGCTCAGATGATATTCTTCTCTTCTCAGAATGGTAGCATTACTATGCTGCCTTTACTATAAGGAAGCTGGATTGTGCTCTCTCTCCATCCCGATCCTCCGCCCAGAGCCAGATGCTTGTTGTAACTCTATCTACCAAGAGTGGCTATTGGTGAGAAGCAGTCGGCAGTTTCTTTCATAAGTTTTACCCCCTTTTTTATGAAAGGGAAACAAGCAAAACATTGTAGTAAGTGTTTTTACTGTAAGTGGCTATCTGGTGAGAAGCTTTCTGCAGCTTATTGGTAAATATTTCACTTAGTTTTAACTCTTAGACTGCTGCTGATGAGTTTACTTGCCATGCTGCTTGCTGCTCCCTGGGTGGTAATGAGTATAGTTGCAGCTGCTGGTTTTCCCCCTAGTGCTGTTGATGAGTTCAGTCACACTAGTCTGCCAACCCCTGAGCACTGATGACGAGTTTAGGCGCACCGCTACTTGAGCGCTGATGACGAGGTAACTCGCTCAGTGGACTTCCCGCCCCCTGCCTCAGTAGCCTTTCACAGTTCTGGCTCCTAGCTTGTCATCAGATTCTCTGTCTGTTGTGAGCCTTGGCTTTGAACTACAGGTATCTGTTCATCGGAATTTACTTTAGTCTTTTTCGCCTACAAAGAAAATGGCAAGACAAGGTGCATGCACTGAGGAAGAAATCGTGGAGATTCTTATGAGGAGTGACAGTGAGGAAGAACAATATGATTTTGACGAAAGTTTCAGCTCTTCCACAGAATCGGAAAGCTGTAGTCATAAACCTTCCACATCATCAAGGGTGTCAATGCAGTCTCAGAGAGTGATAGTGAAATACCTATGAAGAAATCATGTCTTAGAGATGATTTTTTGAAACTGAGGAACACCGATGATAAAGTTCATACAGCTTTCCATTGTGGATGTAATCCACATCAGAAACTCTGCAGTGATGAATGTTTGTTAATATGTAAAGGACACTTATCTTTCACACAATTCATTCCATCGAAATGGAGTATATTCAGATGAGAAACACTTTTGTTATGTAATTATAAGACTGTCTCTCTTAGATTTCATTTTTGTACAGGGACATCAACAGAAACTAAGTTCCACAATTTGAGGAAAAGTGGTGATGTAGTGGCTACACTAATAAAGCCATTTTTAGAACGTGGACAATACCCACTACCTCGATAATTGGTACTTGAGCCCAGATATTTTCTTGGCTTCGCACTTACAGGACAAACACATGTGGTGCTATCCATAAGAACAGATGCAACATGCCAAATGTTCTGCAGAAACTGAAATGGAAAGACATTAAATTTATTTGCACTAACACATAAAGTGGTGTGACAAAAGGGAAGTGTGGACATTGACCACATGTAACACCTCAGAAATTGTTGACAAGGGAAAGACTGACAGGAATGTTAGAGAGAAAATTAAGAAACCACAAATCATTGTAGAATATAACTTGAATTTGGGATCAGTTGACCGTTAGCTTTGATGGATGTATACAAAACACATAAAGTGGTATAAGGAGTTCTTTTGCACATTCTCGATCTGTGTGTTTTAAATGCTCATGTCCTTCACAGGTCATTAACAGGTAGTAATATGTTGATATTAGAGTTTTATCTGTCGCTGGTAAGGGAACTTCCAGAAACGTATGTATCAGAGCGCAGAAAAGCTGGCAGGGGAAGGTAGTCTGATGATAATCCTCCAAGGTTTTTGGGAAGGCATTTTCCTAACAGTATAACAAGTGAGCATTCTTAGAAAAGTATGCTTATGTCTAGATGCATTGTTTGCTGGAAACAGAAAATGTGTCGAAAAAGCAAATATGAATGTAAAATTTGTGAGGTGTATGTTGTTCCCAGTTTTGAAAATTACCACACAGGAACAAGTTGCCAATCGCAACGAAGAACGAATACAACAGTGCTATCAGAAAAAAAACTTAGAAAATGAAAAAAATATATATAAAAAAGCAAAAGACAACATAAAGATATATTTTTAACTTCGCCAGTGCTGGTCCAAAGCCCAGATCAAAAAGGAGGATGGAAAATATATTCACGGAAATATATTCCTAAATTTACAGTTTATGATTTTGAACCTGCACTATAAGTGAATTAAACATGCCAACGACAAGACAGAGATTTCACAGCTTTAAAATGTTGGAAAATCTGTTGAGTACTAATGTGCAACAATTAAAAGTACAGCACAAGGAAAAAAATTGTGATGCAGACAGTCATTTCTGGCAATTCCAAGTTACACCACCACTGATTACCATCTGCAAAGGACAGCTGCATCTGTGCCTGGATGGAACACTTGACACAGTGTACCTATTACAGGCAAAGAATCTGACGGCAGATGACAAAGCATTCAGTTTTTTGTATTCTGAGAAACAAATAGTAGACCATGTGAAATTTCTACACAAGTCACAAAACAAACTTACCAAAGTAAAGTATAATTGTTCTTACCATTGCTTACAATACATTCTGATGCTGTAGTGTGATATGAATGATGATGTGTATGTCGTTTTCTGCCATTAACAACATAATATGGCGTTTTGAACAAAGAAAACAGCGTACGGTTATCTGTAATATATGGCTTATTTTTATTCAGTCTTGAGTTAGTACGGTTAGGAACCAATAGAGAAATGCAGATCTTAGTGTTGGGCAAAAACACGATGATCCATGGCTCTGCCTACTGTGCGAAGAGACTGCTCCAGTCGCAGAAACAGAAAGCAACCCTGTTGCTGCTGGACAGTATAGTTAATGGTCGCAACAGCTAGTGCTGGATGGCACTATTTGTTGTTCATGTGCAGGATTACTTTGAAAGTGAGAGGCGTAATGAAGGACCTATTCTCCCCGTGTCAAATGTAGTGCAAAGAACAGCCGATGCGCTTGGTATTGGAACTGCTATAGTGAAACATGTGACTCGGGGAGAATGCATAGGCCTTGATAGTGGTGAGAAAGACTTCAAGCTTAGCATGTCAGGTAAACACAGAAAGGGTAGGAACTGATTGAGAACTATTGACAATTTTAATCAGTGTGCTATTTGGGACCATATTTACAATTATCACTGTAAAGGTGAATTGCCAACTAGGAAAAAAACTTATCGTTTCATTTTGTGAAGCAGGGCTGTTTTCTGGGGGTATGAAGTCACCTTCTTAGGTTCTGAATTCTTTAGGCTTCAGGTATAAAACATTCAACAATCATAAATTTGTAATGGAGAGGACGGACATAGTAATTCTGCACTGCAGTTTCCTCAGAAACAATGTGCACTATTGACTGTAATGAAGTATATTTATGGATAGACTTGAATTAATACAAACAACAGTGTTTCACACATTTGGACGAATGACACAAGTTCTTCAGTTCTACAAAAATCAACTGGGAAAGGTGGCAGATTAATTGTTTGCCATGCTGGAACAAGTGCAGCAGTCATAAACGGTGCTTTGTGGGCTTTTGCTTCAAAGTAGTCAGGAGATATCCATGAAGAAATGAATGCCGCAAGCTACATCTCACTGTTTCAGGATAAACTTCTTTGGAACATCCCTCGCAAGTCTATTATAATGATAGCACCTTATTGTTCTACCCAGGTGAAGAAACTGCCAACCATGTCAAGCAGAAAAAGTGATTTGTTAAGTTGGTTGCAGTGACATAATGTTAATTGCACTGATGAACCAAAAAAGGCAGAGCAGCTTCAGCTTGTTAAGCCCCTAACTGCCATGTGGAGTGGTCCCTCTGTTAGGAGCACTATGTCGTGGATTGCGCGGCCCCTCCTGCTGGAGGTTAGAGTCTTCACTTGTGCATGGGTGTGTGTGTTGTCCTTAGCATAAGTTAGTTTAAGTTGTGTGTAAGCCTAGGAGCCAATGACATCAGCAGTTTGCTCCCTTAGGAATTCAAAAAGCCACAAACTCTTGTATACATGATTGATGAAATCAGCTAGAACTGCTGGTCACAAGGTTATTTGTTTGCCACCGTACCATTGCATGTACAATGCAATTGAGTGTCTTTGGGCTCAAGCAAAAGGAAATGTAGCAAGAAATAATAAGCGTGCACCTTTTTCACAAAGCAAGGAGTTAAAATTGCTTCATCGAGCTTCGAGCTGCACAGGGGAGCTGTGCAGCCCGAGACTCGTTGCCACGGTTTGCTAGGTGTTTTGTCCTTAGTGTAAGTTAGTTTAAGTTAGATTAAGTTAGATTAAATAGTGTATAACCCTAGAGACCAATGACCTAAGAAGATTGGTAACATAGGTACTTACGACAAATTTCGAAACTTTCGTCAGGCTTTGACTGAAGTTCAGTAGATATGTGGTGATTCTACATACGAAAAAAAAAATTTTGAAGGTGCTTGCGAGAGAGGGTGAATTATGGAGGCCCATATGAAAAACATTGTTAATCTTGGTGAAGCAGATGGTGATAAGAGTGCCAGCAGCAGCTCTGAGGACAAGATTTCAGATGATCATGAAATTCCCAGTGCCTGGTCCAACTACAAGAATATCGGCTGTCTCATTTATTGGATTAATGCAGTGCATGGTGAGTACACAATTCAGTTGTACTTTCTTAATATTCACAACCAGAAACATGAACTAGCTTCTTATGTCAATTAAGAATTTCAGGAAACTTATTTCGGCATATAACACGAGTATTTGTTAAGTTCTTTTAGGGTAAGATTTTAATAAATGATACAACTTTGTAATATTCTTTGACACTTAACTACTGCAGTTTGAAATTGATTCCATGGTGTAATATGTGTTACAAGAGTGTTCAGTGATAATTTTAGCAAAAGGTTATTAATGTTTCCCTAACTATTTTCTCTCTGCTATTGCTTTATTTAAGACACACATACACATGTATGTTGTTGAACTTGTTTATAAGGTTTATTACACCTATCAAAAATGCAGCGGTTTTAACAACTTAAGTTGAAATGATAAACGGAACTGTGCAATTGCACAAGTATCATTAATTAAGATTGAAACTATTAAGAATAAATAATATCCCTCGAATCTTGAATTCTATCAAGGTAGCAACTCACTTTATGGATAAATATCCTACAGTAATAACACTTCTTGCACGTGATATATATAAAAGAAACAAAATAATTTGAAAACTGTCTCGTGGAATCAAATTCCATGGCGTTAAAATAAAACAAAGTAAATTATTGAGTATCAGCTTGGTGACTGCTGTTTTGTTCAGGTGGACAAGCACAGCTATTCAGGCATGTGTTCCAACAAAGCTGAGTACCTGGCACAGGCGCTGACTCCATGGGCCCGAGGGGGCCTGAGCCTCCCTCAAGAATCGTTTGGGCGGGGAGGAGCGGGAGCAGGGAGCTCTCCTAATATTTAGAAAATTATTAGTTACATTATGCTTTTAAAATCCAAAAATTATGTTGGAATTAATTATTTTCCTTGTTTGCAATAGTTACCTTTCAAAATACATTCAGTAATGAGTTAAAACAAGTAATTATTATGGTAGTAAGCAGGTTAACTGAAAATGAGGGGTGTGAATCATGATAGTGTTACGGTGCTGCAGGCACACTTAGTATTTGACCCAGTGTGTGAAATTTTGGGGAAAGACTGGTGCCGGTAGGCCAGCACTGAGGCTGTGGTGACATCAAAAGGACTGGAGCATAAGTGCCTGTAACCCTCCGCCTTGCATCGCCTTGATGCTTTGAGACATTATGACACTGCGGTGATATAAAGCCCACCTTGCCGTCACAGTCATTCAGTGTGGGTAGTTTGATTCAGTGCATGGTGCAGACATGTTTAGTATTCTGACTTTAGTGTCTAGTGGACTATTTTGTATGACTATATTTTATTCATTTACTTTAATCTCTTAGTGTATTGTGAATTAAATTTGCAATGGATAAATGTGATACCAAAAAGGCACGCTTGGAAGTTGTTGATACTGCAAGTCAACCTCCAACAATTATTGTGTCATCAATTGCTTCATTGTCTTCAGGCTAGAACTATTCGCACCTGCAACCTGGACAATCTGGTAAGGGAAGGTCATTTCAGAAGTCTTAGATGATCAAATATACATGGCTAGAATATGAAGCATCTACCAAAAAAGTCTTTTGCAAAACCTTCAAATAGGCAGATGCTAAAAATTTATTACAATTTTCTTACAAAAAAAAGAATGCATTTACTTCAGTAGGATTTTCTAGCTGGAAAAAGGATTTGGAAAAATCCTATCTTTATGAAAATACATGTATGGACAAATAAGGTGTTCTGAAACTAAATTATATCACTAACCAAAGTATGGCCTCCCAATTCAAAGAACAGTTAGACAATAATATGAAGAAAGGCCTTTTAGCTCTTGAGACAAATTTTTTGTACTGTGCAATTCCTATACCAATGAGAACTAGCAATTAGATCACATGAAGACATCATCTCAAATGTTTTCAATTGTTGGAACTCCGGAAGAATGATGTACCTGAGTTTAAAGATTGCTTAGGGCGTTCGGGGTATAAATGGATGTTCCATGATACTCAAAAAGAGATTATTGATCTACTAGGAAAGTATGTCTTGAGAAAATTCATTGGCTTCAATCAAGAAGACTGAACATTTTTCTGTTATTGTTAATGAAACAAGTGATTCTTCAGTTCATCAACAAGTGTCATTTTGTGTTCATACTGTCAATGATTCCTTAATCATCAATGAAGTCTATTGGCTTGTACAAGAGACTGTTTAGTGCACTCTGTTTAGTATTTTAAAATATGTTTTTGCTCATCTTGATTTGTCAATGGATAACTTCAGAGGACAGTGCTATGATGATGCCTCGAATATGAGAGGTAAGTTCAAAGGATTAAAAAAGTTAGTTTTGGATATACAACCAAAAGCACAGTATATGCACTCCACTGCTCACAGGTTAGACCTGGCAGTTGTAGACAGTCTCCACCATCTTGCATCTTTGAGGGATATTATGGCTTTAGCCAAGGACTTAATAAATACTGTAGGGAATCCAACAAAAGGATGTTACTTTTCAGAAGCATATGCTGTGAGAGCGCCATCGACCAAGCTGGTCTGTGACCCCTTTGGCCAACTCGATGGACTATGTGAGCTTCTAGTGTCTTGAATATTGAAAAACTTTGAAGAACTTTTAGAGTTTTTTTGAAACATTTTCTGCAGAGGACAAAACAGAGGCAGGTTACAAATGTGCAGTCTACCTTGAGTCAATGTTATAATTAAAGACTTACTTCTTTTTACGTCTTTATTGCCATGCAATGAACCCAGTAGAGGATGTCAATGAAAAAATTCAATGCCCTCATCTAAGTGTTGCTGATCTGGAAAAAATATGAGGACTTGATTTGTATACTGAATGGAAGGTGTGATAGTTTTGAACTCTTTTGGGAATTGTGTTTAAAAGAAAAACCTTCACAAGTTGATGATCCTTCACTTCCTAGGAATCAAAGTATACCAAAGAAGTATGAAAACAACAAAGCCAGTGCACCACACACTTTCAAAACCCAAAAGGAATATTGCAAAGCTATTACAATGAAGTATGAGAAATAGTGCAATCTTGCATTACAGAGCAGTTTGCTTCAACTGGACTCACACAGGTCATTGCAGTTGGGTTGGAAAAGTGTGCTTGCTTTTAGTAAACAGTGGTGAAACAAATTTGGAAAAATCAACTGAGTTTTTCAAAAATGACCTAGACGTTCAGAGGCAGCACTTACTCTTGAATATGTTATTTGATATCACTAATAAAAAACAACTGGTCTTAAAAAATGTGCTTGATGTAAGAAAGTACATTACACAAGAGCCTGCAGTTGTAGAAATGTTATGTGAAGTAGTGAAGTGAATTAAGATTCTCCAAGTAGTTCCAATCATGACAGCAAAATCAGAATGGTCATTTAACACTCTTAGATATCTGAAGTCATATCTCTAATCAACAAAGGGACAGAAGCGATTGGACAATTTGGCTATTCTTCATGCCCACCAAGATGTTATGGATGAATTGGGTATTTCACCAGTCACCAACAACTTTGTATTCAGTAATCCAGTCAGATGGTTGCACCTTTATAAAGACACTCTATCCCTAATAATGGCATATAGTGCAATATTAAAAATCTTTATAAAATAGAGAATTAAATACATACACAGTGTTAAATTTTTAGTTTCTAAATATTAGTACTAGTTTAGTACTGTATTACTATATTACTACAATACTGTATTGATTATTTTCAAATACTTAAATATTTTTAGGGTGTAACACTCAATTAAAACCCACTTTTTACATACTTTTTGACTGAAAGTGTTATGCATACTTTATTAAAGCTTTAACTTTGAAATATTGTTTTTATTTAATGAACCCTGAACCTTATTCAAAGTAAGCTTACATTAGCTATTTCACTTATTAATAAAAGTGCTATTACTGTGTGACAGCAATATTTTATGTTTTATTCTTTTAATGATAGTTTAGGATTCATTTAAATATAATTTCAGTCTTTTCAGAGCTATATATCCACTGCTCTGTAATAGTCTGTTAGCATGATTATCACTGTAAATTAAATTAGCTTGTTATGGAAATACCGCAGGCACTCAATGCCAATTAGCACAAGCACCAGGGATCATTGTATTTTGGCTCAACTTTAAAAACAGGTATACAAGAAAGAACTGTAAACTATTGAGGTAAATCTAATTAATCAAATCGCTTTCACCATAAGCTAAATACAAGATTAAATCCTTAGTGATGGAAAATAGTTTTAACGATTCAGTTTGATTCTGCGGTAATACATCTGCAGAGAAACTATGTAGAGAGAGCATTTGTTCTGTATCAGCTGTGATAGGGCACAGTGCTTTGCCTGCAGTCGTAGTTACTCCAGAAATATTCGGCACCGAGCAGGTGCAGGCACCGAGAGTGGCTACTGGGTGAGAAGCTTTCTGTAGCTCCTTTCATAAATTTTTCACTTTGTTTTAACTCTGCAGGGAGCTCACAGCTCTTTAGCGGGTTCATGCTTGGCTTCCACAGGGCCCCAGCCTTTGCAGCATATTTTCCCTTCTGTGCTGCATATCTGTCCCCTTGCTCATATTTTTACCCTCCCTTGGGGAACATGTTTGGGTTGTATTTTGGAATATGTTCCACATTTTCGGTGGCTCACATTGGATCAGTCTCACCACTGTGTTTTGATTCCTCTTTCTTTCTTCATTCACCTTCTCCTGTCCTCCTTCCACTTCAGCATTTGAGGTTCCTCTTTTTCTTCTTCCTCCCCGTGTACTCCTGTAGGCTGGCCCATGCATCTGATGCATAGCAGGTAACAGGGTAACGTGTATTTCCCAGACTTGGGTCTATAGGTTGGGTTCACACATACCCCACCAGTGTAGGCAAGGCCCAGGGAGGGATGATTGCCTGAGCAGCTACCTTCCCAAATTGCCGACTGGTCCCTCCATCAGGTGTTCAGTAGGTGTGACCTGAGGCATGAACAGTCACCTAAGGCAGGTGCGCTGCCTTGAGAAGGGGCCCCCCAGTTGGAAGCAGTGCATCATCAGAGGTGCTGGCAATCATGGAGGATTTTATTGCAATAAGACAATCATCTACCCAATCATCTACAAAGCCTAAGTGGAATGATCTAATGGTTCAAAGACCATCCCAGTTGCACAACAGTTCCTCGTGGTTTCACTTACTGTAGACGGTGAGTCCTTTGCATTGGTAAATCCATTTATTATTTAGAAAGGTGTTAATGCAAATGCTGGCTCTGTGAAGTCCTGCTCTCTTTTATGGAGTGGCACTTTCCTCTTGGAGACTATTTTTGATTCTCAAGCACAACAACTGCTTGCCACTTGACTTCTCCTCAGCCATCCTGTTAGTTTCAAGCTGCTCTGAATTCTGAATTCTTTCTGTGGTGTTATTTACACTAGGCTGCTTGACAGTGTGACGGAGGCTGAAATCCAAACATACCTGCCTAATCAGGGTGTCACTGCCATCCAACACACACACACACACACACACACACACACACACACACACACACCTTTTCTCACCTTTGATAGAGTGTTTTGATACAGTGTTGCTTCCCTCCAAGATCCAAGCAGGCTATGAAATTATCACAGTCCAACCATACATTCCAAACTCTATGTGCTGCTACCAGTGTCATAGTTTCAACCACACTAGCAGTTCTTTTTGACATCCGGCCAAATGTTCAACTTGTCATACTAATGTGCATGAGTGTGATTGACCACCTCCTTCAGCCTGCTACATTAACTGCAATGGCATCTGTGCTGCCTCCTCGCAGAATTGTCCCATCCTTCCAGAATTGTCCCATGTATCTCGATAAGGAGGTGATCCAGGAGGTTTGGGTGAAGGAAAAGTGTCTTACCTGGTTGCTCACAAGTTGTTGGCAAGTCAGAAACCCTGCATTCTACCATATGGCACCTACAGTACTGTTCTAGCTACAGCTCACTCCACAGAAGAAGTGGCCAAGCAGAGATGCAAATTCAAATTTAGCACCATGGTTGTGAAATCGCCCAGTGGTATGGTAGGGTATCCATCTAATCCTCCAGATGTGCAACACACCATCAAACATTCGCCTCATGGGACAAATACCCCAGCTATACAATCGGCAGCATGGAAAGGACAGAAGGAGTACTCTTGAAGTGTTCCTATGTTGCTCCAGCTACCCAACGTCCAAGTCTTTGTTTGGTAACCAGAAAGATTCAAAGAAGTTAAACAAAGGCAAGCAGTCTTTCCTTCACTGACTCGAAGATGGTCTTTGACGGTGTTGCCACATGATATTCTTGTCTGTCCGATATCTGTGTCAGTGGTGCACAACACCAGACATTTTGTTGCACTGTACTCTACAGGCCAAGAGCAGAAAAATGCCGATGCTCCTGCAGACCTAATGGATTGGGATCCTCCTGACTTTATGCTCTGAAGCAGAGTGTCTCCAAAGGCTGGCACTTGGCAACTGCCGAGGTGACACCCCTTCATATTTTCCTCGTCATGAGTATCCTCAAAGTTGAAGTTTTGGCCTTCAGTCCAACATAGAGGAATTACAGCTGCACTTAGCATTGCAGCAGCCACTTGTTTTCTGTCTTAATGGAAACAAAATTGCGTCCTCATGACCGCTTTGTGCACTGGCATTTCTTTACGGACTGTTTTGACCTTCCCCCCCAAGGTCGCCATTCTGTCTCATGGGGGACCCATGCTGCTCATACGGGATGACATTCATAGTCAACCTATCTCCCTGACTTCCTGCCTTCAAGCTGCTGCAGATCGCCTTTTCCTTCCTTACTTCAAGTTCTCCATTTGTACAGTTCACATCCCTCCATCATTTGATATCAACAGTGCAGACTTCCTCTAGCTTATTAGGCAACTACCTCTCTCCTTTCTGCTGCTCAGTCACTTTAATGCACACCGTCTCCTTTTGGGTTCTGCCAGAACTTGTCTGAGAGATGGCTGACCTTCTCAATCACCTTAATCTCTTCTGACTTAAAACAGGAGCACCCGTCTTTCTTTCAAAATCCCCACACTCCTATTTCCATTTGAATATACTCTTCTGTGCTGCCCAGCTTGCCCATCTTCTTACGCATACGTGAGTGACCATTTCCCATGTGCTACATGTTTACTGACTCCTACCCCATCTATGTGAACACCCAAATGATAGCTTACTAAGACTGACTGGAGGCTTTACTCCTTCCTGGCGACCTTCGACAAACATCATTTCCCCTATTTGTGATGATCAGGTGCAATATCTTAAAGATGTTATCCCAACCTGCAGAATGTTACATAAATCGCACTTTCTCTTTACCGCGGCATGTCCCAATCCCTTGGTGAACTGAGTCATGCTCAGATGCAATTTGCACATGGGGACGTGCTCTCCACATTTTTAACCATCATCCTATGATAGTAAACTGCATATATTATAAAAAGATGCGTGGTCAGTGTCCTTGCATTCCTCAGGATAGCAAAGAAGCTAGCTGGATTCATTCACTAATTCTTTTAATAGTTCCACTCCATCTTCTGTAATGTGGGACAACCTCCAATGGCTCTCTGGGATCAACATCCATTCACCAATTCCTGGTCTGACTGTAGCAGACGATGTTATCATGGATCCTACTGCTATCTCCAACACCTTGGGCTGCCATATTGTGGAGATTTTGAGCTCCTCTCAATATCAGCCTGCATTCCTCCGTCAGAAATGATTTGGAGGTGGCTCAGGTGATACCCTTCTCTTCTCAGCATCGTGAGTGATACAATGCTGCCTATGGGGGAGCTAGATCATGCTCTCAGTTCAAAACATGTAATGTTCAATTTTTACTTTTTGCATTTTAAAAATCTACATATTTTCCACTTTCAATTGATGCATAGTTTATTCAGTTCTGAAGACTAAAATGATTTTTAAAATATTTTTAAATTTTCGTTTGCATGGGTGTGACCCACTGTGGTGCTGTTAAACTGCTGTCAAATCTTGTACTAATGAATGTAAATGCATATTTGAGAGAAAATGTGTTCTGGCCAACCTGTAATAGCTCAGTGTATATCACTCACTCGATCATCATGTTTTTTTATGTTTATTTACTCTTTTGTAACCCTGAAAATATTCATAGTGTTCATTGAAGTCTCTATTTTATTGAAGGATAATCATGGGTGAACCTAAAGTGGATAGAAATCCTCTGAAGGCTTTTAAGAAAAGAAGAAATGTAGGAAAGCCAATGGTAGATGTTACTGCCATAAACAATAAATATGATAACAAAGTGTGTGAACCTAACTTTCTTGCTTCAACTGCTCGTTGCAATGAAAGTGGAAAAGTAAGTACTTGGCAGAGGAAGCTAGGTTCAGTTAGTGAAAAGTATGAATATTTTATGGGCAAATCAGATGTGAATGAAAGATTTGATATGTCAGTTCTCAACTTAATTTTTGCAAACTGTGTAAGATGTACTCAGTGTATTGAAGTTGGTCTGGAACACACTGTAAAAAATTCGTGTAGGACTTGCCAGTGAAATGGAATTGAAGTGTGGTAAGTGATCATACATGACAACTTTCTGGAACAGTGTTTCAGTAGCTCAAAATGATGAAAATGGTAGCAAAATCTATGAATACAACATTAATGTGTCTCTGCCTTGCATACAATCCATAGGGTGCTACAGTCGGTGCAGTTTTCTGAGGCACGATGAGTCTTCCAAATAGCACTGTAGCAGTAATATCTAAAAATTGTAGATGTCCTCAAAAAACAAAGGTACATATGAAATAATTTTGCAGCTAACTATAGTGGCAGTAGTGGAGGAATGCAAGTGGCATGTGTTGCTAGCATATTTCAATGTTTTGTTGCGTGTGGTAAAGTGTGATATGTGAATTAATTTGGTGGCAGTGATTCTAAAAGTTTCAGACATCTTAAAGGACTGAACTGGTATGCCAATGATGTAGTGTGGAAATTTGTGGTATTGGACACATACAGAAATGAATGGGATCAAGACTTTGGTGACTGAAAGCTTCATACAAAAAAACAAAACCTCAGTGATAGCAAAGGATCAGATGGGAAGGGAAGGTTAACTGACAGTGTAACTGACCAAATACAAAACTATTATGTATTGGCTATTAGGCAAAGTACACACAGTGGTGAAGTGAAGATGGCTGTTTGGGTTTTTTTCAACCAATGAAAGTCCCCATCGAAGGAGAAAACAGCTGGTGCAACTACAACCAGCGATTGCTAACTGCTGATGTGTACACCTATAAACATAGTCTGCCTGATATGGTAAAGGGGTGATAAAACCTGTTTTCAGAGACTTAGCAGCACCATAACTGTGGAAAAAGTATGTTCACAGAAAAACTCAAAACCCCAATGAAAGTATAAATTAAACTGTGTTTTGGTGCCACATGGCGATCACAAACTCGTAACAGACTCAGCATCGAAAGACGAAATAATTAAAGTGTTGCAAGAGGATAAAAACGTTCTGTTAGTGAGAATCAGTGAGCTACAACAAGAACTAATCAAATATGTAAGTAGTGAAAATTGGTGTACCATAAAAAGTGCGTCGAACACACACAATTTAAAATCACAACTAAAAATGCACTCATGTTATAATGTATCTACAACGCCAACGGTATCCAGAAAAAGTGCGTCTAAACAAGTAAGTGCACCTTCAGATAAAGAAACAGTTCTGATGTCAGCTGGTAAAGAGCCACATGTGTAAGTGTTACTGAAGGCAGTGTTTACATGGCAATCAGAGAAAACGAAACTGTAATGAAAGATTCCAATAGTGTTCCAGAAGATAAAGCACCTGAACATATGAAACAAAGTTAAGAGTTAAGGAATGCACTACGGAATCCAAAAGTTTTAATAGTGAGTGACAGCCAAGACAGGTACTACAGAAACATTCTGGAGACAAAACTAGACACAAAATATGACATTCAAAGTTTTATTGAACCAAATGCTCCTATCCGTGAAGTTTTTAATCGAATTGACAAATTAGCAGAACACTTGAACGCGAGTGATACTCTTATATTAATGGCAGGGTCATACGATACTGAAGACTCCTACAACAACATTGTGGAAAGCATTGATAATGTGTTATCAAGTGTTCTCCAACTCAGTAACAAGACAAATATCATTTTGCATCCAGTTCCCAAAAGATTTGACAAAGAACATATAAACGAAGAAATTGACATGGTTAATCATCATTTAGTTCAAACATGAACTGCTCAAAATTTTTCAACAAAAGTAGAATATCCATAAACTTTGAAATGGAAAGACTGTCTCGTGATAAATTCACACGTCATGGATTCCACTTGAACAGACAGGGGAAGGAGCAAGTATGCAGTAGGCTGTCTTTGTTAATTAAAATTAACAATCGTACAAACCAGATGCATGTATCTCTGAATCAACCAGTCTACCTGAAGAAATCAATGTTTCATCAAAATAAATACAATGTGAAAACCAGTGCAATACAAGTGCCTAAAATGAAACAAATGCTACTTGACAAGTGGATTACCATTAGAAGCACCACAGTACATGAAAGGCAGGGCCCAGAATCCAGGGAACCAGCTAGCAAGAAGACACCACCCACACCTCAAATCGAGGAGGATTTTTTACAGCTAACAATACTGGATGTAAAAAAGAGGTAAGTGGTCAAGCAAGACACAATATAGTCCCTGCTTCATACTTTAAATTGTTCCACCAGAATGTTCAGTCTCTTTCCAATAAACTGAATGAAATACATATCTTGTTAAATGATATGAGTGATATTTCTGTTTTATGCTTTACTGAGCACTGGCTAAATAAAGACATGATAGAACTAGCACACCTACCTCAGTTTAAATTAGCTGCCACATTTTGTAGAGAAGTACGCAGGCATGGTGGTAGCTGCATATATGTTCGAAAAGATATAGACTTCACTAACACAACCAAATTTGACAGCTTATCTAAAGAGAGAGACATAGAACTCTCTATAGTAGAGAACTTAGTAAAGCCTTCGATGTAATTGATCATAATACTCTGTTGCAGAAGCTAGGTAACTATGGAATTAGAGGCCTGCCAAACAAGTGGATACATTCCTACCCTCATGACCGTCAACAGATTAGTCAGATAAAATACAAAGACATAAAAACACAAAAAAATTGTAATTTTTACAGTAATGCACAAAACTATACATATGGAGTTCCTCAAGGATCAGTCCTTGGGCCAATTCTTTTCATTCTTTATGTTAATGATTTGTCAGAAAAAATAACTAAAGACACAATAGTACTTTTTGCAGATGACACAAATATCCTAATCAAATCATGTGATGAGGAAAGCCTACAAAAAACAGCTACAGGTATAATACAAAATTTTACACAATGGTTCAGAACAAACAAGCTAATAATAAATAATGAAAAAACAGTGACAGTCAATTTCCACAATTCACAGAAACTACATCCTGCAAGACCAATTTTTAAAATCGATGGAACAACTGTCTCGTCGGTGAGTGACACAAAATTTTTAGGTATACATATTCAGCAAAACCTAAAATGGGAGACACATCTTAACCATGTAAATAAAAAGCTAAACACACTTATGTATGAAGTAAGAATCCTTACACAAAATACAAGCTGTGCATCTGTGATCACAATGTACCATGGTAGTATTCAGTTACTACTGATGTACAGCATTATCTTTTGGAGGAACTCCGTAGGTACAAACAAAACATTTAGGCTACAGAAAAAGATCATTAGAATAATAAACCATGCTAAGTACAGAGACTCCAGTCGACCAATATTTAAAAATCTTAATATATTGCCTCTTCCTTGCTTTAATATGTATTTAATATTAAATTTCACAAAAGGAAGTATTTTAAAAGATGGAAATAGCTTCAAGTATAACACTGATTACCACCCTCGTGATACTAGGCGGAAGCATTACTTGCATGTCAATACAGTGAGTACAAACATTTGTGAGAGAGGAGTGTATCATACTGGCATACAGCTGTGCAATCACATGCCATCCTATTTGCAACAGATGCAAAATTTACAAAAGTTTAAAGTGAAACTGAAAGAGTACTTGCTTGACCACTGCTTCTATTCTGTTTCAGAGTTTTTAGAGTATCAGAAAAGTGTAGTGTAACTGCTCAAATAGTCTTAATAAGTCTATCATTTTATTTAATTATATTAAATTTGTCATCAATATTCAACATGTATTGAATAATTTTAAATTATTTTTCCTTTCAAAATAACGTGTATGATGTTGTCTATACTGTACCAACCTGACTTGTCCTACATCGTTCGTGCAAAATATGTACCTAAACATGATTTACAGGACCAATAAAGAAATACAAATACATAGCCAAGAATTCACAAGACTGTATTTGTGAGAAAAGGAAACAGTTCACTTTGGTGTGTGTGATGCTGTTGCTACTTTCAATGATGGCAACATTGTAAGGTGCAAAGTATTTCAAAACATAGGATTGAAGGTAGGTTTCAACCTTGTATGAATGATGCTTGCCTTTGGTATGTTACATCTTCAGGCTACTGACAGGAAATAGCCTACAAATACAAGCAAGAGAACAGAGAGAAAGCTGCTAGAGGAGTTTGTAGAAGATGAAGGTAATCCATCTTACGAATCTGGGATGCACTAAATAGGTGATCCAAACTTTGTTGCTCAATTCCTAATAATTTTATTTTTTCATATACATTCCATGTTTTCTCAGGATCTGCCAAACCATTTTGCTTCAGATTTTCAGGAAATATAACACAGTCCCTTCCACGTAACTTAACACAGTCTCTTTCCAGAAACCTGTATATTTCTTTATAAACAAAAAATGGCAAAAAAGTAGAGAATTTTCATTCAAATGGAAGAAATTAATCTCTAACAACTGTGAAACTTTGGCCATAGCCAATACTCCAATAGATAACCTGCAAAAATTTCAACTTGCTAGGTCAAATACTTTCTGAGTAACCAAGTTAAATAAGTGCTGTTTTAACGTTGTAAAGATAGTGCTTTCCAGAGACCCGTAACCATGTTAAGACATTGATAACTCAGCTGACTCCAGATTTCATTAGTGGTAGCAAAGTCTTCAAACATTGAAATGAAAATGTACAGCGGTATCCGAAATTGAAAAGTACGAGGGTCACTCCAAAAGAAATGCACACTATTTTCGTAAAAATGCAATTTTCATTCTGCATGTGTGAAAGTTTTACAGTGTGTAGATACATCCTTCCCACTTGATTCCAAACTTAGTTCAACCTGTTCCCGTGAGTGGTGCCGTCACAGCTTGTCTTCAAAATGGCTGCTACACTTCATGTTAGTCAGAAGCAACATGCTGTCACAGTATTCCTGTGCTGTGAAAACAAGACAGTGGGAAACATCCACAAAAGGTTGAAAAAGGTGTATGGAGACGCTGCTGTTGATCGCAGTACAGTTAGTCGATGGCAAGCAGGTTACGTGATGAAAGCAGGCATGGCAATATTTAGGATTGTCCCCACAGTGGCAGGCCTCGTACTGCACACTCTCCAGACAATGTGCAGAGAGTTAACAAATTGGTGACTGCTGACAGATGCATCACAGTGAACGAATTGTCACGCTACCTTGGGATAGGGGAAGGAAGTGTTTGCAGAATACTGAAAGTGTTGGCGTTAAAAAAGGTTTGAGCTAGGTGGGTTCCCAGGATGTTGACAATGGCTCTCAAAGAAACAAGAAAAATGGTATCCTGAGAACTTTTGGAACAGTGCAAGAATGGTGGAGATGAATTTTTTGGAAGAATTGTGATGGGTGATGAAACATGGCCCCGTCATTTTTCATCAGAGATGAAGATGCAATCAATGGAGGGGCATCATGCAAATTCACCCAAGGGGAGGGGGGGAATTCAAAACCTCACCTTCTGCTGGAAAAGTTATGGCTACGGTGTTTTTCAATTCTGAAAGACTCTTGCTTGTGGACATCATCCCAAGTGGAACCACCATAAATTCTGATGCATATGTAATGACACTGAAGAAACTTAAAGCTCGACAGAGTCGTGTTCAACCACATTGGCAAAAGCTGGCTGTTTTGCTGTTGCATGACAATGCACGGCCACATGTTAGTCAAAGAACCACGGAAGCGATCACAAAACTCGGATGGACAACACTGAAACACCCGCCTTACAGTCTGACCTGGCTCCATGTGACTATCATCTCTCTGGGAAACTGAAAGACTCTCTTCATGGAACAATGTTTGAAGATGAAGATGATGATTTCCTTGTGCCTTGTGCACGCCGCCAAAGACTGGAGCCAACAGGTTGTTCCAGAATTTTACCATGTGGGTATACAGGTGCTGATTCCAAGATGGCGTAAGGCAGCTGAGTGGGGTGGAAATTATGTGGAGAAATGAAAATATTGTTCCTAAAGGATGTATCTACACACTGTAAAACCTTCAAAGATGTAGAATATAAGATGGGTTTTAAAAAAAATAGTGTGCATTTCTTTTGGAGTGACCCTTATACGTAGTTCAAGCATTTAACACTGTGATTAGGAAGAACCAGAATTTCATACAAAAATGAATTAAAATTCGGTCTGCTATTAAATTTCTGCGGTTGGCAGCAGTCAAAATCATGAACCTTTACCAATATCTATAGAGTTTTATTAAAAATGAAACTCCTGCAGCTGTATTTAAGATATTATATTTATTGGGCTACTAGTTTCGACATTGCACCAACTCTGTCTTCAGGCACTATATAACAACACCATGCATAAAACTAACAATGTCAGACATCAGTAGTGTGAGCTAGTGCACAAAATAAAAATATTATAAACATATTATAAATAGGATGAATTCATTAAAAGTAGTTACATTTTGTTCATAAATAAGTGGATAGTCAATATATTTAAACTAGTAATTTTATACAAGAACAGGTTTATAAGGATAGGTGAAATAGATGAGTATTATGGTGTAGTGATGATATGAATGTTAGACTTTGGTCATCCAAGTAAGTGGGTGACAAGGCATTTCAATGATTGTTGTTAACTTATGTCAACCCTTGACTGGATTACGTATAACAATATGAGAGTTATGCTTTGTGTACCTTACGCTGTACTCTTCTTCAGTAATTAGTTATTAGAGGAACTAAAAGTATTTTAGATATGTGATGAACTGCTTTGATTGACAACACCCTGTTTACTTCTATTTGGAGCATTGTTATGTACTTCATTGTTCTTTTATGTTAGATTACCTTAGACCTAGGTCATGGCCTTAAATGAGGCACCGACATTGAAATGATACCTTTTGATGGCATGTTAGCTTACGCTTCTCTTGTTGAAATGAGTAGATTAATGAATTGACTCATATGCATTTATTTTACACCATTGAATACCTTTTCATATATTAACTGGGTTCCAAACCATTCTTCCAGTTCCTCCTCACTTGTGTTTCATATCGTTATGAATGATGATGTTTCAGTAACCTGTTCCACTTTGTTACTTTATAGTGATGATGATACATTGTTATGCAAACTTTAATCCTTTCCACTTTTCCCACAATTCACTATTTATAAACAATGGAATCATACCCAGAATGGGATTTTCACTCTGCAGTGGAGTGTGCGCTGATATGAAATTTCCTGGCAGATTAAAACTGTGTGCCGGACCGAGACTCGAACTCGGGACCTTTGCCTTCTGTGGGTAAGTGCAAGAGCACTTGCCTGCGAAAGGCAAAGGTCCCGAGCTTGAGTCTCAGTCCGGTACACAGCTTTGTCAGATTGGCAATGCATATTTTCCTTCCTGTTAGTTAAACTGTACACACAAAGAAGAGTTTTAGGGTATAATTATTCGCTTTTAACACAATTTTAGTACTGTTTTATGCCTATATTATTCTCTCTAAGAGTAATGGCATGTCACCCAGACTTACATACACCCCCATTTTTATTCTAATGTCTGGTATTGATCTGTAACAGAAATAACTGTGCATATTTAACATCATTTGTACCATAAAAATTGTTAATGTCAAGGTAAATTGCATGTTAGTGAAAATGAATTAAATGTAACTACTTTTAATGAATTCATCCTGTATATAACACATTTATAATATATTTATTTTGTACACTAGCTCAGAGACTACCGATGTCTCACATTGTTAGTTTTGTGTATGGTGTTGTTACATAGGGCCTTAAGATGTTGTTGATGCAACACTGAAACTAGTAGCCAATATAAAGTCTTACGTACAGCTGGAGGAATTTCATTTTTAGTAAAAATTATACCAGCTGTGCCCCACCTTCATCCAGTTTAAATTCAGATGTACGAAGAATATATGAACTACTGGGCTGAGCAACAAGCCAATGTGACAAACCACTGCCACCTATGTTAGAGGCAGCCACTGGTGGAGTATACGGCCTTGATTACTGTTTAGCTCTATGTGAGCAAATACGTACTCATCTGATGATCAGTGATAGCCAGGAACCTCTCCCTCCCTCCCTCCCTCCCTCCCGCCCTAATGGAGATTCCTTTGGGGCCCAAATCCCTTCTCAGTTTTAGGGATTTTTAGCTGTTTCTAAATGCCACTGATCAAATATCTGAATCACTCATTTTTGCAGTGGTGTGAGAAGTTTGGCAGTTCATCATCTTCCTTCGAAAAGGAACACTGGGAAATGCACCAGTGCATTTCTGCTTTCCTTTTCTACCCAGTTAACAAAGACCAAAAATAGGGGAAAAATCAGGTAGTCACAAATATTTGTACAGTGACAGAAAGGAGTGTCGTGGACAACATACTAAGAATCCCCACTGGTGCTGTGTGCTGTGCAGTGTGGTGGTGGTGGTGGTGGTGGTGGTGGTGGTGGTGGTAGTGGGAGTTTAATGGTAACGTTATATGTTTCTTCTCAAATACATCAAAAACCACAATTTCTAGCAGAAACAATTCCCAGTACACAATTAAATTACATTAAATATTCTACAATAAGGTACTCCCTAGGATTACTACTGCCTACATTGCAGGCATTGGAAAAATGACAAATTATTAAAAATAGCATTTCATGGGTATAAAAGATGTAACTATTAAACGAAGTGGTTTAGGAACAAATATTAAATGTGTGTACCAGTGCAGTGAAGTCATATTCAGGGAAAAATTGTGTTCTGTGGGTGTAACAGGATGTATCATTGCAAGGGGAGGCAGATGTCCATATTGGGGTTGTGCAGTTCCCTGTTACGTAGGCCCACATATAGGCAAAATCTATATAAATCTCTGCACACTCCACTGTCCTGTCAAAGGGTAATTGATTATCAGTCATCCTGTATGGCAGCTGCAATATTCTTCCAGGAAATGCGACTTCCCACATTAAAAGTGCTACTCTTGTATGTTTACAGACAGACTATACCCCCCCAGAATTTCCTCTCCATTCCTCTTATGTGTGTAGGCGAAATAACTTGACAGAGGTTACACTTGTATACTGGAGCTATTTTCAGTTTATCAAGTAAGTACTCGTTTGCAATTGTTAAGTGAGTTGTCGTGTATAAATGCCCGACAGCTGGAGCTGTCACTGTCTACCACACTGAAGAACCTGCACATAGTGTAATGTGCCATCTATACTTATTAGACAGTGTCAATTTTGTGGCTCCTTTCACTGCCTGGAATACTTTCTGCAGTGTGAGGGGTGTCAAATGCATCACACCAGCCTTAAATTTCTGACCAAATGACGAGGTCCAGAAGTTGAAATTCTTGCCTGCATCAGGTCACCCAGGTGATGTAGAACTTAATGTATGTTGACATAATTCAAACAACACATTACAGCAGATTACTGTTTTCAGCTCATTCTGTGAGTACCGGCAATTATGCATAAGAGAACAGGACAGGAAATGCTGGGAAAGTATGTAAACTTAAAAGAGCAGCACCTGCTGCACAGGATGAAGGAGAATCAACAGAATAGTGTGCAGCAATTTACGTGGATCCTGAGAGTAGCATTTTTTGTGCTGCTATTGACAAACTCATTCGTGTGTACTGTGTAGTGCCAATGCACTTTGTGGAAATCAAATAACCCTGGACACCTCTGCACAGTGTCACTGGTGATTTGTAGGGATAGCTGTGGAGTGTAGATACAGCTCAGTGAAACGACGTGTACTTGCTTCTTGTGATGTAGTTGGGTAGCTAGATTAAGGAATCACCTGCTTGACCTTAAATCTGAAGGCCTGCAAATGTGTGAACTGCATGCTCACAGTCCAGCAGCATACTTCTTCTCACACTACCGCCTTCATACTTCTCTGCCTCCACCCTGTTACACCCCCAGAACACGATATATTTCCCTTAACCTTTTCACTGCTGTGGGCACATATACACATCCTGCAATGTCATTTCCTAGTTTCGATGGATGTGTGTACATACACCACTCAGGTTCTCCTACAGTGCTGTGGATCTCTGAATGTCTCCTATACTGCTCTTGCCTCACTGTTGTGGTTGAGCTACTTCTGTATCTCAGAAAATAAGAGTGTTAAAATTATTTATTGCACAACATATGTGCCTCATTGTGTGACATCATTTGCAAAAAACCTTGTTTCAATAATATCTCAAATCATTTGAGACAAGATGTCTATTAGACCCACACGATTCATGATGTACGAGGACACGAGTGGGCATGTCACGTGCGACAGTCTTCCGGGTATAAAACTTGATAACTAGGTAACAAAAAGATATACAGCTCTCCTCTGAGTTTTAAATAAAAAATCTCAGTATCTTATCTGCATTTCATTCACTACAATGTATGAGCTAAAACCAGTTGTGCAAAAAACTTATGCCATGTATTTTTACTTCTGTGCATGCTTTAAATTTCTGTGTCTCTCTCTCTCTCTCTCTCTCTCTCTCTCTCTTTTTTTTTTTCTTTTTTTTTCTTTTTTTTTTTTTTTTTTTTTTTTTTTTTTTTTTTTTTTTTTTTATGGCATAAGTATTTCATATCAGGCAGAATGCCGTCTCTCAGCAGGGGCACCAGCATTTGGTGAGCAGTACAGCCAAAACAAATGTTGTCTTTGCACGGAATGCAGAGGGCACATATCTAGCAGTGAAGGGGTTAATATGCTCCACTGCACTTTGATGGCACATTTTAAATATTTGTTCCAAAATCCACTTCATTTAGAGATAAACATTAATTTTTTACCACCAGAACATTGTACTGGGTTCACAAGTAAATCAAGTGAAGATAATTGCACCTGTTTCAGGTCTTAATTTAAGATTTTTTGTCATCCTTTGCAGTATCTGAAGATGACCTTTCAAGTCTGAAAGCAGTTACAGTTGTTTCATAAAGTGATTCTGCTGAAAATAAAAAAAAATACCTTACTAACATCAATTATCTGGAACTTTTCCATCCCCCACTATGTGGAAACTGTTAATCCTAGACAAAAATGAAAAGGACATTTGTTTTTAGCGACTTTAATGTAGTTTTTTTTGTTCTGGAAAGTATGTTCACTAGAAGTAGAGTTATGTAAGAAGAATTTAGGAAAGTAAACTTTCCAGTACCCCCCACAATCACTGGTGGGGATTTTTAGCATAGATGCTGTTTATAAACACTCTCTTCTAGCATTGTAGGAAATTTTGTCAGTGCACAAATTTTCTCCTAATTTTTCTTTGGTGACTGGACTATACCCTCAAATATCATTTCTGTGTAATCCATTAATGTATGTGTTCTAACTATGTTGCCACTGTTGTCATTACCATATGACCAGAATTTGTCTCTTCATGAGAAATCATTAATTATGTTCTGCTACAGTGGTCACAGAAGGTCCCCCATGCCACTAACCATGGTCCTTGCCTAGGCTGTGTGACTTAGGTGGGTTGCTGAATGAGGACAGTGCCATCAAGTAGTTGCAGGAACAGCAGTCAGCATGATTGAATGATGTGGTCTTGTAAAATCAGCCTGAATGCCCTTGGCATTCTGATACTGCAAGTTTCTGAAAGCAAGGGGAAATTAGAGCCAACACTTTTCCTGTGAGCATTAAGGCCTACTGCATGACTTAATGATAGGGCAGCTTATTTATAAAATATTCTGTAGGTAAAATAGTCGTGTGTCCCCCCCCCCCCTCCCCCCCTAAAAAAAAATTGTATTTCCAGGTAGGGACTGCTCAGGAGGATATCGTATTGAGGAACCGGGGAACTGTCATTCTAAGAGTCAGCATCTGGATTGATAGGGCAAGGTTGCAAGGTGACAGAATTTCAAAATCCCCCCAGGGGATCCACAACTCTTTTGTGGATACGTGCGTAGCGAGCACGGGACCCCGAGCTGATGTGGCCTTCCTTCCTTTCCGGGCTGCATACCTTCCCTTTCCGCATCCTTCCCCATCCCCCATCTTCGCCCCCCCCCCCCCCCCCCCTCACCTCTGGCTCTTTCCTTCCTTTTCTCCCCCTCTGGGGGAATGGTTTGTGCCTACGTCCGGAGACGGACGCTTGTAAATGTACCACATTCTTTGCCTTCCTTACTTGTAAGTCTTCGTTCTTCCTTTGTCCTTCTCTTTTCCTTACCTCTTCTCTCTACCCTTTTCTCCGCTGCAGCGTTTGAGACCTCTTTTTTCCTTTCCCTTTCCCTTTCTCTTTCTTCCTCCCTGTGCGTGTCTGAAGGCCGACCCACGCACTTCCATGCGTAGCCGGTGACGGGGTAACGCGTAATTCCCCGCCCCGGGTAGACAGGTAGGAGACGTACGTACCCCCTGGTAACGGCCAGGCCCAGGGAGGGGTGATTACCCGAGCTGATACCTTCCGAAAGTGCCGATTGGTCCCTCCGTCCGTTTGTCGGGAGGTGTGACCTGAGGTGTGAACAATCACCTAAGGTGGGAGTGCCCTCAGAGAGGGCCCCCACAAGGGAGGAGCGTGCCATCGGAGACGCCAGTAATCATGGGGGATTCTTCCGCAATGGTTTCCTCCCCTTCCACTATGTCTGCTCACAAGCGTAAGTTCAGTGAGTCTCAACCACAGTCAGTTCTTCCATCGTTGCCACAGTTCCTTGTTGTTTCTCGGTCTGACGAAGGTCACGACTTCTCCACAGTCAACCCTTTCATTATTCAGAAAGGTGTAGACGCAATTGCTGGTCCTGTAAAGTCGTGTTCCAGATTACGGAATGGCACCCTGTTGTTAGAAACACACAGTGCCCTCCAGGCACAAAAATTGCTGCGTACCTCACTACTACACACTTTCCCTGTCCGGGTGGAACCGCACCGTACCTTAAATTCCTCGCGTGGAGTAGTTTATACACGCTCCCTCGATGGACTGTCTGATGAAGAAATTCAGCACTACCTGTCAGACCAGGGCGTAACGGCTGTTCATAGGGTTATGAAAAGGGTTGACACGAAGATCATTCCAACCCGCACTGTCTTTTTGACATTTGACAAAGTGCAACTCCCATCGAAAATCAAAGCAGGCTATGAGATAATTTCCGTTCGTCCTTACGTCCCAAACCCCACGCGTTGCTATCGGTGCCAGCGATTCAATCACACCAGCCAGTCCTGTTCTAATCCGGCCAAATGTGTTACGTGTGGCAGGGATGCCCATGAGGGTGCTTGTCCACCTCCATCCCCTCGCTGCATCAACTGTATGGGTGACCACGCTGCTTCCTCTAGAGATTGCCCAGTTTTTAAGGACGAAAAGCTCATCCAGGAAATAAGAGTGAAGGAAAAGGTGTCAACCTTTGCTGCTCGGAAATTATTCGCCAGTCGACAGCCCACCGTGCCTCAGACAGGCAAATACAGCACTGTCCTTGCTTCTCCTCGGCCAACAAAGGAGGCGGCCACGCAGACTTGCGACATCACCTTTAGTGCCACGGTCGTCCGATCGGCCAGCGCAAAGATCGCCCGTTCAACTTCACCACTTTCGCCTGCCCACTCTTTGGCTCACCCTTCGTCGGGTTCTGCTAAATCTCGAGCCCACAAGTCAGACACCAAGTCTTCGAAGAAAGAGCATACTCGTGAAGAGTTTTTACGTACGGCAACTTCACCACCATCGGTTCCTCCTTCCTCTAAACCTCATACTTCCAAGAAGGCTACAAAGAAACCCAGTTCCTCTCCTTCTCCGCCAAGGCGTGTCCCATCCACAGCGCCACCTGGCGGAAATCGCCCGCGGCCGTCTTCTGTGTCGCAGAGGCGCACTGCTGGTGGCCGGTCAACCGGCCGATCGCTGGTGGCAGGAGCTGCTCCTGACCAATCTATGGATCAGGATCTTCTGTCTTCGGCTGAATGCCATTCCATGCTGTCGGTCGCAAGCTCTGAGCAGTCGTTGAGTTGACAGCACCCTTGGTCACATTCCTCCATTTTCTGTTCACCCTATGTCCATTATCCACTGTAATATCCGCGGCATTCGAGCCAATCGGGATGAATTGTCGATCCTCTTACGATCCTACTCGCCGGTCATCTTCTGTCTTCAGGAAACAAAGCTGCGTCCTAATGACCGCTTTGTTCTCCCTCATTTTCAGTCTGTCCGATATGACCTCCCCTCTGTGGAAGGCACTCCAGCCCATGGAGGACTCATGATTCTTCTCCATGATACTCTCCATTATCATCCAATCCCCTTAGACAGTTCCTTCCAAGCTGTCGCCGTCCGTCTTTCCCTTTCTGGATACACGTTCTCTCTTTGTACTGTATACATTCCATCATCCACACCGATGGCACGAGCTGATCTCCTTCATCTTCTTGGTCAGCTTCCACCCCCCTATTTGCTGGTTGGGGACTTCAATGCACACCACCCGCTTTGGGGATCTCCACATCCTTGTCCACGTGGCTCCCTATTGCTAGACGTTTTCCACCAAGCGGATATAGTTTGCCTCAACACTGGGGTCCCCAAGTTTTTGTCTGCCTCCACGACAAATTTATCTCATTTCGACCTTGCGATCGGTACTGTTCCGCTTGCTCGGCGCTTCGAATGGTTCGCCCTTGATGATACACACTCGAGTGACCAATTTCCATGTGTCCTTAGGCTGCAGCCTCAACTGCCATATATGCGCCCGCGACGCTGGAAGTTTGCCCAAGCCGATTGGACACTTTTTTCGTCTCTAGCGACATTCGATGACCGTCGCTTTCCCAGCGTCGACGATGAGGTCACACATTTTACCGACGTTATTCTTACAGCTGCGGAACGTTCAATACCACGCACCTCCGAATTGCCCCGGCGCCCCCCAGTTCTTTGGTGGACCGAGGCATGCCATGACACAATCCGTGAGCGGCGACGTGCTCTTCGCATTTTCCGTCACCATCCTACTTTGGCAAACTGTATCCGCTATAAGCAACTCCGTGCGTGATGCCGTCGCGTCATCCGCGATAGCAAGAAGGCAAGCTGGCAATTCTTTATTAGCTCCTTTAACAACTTCACTCCCTCCTCGGAAGTTTGGAGTCGGCTTCGACGGTTCTCAGGCGCGCCTAGTTTCTCCCCGGTCTCTGGGCTCACTGTCGCGCATGATACCTTAGTGGACCCCGTCGCAATTTCTAACTCATTGGGTCAGCACTTTGCTGAGATTTCGAGCTCTTCACATTACCCGCCAGCGTTTCTCCCGAAGAAACGTGCAGCGGAAGTGCGACCTCTTGCTTTCTCCTCTCAAAATCGCGAAAGCTACAATACTGTTTTCTCCATGCGGGAACTCCAACATGCCCTCTCTTCTTCTCGCTCCTCCGCCCCTGGATCGGATGGTATCCATGTCCAAATGTTGCTGCATTTATCAACCCATAGTCTGCGTTACCTCCTTCGCCTTTATAATCGAATTTGGACCGACAGTACCTTTCCGAGACGGTGGCGGGAAGCTATTGTCGTTCCCGTTCCGAAACCTGGAAAGGACAAACATCTCCCCTCTAGCTATCGCCCCATTTCTCTCACGAGTAGTGTCTGTAAGATTTTGGAGCGTATGGTGAATTACCGTTTAGCTTGGTGGCTGGAATCACGCAGTCTTTTAACACCTGCCCAATGCGGATTCCGATAGCATCGCTCTGCAGTTGACCGTCTTGTTGCTCTCTCCACTTATATCATGAACAATTTTCTCCAGAAACGCCAAACGGTAGCAATATTTTTTGATCTGGAGAGAGCATACGATACCTGTTGGAGGACAGGCATCCTCCGCACACTGTTCTCTTGGGGCTTTCGAGGCTGGCTGCCCCTTTTTCTTCGCGAATTTATGGCAGAGCGAACATTTAGGGTGCGGGTGAACACTACTCTCTCCCGTACTTTCTCTCAAGAAAACGGGGTACCCCAGGGCTCCGTGCTGAGTGTTGTACTGTTTGCCATCGCTATAAATCCAATTATGGATTGTCTCCTTCCTGACGTCTCGGGCTCCCTCTTTGTGGACGATTTTGCGATCTACTACAGCTCTCAACGGACCAGCCTTCTTGAACGCCGTCTTCAAGGATGTCTCGATCGCCTCCACTCTTGGAGCCTCGAAACCGGCTTCAGTTTTTCTCCCAGTAAGACCGTTTGTATTAATTTTTGGCGACGTAAGGAGTTTCTTTCGCCCTCCTTACATCTAGGTCCTGTGAACCTTCCGTTTTCAGACGTCACTAAATTCTTGGGTCTTATGTTTGACAGAAAACTGTGCTGGTCCTCCCACGTTTCCTATCTTTCGGCTCGCTGTCTGCGAACGCTCAACACCCTCCGTGTCCTGAATGGTACCTCCTGGGGAGCGGACCGAGTGGTCCTTCTCCGCCTCTATCGCGCCTTAGTGCGCTCGAAATTGGACTATGGAAGCATAGTCTACTCCTCTGCTCGGCCGTCTATTCTTCGGCGTCTCGACTCTATCCACCACCGTGGATTATGTTTAGCGTCTGGAGCTTTTTACACTAGCCCTGTGGAAAGCCTTTATGCTGAGACTGCTGAACCTCCGCTGTCCAATCGGCGAGCGGTCCTTCTGAGCCGTTATGCTAGCCATCTGTCTTCCATGCCTGCTAATCCAGCCCATGACCCTTTTTTCGACGCCTCCTTTGATGTAGGGTATGCAGGCCGCTCCTCCTCCCTACTACCCCCGGGAGTCCGCTTCCGTCAACTGCTCCATTCTCTTTCCTTCCACTTTCCTAAAACCTTCTTGACAACTTGGGGTACAGCACCGCCTTGGCTCCGTCCCTGGATCTGTCTGCTCCGTGATCTTTGTCAATTTCCCAAGGAAGGTACACCTTCACTTGTTTATCGTCGGGCATTTGCTGCTGTATGTGCACAAATGACGGACGCCAACTTTATTTACACCGACGGCTCGAAAACATCCCTGGGTGTAGGGAGTGCCTATATTGTTGGCGACGCCCCAAATCACTTTCGGCTTCCCGACCAGTGTTCGGTTTATACTGCGGAGCTTTTCGCTGTTCTCCAGGCTGTCCACTACATCCGCCGCCATCAGTGTATACAGTACGTAATCTGCTCGGATTCTCTCAGCTCTCTCCTCAGTCTCCAAGCTCTTTATCCTGTGCACCCTCTGGTCCACCGGATTCAGGACTGTCTGCGCTCGCTCCACCTGGGGGGCGTCTCGGTGGCGTTCCTCTGGCTCCCGGGACACGCTGGTATCTGTGGGAATGAGGCAGCCGATATAGCGGCCAAGGCTGCAGTCTCTCTTCCCCGGCCAGCTATTCAGTCGCTTCCCTTCACCGATCTACAGAGCAGTTTATGTCGCAAAGTTGCTCATTTATGGCTTGAACATTGGTCAACACTTCCCCGAAATAAATTGCGGGAAGTGAAAGCCCTTCCTTGCGCTTGGACCTCTTCCTCCCGAACGCGTCGTCGGGAGGAGGTGATTTTAGCTAGACTCCGGATAGGGCACTGTCTTTTTAGCCATCGACATCTTTTAAGCGGCGATCCTCCCCCACCCCTGTCCCCACTGCTCTCAGCTGTGGACGGTAAGACACCTTTTAATTGAATGCCCCTATTTTAATCCGTTACGCTCCCGTCTCCAGCTATCGCCTGATCTGTCGTCGATTTTAGCAGATGACACGCGCTCAGCCGACCACATTCTCCAGTTTATTAGTGACAGTGAAATGACGTCAGTCATTTGAAGTTTTATCGGGGACCATCAACCCCTCTCTGTAGTGGACTTTTAAGCCTTGTTTCTGCTTTTAGTGTCTCCAATTATTTGAGTTTCGTTCCCATTTTTGCTCTTTTCCATTTTCAGTTTTTATTATTTCCTCAGTCACGGACCGGGCGCTAATGACCATAGCAGTTTTGCGCCCTAAAACCACAACCAAAAAAATAAGAATTTCAAAATGGAAATCAGGGTTATGTTAAAGCTAGAAGTAATGGGAACTGGTGAAGTGCTGTATGGAGGAGAATCAGACTGACTTTTGGTCATGTTGGTTCAGAGATTATCAGCGCACAATTAAATAATGATAGTCCAGAAATAGGATTAAACCCTTCAGATACACTAGTAGAAAAATACCTTTATCTATCTTTAGCAATATTTCCATTACTTTGAATCATTCAACCAACAAGGTTAATAAAACATTATTTTCAAAAATTAATGGCCAGATTACCCAAAAAAATATTGTATATTGTATATTGTATGTTGTATGTGACAGTTGCATTCGAGGCAAGCACCTGATAAAAATGGAAGTGGGTGATATACTGGTTTTATATCTTGTAATCTAGTAGTGAAAAGGAGACTTATACAATATTTAATTACAGCATGGTATGTGGAAAAGTTGTTATACATTCATATATTGGATGATGTGTTCTCTTTAGCATAATGAAGAAAAGAAATCTTAATAGATATCCTAAAAAGTACATGTAATTCTTCAGCTGTTGTGTTTATTGAGTTGCCTGGATGTATGAATGACATCTCGTTTGTACAGATAGAGATCAGTTCAGACCTGTCCGTCCTGATCTATTTTAGGAAGTACTGGTGTGGTTAATTGTCCATTCTTTCCCATCTGCTTCATTAAAAGCTAGAGCAGATGACAAGGAGTCAAACTTATCTGTATGGCACCAAGGAGATTTATTTCATCATTGTGGCAGAAATAATTGTGGATCCATCACATCTGGGTCATCATCAGATGCCAAAATTCTGGTAGTGCGCACCACAGAATTTGAATCCGCGCCAGACGTCATGGACGTCGAAGACCCCTAGAGGTGTCCGCACCATCGCACCATAAGCTGTGGCGGCACGTACCTCCTGGCCTGCTTATAGTGTGAGGGCAACACAGTGGAACACATGGTTCCAGCAGCCAATAGTGGTGCCCCTGGTAGAGTACTTAAGCACCTGCGTCTCACTCAGCCAGCCAGTCCAATCTCGCATACGTCTGTGGACACATCGCCTCGCGTTAGACAGCTTGCTTACTTTCTTGTTCTGATTACGAGCGGACGTGTTTGTTAGGTTTCCTTGTGACTCCGTTATTCGATCTTGTTGTTGTTGTTCGTTCTGTCCTTCGTTGGTCGTGCCCATCCTCTCCCTTTGTGTTGTTGTTCGCGGGCCTCTTCAGGTATTCTGCTGCACTTTCCGTCATTTCAACCCCGTGTCCGTCTCGGTCGCAGTTACAACAAAAATTACAGATCTTGGGTCAGTAGGTTGAACAAAAGTCTCATCATCACTTGACATTTTGTCAGGCTCTGGTAGATTCCCATCAAAGTCAAATGGCTTCTCCAGCTCATGACATCTTATCTCTTGTCACTAAGGATAAATATTTACTTATTTTTCCATGAATAAAGTCGTAACTGCTTTGTTGTTGGTGTTGTTGTTATAGCTAATTCATATATTAACAGTCAAAAATATCAAAATGTTCCAAAACTGATAAAGAATTACTGCAGAATTTTTGCAGTTGAATAAACATTTCTACAAGATACAAACCCACTGTAATGTGAAACTTGTGCAACAAAGTAGTGGAAAGAGTATTTTTGTGCTACATGGGGTTAATATTCTGTTGACAATAAAATAGCATCTGCTGAATGTAGTTAGCATGAGAATAAATGAACTAAAATGCACACTTAAAGCATCTTGATGTTGTTTTGCTGTCCTTCCCCTGCAGACATTAGGCAAACTGTACCTGCCCACTCCCAGTGCTGCGGTTTACTCTTGTGGATCATGAATCCTCAAAGAAAGTGAGTAAGCTGTTAGCAAATGTATCTTTGGTGTTACAGGGATTATGTAAGCAGGCAAAAGGTACTAGTTTCATGTGTCTCATGTGGGGGAAAGTACGAAATTCAGTAGGTGGGACTTGAATACATTGTAGAAACCAGAGATCATTGAGAGTTTGAGGGAGTGTTAGGCAACATTGAACTAAACCAGGGAAATTAATACAGTAAATGATGATGAGTCAGGTTTGAGAGATAAAATAGGGAAAGCAGCAGAATGTCACACATGTAAAAAGAGAGAGAGAGATTCGATTGACGAAAGGAGAAAATATAAAACATGAAGCAAATGAGGCAGTCAGAAGAGAATGCAGATATCTGGAAAATAAAATTGACAAATTGTGAAATGGCTGCAAGACAAAGGCTAGTCCTAGGCCTTAGAGCCATGCATAATTTGGATAAAGATGAGTTGCTTCTATGGGGAAAATTAGAGACCGTTGGAGAAAAGAGAAGCAGCTGAAGGAATATCTAGAGCTCTGATGGCTGTCCAGTACCAAGCAAAGAAGGGGAAGCTGAAAGGTGGAAAGAAAATATAGAGAATTTGCATAAAGGGAAACAAACTTGAGGACAATATTACAGCAATAGAAATAGTAGGTGAAGATGAGATGAGAGATATGATGATGCAAGGGGAGTATGATGGAGCACTGAAAAACCAAAGAGGAAATAATGTCCATGGAGTAGGTGATATTACATCTGAAGTACGGACATCTGTGGGAGATCCAACGATGAAAGAATTATTGATCCTCAAGTGCAGGATATGAGATGGGCAAAATATCCTTGTACGTCAGGAAGCATGTAAAAATTCCAGTTTCAAAGTAGGTAGGTGCTGACAAATGTGAATAATACTGAACTGTGAGCCTGATAAGCTATGGCTACAAAATAAAGAATGAATTTCTTACATGGAAAAAGCAATACAACTATATCTTGGAGACCATTAGTGTCAGTTCTGGAACAACAACAATACCAAACGTACAGCGTACCGTAGAAGAAGGCTTGAAGAAAGGCAAACATGTGTTCCAAACATTTGTAGATTCAGAGAAAGCTTTTAATAGTATTGTCTTGACACGCCTTATTGAAGTATTCAAGGTAGTGGGTGTGACATGCAGTGAGTGAAAAGTTATTTATGATTTCAGAAATCAGACTGCAGTTACAAGAGCTGAATGACATAAAAGATGGTTGTGGTCGATAAGAGAGTGGGACAGGAAGGTAGCTGATCTACAGTTTTATTCATTCTACATTTACTTTTATGGTGTGCAAACCACTGTGCAGTGGATGGCAGAAGATATTTTCCACTGCACGTTGTTACAGTTTTCGTGCATTCCATTCACATATGCATAGTGGGAAGAATGATTGTTTAAATCCTGTGTACACACTGAATTAGTCTAACCTCGTCTTTGTGACTGCTGTGGAAATGGTACATAGTGGGTTGTAGTATATTCCTAGATTTATCACTTGAAGCTCATTCTACCAACATAATAAGTAGGTTTTCACAGGGGAGTTTTTTGTCAATATTAAAGCATGTATCAGTTAAGTACTTTCTGAATATTCATGGCACTCTCCCAGAGGTCAAACAAATCTGTGACCATTTATGCTTCCCTTTTCTGTATATGTCAATTATTTGCCACAGTTCCCACACAATGTTTGCAGCATCATTCATAGACTGACTGCATTTCCCTCGTTATCTGCCAATGAACCTCATTCTGTCAACCTACTTTATATATGAGTGAGACTCTGTCATTGTTCTAAGAGGGTGATTCTAATGAAAATCTTAAAAGTGTAGTAATATTTGTAATTGGAACAGTGGACAAAACACTTACATGTCATTTTTCAATGTAGTCTCTCTGATGATGAAAGCATGTACTCCACAAATTTGGAAGTGCATAGATACCAAGATGAAAGAATTATTTTGGTCATGTGTGTAGCCAGTCGTGCACTGTGGTTTTCACCTCTTCACCTCTTCATCACTTCTGAAATGCTTATGTACCATTGCTTGTGAGTGTGCATTTAACAGGTGTTTCTCTAGGAGTGTGGTCTGGTGAATGAGGAAGATGTATCAGACATTCAAATTTAATTTCCTGAATAATCTCAATCTCTTAAGGACTGTGTGCAATTTGGCATTGTCTTGCTGTAGCAGTATTCTTAAAGTCAAGAGTCCTCATCATTTACTACTGATTTCTCAGCATTTCTGAATAAGTAGTTCTGGTTACCATCACTCCACAACCTACATAATGCTCCAGAATTACTCCATTTGCATTCCAGTAGAGAATGAGCATGACTTTTCCAGCGAACACCTGAGTGTGGATTTTTTGGTTTCGGAAATGAGCTGTTTTGCCATTTGTCGCTTGAATTTTTCGTTTCTCATTGGTGAAAGTGGACCCAAGTCTCATTGCTTGTAACAATTTTTCTCAGAAATGCACCTTCACAGGGACTGACATGATGCTCTTTCGATTCGACAGTCAGCTGACGTGGAATCCATCTCAAAAACATCTTATCGAACTGCAGTACATTGTGAACAATATTCTGTGCTGAACCAATATTAATCTTCAAACTTGTAGCTATTTTGTTCAGAGTCGGGCATCTATTATCTTTTGCAAGCTGCTGCTCTAACCCAGTGTTCTCATCCGTTACTACACAGTGAACCTGCACTAGTTTTGGGGCATCCTTAACAGAAATTAGACCACTTTCAAACGTCCTACACCACTCATAACCTTGGTGCAATGACAAATGCAAACCATCATACTGCACTGTCTTTCTGTGATGAATTTTGATACCACACTACAGAAACAATGCGTCGCAGTCTTGCTCATTTGCAGTGCATGTTGACAGGGAAGCAGCCATATTGTTGTGGATGGTGCTGTCTGTCCTTCTGAACCCCAAGGAACACTACTGCCACCTACCAACCCCAGAGCACAACTTTCCAAAATTTTGTTGAACTTCTAAGGTTTCCCTTTCAATCACCCTCATATTTTGTATCCGCACACCCATTTATCTGCACAGATTCTGTCACTCATGGTACTATAGTTATAGGGTAGTACATGTTTTTGTTTTGTGAAGTGCACAATTTTACATTGCAAACATTTAAAAACAAGTTGCCAAGCTATATACCACTTTTAAATATTCTAAAGATCTGACTGAATATTTGGGCAGCTTCTTTTGGACAATACTTCATTACAGATAACTGTATCATCCACAAGAAGCCAGAGGTTAATAATGTCGATGAGGCCATAAATGTACAATACAAACGACGACAGTCCTGACACATTTTCCTAGTGCACACCAGAATTCACTACTACATCTGTCAATAAGTCTATGCCAGAGTTAGCACACTTGCTGTGTGCTTCCTATCAAAGGATCCTCAGCCCAGTCATAAATTTTTCCTTACTCTCCAATGGTCCTACTTTTGATAATAAGCATATGTGGTACAGAGTCTTATGCATTTCAGAAATAGAGAAGTACTGAATCTACATGACGTCATTGACCCAAGGCTTTCACTTGAGTGCAGTGGACAGTATGTTGAGAAGATGAATATCAACAAAGCAAAACAGCATAATGGTATAGAGGCAAATTAAATCAGGGAATTATGTTAGGAAATGAGACACTACTGGGCAGTGAAATGGTTTTCAAAGCAGAAGGGCAATTAAATGCAGACTGGCAATAGCAGTTTATGAAAAAGAGAGCAGGTTAAAATCCAATTTCAGTTTAAATGCCAGGAACGTTTCTAAAATTATTTTACTGTAGTAAATCACATGTGTGATCAGCATTTCAGATGACAAGAGAATAAAACCTTTTGATGTGTATGTAAGAATGGTGTTGATCAAATAACAAATTAGCAGATAATGAAATGAACTGGGTAAAAATAAAATTTATTGAAAAACTTCATTGAAAGATGGGTTCAGTTGAAAGGACCCAATAAGAGCTATCAAGGAATTGTCAGTTTGGTAATGCAGGGCAATGTGAGGTGTAAATATGACAGAGGGAGGTTAAGGCTTCGGTAAAGAAGTGGATTCAGATGCATGTATGTGGTAGTTTTGCAGAAATGAAGAGGCTTGCACAGGTTGGACTTACAAGGAGAGCTGCATCAAACTAGTCTTGAAGACAGGAAGAACAACAACAACAACAACAACAACAATGGAAACAGTCATTTCAAGGTTTCATGCTCCGAACTTTTGAGAGTGAAACGTGATTCCTTCAGTAGCTCTCTATCTACAACCTTATCCTTTATTTTGTACCTGCTATGGAGTAGTTCCTGCTTCCATCAAAGCTGCTGCACAGTGATTGTGTATGGCGGAGCATCCATCCCATCACAAGCTGTTCTTCTAGGATTTGAAGAACAAATATCTTGAGCTGGAAAGATAATGTACAAAGAAAAAGTGAAATATCGGTGGCAGGCAATGGAAACCTCATAAATACATTTTGTTAAATTTTGCAGTTGAAGCAAAAATAGTTTCTGAAAAGAATATTGTAGGCCTAATGTAATACAGGAAGTTGCTAAATGTGTAAATATATAAGAGAAGCCTAGCTATTGACAGATTAGAGAAATCCATGCTGTTTCAAAACACTCTTTGATTATGGAGTTACTGGTTACTGGAAGTTAGTTTTCACAGACAGATGGAGTTAAGAGGCCTAACATCGATATGTGAAATGTTAGTTTGACTTTTATGACATGAAAAATTGCCAAATACAGGACCTCTTGCCTTGGGAACACTGAAGATGGCAGATGGGACTGTTTGAATTCATGGAAGCTGTTTGTGCAACACTGAATCTGTTGAATGCTTTACTTGTTGGGTGTCCATAAAAGGGCAGTAGTAGTAGTAGTAGTAGTAGTAGTAGTAGAAGAAGAAGAAGAAGAAGAAGAAGAAGAAGAAATCTAACAGTGATGTAATGATAAGTTCTGTGAAGTTTGGAAGGTAGGAGATGAGGTACTAGTGGAAATAAAGCTGTGAGGGCAAGCCATAAGATGGGCATGGATCCCTCAGTCAGTAGCACTTGCTTGCAAAAGGTAAAGCTCCCAGCTTTGAGTCCTGATCTGGCACGTAGTTCTGATCTGCCAGCAAGTTTCATGTTTGTAAGTTGTACCAATATAATGATGAGTTTGGAAATCATTGCGTAATTTGTACTGTTATAGTGATTAAGTGTGTCTCATTAGACATTGCTTCATGTAATGTTCACATTGAAACTCAGGTCATTGATAGTGAGACACTTGTACCAATAATAATTACTGAAGGTATAAGGACAACAAAAATTAGTAGGATGATTTACATGTTCAGCAAACTACATATATAGGTAGTATTATTATTTTAAATGGGGACCTGGAAACATATAACTCTGGGGAGGAGGGTGTAGTGGAACTGTAGCTGAAGCTTAGGATAGTTGAACTAGTACTGGATAGATAGAATAGTTTGTGATGGGAGGTACTGTGCACAGTTTGTGATCTCTTTAAGAAACTCCAAAAGAGACTGACATTCTATGTAGTACGCATAAAACAAAGCATAGGATTATAGACAGGGATGTTAAATTAATCTAGGTAGCTGTTGAGAGTAATGGGATGCCTTCACTTATTACTGTAACAGAATATTATTCAAAGACATCTCACAAAACACAAAGAAATTCCAGTCAATTGTAAAGGCAGTAAGTGGCCCAAAAGTTAGTCCAGGCACTTATGGACAACACAGGAAATGGAGTGGAGTGTGGCACATGAATAGCAGAAATGATGTGCAGTGTTTCAGAATGTTCCTTTACTAAAGAAAATCTAGGAGTAGTGTCCCAATTTTACACTGATCTCCACGAAGGGTAGCAGAAGAGATCCACAAAACACAAACACAAGCACTGTAAGATACCTTAAGATAACTTGTACAGGATGAACCTCCCCCCCCCCCCCCCCCCCTCCCTTGACAACAGGTAAGGATTCCAAAAGTATCAGTCCTACAGAATGCAAGTTTTGCTTTTCTTGCACACTACCCTGAAAGCCATGGCTCAAGGCTGTCAGGTTGGTGCAATATTTCTTGACTTGTGAAAGCATTTGACAAAAAAATGAAACAATGACCATATATGGCAAGCTAGTCAACCTGTTTTTACCTTCTGTTGAATTTTTTATCTCCTGTTGGTAGTAAACTTTTTTACCCACCCATCAGTTCTACAGTAATAGTGACTTATAAACTAAGAAAGTAACAATTATGTAATAATAATTACTTAACAAATACTTTGTCAGAATTTTATGAAAACCTAATAGAATACCTGTTGGTGGGTGGTAGTGATCTGATCGACTATATGGTATCCATTGAAGATTGTGAGCAGATGGAAGATTTCTCATTAAGCTGGATGCAGCACATTATTTCAAGTAGTGAGTCATCGCCAGATGTAGATGTTTCTTCAGGCTCGTCCAGGGATATATGTTGGGGCTCCTGTTGTTAATGTGCTATATTAATGAACAGGGAAATAGTATTAACAGTAATCTCAGTCTTTTTGCAGGTGTTGCAATTATTGATAAAAAAGTAGTACATGATGAAAGATGCACAAACAAGGTGTGTGAAAAAAAGTAATGAGACTGATTATTTATCTACCAAGTTTTTATATTTTTTGAACAATAATACTGTCCCTTTCAAAGTAGCTCCCTTTGACAGCTGTACCCTCGTGGAGTCATCACTGCCAGTCTTGATAGTGGCACTGAAAGGCTTAAACTGTTACAGCTTTTAATGTGATCAGTCATGTTCATTTGAATGATCTGCAAAGTCCCAAAATGATTTCCTTTTAAGACATTTTGCAGTTTCAGGAAAGAGAAAAGTCACAAGGAATCTAATCAGGAGAATGGGGGGCTGTAGAATACTAGGAATGCCCCTTCAGATCAAAAATTTCGTTATGGAAGGGGTTGTGTGACATGGGGCATTGTCGTGATGAAGCATTCATTTGTAATCAGTGTCTAGTCTCCCTTGATTCGCACTTTTCCTGGGCCTTTCATCTTTGTAAAACAATTGACAGGCAGTTTTTCCTGGAGAAAGTGTTATAACTTCAAGTTGAATAAATATATTTCAAGGACGACACAATACATGTAATTCACAGATCAAGTAAACAAAGTAAAACATATGTACACTTTAACAGTCAAATCAGAACTGAGTCCGAGTCTAGCGGCCGCTGGCTGGCCGGCCGCTTAGGTGGCCTTGCTGTGGCGGCACTTTGAAAGATTGGCGAGTCACAACACTTTTCCCCCCTTTCAATTTTTGCACAGGTCTTGATGGACGTGACCTGTAGATTGCTAACGTCCATAGGTGTTGTTTGACTGGCCATAAGGCCTCGAGGAGGAGGCTTCCCGTATGGACGGAAGTGTCCCCGATGATAATGGGTTGAAATGACAGGAGACGTGGGGGTCACATCTGCTGGGGCCCCATGCACCAATCTGCCTGTTACGGCAAGTCCGGTTGTTATAACAGGAGACAAGGGCGATGTGTCGGCGTCCATAGGAGAAGGAGGCAAGTAGAGTTGTTCCGACAGGTGGTGGTCATCTGGTTCCTGCATGGGCACATCTCCTGTTGGCATCAGTTCTTGTGGTGGCACCGAGATGATGGTGAAAGGACTGTGTTCTGAGTAATGAGATATTCCAGGATCCCGGGCATCAGGTAGAGCCGAAGGTGGTGTAGCGGCATCCGGAACAGGTGTTGCCGGCACACGAGGCTCAAGCTGGTCCGAATGACGCACTGCAACACCCGTGTCCATCTGGATTTCATACAGGCGTTGGCTACGGTGTTGTAAGATGTGGCCAGGGCTCCATTTTGTCTGCCTGCCATATCCCCATACCCATACAAGGTCGCCGGCGGTGAACTGGCCAAGCAAAGGCATCCACGGCCGTGAGATGGAAGGCCGCAGAAGAGGAAGTAGCGTGCAGGGCTGTCGGCCATGTAAGTGCTCAGCCGGGCTGTGGTCGCCAATGGGGCTGAAATGGTAAGAAGCCAGAAATTGGAGAAGTGCATCACCAGCAGCAGAAGAAGTCAGGAGTTTCCTCATTTGAGCCTTAAATGTGCGGACCAGATCTTCAGCCTCACCATTTGACTGTGGATGGAATGGAGGGGCCATGATGTGCATGACGCTGTGACGGGCACAAAAATCAGCAAAATCAGAAGAGGCAAATTGTGGACCATTATCAGTAACAAGAGTAGAGGGAAGGCCTTCCAAAGAGAAAATGCGAGCTAGAGCATTTGTGGTTGCCGCGGTGGTAGGCGATGCGCAACGGACAATGCAAGGAAAGTTAGAGTAGGTGTCAATAATGAGAAGCCAATAAGTACCTAAACAAGGTCCCACAAAGTCAACATGAATACGCTTCCAGGGCTTCTCAGGCGAAGGCCATATTGACAAAGATGAATTTGGGGCGGTCGCCTGTGACGCACAAGGGCCGCAGGCAGCGACCATATGTGCGATTTAAGAGTCGATGCTGGGCCAGTACGCATGACAGCACGCCAGAGATTTTGTGCGAAAGACACCCCAGTGACCTTGGTGAAGGAGGCGCAATACCGAAGCATGCAAAAATGCAGGTACCACAACACGCAGTGAAGCATTTTCGGTGGAAACGAGGATAACACCATCCCTAGGTGTGAGGCGGTAACGCAAAGCGTAGTAGTTCCACAATGGATCAGAAGTCTTAGCGGACAGATGATCTGGCCAACCCTTCTGAATACAGCGTAAAACCTGGGAGAGGGTAGGGTCAGAACCCGTAGCAGCCGCCAGCCGATCCCCGGTGATGGGGAACCCGTCCACAACCCGCTGCTCTGCAACATCCAGGTGGAAACACAAGAGTTCATCCCTATCGAATGCCAGATCAGGACCCATGGGAAGGCGAGACAGTGCATCAGCATTTGCATTTTGAGCAGTTGGCCGGAAATGAATCTCATAATTGAAACGAGACAAGTAGAGAGCCAAACGTTGGAGGCGGTGTGCAGCCTTGTCAGGAAGCGACGTTGATGGATGAAACAAGGAAACAAGTGGTTTGTGGTCCGTAACAAGATGAAATTTGGATCCATTGAGAAAAATACCAAACTTATGAAGAGCATAAATAATGGCCAAAGCTTCTTTTTCAATTTGAGAATACTTTCGTTGGCCATCTGTGAGCGTTTTGGAGGTATAAGCAATGGGTTGTTCAGAACCGTCAGAAAAATGGTCAGAAAAATGGTGGGCAAGGACTGCACCAACCCCGTATTGAGAGGTGTCTGTGGCAAGAACAAGATGTTGGCCAGGTTGATAAGTAGCCAGGCATGGGACCGGTTTCAGCATAGTCTCCAATTTCTGGAAAGCCACATCGCATGACACTGACCATTGAAAAGGCACGTTTTTATGCAACAGGCGATGCAACGGCTGAGCCACCGAAGCAGTAGACGGTAAAAACCTGTGATAGTATGCTATTTTCCCCAAGAAGGCCTGCAGTTCCTTAACAGATGTAGGGGGGGAAGGGCATCGACTGCAGCGACAGTTTGCTGAAGTGGACAAATGCCATACTGAGAGAGTTGAAACCCCAAGTACGTGATAGAGGCCGGAAAAAATTTTGATTTCTGAAGATTACACTTAAGACCAGCAGGCTCTAAGACATGAAAAAGTGTCATGTTGGCAGAAGAGCCAACACCGTGTTACTAGAGGAGCCCGAAATGCATACGTCTTAGCTCACGCAGGCTGGCATAAGGAGGGAAGAACTATACTGACATGAGGTCTGGAACATGACAAGGAATTAGAATTCAGAAAGTGGACGTAATTAGTTGCATACTTAACTTTAATCCATTAATGATGAATGTCGCTCTTGACAGTACATGAGTCACAAAATTATCTATTCAGAAGACATAGTAACTGAATATGGCACCTTGTTAGGTCGTAGCGAATGATGTAGCTGAAGGCTATGCTAAAATGCCGTCTCTGAAAATGCTAGCAAAGTCAGCTGTACAACTGCGGCGTGTGCTAGGGAGTCTCTCTAGACTAGACCTGCCGTGTGGCGGCGCCTGGTCTGCAATCACTGATAGTGGCAACATGCCGGTCCGACGTATACTAACGGACCGTGGCCGATTTAAAGCCACCACCTAGCAAGTGTGGTGTCTGGTGGTGAGATTCTGAAGATGTTCTTCAGTGGTGGAGACATTGACAACAATGTAGTCCATGTAATTTATACACCCAGGGACAGTGAGCAATAATTGTTCCAAGAATCGCTGAAAGAGAGCAGAGGTGCTGGCAATCCCGAATGGCAATCGTTGGTATTGATAGAGGCCAAAAGGGGGGTTAAGGACCAGAAACTGCCAGGAAGCAGCATCGTGAGGAAGTTGATGATAGGCTCCTGACAGGTCAAGTTTAGAAAAATACTGGCCTCCAGCAAGTTCAGTGAACAGTTCTTCAGGTCGAGGCTTAGGGTAAGTGTCGATGAGGCATTTAGTATTTACAGTGGCTTTGAAATCGCCACAGAGATGAATATCACCATTGGGCTTAGCAATGACAATGACAGGAGAGGACCACTTACTGGAAGTGACAGGAAGCAAGACCCCTGTAGCAGTGAGACGATCCAGCTCCCGTTTGACCCGATCACGAAGGTTCACAGGAATGGGCCGAGCCCGAAAAAACTTAGGCTGAGCAGTGGATTTGAGTGTGATATGAGCTTCAAAGTCGTTTGCACAGCCTAACCCAGGACAAAAAAGGGACATAAATGTCATTGACAAGGAATCCAATTGAGCATAAGGAATAGCATCAGAGACAATATTGACAGTCATCTATGGAGAACCCAAAAACATGAAAGGCATTGAAACCAAAAAGATTCTCTGCATTATTATGGTCGGCCACAAATATGGGAACAATGCAAATGACAGATTTGTAAGATACCTCAGCATCAAGTTGTCCCAGGAGAGAAATCTTCTGTTTATTGTAAGTCCGTAATTGCCTAGTGACAGGTGACAGGATTGGAGAACCCAACTGAAGATACGTCTGAGAATTGATGATAGTGGCAGCAGAACCAATATCCACCTGCATGCAAACATCCTGACCCAGTATTTGGACAGTGAGGAATAACTTCCCTGAAAGGGAAGAAGTACTCTTTAAAGACAACAAAGAAGCAGAATCAGCATCATGTTCATGAACATCATGTATGCGGTCAGATTTGCAAACGGATGACACATGACCCTTCTTTGTGCATTTGTAACACACAGCCCAACGTTGTGGACAATCCTCTCGTGAATGTTTCATAAAACACCGCGGACATGAAGGAAGTTGCCGTGGGGTTTGCTGCAGTTTCTTAGAGGTTTGTTTACGGCTAGGCCAAGGCTGTGCTTGGGAGCGTACTGCGGCCACGTCGGCTGGCGGGGGGACACCGAGCAATGGATAGGACTTCATCTAAAGTCGGATTTGCTAACTGAAGGGCATGTTGCCTAACTTCTTTGTCGGGTGCTGACCAGATAATAGCATCCCGTACCATGCAATCGGCGTAGGATTCTTTGTGAACGTCAGTAACAAATCGACACTTTCGACTAAGGCCTTGAAGTTCAGCAGCCCAAGCGCAATAGGACTGATTCGGTTGTTTTTGACAATGATAAAAGGCCACACGATAGGATACCATATGCATATGCTTTTGAAAATATACGGACGGAAGTGAGCACATTTCAGCAAAGGACAAAGACGCAAGATCTTCCAAAGGAGCCAATTGCGACAACAACCGATACATTGGAGGTGAAATTCATGAAAGGAAAAGAGACTTACATGTTTGGTCGTCCAAGACATGAAATGCCAAGAAGTGCTGTCGAAGACGTTTTTTGTAATCAGACCAGTCTTCCACCATCTCACCATAAGGAGGAAAAGGAGGGAGAGACCATGACGAGAGACACTCCGCAGTGGATGCCGCGACAAAATTACGAATCGCATTTGTGAGAAGTGTTTGCTGTTTGATGAGACTTTGCAATAGTTGACTTAATTAGCCATAGAAACCTGTGGGTCAACCATGAAAAAGAAAAATTCACTACCTCGTCGCACATTGTTATAACTTCAAGTTGAACAAATATATTTCAATGACGACACAATATATGTAAGTCACAGATCAAGTAAACAAAGTAAGATGTGTGTACACTTGAACAGTCAAATCAGAACAGTGTCAGAAGCAAGCGGCCGCTGGCTGGCTGGCTGGCTGGCTGGCCGCTTAGGTGGCGCTGGTGCTGCATGGCTGGCAGACAGCGCCGCATGTGGAGGACGTGCGTAACTGCGTGGTGGTACTTTGAAAGATCAGTGAGTCACAACAGAAAGGTTGTGGAAATCTCTGTGCCACTCATCACATTGCTGCTTTGTCTCAGGATCACACTCCAAAATCTAGGATTCATCACCTGTAATCACATAACTGTATCATTTGTGGTCATTGGTAGTCCTCTAAAAGTCAGTGCACATGTTTCTTCTGCTGAATTGGAGTTTTTAGCACCATTTTGGTGCAAACCTTTTGCATGTACAAAACTTCAGTCAAAATTTGATGTATGGTGAAAGTATTCAACAAGTTCCCCATCTTCCTTATTGTTAAACTTCAATTTGATTTCTCACGAGTGTACAAACATTAGACTTTTTGTCAGTCTTTGAAGCTGAAGTCTCACTGAGTGAAGTTTATCTTCAAGTTGTTCTCAGCTTTCCAGAAATGATTTGTGCCAGTGAAAAATGGGTGCTCTTGATAAGAAATGTTCCCCTTAGGCCTGTTTCAACTTTTCAAATGTCACATTTCTGCATTCCACACATTAAACTGTGCTGTTCCATATTCATAAGACACAACAAAAACCCAACTTTTCTGATAGCACTCTCAAAGATAATGTGACAGCTATACAGATCTGTAACTGGGACTGAACATCTGGAAGGTATGATTACACCAATCCACACAAGAACAACAACACAGCATTGCTAGATCACTTGTAGTGTTGTCAGTCTTATTGCTTTTCCCACACACCTTCCGTCTTCAATGAAATGTTGGTAGGTTTTAATAGTGCAAACATTGTGTAACATACTGTCAAGAAGTCAAGATTTATGATATTAGTGATACTACTCACAGTTGTTAAAGACTCAGAAGCTATGCATGCACAATTTAAAAAATCTTTGTCACCCTTCTGATTTGCTTGGTGCACTGTGATAATTATATGGAAGTACACAGCCATTTTCTGCATCAGTTTGCTGTCATTCATTAGAAGATGAACAACCTTGAGTACAAATATTCTCTTATGATGAACTAAAATTATTCAGAATGGGATTTTCACTCTGCAGCGGAGTGTGCGCTGATACGAAACTTCCAGGCAGATTAAAACTGTGTGCCGGACCGAGACTCGAACTCGGGACCTTTGCCTTTTGCAGGCAAGTGCTCTACCAACTGAGCTACCGTAGCACAACTCACGCCCCGTCCTCACAGCCTTAATTCTGCCAGGCTGTGGCTAAGCCATGTCTCTGCAATATCCTTTCTTTCAGGAGTGCTAGTTCTGTAAGGTTCGCACGAGAGCTTCTGTAAAGTTTGGAAGGTAGGAGACGAGGTGTTGGCAGAAGTAAGGCTGTGAGGATGGGGCATGAGTCGTGCGAGGGTAGCTCAGTTGGTAGAGCACTAGCCCGTGAATGGCAAAGGTCCCGAGTTCGAGTCTCAGTCCGGCACACAGTTTTAATCTGCCAGGAAGTTTCACAACTAAAATTATTATAATCTGCTTCAGAAATACTTTCTGTTCATCCAAACAAACTTATACATTTAAACTGAATTTGTATTTGTACTTCTATGAATTGTGAAGCAGTTTGGTGATTTCTTTCTAGAATCAGTTTCTCTCACCACTTAAAACTAAAGTGACACACCTCATTGCTGTACATTGTCGTATAAGAAGTGAGCAAATATTAAATCCTTTCTTCAACTTTTTAAACATGTCACATTTGTATATTGCTTTAAATGTCTAGAAATTTAAAACTGAGCACTTCACATTATGCAGAAATGTAGTGTCCTGTGATTACGCTGTCAGTGAGTTGTGATCTGAATTTTTTCAACATGTACAGATACTTGAGTGTAGGAGTTTGTGGAATGATTACATAAGCATATTCATCAGTGAATCAAGTGGCAGACTTTTTCACAAGTTACTAGAGAACTGAGTAAGTCTATATAAGAGACTGCTTGCAGAACTCACATCAGGCATGTGGAAGCTGTATCAGAGATGAGTGACAGGAATATTGAATATATAAAGAGAAGCGTAGCAGAGATTGTGACAGGTAGGTGGACACATGGAAGGATATAATGGATATATTAACTGGGGTGTTCAGTAGTTCTGGCAGATGTGCCAGTGGAGAAGAGATGTACAAAACAATTCTTATCAGGGATACAATTAGAACTGCTCACTCACTGAAACTGACAATCTCTTTTTCACGATTTGCCACTCACATTCGCTTGACAAATTAAATGAAGGAAAGGTGCTTTGCATTCTTCATTAAACATCATTATACCTGTATTTTCAGGTTATTTCAACATTTACTGTAAACTTTTTAATGATTTTTTCTTTACTTTTTTTGCAGTTTTAATATTTTGGGGTCCTACATTACAACTTGTGTATTTCTATGCCATCAGTGTTTAATTTCTTGAAAGTGCAGAGTATGTAAGGATAGTTGATCATTTCCTTTCACATAATTTGCACCGAGCGAGGTGGCGCAGTAGTTAGCACACTGGACTCGCATTCGGGAGGACGACGGTTCAATCCTGTCTCCGGCCATCCTGATTTAGGTTTTCCGTGATTTCCCTGAATCGTTTCAGGCAAATGCCGGGATGGTTCCTTTGAAAGGGCACGGCCGATTTCCTTCCCAATCCTTCCCTAACCCGAGCTTGCGCTCCGTCTCTAATGACCTCGTTGTCGACGGGACGTTAAACACTAACCACCACCACCACCACATAATTTGCTGTCAAATGTACAGTTCAATTTCAGAACTGTTCTAACAACTGAAAACACTACAATGCTATATTAAACTGAAGTGACAAAGAAACTGATACAGGCATATGCATTCACATACAATTATATGTAAACAGGCAGACTATGACACTTTGGTTGGCACCACCTATATAAAAGAAGTGTCTGGAGCAATTGTTAGATCGGTTACTGCTGCTATGGCAGGTTATGGAGATCTCTGTTTGAACGTGATGTTATAGTCGGTGCATGAGCGATGGGACGCAGCATCTCCTATGTACTGATGAAGTGGGGATTTTTCTATATGACCATTCCACAGGTGTATCGTGATTATCAGGAATCCAGTAAAACATCAACTCTGACAGCTGCACCCGGAAAAATATCCTGCAAGAAAAGGACCAACAACAACTGAATAGAATCATTCAACATGACAGAAGTGCAACTCTTCCACAAATTGCTGTAGTTTTCAATGGTGTACCACCAACAAGTGTCTGCATGTGAAACATTCAATGAAACATCATCAGTATGGACTTTAGGAGCTGAAGGCTCACTCTTGTACCCTTCATTGCATGAGACAAATATTTATGCCTCGCATGGGCCTGTCATAACTGACATTGGACTGTTGATACTGGTTACATGTTCCCTTGTCAGATGAGTATTGTTTCAAATTATACTGAGCAGATGGACGTGTACGGGTATGGAGACAAACTCATGAACCTATGGACCCTCCTTGTCAGCAGGGGACTGTTCAAGCTGGTGGACACTCTTTAATGGTGTGGGAAATTTTCTATTGGAGTGATATGTGACCCCTGACATGTCTAGATATGACTCTGTCTGACCACCTGCACTCATTCATGCCCATTGTGCATTACGACAGACTTGGGCAATTCCAGCAGGACAATGCGACACACCACATTTCCAGAATTGCTACAGAGAGATCCCAGGAACACTCTTCTGGGCTTAAACACTTCCGCTGGCCACCAAACTCCCCAGATATGAGCATATCTGGGATGCCTTGCAACGTGCTGTTAAGAAAAGATCTCCATCCCATCATACTCTTACAGATCCTTGGTATCAGTTCCCTCCAGCAATACTTAAGATATTTGTTGAGTTCTTGCCACATCGTGTTGCAGCACTTCTGTGTGCATGCAAGGGCCCTGCAGGATATTAGGCAGGTGTACCTCTTTCTTTGGCTTTTTGGTGTATTTCCTCTTTGGGGTACTGGATGGATAAAACAAAAGGTTTCAAACACTAGTCACCTTATTTAATTGAGGCATTTGATTGTGTCAATCACAAAATTTTGCCCCAGAAGTTGGACCATTATGGAGTGTGGCTAGTAGCTCACAATTTGTTGATCTCTTTAAGAACAGAACAAAAGGTCGTTCTTCATAGCACTGAGAATGGCTACGATGTGGAATCAGAGTGAGGCGACGTAGGGTCAGTTCTGGCGTCACTCCTGCTCCTTATTTATATAAATAATGTGCCTTGTAACACTATAAATCAGAGGCAATTCTAGGTCAGTCAAGCAGTGGACAAATGATGTGGTGGGAAGGGAGTAAGGGATTTGGGGGAATGGAATATCACTTAACAAAAGGAGAGTTGGGGTCCTCCACAAACAAAATGTTAAAATTTGGTGTTGCTTAAAGTAGTTTTTGGTAACTGTTTTGGAGTTCAGGGTAAAATCGTGTCTACAGAATGTGTGTGCCTAGGAAAATGGTATGATTTGACACAGATGTCTGGCAATTTTGAAAGTTTTGTCCGGGGTCAGCAGTTTGTTTTGGCAGGCATACCCAGCATATTTAGCTTTCTTGATTATCGTAAGTGGTACTCATACGAGGGTCACTCCAAAAGAAATGAACACTATTTTCTTAAAAGCCATCTTTTATTCTACATCAGGGCTTCACAACATACGTGCTCGCGGAGCAAGCTGTGAGCAGCAAGGCGCGAGCAGGGAGCAGCGCGAGCACACTACCCCCACTACCGGACCAGAGCGGAGAGTGGGGAGAGTCACGTGGGGTACACAACAGCTGCCGCCAGTCGATGTAAATCTGCGGCCACCTGCGGGGATATCACTCACGAATTATTACTGCGACAAATGAAACAAATAATGGAGAATGTACACGTGCCACATAATTTTATTAGCTTAGTGTATGCCTCTACCATCTGTAGACACTGAGACTAAAGAATTCCACAACAATCCTATATTTTCAACACTTTCTTCAACACTACTTAAAATATCACCTCCAGTTGTAGTGTTCTTCATGGCTACTACATCGAGGAGCTCCTCCCTCACCTGAAGATCTCTATTAACACCTCTAATAAATACGGCAAGCTGCGCTGTTCCAGTGATATCAACACTTTCGTCCAGAGCTAGAGAATACGCCATAAAATCTTTACAGATATTTGCAAGCTGGCTCTGGACGTCATCTGCCATGTCATGTATGCGACGCATAATGGTCATGTTAGATAATGGCACAATCCGAAACTGTTCAACTTGAGATGGACACAAATGTTCCGCTGCAACTACCAAACATTCTTTTATTAAATCGCCATCAGTTACGGGGCGCAGGGATTTTGCTAAAAGCAAGGCAATTTTGTAACCCACTCTGAGAGCTGCCTCAGTTGATTTTTCTTCGTCGTCCAGATCTCCGGATAGCTTCCTTTTAAGTTTAATAACTTCCTGTGCACAATCTGGTCAATCACATTTTCCACATCCATAGTCTTTCGCGTGGTACGACATATAATGTCGCTGCAAATTAAATTTCGTAAAAGAATTCAGCGTTTTGTGACATACTAAACATTTTGCAACACCATCTTTTCCTGTGAACAGATACAATTCCTCCCAATGGTGGTTGAACTGCGAAAACATGGTTGGGGTTACACAACGGCGACTTCACATGATTCTTAACCAGCAAAGTGACTGCTAAGAGCTGATCGTAGTACTTTAAACGTTACACAGTCGGTGCGAATTCAATAGGCACGCTGCGGCCCTATTCAAACATGTGCGCGCATTTCCCCTCCCTCCCCTCCCTCTCCTCCCTCCCCACCCTCCGTACTCCACGACCTTGCAGCTGTTCGCGAGCACGTGCCTGAGCAGATGCGAGTACTCGCGCTCAAAACTGGCCAGTTGTTAAGCCCTGTTCTACATGTTTGAAAGTTTTACAGTGTGTAGATACATCCTTTAGGAACAACATTTTCATTTCTCCACATAATTTCCAACCCTCTCAACTGCCTTACGCCATCTTGGAACCAGCGCCTGTATACTCACTTGGTAAAATTCTGGACCAACCTGTTGGATTCACTGTTTGGCAGCATGTGCAAGGGAGTCGTCATGTTCAAACCTTGTTCCACAAACAGAGTCTTTCAGTTTCCCAAGGAGATAATAGTCACATGGAGCCAAGTCAGGACTGTAAGGCAGGTATTTCAGTGTCCGAGTTTTGTGATCGCTTTCATGGTTTTTTGACTGACATGTGACCATGCATTGTCATGCAATAGGAAAACATCCTGCTTTTGCTGATGTGGTCAAACATGAATCTGTCGAGCTTGAAGTTTCTTCAGTGTCGTAACATATACATCAGAATTTATGGTGGTTCCACTTGACATTATGTCCACAAGCAAGAGACCTTCAGAATTGAAAAACACCGTAGCCATAACTTTTCGAGCAGAAGGTGTGGGTTTGAATTTTTTTTCTTGGGTGAATTTGCATGATGCCACTCCATCTATTGCCTCTTCGTCTCTGGTAAAAAATGATGGAGCCATGTTTCATAAACCATCACAATTCTTCCAAGAAATTCATCTCCACCATTCTCGTACTGTTCCAAAAGTTCACTTCATACCATTTTTCTTGTTTCTTTGTGAGCCACTGTCGACATCCTGGGAACCCACATGGCACAAACCTTTTTTAACGCCAACACTTTCAATATTCTGCAAACACTTCCTTCCCCTATCCCAATGTAGCGTGACAATTCGTTCACTGTGATGTGTCTGTCAGCAGTCACCAATTTGTTAACTCTCTGTGCATTGTCTGGAGTGTGTGTGGTATGAGGCCTGCCACAGCAAGGGCAAACCTCAGTATTGCTGTGCCCGCTTTCATCACATAGCCTGCTTGCCCACCAACCAACTAACTGTACTGCGATCGACAGCAGCATTCCCGTACACCTTTCTCAACCTCTTACGGATTTTTCCCACCGTCTTGTTTTCACAGCACCGGAATTGTTATGAGAGCACATTGCTTCTGACAAACGTCAAGTGTAGCAGCTATCTTGAAGACATGGTGTGAGGGCTCCACTCACGGGAACAGGTTGAACTCATTGTGAAAAAAAGTGGGAAGGATGTATCTACACACTGTATAACTTTCACAGATGCAAAATGAAAACTGTATTTTTACAAAGGTAGTGTGCCTTTCTTTTGGAGTGACCCTCATACATTAATGTACATGTTGTGTCGATGATTGGCACTGTTTCAAATACTGCAGTTGACGACATACTTCATTTTCTACAAACTTAACTCTAAATCACAGTAAGTCTCAGTTTTTAGTTTCTAACACAGGGTTCAACAGAACCCAACATTTTAATTATCCGGAATGGGCATTTGAGTAGTAAGACTGAACAGTTCAAATTTCTAGATGTCCAGATAGTAAACTGTCATGGAAAACCCCTTTTCAGCCTCTCGTTCAGACCTAATCCTGCCATGTTTACTATTAGAACAGTATCTGAAGCAAGTGGTAGTTGGGCACTGAAAGTAGTCTACATTGCTTGTACCCATTCACTTATGATGCATGATATATTTTGGGATAACTCTTCCCATTCTCGAAGTGTATTTTTGGCTCAGAAATTTGTGGTTTTGGGCATATGTGGTAAGTTACATATATTCTTTACTGTAATTTCTTGTTAATAGTATTCCAAAGGATTAGCAACTTTCACTTAATATTAGGAAGCAGAAAGGCATGCAGTGTTCTGCTGCATCCATTTTCAGTAAGCTGCTACAATAATTCCAAAATCTTAAGTAATGCATACACTTTCAACTCTATACTCAAGAGTGCCCTCATGGGTCACTTCTTCTATTCTGCCAAGGAGTTCCTTGAAAAGAAAAGCTCATTCCTGTGTTGTGTTGTTGATTGTGTTTGCATGAACTTACAGCTTGATGTCTTTTTAGGATTCAACATTTTATTTATTGCTTTTATGTTGTAATTTCATGTGCTGACATGTTCCATGAGCATGGAATTTTGCTTGTCAATTCGGTCCTACAGAACTAGACATGTAAAATAAAAAACAAAACTGAAAACTCACTATAAAATCATGAACAGCTTTTAATGTTATTAAAAACGAAATATACTACAGAACATAAAACAGACATTATCTAAATCCTGGAATTACCTACAGTTGTTTTTCTTTAGGCAATCACTCATGGGTCTGTTCAGTTGGGGCTAAAGGTATCACCCAACTACTCCAGAACCAAAAAATTCTCAAATAACTGGGTTAGTCTCTATTTTCCTTTTATTTGTGTTGAGTGCAAACAATGCATTTCTTCTGACATGGTCCATATAACCGAGGGTCTCATTGCTGTAGATGTAGAATGAATGATGTACATAATTACAATGCTGTGAAGCATGTGCTGAAGGAAGTTGTTCTTGTTGACTAAATGAGACATATTTTGGGATATTCCAGAGATAAATAAGACATACGGGAAGTGCCTGTGATGTCAGTTTAAGAACCAGGAAAATATTTAAATAAAATTTCTGGAATTGCTTTTGGCCATGCTTGTAACAAGGAGAGACCATTTTATGAAGCTGTTTGATGTGTGATTCAAATTTAGGTGCTTCACTTATCATTTGTTTGTGACATTTGTTTGAAAATGCAGAATAACAATATTTGCAATCTTCGAAATATTTTTAATAACCATTAGTGCAGTTGTCATGTGTATTGAATATGGAGTCATTCAAGATTTTCTTTTTTCAGAGTTCACATATCATTGTGATGATCCCTTCCTATGAGAACCTATAAGCAAACTTAAATCTAAAGGATGTTCACCTGGATTCTTGTACTACCACTGTGTGCATAACAACATACTTATTGTTCATGAAGTGCTTGTAGATAATAATAAGAGAGTGTTGAGGAAAGTGTTCATTTGTCATATTAACACAACAAATTTAGTCCATCTCCCTACTGCATTGCTACATCTCTTACAGCATTCTGTATGTTGCCTTATAAGGATATATTTTCTGTGAAAGAACAATATTCATTTTCCATGTCTTGCTCAGAAGTAGACAGAAGACCTTGGTTTTCTAGTTCAGAATGTAATCCTCAAGGAAGTAATGTTATAAGCATATCCTCATGTAATAAACATTTCTTAGATTTCTTTGGGCTGCAATATCCACATTATTGAGGAAAAGATACATCCTGGATTTTATAGGCACTGTTGTTCTGATAAGCAATGTCATACTTAAAGGTGCTTTTCATTGTCTCTCTAGGAATCCAATGCATAGTAGAGGTAGTAATCACAACACAAATTGCATTATTACCTGCATACAATCACTGCTGCTTGGAGAATATCGGAGTTTGTGGCTGTAGTCATTCCTGCTGTCTCTACCCAGCTCTTTCGCAGCAGGCTTTTTTTTTTTTGTTGTTGTGAGAAACCCAGATACATACCTGATGCAATCTGAGGTGCCAGGTGGCAACAACCATAATAGCATATAACCCCTCCTGTACCTTCTCTACAGCTTGATAGGTTGGAGACATTTTCTGTCTGGCACTAATGTTTAATCAACCGTCTCTTACATGCAATAAGTTCTTTAATATTTAAACTATCCCACTCAAGCAGCTCCATATTTGGGAAAGGGTGAAGGTAGATTGTTTAATGAAAGAAACTAGAAGCGCTACCACAAGTAACAAATTTCTGCAGGGGTGCATTAAGTCTTAGAAAAAGAAGTTAGAAGTTCCCAGGGAAAAGATATCTGCACGTGAAAGAAGCACGTACCATAGTGATGCAGAGCTTCATGTACAGGAAGGACGTGAGCACCTAGGAAGGGGGATGGAGAGGAGTGTGGGTGGAATCCAGTGCTAAAGCAAACCATTTTGTAATGGCATATCGATAATGAAGCTACTGCTACAGCTGCTGCTGCACGATCACCACCAGATTATTTACTTGAGGAAAATCATTTCTGGTGTCCTGGTGCCTTAGTATAGTTCCCCTGTGTTGTGTTCTGCCCACTCGTTTAATATATAGGGTGCCCTAGGAAAGCTGCTTACTTGGATTGCTAGACAACAATTTGAGAAAATCTTACTAATGGTGTTCATTACAAAAGGAAAAGATGAGAATACTTTGTGAGATATAGCAGGGGGGGGGGGGGGGGGGTGTATAACAAATACAAACAAGCTCTTCAATATATACAATTCATAATACTAGTGAACCAGTACTGTATCTGAGTCACTGCTGTACCGTTCATAGGTCAGCTTGACTTCAACTCGGGCCTTGGCCAGTTGGAGTGGCACTTATATTCTCTTGGCCTAGATGCTGCTCCTGTCTTGGTGTCATCCTAGAGAGGGGTTTGTCAGCCTAATATTGGCTGATGTCATCTCACAGCCCTCCCTGCCCTTCCGTTCTTGATCTTCGTGTTGGTGCTTGACATTACGCTGAAACATCCAGACAGACAGGAAACAAAATTTCAAATTACTCTAACAAAGTCAACAACTCGATGGACAAATCCAAAATAACTCAAAGAAAAACTAACTGCTCTCTCCACATGGAAAACAAATCATTAATTCTATAGATTTTCATTCCATCTTTGAGTCCTTGCATATCAGTGTGCAAGTGGAAGTGATTTCTCAACTAAGATACTGAATTTTTTGGCTTGTGTCAGAGGGGTGGGGGGCAGGTGGGGGAGGGGTGTAATGTGAGTAGAAATGAGGAACAGAAGTTGGGATGGAAAGAGCCAAGGTCATAAGGGCAGGTGTTGTGTTGAGACCCTATATCAGAAGTGCAAAAGACTGTGTGAGGGATTGAGACAACAGCTCTTCTCAGTTGCTGGACCTGCATTATTCTGGTTTTGGGGAGGAGGTGGAGTGGACTTAGTTTCTCATAGCAGTTAGCTGTGCAGGGTAGATGTGGTATTGTGCAACATATGTAATCAGTGTGTTGGTACCTCATGGATTTGACATCCGTGTCTTGCCCCACGTAGTTGTTTTCTCAGTTATATCAGTCTCCTTGTCCTTTCCACTGTTTTTTTTGTAGCCTGAAAGCTTTGCAGCTTACAATTTTACACGAATATCAACAGTTGGATGAGCCCATTGCACATCTAGTTTTGTCAATCAGGTCCAGTCCTGATCAGCTGACAAGAAGCTACTAGTGTGACCATATGCTTACTATAGAACCTACTAATATGTGCTTATTTTGCTGATTATTCAACATTTCTGAACTTCCCCCTCTGTAAATTGATTTTCCCAGAGGTTTTTATATGAACAAGGATGCCAATTAAGAGCAGGTATCAGCAAGTGAATGTATCCTTAAGCACTACAAACATACCACCAAATGTAACCACTGAACCAATTGATTCAGTTCATCCATTGTGACAAATCAAACCAGGATAATTTTTCTTCCCCACTTGTTTTGCTATGGGCTTCCTTAAAATTCATTTTTTCACTTTTGACTAATTACATATGGGAGTATAATCTGTGTTTTTATATAAGAGAATGGTTGGCCCTCAGTTTTAAGGAATTTAGCACCAGATCTAATTTTGTGCTTTGTTTTATGCATGTAATTGGTGTGTTAATTTATTTTAACTGTTACTAGTTACTATCTTTCATTGTAGGGCAAAATCAGTAATTATTTTGTAACTTAAATCCTGTTGTTGATGTATAAACAAATATAAATTCTATAATAATTATAAACATTTGGAAGATGAAATACTAGCATTCATTAAGTATTTATGTGGGCCTATTCGAAAACATGGTAGTAAAGTCAGCCTTTAATTAATTCCAAAGTAATTAACAGTTTTGACAAAAGTATTTCTTGTTTAACAATATTTCTCAATTTCATGATTTAAAGAAATAATTTGGCTTAACCCTCGTAGTAGAAGAAACTGTTAAAAAGAAACAATTTTTAAATGTATTCAGTTTCAAATGTAATTTCTGTAAATTTAACTTTTAACAATGTGTAGTTTCAGCACCTATTATCGTGAGGATATAGAAGGGCCCAATTTTAGGTCCCAAGACAGTCAGTCCACGGAAGAGTTTCAGATGAGAAACCAGTGTTGCTTACATCAACAACAATGTATCAACTTCACTGTGAAATAAGTGTGACACAATTAACCCATGTGTTAAAACAATGACAGTGTCTATTCCTTATGTACCTGATTATTCAGGAAGAACTGTGAATTACATTTTTACTGCTCATAGATATTCAACACTAAACTATTGTAGCAGTATGTAGATGTTTGCCTCAAAACCATTAATGAGGCTTATCGAAAGTTTAAACAATGGTGCACTGGCAATACATAACTGTGTATTATTGATGGGGGGGGGGAGGGGGGGGGGTGTGTGAAAAGAGAAAGGAAACAACTGTGAAACACAAATGTGCACCTCTTGGGTACGATGACACTTGTACATAACCACTGTAAAGGAGGACTCCCAAATTTTGAACAGTGAACTTAACAGCAGTTTACAATGCAATGGTGCAACAGCCAATTGGCAAGCAGGTTCTGTGGAAGCAGCCACTGAGCACAAGAGCAGCCAATCAGCTCACAGGTGGACACAGCTGACAGGAATAAAAAAGATGCCTTTCTGAGAGAATTAAAACTTGCAATAGCCAATTGGATGACAAGTCGAGATGACAACAGCAACAACAGCACACAAGTGATTAAAAGTAAGGTAATTTCATAGCAAAATCTGTTTTGTATTAAGTGATAAATAATGAGTGTCCTTAATGAACAAGACAGTGTGATGGGGGACAAGGGGCAACAGGAGACTGATACTGTAGATGGTGGTGATTATAAATCAGATATGAATGTAACTTTGAATGAAGGGGACAAAAGTCCTATTGTAGATGGAATGATAAGTGTCATATAGATTGTATGGTGATGTGAGCGAAATGGACAAGAACACTACTAAAGTGGATGAGATAATTAAGGTTAAGGAGGAGGAACCTAGTAGCAAAAATCAACAATGGCAAAAGTTTATGGCAGATGGAAAACTGGAAGTGATGTTATTGTGAGTTATGAGTAGTTTGAGTGGTATGTGTATGAAAGAAGACATGAGTAGTTTAAAGGATGAACTAAAGAAAGAAATTTAAAAAATTAAGATAGTCAACTCTAATCTTCCAGAATTAAATAAGAAGTTTGAGGTGGCAGTTAAAGATTGTGTATGTAACACTAATGAGAAATTAACATTGATGAGTTGTAAATGTGTAGAAGAGAGAAACTAACTTTGTGATGACTATAGATTGGATTAAATTACATTTACTTTCATTCCAATTGATCCATAGTGAGGAGGTACTCCAGAATGTAGAACATGTCAGAAAAACAACAATACATGACAAATATTTACAACTCAAACAAATAAGCTAATGTCCATTCCACAGGTCCCAAGTGGGATGATTGTGGTTCTTAAATGAACATTATATGAAAGAATCATTTTACAAATACTAATGCACTGAATTTAAAATAAAAAAAGGTTTTTTTAATTTATTTATTAGGTAATAAACGTGTAATACAACTACTAAAATATTTACAATGAACACATTACTGCACTTAAATGGCGAAGTTAGATTATAGTTACACACACACACACACACACACACACACACACACACACACACACACACACAATGAACATACAAATCAATTGGGTCTACTGAGAAATTCATCAATGGAATAGGAGGAGTTGGACACAGATAAATTCTTTAGGCTTCTCTTAAACTGAATTTCATTGGTTGTTAAGCTTTTTATGGCTGCTGGCAAGTTATTGAAAATGTGTGTTCCTGAATAATGCACACCTTTTTGCACAAGACAAAGTGACTTTAAATCCTTGTGAAAATTATTCTTATTTCTAGTATTGATTCCATGAATTGATCTGCTGGTTTGAAAAAGTGATACATTTTAATGACAAATTTCATTACAGAATCAATATATTGGGAAGCAGTAGTTAGTATCCCTAGTTCCCTAAACACACTTCTGCAGGATGTTCTTGAGTTCACACCACATATAACTCTGACTGCACGTTTTTGTGCCCAGAAAACTTTAGCTTCGCTTGATGAATTACCCCAAAAAATAATTCCATATGACATTACGGAATGAAAGTAAGCATAGTATGCCAGTTTTTCACTTTTATATCCCGTATGTCTGACACAATTCACATTGCAAATAGAGATTTAGTAAGACGCTTCAGCAGTTCTGTGGTATGCTTTTCCCACTTGAATTTATTATCAAGCTGTAATCCCAAGAATTTAACACTGTCCATTTATTCTATTTGGTTCTCATCATATGTTAGGCATATACTCGTGGGACACCCCTTACAAGTTCTGAACTTCATATAGTGTGTTTTTTCAAAGTTTAGTGACAAAGAATTGGCTAGGAACCAGTGATTCATGTCCACAAATATTTTATTAGCTGATCTTTCTAAGACAACATGTGATTTGCTATTTATTGTAATGTTTGTATCATCGGTAAACAAAATGAACTTGGCATCTGGTAATGTTGGTCATTGATATACACAAGAAAAAGTAAGGGCCCAAAAATGGAACCTTGTGGGGACCCCCTAATGTAATTAGTGTCCAGTTGGATGATGCCTGATAGCTTGATACATGTCTCTTTCATAATATCACCCTTTGTTTCCTGCCAGACATATAAGATTTGAACCATTTTGCAACATTTCCTGTTACACTATAATATTCTAATTTACTTAAAATGATATTGTGATTTACACAGTCAAATGCCTTTGACAGATCACAAAATATACCAGTTGCCTGCAATTTTTGTCTAATGAATTAAGCACATTTTCACTGTAAGTGTAGATAGCCTTCTCAATATCAGAACCATTTAGAAATCCGAACTGTGACTTTGACAGTATGATATTTGAGATACGATGGTTATAAAGCTGATTGCACATTACATTTTCTAAAATTTTTGAGAATGCAGGCAAAAGTGAAATTGGATGGAAATTTGATGCTATTTCTTTATCTCCCTTCTTAAACAGTGGCTTAACATCAGCATATTTTAACCATTCAGGAAGTATTCCACTGTCAAACGACTGGTTACACAGGTAGCTTAATATTTTACTTAACTCAGAATCACATTCTTTAATTAGCTTTGTTGATATTTCATCATACCCGCTAGATGGTTTTGATTTTAAAGATTTTATGATGGACGTTATTTCTGCTGGGGTAGTGAGGGTCAAATTCATATTATGGAAGTTACTTGAAATGTCTGGTCTGAGGTATTCCATAGCAGCATCTACAGAACCTGAAAAACTCCATCTTTTCAGTAACAGTTATGAAATGTTTGTTAAATAGTTCTGCAACACTATTTACATCTGTCACCAATGTTTCATTTACTCTTAATGCTATTTGTCCCTCTTCATGTCCGGTTCTACTGGTCTCCTCCTTCACTATATCCCATATTGTCTTTATTTTGTTATCTGATATGACTTTCTTTTCCTTGTAATATATTTGCTTTCATGTCCATATTAAAGTCTTTAATATTTGCAGTATTTCTTGTAATGTGCTATAGCATCAACATCAGAATTGTTTTGGATTGACAGATACAGTTTTCTTTTTGTTTTACAAGATACCGCTATTCCTTGAGTAATCCATGGCTTCTTTGTAGACATTGCTCTAACCTTGGTAAGTTTTTGAGGAAAACAGTGTTCAACTAAAGTAAGCACTTTATTAGCAAAAGTGTTATATTTTTCATTCATGCCATGAGCACTCTAAACAACAGTCCAGTGAATTTCTCTGAGGAGTGTCCTAAAATAACCAATTTTTGGCTTCTTGATTACCCTCTTGAGCTCAGATTTAACAGATTTTATATCCTGTTCAGTGTTAACATTTAACAGAAGGGACTGCATGTCACAATCTGAGAGGCCATTCACTCTTGGTTTTGTAATATAATTTTGTTCGTTGGACTTTTCTATAATGATACTATCAATGGCTGTTTGTGAGCAATTGGCTACCCTAGTGGGAAACTTTACAGTGGGAATTAAGTTGAATGATAGTGTTACTAACCCAAATAAGTTCTTATTGGCAGAGTCTTTAAGGAAATCTACATTGAAATCACCAGCAACCACTATTTCTTTGTCTTTGGTTGTTAAATGGGCCAGTACAGCTTCAAGGTGGTTTATGAACAGATTAAAGTTACCAGCAGATGCTCGATATACACTTAATATTATGAAGGATTTTTTGTGAAATTCTGCTTCTGTTTGCACAACTTCCATATGCTGTTCTAGGCAAAATTTATGAATGTCTATGTTCTTAAATTTATGACAGTTCCTGATAATTGTGGCAGCTCCTCCTTTCTGCATATCTGATCTACAAAAGTGAGAGGCTAACCTAAACCCTGTAACACTTAAAAGTTCTATACCAGTGGTCACATGTCAGTGGCAGATTATGTCAGCTGTGTTTGAGGACTCTAATTCATCTATGCAGATAATTAATTCATTAATTTTATTTCTCAGTCCTCAAATATTTTGATGCAAGAAAGATAGCTGACATTTCACATTGACTGAGTTAACATTGGGTAAAGTTAGAATATCTGCTGAGTGTTGAAAATTCGTAACCAATGGCTGTTTATGCTGATCTAATAAGTTAGAATATCTGCTGAGTGTTGAAAATTCGTAACCAATGGCTGTTTATGCTGATGTAATAAGTTAGAATTATGTTTTTTGGTTTCTTTCTCAAACTGAAGGTTTGTCTCAGTCCTAACCTCTCTTAAAATTTGGTTTCTTTCTGTCCTCTCTACCCTAAAAAAGGGTCTTTTCTGAACCCTATAACCAGTGGTATTTTATCACTCATGACAATGCCTCTCCCCTTTAACTTTCCTGCTATTTTCCCAGCAAGTTTACCCTTCCCCTTCCTGTTGAGGTGAAAGCCATGCCTAGTATAATCCCACCTATTGAGAGAATGAACAGGAAGCACACCAGTGTGTGACCCTGCACCCGACATATGCAACCGTTCCAACTCCAAATTAACTCTCTTGACAGAAGAGTTCAAATAAGGTCGGTCATGGCACCCAAGAACAGATACAAACTCAACACTAGTATGCTTCAATGGTGATGCAATCTTTGCCAGTTCACGCTCTATACTGTACCCAGGATCTCTGTCAATACTATTACCTGCCCCACCCACTATAACCACAGAGTCTTCCTTAGTGGAATCTTTGCAAAGTGATCCTAAATCCTCTGTCACCTGCTCCAGACCAGCACTAGGTTGAAAAAAAATTGGTGACCTGGTATTCTGATCCTAGTTCATCCTGAAAAAGTTGGCCAACACCTCTTCCATGGGAACTAGGTAGTAGGATGGTGGAGGCTTCTGAAAAACGATGCAAAGATGAAGTCAGAGCTGCCAAGAAATTTTGTGTGGAAAACTGGGTTAAACCTAAGAACCAAATCAATCCAAGTAAAAATGATTAAGAAACACAGGTAGAAACCAAGTGTGGAGTAAAGGTAGAGGAAAAACTGGTAAAAGTAAATAAAAATATAGTTTCCAAATTTGCTGAAACGGAGAAAAAGAGGGAAGAGGTACAAAATCAAAACCATAGATTATATAGTATACCAAACAGTCTTTCATTTGTTAGTTTTAAGAAATTTGATAATTTTGAACCCTATGAGGTAGGGCATCCACTGGATTTCATTATGGAATTTAATGATTAGCCTGAAATGTGAAATGGTAAAGAGAAAATGTAATTTGTGAGGGGCTTTTTGAAATGGGATGCTTATGGATGGGCAGCTCACATAGCTGATAGTTGTACTTCATGGCAAAGCTTTGAGAAAGCGTTTTTAGATGAATATTGGTTGAAAGAGAAGCAGCAGAGAATTTTTAGTAAATTTTGCGGGAGGAGAGAGATTTGACTCTAGGAATGATACTGTGAAGGCTTCTGTCAGCTTTGGACAAACAAACTGAAATATTTGGACAAAGAGCTAGGTAGTGAATTAATAATTATGGGTTTAGATACTTCATAAACTTAGATAATTGTTGTACCTGCCCCTATGGATAATATCAGTGATTTCTTGAATTATGTTGATAAAGTGGAGAGGGTGAAGCCATCAATGGAAGGTCGTAGGAAGAATTTTGATGACTATAATCAATCAAGGAGAGAATTTCAGGTAAATAGGATGAACAGGACTAATTACAATAGAAATTCAAGGAATGGTTGGATGGAGGATAGCCAGAATGGGCACAGAATTGGTAGGAGAAATTCAAGTAAAAGAAATGGAGGAGATGGCTTTAATTCTGGATCAAAGCATTTAAACTAGATAATGCTCCCGTTTTGGATTGCACTAGAGAAGGTAGTGATGTAGAGTGAATTGTATATAATTGTGCTGTGATCACACATAAGGGTAATGTAAATGATAGAGGTAAGACAAGTGTAATTTATAATTCTAATGAGATGTTGAATGATGGTGTGGGTAACAAGTGTTCATTCTGAAAAAAGAGAGGAGGAAGTTATTGTAATAAAATCAAGTGACAAAACAGAGCGTGTTGCTGTTGCTCAGGATGTCCAAAGTGTCAAAATGGATGTTAAATTTTTAAGAGAACATAAAGAATTCAGGTGTTCTGCTTTGTGGTCTAAACAGGAAACAAGGATCAATCAATTAGCCAAGTATTTGAGGTCAGTAAAAGTGGTAGTGGGTCTAATTCTGACAGTAGTTTTAATGATGATAGCAGTGACAAATCCAGTAGTGATGAGGGTGAGGTATTTCAATTTATAGTTGATAATGATGCCCATGCCATAAATAAATAAAGAAAGAGTAGAGGAGGATGATATTAGGCCTAATGAAGAGTCAGAGTTTGAGAGAGGTAATGAGGAAGAGGATGGTGCTATCTGTCATTTTACTGTATCTGATAATCAATTTTGTAAGCTGGATGATAGTTTTTCCAGGAAAAGGATTAATGAGGATTTGTTGTATGAAGAAGATCACATGATAAGTTAAAAGGGAGTGTGCCGCCCTGTAATAACAGCAAGGGTACAAGATATACAAGTTAAGTGTGTACGGGGCAGTGGTAATGATTTGAATGGCATTTCACAGACATTTTTTGAATCTATCAAGAACACAGAGGTTATAGTAGGGATGCACGTTTCTGGAATAAAAATTATTGGTGCTAGTGGTAAGCTATCAAAGAGTGTGAAACAAGAGATTCTGTGAACTGTGGAATTGGCAGTACAGCTGTTGGAGTGCAGTTTCTTGTTGATTCAAAATCTCAGCATTGATGTAATGCATGGAACCAATTCCTTGTTGAAATGGCATGTAAATGTTGATTTTTGCTAGTAGTAAGTTTAGCTTTAAGTTTAACGGAAGTAGGTACGAATTATCATTTTTGGAAGATATGAACAAGTGTGTGGAAACTGAATCAGATTTGGCATTAAGAGTTTTGACTACAGAGCAGGTTACTGTGGAATAAGAGGAGGAGAGAGTAAGATTGGAGAGAATAAAGAGAGTTGAAGATGTTGAAGGTATTACAAGCAATCAAAGGGAGGAATTAATGGGTATTCTCCTGAGCAACTGTAAGGCATTTTCTGACAGGCCAGGTTTGGTAAAAGATTTTGAGTGCAAATTAAAGTTTAAGGATGATGAACCATTTTTTCAAGAAGCCTTATATTATTCCACTTTCAAAAAAGGAAACAGTGAGAAAACAAATTCAAAATATGGTCTCATGGGGAATTATTGAAAGGTCAAACAGCAGGTATAATAACTCACTTACGGCCGTAAAGAAGAAGAATGGTTGTATCAGGTTGGTTCTGGATGCCAGGAAGTTGAATGAAATTGTAATAGAGGAGAGTGACAGACCAGCTAAAGTAGATGAAATTTTGCAAAAGTTCCATGGATGTAAATTTCTGACTTCTTTTGATGTGACTCGTGACTGAGCTATTGACTAATAAAATAAGTCTATGTAGATGATATCCTAGTAGTGAGTGCAGAATGGTACAAGCACTGTAAGGTTATGAATGAAATACTGACAACTATGTATAGAGGAAGTATGAAACTAAAATTAAGTAAATCTGAATTTGTAAAGAAGGAAATTTCATTTTTTTGGACACAGGATTAACAAGGAAAGTATACAGCCTGATCCAGTAAAGTTTGCTGCTATTGCCCCCCCCCCCCCCTCCCCCCATCCCCAAGAAACAAGAAGGATTTTAAAGCTATGTTTGGCTTCATATCAGATTGGTCCTTTAACCATCCTTGCCTTGGTAATTAGTTGAAAAAGGATGTGGTGTAGAATTGGAGAGTTGAAAAAGGATGTGGTGTAGAATTGGAGAGAGTAGTGTGGAGAGGCATTTCAGAGTTTGAAAAAAGATTAGTAAATAGTAAGAAGTGAGGACATCCAAATTTTTCACCGCCTTTTTGTATGAGTAGTGATGGAAGTTTGTATGGTTTGGGGATAGAAATTTTCCAATTAATACCTACTGAGATGAGGCTTGAATACAAAACTATTGCTTTTGCTATCAGAACATTACAGCCACATGAAAGGAACTATTACATTCCAGAATTAGAAGCTTTGGCAATTACTCCTGCATTTCAAAAGTTTGAGTACTATTTGCTTGGACTTGAGACCATAGCGTATATATATCATAATGCTTTGAGAAATGCAGGGTGCAGGGTGAAGCACACCAATTTAACTGTGTGGGCTGCGTATTTGCAACAATTTGATTTGGATTTAAGGTATGTAAAAGGAAAAGCCAATCTTGTGTCTCATGCGTTATCTCACACCAGACTAGTGTAGCCCCAATGTTTGCATAGCAGAGTAATTATGGTGTATGTGTATGTGTATGTGGAGAAAGTGTTTGCACTGCAATCACCGACATAATGTAACTGAGGCGGAATAAGGGGAACCTGCCCGCATTCACCAAGGCAGATGGAAAACCATGCACAGACTGGCTGGTACACTGGACCTCGACATTAAACTGCCGGGCAGATTTGTGCCAGGGACTGGTATGCTTTCCCACCCGGAAAGCAGTGCGTTAGACTGCACGGTTAACTGGGTGGGCTTAAATTGGTACCTTGGTTAAAGAATTTCTGTCTAAAATGTAAGGTAAGCAGAAAATGAAAAGTGTGAACATATGAGGAGCATAATTAACATCTAAAGTAATCCACTGATTGGTGCAGCGGTGGAGGCAATATGCAGTATGAACCATCTAGGATGCCAGGTCTTAATATTAATTGTGGTATAATAGAAGTGTTTGTCTTCAATGGCATCAGTATATTGAGATAACAATTTACCTATAGAAGTGTGTCATGGTACAGCCTCATCTAACATAAGGAAATTACAACTTTAAACATTGTTGCCTAGAGTAATGTGTGAAAAGAATAAGCAAGATTTGTACGTATATCACACTTCAGGCTAAAATGTTACGTAATTTGATGGAAAAAAGTGAAATAATAGACTTTCTAAGTGATAATTTTGTCTGATTGGTAATGAGCATTACGTTTGCCATAGCATAAGAATCTGTTACTTTGGAGTGTTTTTCAGTAGAGTCAGTTTTGCATTAGGTAAGCAGAGCAGGTGTTTATTTATTAGATAATGAAATAACAAAACAGTGAATAATGTTATTGCCTTAAGGGTTAGGGAGCCTGTCTCTGCACTTGATATATTTTTTAAGAATGTGCTCCACTAGTTAAGTAAGTGAGAATGCAGCTGACAGACATGCCTGAGTAATGAAAAAGATAACTGTATACAAACAAATGTGGTGTAAATGTATTAATGATCTATCTGTGATATAAGCAACATTGGGTACTGTTTATATTGTGCAATTCATGACACTGCAGCTGGGAATGAGAGATTAAAAGAAAGAGTAATATTTCCAAGTCATATAAGGCTCCATTATTCAATCTATATGTTATCTGGAAACATCTATTTGTTTTCTGAGGAATTATGAGATTAAAGTGGATACTGAAATGAAGAAAAGTAATTTTGCTGATTAGCTGATAACTGTGATGATAGACGTATGTAAATATTCTGACAGGTCAACTATTAGGTAAAATTGTGTGATTTTTGTGAGCATTTAATTTTCAGTTTGAATGAGACTAGTGCTTAGAGTTGATTAGAGAAGTGGGGCAATGATTTGGTACAACTTCCATCCCCAGAAATTTTGATTTGAATAATAATTAAGTTATCATCACATGAGTCTTTTTCTTTTTGTAATGTAAGGATTAGTAGATATATACTACTGCACATCTTGAGTTTTTGCTATTTTGCAGTTGGGAAAGAGACCCACATCTTTCAAGTTTAACCATTTTCAGTCAGTTATGACTTAGAGTAATGTTTTGTAGTGTAATGTGCACTTTATTTAAAACAAACTCTAATCCACACCTTGCCGGCCGAAGTGGCCGTGCGGTTAAAGGCGCTGCAGTCTGGAACTGCAAGACCGCTACGGTCGCAGGTTCGAATCCTGCCTCGGGCATGGATGTTTGTGATGTCCTTAGGTTAGTCAGGTTTAACTAGTTCTAAGTTCTAGGGGACTAATGACCTCAGCAGTTGAGTCCCATAGTGCTCAGAGCCATTTTTTAATCCACACCTTGCGTACTATAGTCAATTTTACTGCTAATTATTGTAATGTTATGAGAACTATGTGATGTACTTATTTATGATTTAAGAACTATTATTTGCCATTAGTGTTAAACTTTTTTTTTTCTTTAGACTTAAGTTTCAAGAAAGCATAAGTGTAGTAAAGTAGTGTATTTTGTCTCATTTTTCGTGTGCTGTGGTGGAGGAGAACCATTTCCATACTAACTGCCACTTGTACCTGTTGCGGGCATGGACGACTTGGTGAGAAAGTGTGTAACAGCTCATTAAAAGTGTGAAAGTGCTTGTGAAAATTACCAAACATTGAGCAAGTGAAATTTTCTGCCTGAAAGTGAACTGGAATGCACAGTGTAATTTAACTTGTTGCAACCCATGAGAATTTATTATTTGAATCAAGTGATATGTATCTTAGAATGTAACCTTTGTTTACCCAAAAAGGACATCACTTATGATGAAGATGCTTAACTTTTATTAGAAGTATAACTTGTAGATATCTTATGTAAATGTACACTACACTGTATGTAAATATTTTGTATGGGGGTTTTTGTATGGCCAGTTCACATAAGTATATATTTGAAAAAAAATTTGTACTGTGGTTTGGATAAAATTTCGTATGTTTATTCTTTTGTGTGTAGAATTTTAACCCACTGTCTGGGGTCACTGGTGGTCAGTAAATTGCCCAGTTAGCTGTTTGCAATATCTATCCACTCAATCCAGTGATGGATGATGTGATGAAGCAATTCAGGATAATTTTTCTTCCCCTCTTGTTTTGCAGTGTGCCTCATTAAAATTCATTTTTTCACTTCTGACTAATTACCATTAGCATACGCGAGTGTAACCTGCATTTTCATATAAGAGAACGGTTGCTCCCAGTGTTAAAAAAATTTAACACCCGATCTAATTTTGTGCTTAGTGTTATGTATGTAATTGGTATGAACATTTATTTTGACTATTAATAGTTAGTATCCTTCTTTATAGGGTGAAATCAGTAATTGTTTTGTAAATTAAATTCTGTTGTTGACATATAAACAAATATAAATTCTGTAATAATCTAAACATTTGGAAGACAAAACAATAGCATTCTTACGTATTTATTTCACTCTATTCAAAAACTAGTTATTAAGGCCACCCCTTAATTAATTCCACAGTAATTAACAGTTTGTCAGAAGTATTGTTTATGTAACAATATTTGTTAATTTCATGAATTAAACAAATAAATTGGCTTAACCCTCACCATAGTAGAAACTGTTGAAAAGAACCAATTTTTTATGTATTCAATTAATTTAATGACTAAGTTTTAACCCTTTAACTGCTCTGGACATGTTAACATGGACACCTTTGTCCCTGACCCAATCAATCAATCAAATTTTATTGTCGTTCAGCTCATAAAGCAATAGACAACATCAAGATAACTTTCATTTTTAACATTAATTACTAAATACAATTTAGTTTGGATTACATAAGGCCATCTGCTAGATACAGTGTTGAAAGACAACATTTTCAGTTTCAAAAAATTCATCTACTGTGTAGAAAGGATTATTTACTAGTATTCTGTACAACTTAGCTTTGAAGATATTGACAGGTAACTCTTTTAAATCTATACTTAACTTATTGTACAACTTAAGTCCAAGAACTAAATATGAATTCTGTGACTTGGATAGTCTTTGATATGGTACATCTAAACATGATTTGTTCCTGGTGTTATGGCTATGTACATCCCTTCTTAATGATATATTTGAAATATTTTTCTAACATACAATAGAACATTATAGATGTAAAAGTTTATTACCGTCAGGCATTGCAATTTAACAAACAAGGGTTTACAGTGTTCTAACTTATCGGAGTTGGTTATTATTCTTACTAATTTTTTTTGTCAAAGTAGAATGCCCTTTATGTGACCGCTATTGCCCCACAATAAGATACCATATGATATGATACTTTGAAGGAAAGCAAAATATGCTGATCTTATATAACTATTACGGACATGTATTTTTGTGTTTATAATTAAATAGATAACTCTTGAGAATCTGGCAGATAAATGTTTGATGTGTGGTTCCTGTTGTGGCGTAACAAGCTAGCTACGCCACACTGAGAAGGAAGCCGAAAGGCACGCGTACACACATGCCGACTGGCGTCAAGTCTGGAACAGGATACGTTATGACTGCTATAAAGAAAAAACGTAGCTTTGGAATATACTTAACTTTTAATCACTCCTTGTGATACATCTCTCTTGACTATACAAATGAGACTCGTAAGATACATGCACTGTTACAATTGGCGCCTTGCTAGGTCGTAGCCATGGACTTAGCTGAAGGCTATTCTAACTGTCTCTCGGCAAATGAGAGCAAAGGCTTCGTCAGTGTAGTCGCTAGCGACGTCGTCGTACAACTGGGGCGAGTGCTAGTATGTCTCTCGAGACCTGCCTTGTGGTGGCGCTCGGTCTGCGATCACACAGTGTCGACACGCGGGTCCGACATGTACTAATGAACCGCGGCCGATTTAAGCTACCACCTAGCAAGTGTGGTGTCTAGCGGTGACACCACATTCCTCCCCCGCAAATCGGCGAACGGTCGTGTTAAAATGCTTCCGTCCGCCGTGGGGAGGACCCCATGTTGACGTATGCGATGAGGTCGGGAGCCTAACAACAGGCGAGGCTGTGCCACCCGCACCCAGCCATTCTGTCCGAGGGGAGCTAGGAAACGCCTCAAAACCTAGTCCAGGGTGCACGTCAACATGTGGTGTATGCGCCCGTAATGAGACAGGAGGGGCCGAAGGGTCGACCTCCATTGCGTCGGGGCAGCCGACGCGCGATGACGCCATGTGGTCCGGAGCGGGCAAGAGTTCCATGGCGGAGGACAGCTGGTCACGGGAAGCGAGCGGCGGCGCGTGACCCAGGGAGGCACTTGGCAGCTGCAGCGAAGCGTCCACTGCGGGAGGCGGCTGCGGCGGCTGCGCGACGCCATGGGGCAAAATGGAAGGCATTGTCGGTAACACCTGGGGATGAGGCGAGCCAGTAGATGGGTCCCCAGCGTGCTGACCGGACGGCACCGTCGCTGAAAGCAGACGGGGAGCGGCAGAACCCAGGCGACGACAGAGGCGCAGCTGATTGAGATGCCGACGCACCTCACCAGAGGCCCCCAAAACCAAATACATCGCGTGGCCGAGGCAGCGAAGAATGCGCCCTGCGAGCCAACGCCGTGAACCACGATAGTTGCGATAGAATACAATGTCGCCAGGAGCAAAAGCAGGCGTCTGCCGATGCACAGGAACCTGATGCGGCGGATGCAGCAAAGACGTCAAGGTTCGATGAGGACGACCATGGAGCAACTCAGCCAGCGAGCGACCATCCCGGGGCTGAGAGCGATACGAAGACAAAAAGAGCAATAGCGCGTCCTCCCAAGAATGCGACTCTTTCAACTTCAACATCTGTGACTTGAAAGTCCAGACCAATCGTTCAGCGGCACCGTTTGACTGAGGCGAAAACGGCGCGGATGTCAGATGGTGAATACCATTGGCCTTGCAGGATGACTGAAATTCTGCGGACATGAATTGTGGGCCATTGTCGGAAACAATAGTCTGCGGAAGACCTTCAATGCAAAAGATAGCAGACAATGCTTGGATTGTGGCAGCAGACGTCGTGGAAGACATCCGGACAACAAAAGGAAAATGACTGAAAGCATCGACCACAAACAACCATCGAGCATTCCAGAATGGACCAGCAAAATCGATGTGTAAGCGTTGCCAAGGGGAAGTGGCTTTCGGCCATGCAAAGAATTTCCGCGGCGGTGCGGATTGTTGTTCGGCACATGCCACGCAAGAAGAGCACATATCCGTAATCGCAGCATCGATGCCGAACCAAGTACAGTGCTGACGAGCAAGTGGTTTCGTTCGCACTATACCCCAATGTCCTTGGTGGAGAAGCCGTAAGACAGAGGACTGTAACAAACGTGGGACCACGACCGATCAGAACGCAACAGCAAAACACCACGTCGTACAAAATGTCTCTCCTTGTGAGCAAAAAATCTGCGAACCAACGGATCCTCGATCCGTGACTTTGACAAGGGCCATTGCGTAGCAACAAAATGCAAAACAGTAGCAAGGACAGGGTCAGCAGCTGTGGCGGTAGCTACACGACGAAAATCAATCGGAAACGATTTGACCCCGTCATCGGTTTCCGCATCAATGAACACGCAAGCAAGTGATTCGAAATCGTTTAATGTTCTTGCGACTTCATCACACAATGCGTGGGGAACATTGCGCGCTCTGAAAAATTTCGGTTGCGCGTTCACTTTCAGTTCCAAATGTGTTTCATAGTTCGTAGCGCAACCAAGGCCCGGTGCAAAAATGTCTGCAAATTCTTCACATAGATTAGAAACACTGGCGGAAGGCAGTCTGATTCACTGATAGGACCTGATTTACTATAGACAAGTTAAACAACTGAAATAAATCTAAACCAAACAAGTTCACTGCCGTAGAAGAACGAAGAACGTAAAATGACACAAGTATTGTTTGTCCCTTGTATGTGGCAAGAAGGCTGCACTGTCCTAACACAGGTATCTCCTGTCCTAAATAACTACGTAACTTAACATTTGCGGCACGCAACGGAGGTGCGCCCAGTTGTTTGTACGTGTCGTGATTGAGCAATGAAACTGCAGCTCTGGTATCTAGCTGGAATGGGATCAGTTTGCCGTCAAAGTCCAAGTCTACAAAAAGTTTATTGTCCTGCTGATGACAAGAGCGACTTACACGTGCAATTTGAATGGATACAGGTACAGAAGCACTTGCGACTTTACGGGATTGCCGGCGACGTCGACGCACACTTTTTGTGGGACGAACACAGTCACTGTTAGATACAGTGGCACTGGACGGGGTGGAATGAACTACATGAATGTCCATGGGCGAAGGTCCACGAGCCTGATTGTCCTTGGTTCGATTCCGGCGCGAAGCAAAGGGCCTGGGAGTGTAGTGATTGTCCGATCTAAGCTTTTTCTGGCAAACACTTTGAACATGGCCTTTCTTATTACAGAAAAAGCAAATAGCTTGGCGTGATGGGCAATTTTCACGCGAATGTCTAGTTGCACACCGCGGGCATGATTTCAGCACTGCATTGGCATGCTTACGCGGCACACGTGTTTGCGAGCTAGGCTGCAGCGGCGCGGACGTGCGCGAGGGCTGTTTAGCGTCCCATGCTGCGCGCCCGGCGGGCCGGTTAATGTGACACACTGCTGGCAAAGTTTCAAATGATTTCTGAGCTAAGTCAAGTGTGTCTTCCCTATCTAATATGTCTATCACTTGTTGAAGGGAGGGATTTACTAGTTTCAAAATCTGTTCCCTTATGCGAACATCAGAATCGTTCTGTGCAATTGCATCACGCACCATTGTATCTGAATACGGGAGGCCACATTCACACGCAAATTCACAATCCCTAGTAAGTCCTTGCAAAGTTGCAACCCACTCCCTATTAGTCTGACCGGCCGTACGTTTTGTACAGAAAAACGTATACCTTTTTGCAACGACATTAACTGTTTCTTTGAAATAGGCATCTAAAGCAGACAAAATGTCTTCGTATGACAGAGTTGCTATGTCGCGTCGGGGAAACAATTTCACTATCACACGGTAGGTGGACACACCTACACATGAAAGCAAAAATGGCTGCCGCTCATTACCTTGAATTCTGTAGGCGGCTAGATGAAATCCAAATTGTCGGGACCATTCAGTCCACGATTCTTGAGCTGCGTCAAAGCTATGAAATGGAGGTGCAACCGCGTGTGGTGGCTGCGGTAGCGAGGAAGCGGCGGCGGCCACATCGTTTTGCAGCGCACCTTGACCCTGGACGAGCTGTCCCAGGGCATCCAATAACGCCTGAGTCTGCTGATTCTGCAAGCGATAAAATTCGGACAGTACATCTGGAGATTGTGGCGAAGCCATGACACAAATAAATCAGAGCAAAGCAAGTAGAAAGAACACGATCTTTTAATCCTCGGCGCCAATCTCTTGTGGCGTAACAAGCTAGCTACGCCACACTGAGAAGGAAGCCGAAAGGCACGCGTACACACACGCCGACTGGCGTCAAGTCTGGAACAGGATACGTTATGACTGCTATAAAGAAAAAAACGTAGCTTTGGAATATACTTAACTTTTAATCACTCCTTGTGATACATCTCTCTTGACTATACAAATGAGACTCGTAAGATACATGCACTGTTACAATTGGTGCCTTGCTAGGTCGTAGCCATGGACTTAGCTGAAGGCTATTCTAACTGTCTCTCGGCAAATGAGAGCAAAGGCTTCGTCAGTGTAGTCGCTAGCAACGTCGTCATACAACTGGGGCGAGTGCTAGTACGTCTCTCGAGACCTGCCTTGTGGTGGCGCTCGGTCTGCGATCACACAGTGGCGACACGCGGGTCCGACATGTACTAATGGACCGCGGCCGATTTAAGCTACCACCTAGCAAGTGTGGTGTCTAGCGGTGACACCACAGTTCCCATGTCAACTTGTTGTTACTATAACACCTAAAAATTTTCTACTTTCTAAGTCATGATTCTCTCTTAAGCTAAAGGAAAGTGCCTGGGTCTTACTTTCATTTAGTAGAAAACCATTTGCTCTAAACCATAATGAACTCTGAGCAAGGGTATCTTTAACTATATTTTTTTAGTGTGTTTAAATCTGAGCTTTTATTTAAAAAAGTTGTGTCAATGGCATACCTTATTGTGTGAGAGTTTACAAAAGATGACAGGTCATTAATCATAAGTAAAAACAATAGAGGTCCAAGTACTGAGCCCTGTGGCACGCCATACCTAACATTAATCAGATGTGACTTCTCCCTGTTAATGCATACAACATGTTGGTGGTTCTCAAGGAAGGATTTAATCATATTTATGCTGCTATTAGCAAAACCATAATAGGATAGCTTATTCAGTAAAGTATCATGGTTCACACAGTCAAACGCTCTGCTCAGATCACAAAATGTAGCCTGAGCAAATCCCCTAGCGTCAAACACATCCAGAACAAATTTTACAAGAGAATCCATAGCATCTGTTGTGGATTTACATTTCTTGAATCCATATTGTTTGTCACTTATTAAGTTTAAGTTATCTAAATACATGCTAACTTGATTATACATAATTGTTTCGAGAATTTTTAAGAAAATAGGAGTTAACAATACTTTTATTTATTTACTTTTATTTATTTATTTATCTTACAGCTCGAAACATGTATTTAACATGCATGGGCAATGTTATAATAATTACATTTACATTATTGAAACACAATATAAATAGATTACATGCTACTAAGTAAAATATCATTTAAGTATATTTAACATAGCATTCCCAAGGTCAAATCATGTCAGCACCATACTGTATGGGCACTTCAATACAAGTCATTTTTTTAAACTTGTTTTTAAAAATTCTACCAGAAAGCTGTTTCAGGTTGTTTGGCAGATAATTATAAAATATTGCTCCCTTAATGAATGGGGTATTTGTTGTTAGATTCAATCGTCTGATCATCATGATACTGGTCTGTAACTAGCGGGACAGTTCTTATCACCTTTCTTATATACTGGGACCACTCTAGATATTTTTAGTACATCAGAAAACTTGTTTTCAGCTAGACATTTTTTTACACAGTAAGTTAAGGGATCAATTATGCAGTCAATAGTATCTTTCAATAAGTTACATGATAAATCATAGTAATCAACGCTATCTGAGGCTTTGAAATTTTTAACTATTTTCAGAATTGTATTGGTACACACCTCTGTGAAGTTGAAAATGCTCTGGTGGGGCCTTTCAAAATAGTTATTGATGAAGTTATAGGCATTTTCTAGAGGTTTGTCTATTGAGCTGCATATTTCTCCAATAGATTGGACGCAGAATTTATTGAATTCCTCTGGGGATATGGCAAAAAGTCTTTTCCTTTAGTGTGTGCCACAAAGTTAATTATATTCCAGACTTTTTTGCATTTATTTCTAGGTTTTTCAATGAGGGCTGTATTATATAGCTTCTTAGCATCATTAATAGCCTGTCTATAATTACGCTTAGCTTTGGAATATAATTATTTATGTAGTTCAGATTTGCTGTTCTTGTACACACCAGAATAGAGCATAACAGTGTTTTTCATTTGCCTTAACTGTGGAGTATACCATTCCCTGTTTTTCCTTCTCTTATAACAACTACTATCCTTAATATTTTGCACCGCTTACACAAAAGTATAGTAACCTAGATCTCAACACTCCCTGCGAGAAACTGCACTTTGAAACATCGGGTATAGTAATTGAGTGCCTTAAAATATTAGTAGTAGTAATAGTAGTAGTAGTAGTAGTAGTAGTAGTAGTAGTCCACAGGTCACCTAGTGGCAAACACCTTCAGAGCACACAGGGACAGGTACAAAGGCGCGCGTGTTAACACATCCAGAACAGTTAAAGGGTTAATGGTAATTTCTGCAAATTTAACTTCAAACAATGTGTAGCTTCAGCACCTATTATTGTGAGGATATATAAGGGCCCAATTTTAGGACCCAAGACAGTCAGTCCATGGCTGAGTTTAAGAAAAGAAATCCGTGTTGGTTAGATCAACAACAATGCATCAACTTAACTGTGCAATAAGTGTAACAAAATTAGGCTATGTGTTAAAACAATGACAATGTCTATTCCATATGTACCTGATTATTCTGGGAGAACAGTGAATTACATTTTTACTGCTCATAGATATTCAACACTAAACTGTTGTAACAGTATGTGGATGTTTGCCTGAAAACTATTAATGAGACTTATTGAAAGTTAAACAGTAGTGCACTGGCCATATTAAATGTGTATATGGGAGTTTGGGTGAAGTGAAAGTAAACAACATGTTAAATGCAAATGTGTACCTGTGGGCTTCATCATTTACAGCAGACAGTACTGCATTTCCACCCCCTATTTTTGCAGCTAGTACATCGACACAGAGGACAACAAATGAAAAAATAAAGAAGACAAACTAGCACACAATGACTCCTTACAGTGGCTCCAATAGCATTGCAAGGACATGATCTTTAATTGGATACCTGGCCACATCAGGATACAGGGAATCGACATGGCCAACAGAGCAGCCAAGGAAGCATTTTGGGATGGTGGTGTTTGTCAGAGTCCCATCCCTAGGCGTGCTGTCACCTCATTTTCGAACTGTCTCATCACGTGTCTGTGGGAAACCTGTCTGTCACCTTCAGCCATTTAAACTGTGGTTCCCCAAATTGATCGCACAGTCATGACACAGTTTAGACTTCATGTCACCCTCTAAGCTGGAAGCGGGTTCTGCTTACCAGTCTGTGCACTGGACATAGCCCTTCCACAAATGGCTTCCTCTTCTTGTGGGAGGATCCATTACTCTGAGGTTTGTGGCATCATTTGCGTCGAAGTGGTAAACTTCTGGACAAGACTCCTAGATGACCAATTATAGCAACTGGAGAACATGCTGTGAGTCTACCCAGTTTTAAAAGCCGGTATAAGAGAATGGCACCACTCATATATAGTGGTAGGAAGGTTGGCTCCCACACACACTATAGGAAATAGTATTCTCACTCGCTGTTGAGGTCTTTAAGACTATATGTATTCTTAACTAGTTGTAGAGAGTAGAATTATTTGTCAAGCAGATAAGATTTCATTTTGTTTGTATTGAGTTTTATTACCTATAAAATTCTTTGCATCAATACATTTCTATGAAAATACGTCACTTTTTTCTGTGCCACACTTAGGCCAATGGAAGAATAGCTGGTGATTACTGCTTCTAGTGCAACTGAAGTGAGGACAAAGAAGTTATAATCACTTAGTCATAAACATGCAATGATTTGGCTTCACTGCTGCACCCACTTGCTATGCCCAGGGGACAGGCTTCATGAGGGGAAATGATGAGAGTCATTTTCATTAGTGATACCCATTTATTTTGCCATACCTTGCAAAATGGTACAGACAACATTTGTCATTAATATCTGTCTGTACAGGTGCATTGCACTGACATTATGGCTCGATCAATGATAGCAGAGGCTATACGCTCCGGTGGTGAGCCGTGGCATAACCGCATGGGCCGCAAAGCCCGCGTCTCTGAAAGTACAGATTTTAGTGCAGCCGATGGAGGCTTGTGACTTTCATGGGTGGGGAAAAAAGCATCACTAAATGAACGGATGCATGCCATGAATTGAGCAAATGTGCAAGACTGCATATGTTTTTGTGGGGAGCCATGTTAACCCATGTGGTTGGCACTGAGGAAGATCAGAGACATTTTGTGTGATGTTGAACAGCTCACACTGCCCGCATGCTTCATCCTGTGAGAGCCGGAGCACAATGCACTATTGCCAAAATTTGGCATAATGGGAAAGTTGTGCGCTTGGGCAGTGTGATTGCTGGCACTCTGTGCTTGTCGGCTGTGCTGCAGTTATGCTCTTTAAGTGTCTCTGTGGTGCGGCCGCCACCCAGATCACCCCTCAGGGAGAGGAACTCCATAGCTGGCTAGTGAGAATCTGCTCCAATTGACCTCTCTGCAGAGGTTGAGCAGCTGCCAGACACCTGATGATGGGCTGGCACTGTATCATCACATCATCTCCTCTTTGTTGGAGAGCTATCTGAATCTGATGATCCGTCATTTTCTTTTTCCATTTAAATTCTTAGATTCCCCTTTTTTCCTGAATTGAGCTTGTGGGCTCTCAATGAAAGACAAGCAATCATCGCCCAATGGAAAGGTGAGTGGAGCTGCAGTGGTGGCACCCACAGCAGCTGCGGGGTGAGTGGAAGCTGCTGCAAATGCACCAATCACAGGAGAAACTGCACCTGCAGAAGATTGGCAGCGTATACTGTGGCTGCATGTGGGAGTGGTCCAGCAGCTGATAGAGTTTGGTGATAAGTTGAGACTGCGTGTACTGGGATCGCCAGAGGCAGGCAGAGCTGGAGCATTTCTCTTGTCCTAGCACTAAGTGCACCCATTGCTTTTTCCATGATGAGATCCGCTGGATCAGCTCCTCCTGCAGTTGTTTATATGATGAATGCATTGGTGGGTCAGTGTTATATCCTGCACTTAAGCCATGCATTTTTGGTACAGTTGGTTAATTACAAGCTCAAATTTTGCAAGGTCACAGGTTACGCAGATGCTCATGAAGACAGCCTCTGTTTGGCCAAACCATATTAGAAGGTCACAGGGCCGAAAAGGATGTAGCCTGCCCAACACCCATTCAGTACTTGTGGGTGCTCCCACAATTGTAGGAGACATCAGTCTGGTGGAGTTTCGTGCTCCAAAATTTTCTTTGGCTGTTTGCGGCTGTACGATGCCGGTTTGTGTAGGGCATGATTGTAGCTCCCTCTACAGCCTGTGGTTGTTTGCGAGCAGGGCTTGTCACCATCTTAGCTTAGTCAAGTCATACCGATGATCAGCCAGCCAGAGTGGCCGAACGGTTCTAGGCACTACAGGCTGGAACTGCGTGACCGCTACGGTCGCAGGTTCAAATCCTGCCTCGGTCATGGATGTGTGTGATGTCCTTAGGTTAGTTAGGTTTAAGTAGTTATAAGATTTAGGGGACTGATGACCTGAGCTGTCAAGTCCCATAGTGCTCAAATCCATTTGACCATTTTGAACCGATGATCATTTATCATCACATTTAGTCTCAGATCACATCAGAGTCACCAGTGATGGGGTATGTAGTTAGCAGTGCCTACACATAAGCGGGCAGTGAACAGGCTTTACTGGCATGCCCATACATGATGCTCATGGTACAGACTTGGTGACTGGAAATGATGAGAGTCATTTTTGTCAATGACACATTTTTCCAGATCTCGCAAGTTGGTACAAACATCTGTCATTAATGTCCATTCATATAACCATGTTGTACTTGCAGTTAGGTCATATCAGTGTTTCAGAAGGTTTTACACTCCAGTGGCAAGCCATGGGTTGACTGTGTGAACTCAGAGAGTAAAAGGCTGCATCTCTGGAAGTTCACTTTTCATCACATCCCACGGAGTGTCGTGACCTTCGCAGAAGGTAGAAAAAGCACCACAAAATGAATGGATGCACGCTATGAAATGAATAAATTCACACGTCTTCACGTATGCATTTCTGGGGAGACTCATTAGTTTGACCCACATGGTTTGCGATGAGAAATGTCGGAAACGTGTGTCAGGTCACATTGACCAGCTCGCACTGCCCGCCTGTTCTGTGCCTTGTCGACCTGCAAGTTACACACTGTTGCCAGACTTTGACATAATGGAAAAGCTGTGTGTGTGTGTGTGTGTGTGTGTCTGTGTGTGTGTCTGTGTGTGTGTGTGTGTGTGTGTGTGTGTGTGTGTGTGCCAAATGCATGCTTGGCACGAGTGACTTGTCAGCTGTGCTGCAATCACACCCTTCACGCGTTTCTGTGGTGCAGCCACCGCACAGCTATTTCTGTCATTGATTATTACCGACAAATCTCATAAGGAAGTAAATAAGTTGGAAGCTGTCAACACCACACCCATTCAATTTCAAGAGCTTTTTGGAAAAGTTTCTAGAGTGAAAACCATGCATTACTTTATTACATGCTTCTATTCAGCACACACTATCATCATCAATGAGACCCCTGAATATAAGATCGTAATGCAATGAAAAGATCTTCAACAGTTTGATCTTAAGTTGAAAAGGTCTAAAATATTTCCATTGTATTTTGGTTGTTGAACTAGCTGCTCAAGACAGTTTCTGGAAAATGTTCAAAACATTTCACAAGCTGGGTTGTTGCTAACCACTACAGTCAGTCCATCAATGCACCAGTCTAATCTTAAACAGCAAAAGTTTCCTCCAGCTAATGAAAGATGTGAATTTTCTATGCTACTGAGTGTAGTCGTCCTTGAATGTTTCTAATACTACAGTGGTGGAATCAGCTGTCCAGTAAAAACACCTGATAAATTACTTTTCACCTAGGCCTGCTACTCATGTCAAGGTAACTTCAGCTACACCTTTCCATCCTAAATGGTTTAATACTTTTGTAAACATCAATGAACACTCCCTCCTATGGTGTCCAATGCCTATCAAGGGGAGTCCAACTCTCCATCTGATAATGCAGGTTTAGACATCAGAAGCTACAACTGCCACAGTTGACAAAAGCTTTGGTTGAAACACATCACCCAGCTTCAAACCAAAGGATGCTGATCAATTCTGGTAACAATGGTGAAAAATAATCACACTCAGTCACTGGTAAAATTGGACAGTTGAGATTGTATCCTTTGATTGACCAGTCTTCTTATTTATGAAATGTGCAAGTGAACAGAAATTATTTGCACTAGCCAACCTGCCATTGTATTTGCAGTAGTCAGATAATTTGTAATCTCACCACACAAAAATTTTGAAAAACTTATGATTTTCAAGTGCTCACCTAATGCAATAATATAATGTAATTTGTTTGCAAAAACACATAAGTGAATATCAGTGTTTCAAGGCAAATGTAAATCCACCATGTATGTGGGAACCAGAAATCGAAAACTGATATCCGATTGTGAATCAAATGACAATGGTAGACTCAATACAGATACTAAATTTGGTTTTCTGGAAGAAAAGAATTTAAGAGGGTGATTTGCAAGAATAATTACTCCATTTGTGCAGAAACAGAGTAGGTTTATTTGAACTCCATATGACCTGCACCGTTGGAGGTATATCTGCATCCTCAGCAAACCACCGCACAGTGCTTCGTGGAGGGTATATTGTCCCACTACTAGTAGTTACCTTTCTTGATCCAGTCTCAGATGGAGTGAGGGAAAAAAACTGAGTATATTTCTCCATATGAGTCCTAATTTCTCATATGTTGTTTCATGAAATATTTGTTGGCATCAGTAGGATAGTTCTGCAGTCAGCTTCAAATGTCAGTTCTCTTAACTGTCATGTTGTTAGAAGTGCATGTCTTCTTCCATTCAGGGACTCCCATTTGAGTTCCCAAAGCATACCCATAACTCTTGCATGCTGATCAGACCCACCAGTAACAAACCCAGCAGCCTGCCTTTGAATTGCTTCGATGTCGTACTTCAGTCCAATCTGGTGCAAATCCCACTCAGTTGAACAGTACTAAAGTGTAGGTAACACTACTGTTCTACATGGAGTCTTCTTTGCAGATGAACCACACTTATCTAATATGCTCCCAGTAAACCAAAGCAGACCATTTGTCTTCCTTACCACTATCTTCACAGGTACTATGGGATGCTGGGGCTTGTGAAGTCTGGTACCATTTGGGAAGAACAGGAATTTACTTGTTCATAGTAACAGCATTTTCCTTTTTCATCATGTTACAGAGCTCTGAAATGTGAAGCAATGAGAAATACTATGTGAAAAACCTGTTACTATTCAGGTGCATTTTTAAACAGTTAAAATTTAAAATAGCAGATGGGGAGAGGATTATGTGTGACACCATTCTGAACTGCTTCTTTCTCAGGAATAAACATGTGAAATCTGTTGTAAGATACCTTTATTTGTGTAGGAGTTATGATCTATGAAATTTTGGGACACTTGTCAAAGTCAGCATTAAAGGATATGCTCAATATGACGTCCATTGTGCCAGTCCAGTTTGGCGAGTCATGTTGCACACATCACAGGATCTGAGGCTCCAGCAGTAACATCAGGGTACTGTGGTGGCCATTCAATAAAACCCCTCCTACTTTTCCAGTGACCTCCAAAATATTTCAGCCAGAAACAGTCTGACTTCAGTGGCTTATTGGGGAGGTGCACAGTCTCATTTGAAGGTGGTTGGGGAATCACCGTCTGATTCATCAGTGTTGGAACCACATAACCGTGGATCATATTAAGATACTTCACCCCGTTCAAGGTTCCACCAATAAACACTGGACCCACGATTCTTGGCCCAAATCCCATACCAGATCATCAATTTTTGAACATTAGCACATGTCTAGGGATCCACGCACCAGAGTGTTAGCATCTGACAAGTATAAATGATTTACTTCTCCTTGTACATAAAAATTAACTTTGTCACTCAACAACACCTGTCATATGAAGTTTGGATTCCTATCACACTGATAAAAAGCCCAGTCCACAAATTGCACCTGCCAATCAGAATCACCCTCAGATATGATACTGAGACTGTAGCTAATACAGGTGCCACTGGTGTATGTGCAACACACACAGCTTTAAACCTTGACACCAGATGTTACTGATAACCAGTGCATGCAGTGATGTGGACTTACCATAAAGAGTGACAAAATTTCTTATTATCTTGTCATCAGTGGTTGTTCTTCGATGTCCAATACATGGCTTGTCAAGTAACTTGAATAGTGTCATGTGTGAAACACCATTTCTCTCAGGATGCCAGACATTGAAGTCAGCAACAATCACTCTGATACTTCATCCACCACTCATTAACACAAATTCAATGTGTCCCTGTGTGTGCCATTGTGAATCACCAGACTCACGAGGACGTCGTTATCAGGAAAAAGAAAACTAGTGTTTTACGGGTCGCAGCATGGAATGTCAGATCCCTTAATCTGGCAAGTAGGTTAGAAAGTTTGAAAAGGGAAATGGATAGGTTAAAGTTAGATATAGTGGGAATTAGTGAAGTTCGGTGGCAGGAGGAACAAGACTTCTGATCAGGTGAATACCGGGTTATAAATACAAAATCAAATAGGGGTAATGCAGCAGTGGGTATAATAATGAATAAAAAAAGTAGGAGTGCGGGTAAGCTGCTACAAACAGCATAGTGAACGCATTATAGTGGCCAAGACAGACACAAAGCCCATGCCTACTACAGTAGTACAAGTTTATATGCCAACTAGCTCCGCAGATGACGAAGAGATTGATGAAATGTATGATGAGATAAAAGAAATTATTCAGATAGTGGAGGGAGACGAAAATTTAATAGTCATGGGTGACTGGAATTTGGTAGTAGGAAAAGTAAGAGAAGGAAACATAGTAGGTGAATATGGAATGGGGACAATGAATGAAAGAGGCAGCTGCCTGGTAGAATTTTGCACAGAGCATAACTTAATCATAGCTAGCACTTGGTTCAAGAATCATAAAAGAAGGTTGTATACATGGAAGAGCCCTGGAGATACTCAAAGGTTTCAGATAGATTATATTATGGTGAGACAGAGATTTAGGAACCAGGTTTTAAATTGTAAGACATTTCCAGGGGCAGATGTGGAATCTGACCACAATTTATTGGTTATGAACTATAGATTAAAACTAAAGAAACTGCAAAAAGGTGGGAATTTAACGAGATGGGACCTGGATAAACTGACAGAACCAGAGGTTGTATAGAGTTTCAGGGAGAATATTGGGGAATGATTGACAGGAATGGGGGAAAGAAATACAGTAGAAGTAGTATGGGTAGCTTTGAGGAATGAAATAGTGAAGGCAGCAGAGGATCAACTAGGTAAAAAGACAATGGCTAGTAGAAGTCCTTGGGTAACAGAAGAGATATTGAATTTAATTGATGAAACGAAAAAACAAAAAATGCAGTAAATGAAGCAGGTGAAAAGGAATACAAACGTCTCAAAAATGAGATCGACAGGAAGTGCAAAATGGCTAAGCAGGGATGGGATAGAGGACAAACGTAAGGATGTAGAGGCACATATCACTAAGGGTAAGATAGATACTGCTTCAGGAAAATTAAAGTGACCTTTGGAGAAAAGAGGATGAATTGAATGAATATCAAGAGCACAGATGGAATCCCAGTACTAAGCAAGGAAGGGAAATCAGAAAGGTGGAAGGAGTATATAGAGGGTCTATAGAAGGGCGATGTTCTTGAGGACAATATTATAGAAATGGAAGAGAATGTAGATGAAGATTAAATGGGAGATATGATACTGCGTGAAGAGTTTGACAGAGCACTGAAAGACCTAAGTTGAAACAAGGCCCCGGGAGTAGACATCATCTCATTAGAACTAATGACAGCCTTGGGAGAGCCATGCCTAACAAAACTCTACCATTTAGTGAGCAAGATGTATGAGACAGGCGAAATACCCTCAGACTTCAAGAAGAATATAATAACCCCAATCCCAAAGAAATCAGGTGTTCACAGATGTGAAAATTACCGATTTATCAGTTTAATAAGCCACGGCTGCAAAATACTAACATGAATTCTTTACAGATGAGTGGAAAAACTGGTAGAAGCTGACCTCGGGGAAGATCAGTTTGAATTCTGTAGAGATGGTGGAACACGTGAGGCAATAATGACAGTACGAATTATCTTAGAAAATAGATTAACGAAAGGAAAACCTATGTTTCTAGCATTTGTAGACTAAGAGAGAGATTTTGACAATGTTGACTGGAATACTCTTTCAAATTCTGAAGGTGGCAGAGGTAAAATACAGGGAGGGAAAGGCTATTTACAATTTGTTCAGCAACCAGATGGCAGTTATAACAGTCGAGGGGCATGAAAGGGAAACAGTGGTTGGGAAGGAAGTGAGACAGGGTTGTAGCTTATCCCCAATGTTATTCAATCTGTATATTGAGCAGGCACTAAAGGAAACAAAGGAAAATTCAGAATATGAATTAAAATCCATGGAGAAGAAATAAAAATTTTGAGGTTCGCCGATGACATTGTAATACTGTCAGGGACATCAAAGGACCTGAAAAAGCAGTTGAACAGAATGGACAGTGTCTTGAAAAGAGGATATAAGATGAACATCACCAAAAGCAAAACGAGGATAATGGAATGTAGTCAAATTAAGTCAGGTGTTGCTGAGGGAATTAGATTAGGAAATGAGACACCTAAAGTACTAAAGGAATTTTGTTATTTGGGGAGCAAAATAATTGATGATGGTCAAAGTAGAGAGGATATAAAATGTAGACTGGCAATGGCAAGGAAAGCATTTCTGATGAAGAGAAATTTGTTAACATTGAGTATAGATTTAGGTGTCAGGAAGTCTTTTCTGAAAGTATTTGTATGGAGTATGGCCGTGTATGGAAGTGAAACATGGACGATAAATAGTTTGGACAAGAAGAGAATAGAAGCTATCGAAATGTGGTGCAACAAAAGAATGCTGAAGGTTAGATGGGTAGATCCCATAACTAATGAGGAGGTATTAAATAGAATTAAGGAGAAGAGAAATTTGTGGCACACCTTGACTAGAATAAGGGTTCGGTTGTTAGGACATGTTCTGAGGCATCAAGGGATCACCACTTTAGTATTGGAGGGCAGCGTGGAGGGTAAAAATCGTAGAGGGAGACCAAGAGATGAATACATTATACAGATTCAGAAGGATGTAGGTTGCAGTAAGTACTGGGAGATGAAGAAGCTTGCACAGGATAGAGTAGCATGGAGAGCTGCATCAAACCAGTCTCAGGACTGAAGACAACAACAACAACAACAAAAACAACACGCAGTAAAACAAATGTAAAGTTGAATAATATAATAGCCATGGCATTGTTATAATGAATGATGTCAACAACACCCACTGTCACTCGTGTTGAAGCACCAAATGCACCAGTGTCACAGTGGCTTGTGAGCTGTGGAAGTAAGAGGTGAGAAAGTGTCCTACTGTGTCCATGCAGTATTTGAAAGAACTGACTTTCCCTTTGTTTTAGTCTTGTCGTGGTTGACAAAAGCTACTGATAACAGATAGGCAAGTGAAAATACAAGCACACATGATCTATAGCTTACTTCTGCACAGAAATACATATGCCATAGTCACTAATTCATCATGTTGTTGACCAGCTTTCACTGTCCCCGCCCCGTCTACTGCGTTACCACCCATTAAATTGCTTCTTCCTACTATCCCTGTTATACACAAAGTTCCTCATTATACATTCTTCATTATTTTCCTCTGAAGTCCAACAACCATGTCGGAGTATCCCGCCGCTGCGACTCTGGACCTCCAGCGAGTAACGTCATCAGCCTCACTGTGTTTGCTCCATGGCGGCCTGCTACTTGCCACATCAATGAAAGTCCGCGCCAGTTGCTGGCTCAGTGTTTGAATTATCTGCACATATAAAAACCAAATACTGCCGCAGTATTTATGCACATAACTAAGAAATCCTGACCTGCAACTCAGTTTTATCATTTAATTAGAATTTGTGCTAGGCCAGGGGTGATAGATGGTGCATGCAACAGACCACTTGTCGTCTGTTACACCACAGGCTGTTGCAGCAACTTACCCTATAGTACCATTCCCACTTGCTGACATCACAGGAAACATTAGGTTCTTAATAGATACCCTTTTTATCCAGCCACCTGTCCCTCACTCTATAGAATGATTCAGCTCTCTGATGCAATTTTGTAGCTTATTGCCCATATCTAAAGGTCAGTAAGCTGAGCATTCGAGGTAGGGTTGCCAGCTGGGATTAGTGTTTCATTCAGATGCATATTTTGTCCCAAAAGCTAGACTACCACTTTAAATAGAACTGACCAGTTGGGTATTTTCACTTTTTGATCAACAATTACTTCGAGGGGGTACTAACATTAGCTGCAATAAGCTATTAAAATAATTCAATGGCTAAAGGTGAAAATTTGTGCCAGACTGTGACTCAAAGCCAGATTTCCTGCTTCACATAAGTGTTTGCCTTAGCTGTTTCAGCTATCTGAACACACCCTCTATCTGACCCACATTCGCAACTTCAAGCACGCTAACTGATAACATCCTCAGTGCATGTGCACGATAGGGTTCAAACCTCTAGTGGGAATATGGAATACATGGATACATACCTTGTATGTGGGATAGGTTCAGAGTTTGGATCGAATGAAGGGTGTGCTCAGGTAGCCAGAATGTTTTAGGTGACTGCTCATGTAAAGCAGGAAATCTGGGTTTAAATCCTAGTCCACCACAAATTTTTAGCTTTCACCAGTGAATTGTTTCAATGTCAAATTGATGCTGATAATGGTATCTTCCTCCAAAAATTGATAACTACAGTCACTGTATCAAGAACAGAAGTATGTTCTGCTGGATATGTCTGATGTAACATGCCACACGTATGTAATAAGTAGTCAGATTTGTGATATCAACATGCAACATGTTTAATGGGGAAAAAAATTAAACAGCCTTGTAGTTAGGCAGCTATAGTACCAACTAAGTGGTATGTCTTCCGTACTGTTTAGCCTTTTTCATAAGCTATTCGTATGTCAAAATACTTGTTCCTTATTAAAGAAAATAAACAATTATCTAGCCTACAGAGACAGAAAACTTATACCCAATAACTTTGGTTACTTTAAATGAGAAATGGATACTGAAGTATAGCTTCTTATATTTTTGTAAATCTAATTAAACACATTTTAAGAAGAACTTTAGTTTTCTTGGAAATCAGGTTCCGGAATTCTTGACAGGATAATTTTAAATTACAGGACAGTGTTGTAGTAGTTGATTTCAGTTTGTGTTTTTTTGTGAAATGAGTACAGACTTTAGATGTCGATAATAAGTCTGGGAATTGCATAGTAATATTCTGCCACTTTCAGTAGTGCTTAATGAAAATGAAGCTGCAGACTGAAAGAAGCTGTCGTTTTAGTGTGTCAGTGTCTTTTTACATTCAGTTGTCTTTTTTATTTTATTTATTTATTTATTGATTTTTTTTTCATTAAACTTACGAAATTTTGTCACTGATCAAAGAAATTGCCAGTACAGTATTTAATGTTCTCTGCTTGAGAAGGTGCCCAGTTCTTGACAGTTGTACCCAGGTTGGATCATCAGCTAATGTCATTAGCTGTACTGCACTTTAAAAAAATAGGGGTTCATAAAAATTCTTTGTTAGTGAAGACCATAAGTATAATTTTTGATACATAGTTCCTAATAAATGAGCTGTCTTCAGATAACAACATTTTTAGTGTTAATCAATAATTTATAGAATACGTTGTCGTAAATTACAGCTGTATGCATTATACAAACTTACAACGTTTTTTAATCTCAATTTGTTTGCTATTTGATATTCAAATTGTATTAGTTATCAGTAAAAAATTATATTTATGATCTTTACTAATGGATTTTCTCTGAATGCACAGATTTCATTAAATGCAGATCACTCATCTCCAGTTAGACCGTCTGTGGCGGCATGGTTTCTTTCTTCCATTACCTGGACCTAGCTGTGAATGCACTGCGGCAGATCACGGGTAGGAAAGCTATGCAGAAACCTACTGTACTGAAACTTGCACCAGGCAGCATACAACGTAACTATTCCAAGCATCAGAAAAGGCCTTAATTTTGAATGAAAGGTGGAAATAATGGCAAAACTTTGATATATTCTGGAATTTCATAATTTACACATTCACTGCCAAGCCCATGCTAATCCAAACACAGTCATGCACAAACCCTTTCAATCATGTTAGCAAGTTTATGGTAACATATTTCCCAAAACCTAAAGAGCTACTAAGCACAGATCATACTTAAATGAAAATGCTTGCCATACTATTATGTTTATCGACGTCTAATACACTCAAGTTTTCAGTCAATGAACTGCTCAATATGCCACGTAGAATTACTGCCTTTTTTTCATACACAAAATTACATTCATTGCCACACAGCTGGACTGCTGCGTCATATTCAGAGACAGTGGAGTTCTTGATAATAAGACACAATAAGGGCATTAACATAAACTAGTTAAAGCTTTTGATAAAATGTTACTGTCAACTGTTTGAAAGATGTTGCAATGCTTGGCATCTGAAAACATAGCAAATTTGTACTCTACACCATTCACAACTGTAGGTACATAATTAACATAAATAAAGGCGAAGAGGATCCAGCACAGGACTCATTTTTCTCCCAGACACTAATCCATGGGTATAGTACTAAATGACTAACCTGGTTCATGATACCCAGCACCAGTTGCATGTTGCCTATGTAATGGCTTCCAGGACCAATGAAATTTGACTTTCAAAATTTCATAAATATCTTTCAATTTCAGCCAGTAATTAAATTCCTGCCGTGGTCTACTCATTAGGAGGTATAATCTTAGGTCAAATGTTGAATGGTAACTGTTGGAATCTGGCACCTCATACAAATACCTGGGAGTAATCCCTCATAGGGATATGAAAAGGAAAGATCACGTAGGCTCAGTTGTGGGTAAAGGTGGTAGACTACAGTTTATTGGCAGAATACTGGGGAAGTACAGTCAGTCTATGGAGGTGATAGCTTACAAATCACTTGTGTGAACAGTTCTAGAATATTGTTAAAGTGTGTGGGACCCTTACCAAATAAGTCTAGCAGGGCATATTGAATGTATACAGATAAGGGCAGTATGAATGGTTAGAGGTTGTAATCCACTGAGGGAACTGACCTGGAACCCTCTTGAAGATCGACACAATTGATTCTGAGAAAGTCTGCTGACAAAGTTTAAAGAACCAGCTTTATATTATGACTTTGCAAAAGTACTGTAGTCCTCTCTGTATTCCTCACATAGGGATCATGTGGATAAGATAAGAATAATTACTGCATGCACAGAGGTGTTGCATAAGTAGGTGTGTACCCACACAAACACAGTTAGAAATCAGAAACTAACAGAGTCTGAACTCAAGTTTATTTTTTATTTTTTTCACATATAACAGGTTGTCAAATAAGAGAATACATAAAAGAGAATCAACAACAAAGAGTAAAAAGGTAGGTATGAGAATCACAGTTGATGGCTCTCTTCTCTGTGTCTCCCGTGTGAACTGTGGAGAATAATCTCTGTGGTTGGCACGAATTTTACGCTCCAGCTGCGATCGACGTGTGCGGTAGTCACCACGTGAGACCCCTTGGTGAGAGTGGAGCTCGGATGTTCCTCTCTGTAGCGGGCAGGGAAGTGCACTTGTCTGCCAGAATGTGTGGTGCATCAAGACTGCTGCTTTACTGACTGCGGAGGTAGCAGAGTGGGGTTCTGCATCGTTGTCTTGTGCTGATCGCTGAGCGATGCTGACATCGCCAGTGTGTCTTGAAGTATATAAGCAGGTTTCACTATACTTAGTGATATGGTGGCTTGTTTCCCATTCAGTACTATGTTTAGGGTGTGTGCATCTCTGCATATCACGCGATGAGGTCCAGTGTATGGCCAGTGTAAAGGCGGTTTGACGCCATCTGTGCGTAACAATACATGCGTGCAAGTTTTTAAATCGTTGTGCATGAATGTTACTGGGGCTCCATGTCTGGACGCTTTTGCAGGTTTGATTTCCTTGATCATTTCTCTCAATCCTTGTAAATATTCTGACTGGACATCTGCATTCGGTACCCCTGAGTCGTCAGCAAACTCTCCGGGCAGACGTATTGTTTCTCCGTAGACAAACTCTGCTGGGGAGGCATCCATATCAGGTTTAAAGATTGTCCTAAGACCTAACAGTACAATGGGTAATGCTTCCATCCATTTAGTACCGTGGCAAATGAGGGCTGCTTTTAAGGTACAGTGCCATTTTTCTACCATTCCGTTGCTTGCCGAATGGTAGGCGGTGTTGCGGTGATGGCAGTATCCCCAGAATCTTGATAACTGAGCAAATAGTTCTGATTCGAACTGTCGTCCTCTATCAGTTGTTGTATGGAGTGGGTAGCTGATTCTCGATATCCAAGTTGACATGAATGCCGTTGTCAGAGTTTCCGCCAAGATGTTATCGGTAGGTATTGCTTCCGGCCAGCATGTATACCTGTCAATGATTGTTAGCAGGTTGCGATTACCACCTGATGGTGGAAGTCCTACGACGTCCAGATGAATGTGCGAGAAGCATGCCTTGACATCCGGGAATTGTCCAATTGGAGGGAGCATGTGTCTGCTCACTTTGCATAGCTGACAGTGTGGGCAAGATCTAGTCCAGTTACGGTAATCGGGGTCTATTCCTGGCCATACAAATCTTTCGGACACCAGTCTGGTAGTTGCTCGAACACCGGGGTGAAATAGGCCGTGGAGACAATCAAACACTCTTCTGCAATGTGTGATTGGAACATAAGGGCGTGATCGATCATGTTGTACATCACAATGTAGTCGTACATATTCCCCAGGCACATCAACTAGCTGTAACTTCAATGCCGTGTTGTCGTCACTCAACAGTGTATTTAGCTCATCATCTTCCTGCTTGGCTTGCGCTAGTTCGGCCACAGTTACAGACTGTGTTATACTGGATACTTGTGACAAACAATCAGCTACCATATTAGTTAAACCTGTGATGTGGCATAAGCCTGTGGTGAATTGGCTTGTGAACTCCAATTGAGAATACTGCCTTGGGGAGCATTTGTCACTGTTCTTGTTGAATGCGTAAGTCAAGGGCCTATGATCGGTAAAAATTACTTGTGGTCTGAAATGTTTGATCACTAAATATACAGCCAAACGCTCTCTGTCGTAAGCACTCCAGCGTTGTAGTGCTGGTGACAACTTGTGCGAATAGTATGCCAGAGGTTGCCATGCGCCATCCACCAATTGTTGCAGGGCTGCACCAACACCAAACTGGTTAGTGTCCACCACCAGTGCCAAAGGTGCTTCTCGTTTATTGTGTGCCAGCAGTGCAGCCTGAGCCAGGCTCTGCTGTGTCACTTTGAATGCTGCATCAGATTCCTCATTCCATTGTATGGTTGCATTGCTGCAAACCTTTGAGCCGGCTAATAACGCGTTTAACGGTGCCTGCTGTTCAGCTGTCCGTGGTAGATGCCTTCTGTAAAAATTTAACATGCCTAGGTATTTTCTTAATTCTTTGACCATAATAGCCTTGGGCATGTGTAGAATAGCCTCAAGTTTTCCGGGTAAGGGTGCTGAACCTGTAGCGGATATGCGATGACCTAGAAATTCCACTTCAGGTTGGCAAAACAGGCATTTCTCTGTATTTAACACTATTCCCAACTTCTCTAAGCATTGGAGTACTTCTTTTAAATGCTGCTTGTGCTGTAAATTGTTTGCAGAATATATGAGAACGTCATCCAGGTAGGCAAAACAGAAGGTCAATCCTCCTAATACAGAATCCAGAAAACGTTGCCATGTCTGTGCCGCTTTTCCCAGACCAAACGTCATGAAATTACTTTCAAACAATCCAAAGGGTGTTGTTATGGCAGTGTTTGGTACCCCTTCTGGCGCTACAGGAATTTGTGTGTAGCCCTTTGCGCAGTCTAGCACACTAAAGACTGTGGCACCATGCAGCACGTGCTTGTAGTCCCTTAACAAAGGTACAGGATAACAATCTGGAATAGCTCTGGCGTTCAGTGCTCTGTAGTCGCCACACAGACTCCAGGCTTCACCTTTTTTTGGTACGAGGTGTAAGGCTGACGCCCATGGACTGGATGACGGGCGTATAATTACTCCTTTAAGCATTAGCTCGAATTCAGATTTAGCTATAGTGAGGCATTCCGGTGCTAGTGTTCTAGGTTGACATGACACAGTCTGTGATTTTTATGTAGTGTACTGTATCGTGCAACACTTTCTACAGTGCTCCTGGTGGTTTCATTAATTCAGGAAAATCCGCTAGGGACTGCGCGGTACTCTGTGTCTGCCATTTGAACTAACTTAATACTGGTACAATCTGTGTCACAATAATAACAAGCCATTGACAGGTTGGTGAGACTGTCTATCAGGCAAGCATTGGCCAAGTCTGGCAAAAGTCAGAAGTGTGATAAGAAATCAGCTCCTAGTATTGCTTCTGTGACGTCTGCTACCGTGAAATTCCATTTAAAATCTCTAGGGAGTCCCAAGTTCAGATTCTCTTGTTGTAATCCGTATGTTGAAATCTGTGAATTGTTGGCGGAGGATAAGTTAAATGTAGTGCGCAGCTGGTAACAATGCAAGGACTTGATAGTATACTGAGCTCTGAACCGGTGTCGATTAAAAATTTCCTGCCTGGCGCACCATCTGTTATAAAAAGGCGTCAAGATGCAGGAGGTAGCATCTACTGCCACTTTCCACTCCGATTTCTACATCTACATCTACATCTACATCCATACTCCACAAGCCACCTGGCGGTGTGTGGCGGGGGTACCTTGAGTACTTCTATCGGTTCTCCCTTCCATTCCAGTCTCATATTGTTCATGGAAAGAAGGATTGTCGGTATGCCTCTGTGTGGGCTCTAATCTCTCTGATTTTATCCTCATGGTCTCTTTGCGAGATATATGTAGGAGGGAGCAATATACTGCTTGACTCCTCAGTGAAGGTATGTTCTCAAAACTTCAACAAAAGCCTGTACCAAGCCACTGAGTATCTCTCCTGCAGAGTCTTCCACTGGAGTTTATCTATCATCTCTGTAACACTTTTGCAATTACTAAATGATCCTGTAACGAAGCGCGCTGCTCTCTGTTGTATCTTCTCTATCTCTTCTATCAACCTTATCTGGTACGGATCCCACAGTGCTGAGCAGTATTCAAGCAGTGGGTGAACAAGCGTTTGGAGAAAGAACATGGGCTAATGCATTTACGTGCTTGCTCTCCATACCGACTATGATACCAACAAATGGTCTGTCTGTTCTCGGTTGTAGATTGCGATGCGAAACGACTTCCATGTCGTCATCGGCTACGGCTTCTCTGATGCCATTCGACATTGGTTTTGAGAGCTGTGTGCATAGGATATTGACCTTGGCAGTTAGTGCATCGTAATCCGCCCAAGACACCATAGTTGATGCAGATGCTACACTGACAGTTATGTCTACAACACTGACCTGTGTGTCTGGTGTGATCGCTTCCAGTATGCAGTCGGCGAGTTCTGCTACTGTGTCCAGTGACTTCTCATTCTGCGTGCCGATGACTGCTTTTACCTGTGGTAGCAGGCGGGAACTCCACAGGGTATGCAGAATGCTATGTGGAATCATGCCAGGGTCCACCTTGCTGCGGAGATGGCGCAGGAACAGCGAAGGCTTCCTGTCACCAATTTCTTCTCGCGTCAATACTTGCCGGATTCTATCTTCTTGAGAAACGGCTAAGCATCAAATCAGTTCAGTCTTTAACCGTTCATATGCATTCTCTGTTGGAGGAGCTGTTATGATATCCTGAACTTCAGTTGCGTAACGATGATCGAGTTGGCTTACTACGAGGGGAAACTTAGTTGTTTCTGCAGTTATTCCCGCGTACGTGAAACTCGCTTCCACCTGTGTGAACCACAGCGTAGGGTTGTGTGGCCAAAATTGTGGTAAGCGAACCGCTAGTCTTGACACTGCTGGCGTGTCCATATCCGTATCTGCTGTTTGTTTTGCAGTCGGGGTCAGCAATGTTGCGTAAGTAGGTGTGTACCCACGCAAACACGGTTAGAAATTGGAAACTAACAGAGTGTGAACTCAAGTTTCTTTTTTTATTTCTTTCACATATAACAGGTTGTCAAGTAAGAGAATACATAAAAGAGAATCGACAACAAAGAGAAAAAGGGTAGGTATGAGAATCACAGTCAACAGCTCTCTTCTCTGTGACTCCCATGCGAACTGTGGAGAATAATCTCTGTGGTTGGCGCAAATTTTATGCATCAGCTGCAATCGACGTGTGTGGTAGTCACCACAGAGGCATTCAGGCATTCAGTCATTCACTCTTACTGCACTCCATATATGAACTGAATAGGAAGAATGCCTAATAACTGGTACAGTGGAAAGTAGCCTCTGCCATGCACCTCGCAGTGATTTGCGGATTGTAGATGTAATGCCTTAAGTAGATGTCATGAGGCATTGTAGCTTGTGATGTGCAACTTACCCAGACTACATTCGTGCAGTATTCCATACTGAGAGTACTTCATGACTTCCGACTTTAACTGTAGGTTCTGACCTTCTCCAAATTTTTTCTTGCACATATCTGTCAGATATTTAGATCTTAAAATAGCTAGAAACTTCTGATTGCTTTAGAAATAATTTAAAAATGTGGGAGTTTCATTACTTAAGGAACTGGAGGTTTGCTGTTTAGTGTCAAATTGCTATAGCTACTTGTCTTGGCTGAGGTTTGTTCTATGGATTATACTAGGACATCTACCATAATATTTTTATCTGCTTGAGCCTTAATACATTTTGTTGTATGGGAATTATATTATCAATTTAAGCTAGATTTTAGCAAACACTTTAGCCACCATATTGCTTGTCTTCTAATCCGATAATATGCCTTTGAAGTTAACAAAGCCTGACACAAACAGATTACATTCCTGCTTTTCTGTCCATCAGCTTTTTGATTATCCATGGCTTTTATTGTATACTGCACAAAATTAGTACAGTTTTTACACAGTCAAGATGACAGGACTCTTATTTTTTTGTTATATCAGATGTAAGGTTTTGGTTAAATACATAACATAGTGATTTGAGCACACATTTCTATTAATAGTTGTAAGGATGATTTCAATCTAATCTGAACCATATTTTATAGGTACAGAGAAACATATTATAATTCTTGTGCTTTTGAACCTTTCCCATTTTCTCAATCTATGTTATAGCTTGCTCAGCAATTTATGTGATGTATTAAATTAAATTTTTGTTTAGGCTATTGTTGTTGAATTTAGAATATTTCTGTTTACAGTTATTGTGCCTATGGAATAATCATGTGCTGACTCAGAATTATCTAGTGTATCAGTGGACTATTCATACTGAACTCCTCCCTCCTTAGTACAGTAATAATCTAATTGTTGTGTGCTGACATAATGAAGCTCTCGTGGTACTTTGATGTGTTGACTTGCTGTTTAGTGTGATTATCCATATATAGGGTGATTATAATCAAAGTTAAACTTTCAAATCATTGTAGAAATAACACCACTGGTACGAATGACATCAAACTGCAATGGAATATTATCAGAGATGGGGAAAACGTATGGCAGAAGAAAAATAAAAAGTTACAAAATGTAGCAATAGCACTGCAAGCATCATAATTTAATAGTGTTCAACCACAAAACAGAAATGAATTGTACATCAATGCTTAAGATGTATTTTTCATACTAAACAAACTGTGCTACACAGTGTACATGGGTGTAAAGGTGTGATACCATTAGTTATGTAAGCCCACCAACCACAGCAGGTTCATATCACATTGAATGACAAAAATTAATATTTAATTGTTCTGAGGCCAAAAACCACATAAAAAGAATCAATCAAATTCAGATCACATCAAATTATTAATTTCTGTGTCATTGGCTCAAAATACGTTCAATATGCTGCCCACTATTTTTCGCAACAAGTTGAAATCAAGAAACAGCATGTTCCACAACTGATCGAACTGTTTCTGGGGTCATGTTGAGAATGTGTTGCACAATACATGACCTCAGTGCACCTACGTTTGCAATCAGAACACTGAACTCAATGTCCCTGAGGTAGCCCCACAGCCAGAAGTCACATGGATTAAGATCAAGTGATCAGGATGGCCAAGATGTAGGGAAATGGCGGCTGATTATTCTAGCTTTTCCAAAATGACGTTTCAGCAATTGCTTAACTGGATTTGCAATGTGTGGAGGTGTGCCATCTTGCATAACAATAATCCCAACCACACATCCAAGCTGTTGGAGAGCTGGAATGATGTGGTTGTGCAAAAGAGACCGACAGCACTTAGCAGTGATGGTACAAGTAACAGGATCAAAAGCACTTCTCTTTGTAAATGATGCTGTAGCCCCACACCACACAGTGTAAGGGTAATTTGTTGATTTGAGTGTGGATTTTCCTTTGCCCATATTTGACAGTTCTGCGTATTGACATATCCTCTCAGATGGAAGTGTGCTTGATCTGTCTACAAAATCTTCCACAGCCCATCTCAAATGGTACCATATTCAAAGGTCTGTCATCCTAGACCTCACTGATGTTGGCACCAATCCTCATTTTTATATTGGTGTCTACAACTGGGAGAATGACAACTGTTTGTCACTGAAGATTGTTCTGCATCCCTGCAAGCAGGAATATGAAGAGTTTCAACCAGATGTATACCTGCTCTCCTTCACTTGGGGAAAAGATGTCAGCTGCCTATAGGGCAACTTCCTTCCATAACAGTGTGATAGAAATGTGACAGATAAGAAGCTCTACCTGCCAAGTAGCGTGCTTGATGCAGTACTGTATGTGTCTCAGCTTTGCTAACATGCCCTTCAGCATTATAATAGCCAGGGTAATGAATAAAAGTTTGGATGCCTATCTACACACATGCATTCTCTGGCACTCTTCAACAGAGTAGTTACTCATGGCACATTATTAAGTATTAATGGACTACTGCTTTAGACTTACTAGAAAGCAGACAGCTTACAAGAAATACAGTGCAAGATACCAGCAGTTGCCTGGCACCTCAAATGTGTAAATTGTTTACCAATTTTTTATGAGGAGTCAGAGAGTAATGTTAGTTTGAACACTCTATACTCATAGCCAGAGAGAGAGAGAGAGAGAGAGAGAGAGAGAGAGAGAGAGAGGGAGAGCTACTCTGTGTCTAAATTAGCATGTAAAATTTCATGCTGAAGATGTAAGCACTTGAACTAATATTGTTAAAGGCCACTAATCCAAGTAATTTTTTTAATTTCTTACATACTTTTACATATTATGTGAACGAAAATAACAGTGTATCCATTGCAACTTGCATCGCATCATTTTAAAATAGGTCAAATATGCACCATTAGTTGTGCTCTATTGTCATAACGTCTTTTCAAAATGTAAGTGAAAATGTGGAAATATTTCACCAATGCAGAAAACGTAAGTTGTGTGGTCAAATGCAAGTAACGTTAATAGGCATTATTGTGGCATTGCTCTTGCATTCTGCCACTATTCCACATGAGGTATAATTCACCTCCTTAAATGTAACAACTGCATTTTTGTGTGTTGGGTGAAAAACTGTAGCAGATTTAATGCTCTTTATATCCATACAGTTGGTGAAAATGGAGTTGTAGCTCCAAACCTCATTTGACAATAATAAATAAGTGATCAATTTGTGAATGTCAGAATACCAACCAACTCAAGACTCACTACATTTGTTTGTTACTGCATGTTCACAAAAATTTTTGTTATGTGATGTCCATAAAGTCGTTCATTCATAACAGTTTGTTGTAAAGTAATAACCTGATTGCATGGTTATCACATCAATATTTTAAATACAAGCAAGTCACTGAAGTGGAGTTTCCAAAAATCTCTAATTTCTTCATGTATGTTCTGGACATTATCATCCACATGTTAAAAATGTACCAGTAAACATCTGATCCCTTAAAGAAGCAAACACACTTGCATAAAACAGCGTCAATAGTCTGATTACTTTAAAAATGAATTATTGTGTTAAATGTTTGACTCCAAGTAGCTGGTGCCCATGCCACACTGCAGTCCACTTACCATCGATTGGAAACCACTGCTCTGCACTGTTCACAACTGCACATACATCATTAGCCTGAATCAGAGAGAGTAATGTATATAGGTCAGTATTTATTGTATGCCCAAACAGTATTCCATCAATACTACCTAATGACTAACCTGGTTCATGATACCCAGCACCAGATGCATGGTGGCTATGTAACGGCTTACAGGGGCAACAAGAATTTGAATTTCAACATTTCATACATATTTTTATATTTAGTCAATATTAAATACCTGTTTTGATCTACTCATTAACAGGTATAATGTTAGGTCAAAGGTTTAACACAGTTTGACTGTAATATGGACGTGATGGTGTTTTCAGTCAGTGTAGCTCATGATTGGCAAATTACACAGATTATATTAATGCAGTGTTTCATACTGAGAAAACTTGGTGACTTCAAACATAAGTTCAAACGTTATATAATTTTTTTTCTTTTTTACCTGCGATTCAGATATTTAACACATTTAAACTGCTGCAAACATCTGATTGCTTTACAAATAATTTAAAAACTTGAGTGTTTGGTTCCTTAAGATATCATAGGTTCACTGTTTAATGTTGATTTGCTATTACTGCTTCTCCAGATGGAGGGTTCTTCTGTGGTTTATATTTTGGCTCCTTTTAATATATTTTAAACATGCACTTGAGTTGTAATACATTTAGTCCCTTGAGAATTACATTACCAATTTAAGCTATGTTTTAGCACACACTTTGGCCACCATATTGCTTGTCTTCTAATCCCATCATATGCCTTTGAAGTTAACAAGGGCCAACAAAATTAGATTACATTCCAGATTTTGTGAATTTCAGACTTCTGACCACTCATGGATTTTATTGTATACAGTATAAACATTTGTTCTATCTTTACACAGTCATGTAGTGTTAGGACTCCTCTTCTTTTGTTATATCGTATGACAGTTTTTACTTAATTACTCAACATTGTGGTTTGAGCGTAGATTTGTGTTGTTAATTGTAATGATGGGTTCAGTGTAATCTGAACGTGATGTGTAAGTACAAAAAAACATATTACTCCTCTGGTGCTTTCAAAGCTTTCCCAATCCTTCACTCTCTGAGTACTTCCTCACCAATTGGTGGGCATTATGTACTGTATTTTGCTATAAATGTTTTGTTTCCATGATTTTGCTTAAATTGTGAATATTTCCATTTCCTTTTAGTTATTGTGCATGTGGAAAAATAACATGCAGGTACCTGGAGTGGCAGTGGTCTATTCATATTGATCTCCCTGCCCCTTAAGTAAAGTAGTAACCCAAGTGTGTGATTACATCATAAAGCTCTCAGGTTGTTTTGATGTGTTGTCTTACTATTCAATGTGATTTTCCATATACTTCCAGATGATACATTATATAATACGATTATTTAATGACTCATGTATTCCAATCTCGTATTAGTGTTATAGACTTCAGAAATATAGTACATAAATGTGTTACTATATTGCTTGATGATTTCATTAAATTGAACCCAAGTAGGCTTAAAGATGGAACTCCTCATGACATTTGAGACATATTCCATTTACTTAAATTGTGGTTTGTGCACTGTTTCTTTTATTATACTTGTGTGGCATATACACATACAGTATATGCACTTTGAACCTATAGTTTGGTCATGGGGTAAATAGTATAAAAATTTTGAAGTACATTCATTGAAAATGATCATTTACTGTCACTCTACGCTATCCACATATATGCTCTTTATCTGTATGATCTACTTTGTATTACCTTGTTGGCTTCTTAAATGAAACATGTGTACCTGACAGACAGTGTATAGTCTGAAGCACTGGATATGTATGTTTGCATTCCTTACATTTTGATTGTGACAATTATTTTTCTTATGTGGAGAAATGTATGACAACTGACAAAATATTTTTCTGCAAATATTAAAAGTACACTTCAACAATAATACACTATTTCATTGTTACATTGCTTTATTTTCAGTTTTGTCAATTATATGGAACTGTGAGGATGGCCAATGACAGAAAGCAGGTGTTATAAGTTTCAGGAAGCAGCAGTGTCATGCATTTCTCAAAGACAATAGTTATCTAACAATTTTAGGCAGACTCTCAGTGCACCTGAATGTCTTTGTGTGAAGACTTAAACACAAAAGTATCTTTGTCTACCATCTGATCATTGTGTATGCTCACCATCTCCTCAAGGGGTGACTCAGATTGTGGGCTTGGATTGACTTCCTCCTCATTCCTTAACTTCTCCTGACATACCACCCTCTCCTGATTGAGGAAGTAACTGTTACAGAAACTTTAGATTTTGCAGTTAAATTTTTCATTTGATACATAAATTTCCTTGTATGAAATTTGTATGTTAATACTGTTGCATCCTGGCAGTGTGCTGAAGAGTTTGTGTAAAATTAGATAATTTTTCATATTTATTTACTTTTCAATAACACTGGGAAATTCATGTGAACATTAGTGCAAAGTACTTTGTGAAAATGGAATTTGTGGTGTGCTTGGAGTACTCACTGTGAAAGAGAAACTCTTTGATATTTGTAATGCATAAGTTTGGTGTCACTGACATTTGTACGATTAAAGTCATTGGAATTTGCTCTTCTTTAAAGGAAACAAATATTTCACATTAATCTTACTGAAATTCATAAGTTAATGTAACTTTTTCAAGCACTGTAATGAAGACAGTTGTAAAAATGTATCTGTATTGGGCATGCTTTGTTAAATGGTAGATACAAAAATTGTCGCACAATTTGCTTGTTAGAAATAACTTACTGTTTATATTATGATGGGATGAAGCAACTTTGTTTCAAGAATAACAACTAATTTTTGGGCTCAGAGAGGTGGTACTGATAGCTAAGTTGTAGCCTGAACGTAGCTTTTGTTGTGTAGATGTACACAACTTCCGATGTGCAATAAAATATAACCTGTAAGAAATGTCTGTAACGGTTTTGTTCTAAAAGTTATATTTATTCAGTAACAGTGCCATTATTGTATAATTAACAACTTGATTCCTTTTCTGTGCACTGATATAAAATTGCAGTTAGATTGCAACTATCACGTACAAAATTTCACAATCCATGGAAATACTCTGTCCTTCATACAACAATGCTCCTTTTTCATCAGGCACTCTCTGACAGTCTTTTAAAATGCCACCACATGACTGACTAAGCTGTTACCTAATTCTGACATTGCTTCCACTTATTTATCAGACTACTATCACCTTACCTGTCAGCCTCCCTTGGCCAACTCTTGATTTTATCGACCCCAATGGTATTAGATTGTGAGGCCGGGTGGTGTCTTTCATATTCTTTCTCTAATCAATCATTGGAAGGGGGGAGGAGGGCATGCTCAGGTGTTGTGAAGCCAGCATTCCTTGTAGAGCAATCACATAATACGAAGCCTAGTCATCCAAGCTTCAGGTTATGTGTTTAAGGCTGATAACATACCCATGTAGAAGTCCCCACACACCTGAAAATAATCATCCTCGAATACGAATGCAAAGTAAGAGGCGGTGAGGTCGGAAAGGGTTATTGTGGGTGTGTAGAGAGCAGTGTTTGTATGATATCACTCTGATTAAGCTCTGGTTTTGTAACAAAATGTGACCACAGTTGGAGATGTTCTTTGCATGAAGTAAGTGGGATGGAAAAATGAGCCTACTGAATAAGAAAGCACCTTTGGTAGAAGGATTGCTGGGTTTGGATGTGATTCCACTGAAAGGCGTTATGAGGTGTTTTGGAATCACGTAATCTCACATTGCTGCCACTACTACATGGACAATACTGGAGTGATGCATATCACTTAGGTGACCTCGATGGTTACTGAATAAATACAGATCAGACAGATCAGACTCCTGTTCTATAATACCAGTGACAGTGTGCAGTAGATGGAGATGACTAATGAAGAACATAATTGTGGCTGCCAGACCTGAAGAGGAGACCAAAGTGAGGAGGAGGAGGATATTAGTGTTTAACGTCCTGTTGACAACGAGGTCATTAGAGACGGAACGCAAGCTCGGGTGAGGAAAGGATGGGGAAGGAAATCGGCCGTGCCCTTTCAAAGGAACCATCCCGGCATTTGCCTGAAGCAATTTAGGGAAATCACGGAAAACCTAAATCAGGATGGCCGGAGACGGGATTGAACCGTCGTCCTCCCGAATGCGAGTCCAGTGTGCTAACCACTGTGCCACCTCGCTCGGTAGACCAAAGTGAAAATGATTACACTATGCTGTGATGGAACACTGCCAAAAGCTACTTCTTCCTGAGGCAGTCTCTCTTCAGTGCACGGCCTCTCAAGTAGGACGATGTGTGAAGGTCTCTGTCCTGGATCTCACAGATGTGTGCACTGTTCCTACTGTTCGTGACTATTACTTTGAAGACAGTGACCGTTTGTTGCTTATGATCATTCTCCATCTCTGCCATCATATGAAGAGTTCCAGCCAGATGCGGACCTGCAGTACTTCACTTGGGGCAAAGGACATCAATTGCATGTAGGGCAACAGCCTTCCATAACATTGGTAGAATTGGCAATTCAAGAGGACTACCTGCCCAACAACATGGTTCACTGGTACTGTACGTGTCTCACGTTCCCTGACGGCCATCAGCATTATAGATGCTGAGGTTGTAAATGGCAGTTAGTCCCAAACTACATGTAGTATATTCTCTGGCACATTTCACTGTAGTAGATGTGACACATCAAGGCATTCTGACGAGTTTTCAGCTGATAGTAATATTTAGTACCAGTGGACTACTACTTACACCTCATCAGAAAGCAGCCAGCTGAAAAGAAATATAGTCAAGATGCAAGCAGCAGCCCGCACCTCAACAGGAAGTGGTTTCGACAGTGACAGTTTAATGGTCAGCAGCTCTTATGTCAGTGAGACACACTTTTCCCCCCTCTCCAAACCCCCTTCCCCTCGACCTTTTCTGTTGCTCATATAGCAATGGAAGCAGCAAATAGCAAACAGCACTGAGTATAAAGTCACTCTGTATTTAAATTAGAATGTAAAGTTTATGCTCAGTGTGTTAGTACATAAACTAAAATTGTTAGTGAATAGTTCTCCAAATAATCTTTTAATGTCACATTTTATTTCTTCAATTATGTGAATGGAAATAAGTGTAAATCGATTATAATCTACATCACATCACTGTAATATTGGTTAAATATGCATTATTAGTATACAGTATAGTCATAAACATTTCAAAAATAGTTTCAGAATGTAAGTCTAAATGTGGAACTATTTCAACAATGCAGAAGACAGAGGAAGTTCTGTGGTCTGATGTATGTAATGTTAGTAGACATAATTCTCCATCTCTTTTGCACTCTGCCATTATCCCAGCTGATGTTAAATTGAAGGAAGTTAACTATACAATTGTATCATTAGATGTAAGGTGAAAAATTGAAACAAATGTAATGCTCATTACATTCACACAGTCAGTGAAAATGGAGATATAGCTCTGAAACTTGTTGTACAATAATTAAAAAATAAATACCTATGAATGACAGCATATTGACTTGATTAATGCTTACTTAATGTTACTATTTCTATTATATTGACAAATATTGTTGTTATGAACAAACAACTTTATGGACATATCATGACAACAGTTTGTTAGAAATTTATAACATGCTTGCATGGTTATCATGTAGATATCGTGAATACAAACAGGTTAATGCAGTGGATTTCCAAACGTGTCTAATTTACTTATGGAAATTTTGTAGCACATGGATGACAAGGTACAAATGTACCAGTAAACTACAGATCCATTAAACAATCAAACTCCCATGTGTGAAGCAGCTTTAACAGACCAATTACTTTAAAATGAGTTTGATTACGTCACAGTGAGTTAGTGTGTTAAACATTTGACTTAAAGTACAACAGCAAACCTTACCTAAACTTTTTCCACTTATGTGCTAAAAGTTAATTGGATTCCATTAAGAGGTCACATTCTCAAATACTGGATAAACAAACCCCAGGTAGCAGCATGCTGTCAGTTACACTTCTTAAAGACAAGTTCACAGTGCCTAAATCTAATACTTGTTTCTTTCTGTTTTAAACTTATAATATATTTCCTAATGTGCAGTTTCAGATTATGAGAGCATTTTAAATTTTCAGAGTTGGTCAATCATTATGTGGAATAACAAAACTAAAAACTGACTAATTCCAGGGGCAGTGATTTTTTTTTAAAAAAATGCTCCAACAGGTCTTTGTTAGTACAGTAATATTTATTCTGAATGCCAAGTCTACCATTACTGGCATTAAAATAATACTCTCATTTTGGATTCTGCACTTCTACACAATTGCAACTGCACTGTGTCTCAATAATGGTATACATGCGGCTAAAGATCAATGTGATACAGTACACTACATCCCACAGTTGGATGTATTTGACATTTGGAGCCCAGTGCTATCTTACATAATCAGCACACTGACATAGGGTGGTCAGATGATGAACTTTCAGTGAGAGGTGTAAGGATGTTACACGAACTTCTTAGATTCTAGTATTTTCTTATTTTCAATATTGCTCTACATTCAGCTTTCAAATGTTCGTGTTTATATTTTGTGTTTAACAAACCTTCAGATTCTCCTTTCCTGGATATGAATTGAATTGTCTGCTTGTGTGCAAAGTTTGTAAGTTACGTCAATCTGTCTACTGTAGGGAGAGAAATTAATTCCTATTTGCAGTATGCAATAACTGTAAATCATCATATGCATCATTGTTAATAGTTTATAGTGGTTGTTGTAATTCAGTGAGCAGCTCATCAAATTTGTCAATCTGATTGAAGGTCACCTGGAATATTTGTATTGACTTGAGTTGGCCCACTAGTAAATCCTGCAACTTCTCATTTGCAGAATTCAGAGCTTCTGGAAAGGAGTGTTTTTCACTGCTGCATCAGTCGTGGTGGGATGTGATTACTGTGAAAAGTGAATGTGTGTTGTGACATAACTTCTGCACTCATTGGATTTTTCCTTTTTTTCTTGTCTTCCAGATAATAGTGATCTGACTGGAAAGTGATTTCTTTGGGTTTACTAAACTTGAACCCAAAATTCATCATCACATGTGATATTACTTCTATGTTATAAATTAATGATACAGGCTAGTGAAGATGCCCATTTTGAAAACGCCTAAATTCACTTTCTCTCCATTTTGTTTCAAGCTGTGTACAATTGCTTGTTACATTCATACAATCATCATTCATACTAATGATAATGTGCATGCCTCAAACTTTTGGAATAGAGAGTGTGATGTTTACTGAAAACCACTATTCTACAAGGTGAGATCAGTTTCATTCTCAGTTACTCAAACACAGTTTGTGGGTGAGAACAGAAAAATTATTGCAAAGTAAACAAAACATGATAAGCAGTTAAGTAAATAGGACATTCTTAAAATTTGTAATCATAGCACCAAAAAAGATGACACAATCTGATTAAAACTTCCATTTCAAATTCCTTATTCCTTTTCCTAAGGAAAGTGAGAAAAACTGCTCTCTTCAATTGTCACAAGTAAAACACCACACAGTTCACTCTGTAATGCAACTAGTTCCTGAGGAAAAGATACTTAAAGCTGTGAGAACTTGAATTTGCTAAAAATTGATGCCCAAAACAAAGACTGTAGTTTTTAATGTCAAACAAAACAGGGTTTGAAATCTCTCTTAAGTGATACCCCTTACGTCCATTATAAACAGAAATACAGGGGTATCCTTCAGGTAGGGTGTGGAACCCTGTTCTGTTTGGTTTTTAATAAGTGTTTGGTATTAGATTTCTGCAAGTTTTCACTGCCGGTGCACTGTCACGCTTAGCACTGGTGGACAGTTAGAGTGGTGCAAGTGTAGTAGACCTAGATAGTGTACAAAGGAGCTGCTATATGCTTTAATTTCTGTTTGAGCAAGTTAGTGTGCCGGATTAATCACCTGAAGATGCTGGCCAGGTGAACCTCTTGGCTGATGTTATGTTCTGGCTGGAGCCTGGTTCTGAATAATAATGATCTAGTAATGCTGGACACGAAAGCAAGATCACATATGAACATAGTATTATATTACATTGTACACAGCTCCTGAGAGCTCACATACAGATACAATACACATCATAGTGTTATGCCAAATGCTTTAGTTGTGTGTGAAAGCTCTTGATGTATGAACTCCAAAGACACTCTGTTCACGTAACTTGCATATAAAAGACTGCCACTAGGTTCTTTCATGTGAGATATTCTTAACACCGCAATCAACATACTTAGTTCCAAAATGCTGATTTCTTGGAGTGTATGAACTAGAGGATTTTTTAGACCTTTGCAGCTGCAGAAGTGGTTCAATGTCATGTTGTGTATTTGTCCAGTGCCACATCAGGTCAGTGAATAAATCACCGAGAGAATTAGCTCATTTCCATGATTATGAAATTCTCATCACTGAAAATATACAAATACTGCTCAATGTCATATGATAATCAGAAATTGTGCAACAATGAAGATTTCCCCACGAACTCCATAGATAACTACTCCAGAGTAGTTGTGCACATCAGATGGAAACTTGCTACTCTCCAGTGAATGTGAGGTATGAGTGAAGGTCGGCAAGATGTGTCAGCTATTAACGTTATTTGTCTGATATGGTAATTGGCTCTCTCTTGCCAGAAGGAGCTGCATTTCCTGTAATTGTCATGATGGTATTGCTTTTACTTGGCAGGAAAGACCCAAGGAGTTTCAGACAGTTAAAGGGTGCCCACAACACTTAATGCATGTAAGATTACTGCACAACTTTTACAACCTTGAAAGATGCCCCAGCTATAGGAAGCAATGGTTAGGCACAAAAGCTCTCCTTCAGTAGTAGACCTTTGTTTTGTAACTAAAAGACATGGCCTATATTTAAGGCACTGTGCTAAAGTAACTGGGATAACTCGGTAATCATTAACTCTTTGTCTTCCTACTGACAGGCTTTTTCCATTTGGACTGCACAGTGCACTGTATATCCCCTGTATTGCTAGGTGACCTGGAGCTTTGATAGCTCTGCTAACAGAAGGGTCTGTAGTGACTGCAGCATGGGAGTTCAGGCTCCAGGTTCTATTTCTGGTGCTGCAGAGTGGAGACCTGTGTCCGTTACATACACTAACCTGTTTGTAGGTACACAGGTACCCTCCATAGAGGAGAATCTAGCTTAGGTAGGGCTATTCCAGCAGAAAGTCTTGCTAATGACTGGAACATCAGACATTGCAGGGAGTGTTGTGGTGTGACACTGTGATTACATTGCAAATGCATGGCACTAAAGATTCTGTGGCCTGTGACCCTTTCCTTTTACTTCTTAGGTTCATTACTCATCTAACCAAATACAAGTGGTGTGACACATATGTTACAATGAAGTGCTGGGTAACTACAAGTTGACTGGTACCAAAAATTATTTTTTGGGGGATGCAATAGTTGCTTAGTTGTAGCTTGCCCAATGCTATTGGTATTTATCAGATAAGATGCAATCCAAAGCTGCTTCTTTCTTCTTGTGAATTTCCATATGGCTTCCAATTAACAATCCTCATTCAGATACCTAATCCTTAATGTTATAGAGCTTCTTTAAAGGCACCCACATTGTATACTTATATCCAGTCTCCATTAATCACTCGTACCTCCATATTTACTACTGGAAAATCCAAATATGTCTTGATGGATTGCAGCACATATTGCATCATCCGTACAATAATATTTTACATGATCTGAGACACCAGAGATCAGACATTGCATACTGTTACATCTGTTAACACATTTTTTTTTAGTTCACTGCTTCTGGCATTTGCTACAGGAGAGGACTACTATATCATAATCTCATGCAATTTTTGTAAAAACTATTTTGTAACTCTGAGTATCTATCACAAAATTCTTTACAGTCAACTAAAAGATGAAAATGAGAATTTCATTCCCTAGCAGTGTTCCATACTGTGCATAAATGAGAGATTTTGAGCATAAAGTAGACTATGTCATTGAGACTGCTCTTGGTGATGAAAAGATTTCCCAGGTGATCAAATAAAGAAAATACCAATCCATTACACCAGCATTCCAAAATATTCTTAGTACTGAATACTGAAAAGCCTGTTGAAGTTATCAGAATCTCAGAATTTAGCTCATTCCATTAAAATATTGTCTACAATACTTGAAGAAAAAACTGGTGTCATCTAAACATTCTACCACATGAACCATTCAATGATGGATTGGAAGCCATCAAAAAGACAGCACTGTAACCCCCTATTGGCTGTAGGTAAGACTAGGAGAAGCACTAGGCTGGTATTGAACATGAGGGCAATTAATAAAATAATAATCGTGCGAGAATCTGAGCAGAAAATTTAGTTCAAGTACAGTGGAGCCAAGGATCAAGTACCTCATTTCCATCAATTTGAGTATGTCGTATTGACAGATAAGTCCAAACAGAGCTCCTGTAAAGTACACTGCTTTTATTTTTGCATGTCATACCTACCCGTTTAGAATGACATCAGTTACTCTAAACGTGAGTGTTGGTGTGTTTATAATAACATTACATGATGTGTTAGGCCCAGAATTACTACAAAGGATTACTTTATATGTGGGTGATTTGTTGAATGCCACACAAATTTTGGAAGTGCACATGTCATTGGTAGAGAATGTTTTAGAATACTTTCAGCAATATGATGTTAAAGGCAATATGAAGGGAAAAAAAAAAATTTCTAGACAGAGAGAGAGAGAGAGATAAAATGAATAAATTTCTTCTGGCACATTATTATGCCTCAATATGTCCTAATTGACAAAACAAAAATACAATGAGTTCATAACTTCCCAGTACACCAAACAGGTGCAGTTAAAAGTATCTTCAGATTTAGCCAATGAACATTGTCATTTTGTCCAAAATCAGTTTTTATATGCAGAACCATTACAAAATTTTGTACGCAGACTGATCCCTTAGATTGGGTCTGAAGTAATCCAGTCTGCTTTTAATAAGATCAAAGATGCACTAGCAAATAAACAGTTGGTGTACCATATGAATGTCCCAGGATTTTTGCTTGACAACTGATGCTTCATTTACCAGGTTCAGTGCTTCTCTCTTCCAAATCAGGGGTTTAGATGGTAGATGAAGTGTCTGTACACTGTTGTTGTTGTTGTTGTCTTCAGTCCTGAGACTGGTTTGATGCAGCTCTCCATGCTACCCTATCCTGTGCAAGTCTCTTCATCTCCCAGTACCTACTGCAACCTACATCCTTCTGAATCTGCTTAGTGTATTCATCTCTTGGTCTCCCTCTACGATTTTTACCCTCCACGCTGCCCTCCAATGCTAAATTGGTGATCCCTTGATGCCTCAGAATATGTCCTACCAACCGGTCTCTTCTTCTCGTCAAGTTGTGCCAGAGACTCCTCTTCTCCCCAATTCTATTCAATACTTCCTCATTAGTAATGTGATCTACCGTTTCACTTCCATACATGGCTACACTCCACACAAATACTTTTAGAAATGACTTCCTGACACTTAAATCTATACTCGATGTTAACAAATTTCTCTTCTTCAGAAACACTTTCCTTGCCATTGCCAGTCTACATTTTATATCTTCTCTACTTACCCTGTCCTAATGGGCCTACACAGCCACTGAATGTGAAGTTGTCACAATTATGCATCCTTTCAGGAAATTCCACCACTATTTTGTTGATAACTACACCTAAGTATATTGTGGTTGCCAACCTTTAAGCTTTCTTCTCAATTGCAAATTAGTGTATGCAAAAGTGGTTCACTTCAGTAATACAATTTAAAAATAGTTTGTCATGGAACAGAACAATGTAGTAACTGACACATTACCATGTTTACCTGAAGAAATATCCAGTAACTTTTGCTCTGAGGGATGATGTTCTAAATATAATGTCTTTCTGGTGCATGATAACACTTATTGTCTGTGTTTCATGTCAGCAGCAATGTGTGTCATCTCCAAGACAGGAATCCTAGGTGGAGAGAAATCAGAATACAATCTGCACTTGACCACCTGAGGCACTAGTTAGATACTATGTTCTTCACAACAATGTATTATTTTGTTGTTGTTTTACCCAGTATAACTGGTGTAATTGCATTCCAGAGGACAGCCTGGAGAACCTAATCTTGTACATCCATTAAGCACTGGGGATCCTGAAGTGGTTAAATGTGCTGAGAAAGTCAATGGCTATTGCTATTTTCCTTACCTGTAAAAGAGAGTAAAATGGATTATCCACAAACACCTACTCTGTCAAAGTGTGAAACCTCCAAACTATGGCTCTGAAGGTGAGCTCCACCCAGTCTGGGTGGAAGAAGAGATTTAGGTGACAATATCTCATGCTGTAGAGTTTGCTTTCCAGTTATGGTCCTCTGAGGCTGTGCACATTAAATCACCCACTATATGCACAGGCACTCATATTAAGCTAAAGTTTAGGAGCACTGTGCTGCCACAAAAAGCTGAACACAGGTTGTAAGTCAGCTGGAGTGAGACGTGGGCTGCCAGATTCACTTGAAGGACACAGATCTCTAGTGTGCCTGGTGAACTGAAGAGATCAACAATGAAAAGCTACAGTTTATTATCTAGAAAAATGTAGTTCAGTATAGAGGTCTAGTGGGTACAGGTAGTACATATACATAATAAAGATGGGATGGCAGGCATGATTGTGGAATGAGGACAGAGTAGCATGTTCTGTTTCCCACAACCTACATGAATGCATTTGAAATGTCAGATGAGGAATCATAATTCAGGTCTTAGATATGGTAGCCAGGTAAGCTTGCAGCTCAGTAATATCACAGACAAAAAATTTAGAGCAGCCAGCTACTAGTCAGACTTGGGACAAACTATGTGATACGAGATTTAAAACTTTCATGGCTTTGTTGATATTTTCCATTGTAAGTGGCCACGATTTCTTTTTTATATATGAAAAGTGGTCAAAACACTTCATCATAAATTTTAGTATTTCTATCAAACAAAGATTTGATAGATTCATCCACATTAGTCCATGTTGATGTAATTCAATAACTGAAGTAAAAAACATAAGTAGTTTATCAGATGATAGCGAAAATCAAAATATCCTGATTCCCAACACTAAAATGATATGGACACTTGCAAAAAACATAAAAATCTATGTGGACACTACATGTTTCCTTGTTAGAGTTGTGGAGCATTTCAGTAGCAGTGCTATCATGTATAAACACTGCTGTGTTTCAGTCTTCCATATAAATCTGACCAATAACAAAATCTCTAACCTTGGCTATGGTGTACAAAACAAGATGTTTCTGTAAAGGATAACAGTTCAGGGCTGTAAGAGTTTAGATTAGTGAGGTTTCCCGCTTTAGGCCTAACAGTGTCCTGCAGTTGTAACTAAGTGAAGGCAGCAACTTCTAAGCAGTCAGTGTATTAATTACATGTCACAAAGTACAATCAGTAGGTCTATAATAACTGTTCCGTATTCAGTGTCATTCTGCTTCAGATTACTTTTGCTCTGATGTGTTACCTTCTTTAGAACAGCCTGAATCTTTTGAAGTGTGTAGATTGTTGTCTTTTATGGATCACACCCACAGATATCTATTATGAGGTTTGATGTAAGAAAAAGAAAGATTAATTTCTACATCTACATCCATCTACATCCATACTCCGCAAGTCACCTGACGGTGTGTGGCGGAGGGTACCCTGAGTACCTCTATTGGTTCTCCCTTCTATTCCAGTCTCGTATTGTTAGTGGAAAGAAGGATTGTTGGTATGCTTCTGTGTGGGCTCTAATCTCTCTGATTTTATCCTCATGGACTCTTTGCGAGATATACATAGGAGGGAGCAATATACTGCTTGACTCTTCAGTGAAGGTATGTTGTCAAAACTTTAACAAAAGCCCGTACCGAGCTACTGAGCATCTCTCCTGCAGAGTCTTCCACTGGAGTTTATCTATCATCTCCATAACGCTTTTGCGATTACTAAATGATCCTGTAATGAAGCGCGCTGCTCTCTGTTGGATCTTCTCTATCTCTTCTATCAACCCTATCTGGTATGGATCCCACACAGCTGAGCAGTATTCAAGCAGTGGGCGAGCAAGCGTACTGTAACCTACTACCTTTGTTTTCAGATTGCATTTCCTTAGGATTCTTCCAATGAATCTCAGTCTGGCATCTGCTTTACCAACGATCAACTTTATATGATCATTCCATTTTAAATCATTCCTAATGCATACTCCCAGATAATTTATGGAATTAACTGCTTCCAGTTGCTGACCTGCTATTTTGTAGCTAAATGATAAGGGATCTATCTTTCTGTGTATTCGTAGCTCATTAAACTTGTCTACATTGAGATTGAATTGCCATTCCCTGCACCATGTGTCAATTCGCTGCAGATCCTCCTGCATTTCAGTACAATTTTCCATTGTTACAGTACTTGGGCACAGGCAGCTTCAATGATTTTGTGCTGCCTTCTTGCAACCTGTGATTCTGTTCCTTCTCTTGCCACATAAAACAGGTAGCTTCATGTTTCTATCTCGGTGTGCATATGTAAATCTCCACTAGAACGCACATGCTGCAAAAATATCTGTAGCTAAAAATCTTGAGACATTATATCTTTGTGTGTGCCTGTGCACAACAAATCAGTTACCCACAGGTGAGTCACTGCCTGTCTTCAGTTTTTGTTGTTATGTTATTGTAATTGGTAAATGGTTGCACAATTGTGTTGGTGGCTAGTGCAGGTAGAGGAGACACAAGGATGATAACTGCTTTCAAATAATCGAGGTGTCAGTATTTTATGTTGGAAGTGAGGGACCACTTGAAGTCCGATTAATATGTAGGACAAAAATCCCCAGGGAATCCAAAATGAAGAAGATTAATATGTGTCAGAAGGTGTAAGCCTACAACTGTATGAAATCTTGCAGTTGGAATTAGTCCTTCACTGTTAAATTTGGTTGATCCCATGTGGCTCCCCTGGAAATATCATGTAATGTACAGTTGTTTCGTCAGTTGAAATAGAAAGCTTGGTATAATGTGTGACCTGTGATTAGCAAAAGTCAGAAACTGATGACACACAGTTTCACAGTGGCTGAGGATCCTGCAATTTAAAAAATGCTCTAGAAGTAACAATTGACCCCTACCAAATTCCAAAAGCCTGATGTGCCTTTTTAGACTACAAAGAATGATCTCATGCCACATGTGATGGTCATATTATTCTTTCAAAAGTACCCTGCTACTTAAATGGAAGCTTTTACACATTGCAGTGTACAGTTTTGTAATATGTCTGTGTTGTGGGGACATTAGCTGGTGGCAATTAATGCAGATAATCTGTCCTCATTATGTAGCTCTAATTGCAAAAGTACTTTTGTAACGTTCTCTTACCTAAATCTGATGTCGTTATTTCCTCTAAACATAGTTGGCTGTGAATTACATGTTGAGATTGTCAGACAATTTCTTCCATAAGCAAAAGCTCATAGTTTATAAATTTTTGGTTTGAAATTACTGTATGTTCAATCTCAGAAATGTCTGAGAAGGATTTTTAAGTATTTTTTAAATTATTATACTTGGAAACAATTACAAATAAGTGTATTGTTCAAATTTTGTAGCAGTATAGGCTAAGTAAAATCCTTCTAATGCAGATGACAAATTGATGTGTTATGTAGGTACTGTGCATGAAAACTGCCAGCAGTGAATAGGCTAAACAGACAGATGCGTCTCAATAATGTTCAGTTTCAGAAAATTATCTTACCATAAAAGATGCTTGTTAGTTATGTCTACGATAAGACAGGCCATGTTTCCAGGAGAATAAAGCATGGGGAAAATGTCTTGCATATCCAGTTTCTTCTACACCATTGAATACAGTTGCATTCATCTTATCCCAACAGTATGTTCTTTTATACATAGTGTGTTATAAATTTCTGTGCGTGTTTCAGAGTTGTGCTTACATATAGCTCCTTCCACACCTGCATCCCTAACAGTTTTTTTTTTTAAATCACTGATTGTTTCCCTACTAGGAACTGATATGTGGATTATGCTGATTTAGGTACCCCCAAGTGTTCCAGAGGTATGACTAGTGTGTATCTGCATTATCTGTTAAGCCCTCTGACTCTTGATCAGTCTTGTAGAAAAGCTGTAAACTTATTTACAGAAATTGTGCAAATGATGTACACTATACAGTTTTATACTAACATGACTTTTTTCCATATTTATTACCACCAGAAAATACTATGCACGTCAAATGCTTCTATGCAAGTAAATTTGCTCACCAATCAGCCTGCCTCTCTCTCCTATGACAGAGTACCACAGTAGCAAATGCAATCACTGTCTGAAGTTACAGTAATTCCTAGATGCAATATTTTCAGTATAGTTTGACAAAAACTAACATTCCTTGTGTAGCAAATGCTCACAGCAGTTCCAAAACATATGTTTATTAGATACATAGTGTAAGGTGCTTTGTCAATGGCCACATCTATACCAGTGTAATTGGGCAGTTTTAACAGGCACTGAACTCCACTGCTGGTCTTTCTGCTGGGTGTGAGGAAGATGATGGGAATGTGTCCATGGATGTCTCCTGGTGTCAAAATAGCAACATTTATTAATAAACAGCAATATATTGGTTGTGGGCACTTTAGGCGAGTGTTGCTTCCATTCGTAATATTTTTGGTGGTGACAGAGGTGACTGGTGGATGTTCACACACGCGCCTGCTGCTGCATCTGTAATTGCATTGGCATAACTTGAATCTGCTGCATTCCCAGTGGCACTCCAGCCTTCCAGGACATTTTGCTGCAACTGGAACCACTCACTGTGGGACTCAGTCGTGCTGGCAACTGGGAGGTGTGGCAGGACAGATCAGTGCCCTGTCTCAGCAGACATCCCCAGCACCGACACTCTGGTGTGAATGGGTCAGGGTCCCTGGCCCTGCCCCAGTCTTGGTATTCAAGCCAGCAGCATCCAGGATAATGCCGACAGTGCATTATCACAAAGCACCCCAAGCAATGGCTCCAAAGACAGTGTCCGAAGATAATTAAGGCAGGATAGTTATGGCAGTGGAGTCACTCTGGCACCTCCTGGGAAACTATCTGCATTATGACAGTGACTATTACAATGATTGTGATTGCAGTTACAACTCTGAGTGACACAGAGCCATGTTACTTACCACCACCACCAGTTCAAACACCTCAAGACTGATGATGTTGATAAGTGGGCTGCCGGTCCTTAAATGTGCCTTTCTTTTGCTGGTCTGCTGTTTTTCTTTCCCAGTAGGCCAGGGGAATATTCTGGTGTTGCTCAGCTGGTCTGTCTGATCCAATTACTGCCTCAATGTCAGTGCCCTGGCTTGCAGTGAGCTGCTTCTTGTCATGTCTTCTCCTGTATGGTGAACTGGCTGTTGACACAACATTATCCTGTGTTACTGTACTCGGCACTCCACCGACCCATTATGCCACAGTATCATAGCACTGAACTGCACAACTGAGTGTAACACACACAAATTCAGGCTCCTAATACTCCTTCACTTTTTAACTATCTTTATTATTCCAAATTCCTAGCTTTAACTAATTTAATCACTCTCATCTTTCAACACACTATAGTTTGTTCAGTCCCCAATCCAAATATTGTAGTGCTTTCAGTTTGAGAGTAAACAGGAGTAGAAGTCAACTTCCTCATAAGTGTGGTGAACTCACCTCTAGGTTTTTAATATGGGAATATGTAAAGCGTATTGTATACTCTTTACCAATAAGAACAGTAGTTGGGTTTTTCAAGTGAAGGTGTGCATTTTCATAAACTTGTTCTATAGTGAAAAATTATACTCTTTGCAAGAATAATGTGTTGCTAATGCTTTATCAGGAATGATGATATTATTAGGTTTATATTTCAATATACTGAAAGCATATGAAGACTGATCAATTTGTAATACAGAATGGGCTTATCGTTGTTTTTTGAAAATGTTTTCATGGGATACATCTTATCCGTGGAACATGATTCCACACATTTGCCACAACACTCAAATCAAGTATTACCAAGGCACCACTTGATTTTCATCTGTAGGATGATTCTTCCTCTATGGACCACCTTACTTCATTCAGATATATTTATTTAGCACAAACTGAACAGTCAACCAACAGCTTGAATGTATCTTTATCAACAACAAAATTTAGTTCTACGCCCTTTCTGAGACATCACATTTATTGTATGGATAATTGTTCATGCAATAACATTACAGTACATAAATTTAACAAGATATCAGTCCTACTGGCACAACATTCATGTTCTTTAATTTAAATGTTTCATAATTAAAACTACTTTATTTCTACATGAGATGCTGTCTTGGTTATCAACGAATTCCATTATTATAACATGAAACACAATATTTTTTAACATTAATAGTGTTCCTAACAAGCCTAATCACACATAGTTTGATGCTGGGATCAAACCCAATGTAAAATAATCTCCACTAAACATTAACATTTCATTACATTAATGAAGTGTTCATAATGGGGTTATGTGGTAACTGTTTCAAATAATAGCAACTCAGCACTGTGTTATACAATACCTAGTAGGTGATACATGTACTTTGAATTAATATAAATTTTGATAGAAGCTGTTTTTCTTGTAGAATTCCAGAAATTTCTTTTGAGCTGGCTTATGTTGGAGTGTGACAAACTAACTTTGACACTGCTTTTCCCTGGCATTCACCCACTGGTTGTTAGGAGAATGTCATCTTTAACAAATCAATAACAGCAAGAAATCTGGCACCTCCCTTGTGCCTGATTTACAATGCAACACAATGTCTAGAGAACAACCTCATGTTAACAACTACAGCAGATTGATAGCAGCAGTGGATCAGTAAGAGAAATAAGTCACTGAAAGCATGGGGATGGCAATGGGAACCTTGGTCTCCATTTACTTATCTCACGATGGTGGTCATGTTGTGCATGCATCAGATTGTAGAACACATGCCACACGTTAGCTTCGTGCCACAGTAAACAGCAACAGGTTCCTGGAAGCTCAGAGGCCTGTACATTCATATTACACTGGCTTGAAAAATATAAGGACAAAAGCAACTTTTGCATGGTGTCACAGCCAAATAACATAGCTCAGAGAAACTGTACATACAAATAAGTATTTCAATATTCTACAGAAGGCAACTGAAAGAGAAACTGACAAACAGAAATGATGCTTTCGTTCAAAGAAAATAAGTACAGTGAAGTGGCCATGATTTATGAACATCCTCTGGCTTACAAAAGACAGAACATGGTTCTTAATAGGGTGTGTGATCAAGAATGACAATGCATGATCTGCAATGTGCACCCATTTTGGCACAAGGTTGGTAAAGAGTTCCTGTGTACAGTGATCCATTCCTCCTCCAGTGCAGCTAACAATAGCTAGATGCTCATTGGTGCACGTGGCCATGCTGCAACGCATCTCCCCAACATGTTCGATAGGGCCTAAGTCAGGGGAACATGCAGGATAGTCCGTTCGTCAAGATATCCTTGCATTCCAAGATCTCCACATGCACTGTTCAGTGCAGTGAGGCATTGCCATCCATGAAAATGAAGTCACAGACGAATGCACTCCTGAAAAAGCAAACATTGGGAAGAAGTACTGTGTCGCAGTGGTGTTGTCTGGTCAGTATACTGTGTTCAAAGATTTGAAGGCAGTATGCCCTTGCAACATTGTGCCTCTTACATCATGACAACTAGACTACCAAAATGATGATGTCAGGCAATGTTGGTGAGATGCATTAGTGCTCTCACCAAGAGGTCACATATATTGCATACAGGAACATTGTCGAACACGATCGATTTGGTGGTTGAGGTTTTAGAGCGTCGACAGTGATAATGTTGCATGGGCATATTGCCTGTTAATCATTGAACACAGTTCACTTACAGGTCAACATCTTTGTGCCACTACTCCTTTCCAAGAGTGCATTTGGCCCTGACTTCATTTTTATGGAAGACACTGCAGGACTGCATCTAACAGCACAGGTGCAAGAGCTGTAGGTGTGAGAAGATATTTGACCAGTGAGATAGCTTGCCCATTCCCCTGCTTTAATTCCCATGTAGCATGGGTGGATGTGTTGGGGAGACATACTGCAGCGCATTCACATGCACAGTCAACTGTCCTGCAATTATCGATAATGCTGATGAATGGAAAGCCCTACCATAAGAACTACATACCAAATGTGGGGGCAGAATGCCACCACATTGCAGAGCACACATTGCCATCCGTGGTGATCACAAGAGACGCGTGCAGCCTATTGTCATTTCTAAGAGTTCTGCTTGATTCTGAAAAATTCCTTTTCTTAAGATAACACATTTAATCTCCAACTAAAGTCTATAATTTTACCTCATAACTGAACAGACACTTTACACCGTAATGAGAATACAAGACTGATTCTTTAACTTAACAACTTTCTCTTGCTCCTCCTTTTTTCTTGGGGGGGGGGGGGGGGGGGGGGCAGCGGGATGCACTGTCAATACCACACTGACTCCCAAGAGGAAGAAAAAAAATTACATCACCAAAGATTATAAGCTATGGAATAAGCTACATGCAAAGAAAAAACAGTTAATTACTGGTATCTACAAAAACTGTTTTTGCCTTTCTCTTATCCTACAAAATATGGCTAGTGTGTGAAAGTGCCCACCACCATCCCACAGAATCTGGGCTGAGGTAGAAAATAATCTGTAGCATACCCTGTAATCTAAGATACGTTGGTATGTGGCAATCTGTTCGTGCATCTGAAAAGAGAATACCCCATAAATCAGTCTTTTAATTAGATTGCATTCAAAGTTTCCTCCTGTGAATGTACAAACCATTATGATTACAACAAAATATGCTGTAAGTGTGTTCCTTTACCTGCCATAGGCCTAGACAAAGAAATAGGATATGTGGTAAGCATTTTCATGCAGCAAAGCAACTTACACAATATTAACAATGGAATGGCATCCATCATAAGCATGTTCTTAAATAAACTAACAGATAACTGTTAAAGATACATGCACAACATTACAGTACATCATATTATATTGACTACTTTTCTTGCCTGTCCTTTGTACACTCATGTGTTTTCATGTGTTTTGAGAGTCATCACAAATCTGACACTTGCAGTCAGTGGTAAATGCATTTTCCATAAGTTATGACTTTGGGCAAAAATCTTTCCAAAACATTATTCATTTGATATTTAATTATACCCTGTGAGCCAGGATAATCTATAAAATATGCCACTCATAACAGAATGGTTTCACTGGCTGATTGTAACTTCAGTTGTCATTGGATAACAGTGAAATTGAGCAAATATCTTTGGAGTGGAATGCATTTTAGTCCGATGAAATAAGCACCCATACCATCTGCAATCCTTTCACAACTGTAGTTCTGGCTGACTCTAGCATTCACTGCTGCAATCACTCAAAGTTTATTGTTACTGCTGGTGTATCTAATGAATTTACAAGAATTGTGTGTGTACATTACTATACATTAAACTACATCCAACAAAAGAAAATAAGAAAATTTGAGTGCAGAAAACTACACTGAAACTTCATAGTTACAAAACTTGGTTTGAGGACTGAAGCACTTAAAAATCTCTCCATTAGGGTGCATAAACAGTGGAAATAATCAACTCTGTCCATTCACTGGGGCCCCTGTAAGGATCACAGGTTAATGTTTTGAGTACTCTTTATTGGATTCCCTTCCATGTGATGGTGGACAGTTTTCAAATTCAAGAGTGAGGAATGTCCATGGTGCACTGTTATATTTATGACTCGGAGCCATCTTTGTAATCATATGATGTAATTGTTCCTACAAAGCACTTCTCATAGCTGGTTAATGCGATAAATATTAACAAGCTGACAGTAAAATATTAGTCCAAATTGTAAAATCTGGGAATCTAATAACTTTTCCCCTGCATTTTTTTCTGTTGGTCCTATCATAATCATTATCCTCCCCCTTCTCCTACCATTAAGAGTTTTGACTTTCCAACAACTACCACAGGTTTCAACATCAATTTTCAAAATTATTCACATGGAAACAAAATTGTGTTGTTTCTCATGTTTAACCTGTAGGGTAATGCATAACAAAACTGTTTTGCACTCTAAATGCCTTTGGGTTCAGTTAGAAAAAGATTTGGCATTTTTAGGTCTGCTTTCAAAATGGTTTCACAATGTTTCATCACCTGAGTGATGGGGAGTGTGTTGTAGCTGGAGCAAATCTTTTCTGGCTGGGGTTTCGGTCAAGTGAAAGATTTTTAGAATCATACCAAGGAATGTAGAGTAGAATCTGCCATAGGCTGCTTTGGTCATTTTTGACTGTTTTTTCTTGTTTTGAGTCATGGGTGCAGCTTTTGTAAATGTGAAGTAATATACTTATCCCAAACAGCTGTAAAGTATTTTACATCATTTAAATAACTTGTTCATTCTTCAGTTACAGAGATATAAGGTGAGTAAAATCAACATTTTTTTGAAATGTATCACATAAAACATGGACTCATCTGTCCACATGTCATCAGTCATGGAAGATCTTGTACATTGAAACAGGAGGTGTTCTTGTACCTTGGTGATATTTGCCAACTAAGTTTCTTTAACATTTCAATAATTTTCCTTCTTGAAAATGGAGATTTGTTTTCGAAGCATAGCAGGTATTTCAACATATTTTTGACTTGTAACTGATTTTTGATATATTAATTCATAAAATGACATTGCTTACTTATAATTGGAGTATTGCAGATTGATAATGTAACACGGATCACCAAATACAATACTGATGTAATTTTCCCAAATATTACACTTTTAAATTTTGATAGAATATTTGCCCTCAAAAGGCAAAGGTCCAGAACTCAATTCATCAAACAGTTTTAACCTGCTAGGAAGTTTCATATCAGCACACACTTTGCTGTAGAGCAAAAAATATGTTCTATTGTAGTTTGATAAAGTTTCCGAATTTGTAAATTCTGAAAAAATTTTGTCAAAATATAATTTCCAAGTGTTCATCCAATGCAATAATTTCATTTAATTGGTTTGGCTTAAAACATTGACATTCACTTATGTGCTTTTGCAAATGAAATCGAATGTGTAAATTCTGAAAAAATTTTGTCAAAATATAATGTCCAAGTGTTCATCCAATGCAATAATTTCATTTAATTGGTTTGGCTTAAAACATTGACATTCACTTATGTGCTTTTGCAAATGAAATCGAATGTGGATGAAGGTATCACAGAAAGAAAATCAGGATCTAATTGTGAATAAAATGACAATGGTAGGCTTGATATAGATACTAAATTTGGTTTCCTGGAAGAAAAAAATTGTGAGCATGATTTGCAAGATTAATTCCTCCTACTTCTGCAGAAACAGCATAGATTGATTGAGATCTCCATCTGACCTGCACGGCTGGAGGTACATCTACATACTCAACAAGCCACTGCACAGTGCTTCGTGGAGGGTACATTATACCACTACTAGTAGTTCCATTTTCTGTTCCAGTCTAAGATAGAGAGAGTGGAAAACAAATGATATATTTCTCCAAATCTGTCCTAAATACTCAAATATTGTGTCATGGTCCCTATATGAAATATTTTTTGGCAGCAGTAGGATAGTTCTGCAGTCAGCTTCAAATGCCAATTCTCTTAACTGTCATGTTCTTAGAAATGCATGTCTTCTTTCCTCCAGGGATTCCCATTTGAGTTCCCACAGCATGCCCATAACACTTGCATGCTGATGAAACCTGCTAGTAACAAATCTAGCACCCCGCCTCTGAATTTCTTTAATGTCTTACTTCAGTCTGACCTGGTGGAAATCCCATTCCCTCGAACAGTACTAAAGTGCAGGTAACACTAGAGTGCTATATGCAGTCTTCTTTACAGATGAACCATACTTTCTTGATTGCTCCCAATAATACAAAGCTGACCATTTGCCTTCTCTATCGCTATCTTCATAGGTACTGTGGGATGCTTGGACTTGCAAAGTCTGGTCCCATTTGACGAGAACAGGAAGTAACCTTTTCATAGTAACAGCATTCTCGTTTTTCATGCTTTTTAGTTAAATATCTGATGTTACAAACCTCTGGAACATGAAGTAATGAAAAATACTATGTCAAAAAATTGTTACTATTAAGGTGCATTTATAAACATAAAAAATTAAAAACAGCACACATGCAATGTATTCTACAGGGCATTTATTACGGGTTGTCTGTATGTTGGGGTGCAACTTACAACAGCTATGGTGACAGAGACCATACTGGATTTCAGTTACTTGTTTCAGATGGTGAGAGGATTGTGTGTGACATCATTCTGAACTGTCTCTTTCTCAGAAATAAACATGTGAAATCTGTTTTAAGAAACCTTTATTTGTGTAGGAGTTATGACCTGTTAAAATTTGGGACACTTGGCAAAGCCGGTATTGCAGTATGTGCTCAATAAGACCACCATTGTGCCAAACCTTTCTTGCCAGTCATGCTGCACACATCACCAGATCTGTGGGTCCAGCTGTGAGACCAGGGCACCATGGTGGCCTTCGGATAAAATGCCTCCTATGTATCCTGTGACCTACAAACTGTTTTAGCCAAAAACAGTCTGACTTCAGTGGCATATTGGGGAGGTACACAGTCTTATTGGAAGGTGGTTGGGGTATCGTCCTCTGATTCATCAGTGTTGGAAGCACATAACCATGGAACATATTAAGATACCTCACCCCATTCAAGGTTCCGCCAATAAACACTGGACCCATGATTTTTGTCCCAAATCCCACATAAAATCATCAATTTTTCACCACCAGCACTTTTCAAGAGGTCCATGCAATAGGGAGTTTGCATCTGACAAGTAAAAAAATTTTCTTCTCCTTGTAACTAAAAATTAACTTTGTCACTGAAAAGCACCTGTCAAATGAAGTTCGGATTTCTATCACACTGATCAAAAGCCTATTCTACAAATTGCACCCGCCAATCAGGGTCACCCTCAGATCTGGTACTGAGACTGTAGCTTATCTGGTGTCAAAGTTTTAAGCTGCATGTGTTGCAAACACACCAATGGCACCTGTATATTTCTGACAGCCGGTTCATGCTGTGACTTGGACTATCCACAAATGGTGTCAAAATTTCTGTTACCGTCTCTTCATCAGTGGTTGTTCTTGGATGTTCAATGCATGGCTTGTCAAGTAACTTGGACACTGTCCTGTGTGAAACACCATTTCTCTTAGGATGCTGGGCATTGAAGAAGTCAGCAACAATAATTCTGATACTTCATCCACCTCTCATTAACAAAATTTCACAATGACACACAGTAGGGACACAATGAATCACCTGCAACAAAAAGCAGTATTGACCACCTCCTAGCAGTTTCAAACTTGAACAGGCCGTAACTCCTAGACACAGAGACAGCTGAAGAGAGACTTCACATGTGTGTTCTTGATAAAGGGGCATTTCAAAATGATGTGCTACATGAATGAAACCCTCAATACTAGGTACCCACACACAACTCTGAAACCTGATACTGCATATTTCACTTGGACTCTATGGCAGAAAAAAAGGAAACTCACAGTGGCTGAAACCAACACACTGAACCATCAAATCCATGTTAGATAGGGTAAGAGAATGTTTGCATAATGAAGTCCACAGTAAAACAAATGAAAACTCTCGCACTTACAAGGGGAGGCCGCCAATTGTAAAATTCAGATTCGATTCATACTGCGCATAATAAAAGCTCATGGCTAGAGGTGTAATGTGGCAAAGCACCACGATGCACTTCTCAGCTGTTGTCGAGAAAATTGACAGTTAAAAGAAACCATTGCGGGGAAATACTCTCTATGATTAATAATTTTCTACAGCGTTGTGGCGCAGCGGTAAGCGCTCGGGTTCGTAATTGTCTTCATAATGTTTACCACATATAGTTAACGGATATTCCAAAATTAATATGTTTAGTGAAAGTCAAACGTTCAAATTAGAATAGAGACCCCATGAACACACATTTGCTGTGGCAGGTATGAAATATAAACTCCATTGTTACACTTGAAGGACAGATGTTGAATGGGCCAAAACGAGCCGCCGCATAACAGCGTAGTTGCCTGCTAACTTCAAAAGAAGGTAGATGCGGTCCCTAGCGCAACTTATAACATTGTTGAAAATCAGTGCGTATGTGAGAGCTTTGGTACACCCTGTTAAACAAACGGAAAAATGGAAGCGGTACAATTGAAGAGCGATCCGGGCCCTTCGCATGATAGTGATGTGATCAAAAAAGATTCTATACACAGTGAAGTGGCGAAACAACAATTGAAAGATGTGTTGGTGTATTTTGAAAGCCTCTTTCATAACAGTAATCGCATCGCAGCAGAACCGTCATCATCAATCAATGAAGAAGCCATGGTAATTGGGGAAGAAATGTTCCAGAATACGCTGCAAATGCTCGCCAAAAAAACCCTCGTTCATGATGAGGGGTGCTCTCGTTTGACAAATATGTGCTATTTATCCAGGTGGGAAGAGCAAATCAAACGTGGCGGTAGCAAATTTGATAAATATTGTACCATCGATTCATGGGTGCATGATTGCTTCATAGAAGCTCGACAAAACTTCCAGCAAGTTACTACCAGAAACCTGCAGCTGTGGGCCTTGGGCGCTGCAAGTCAGTTCCCAGATTTCAGCTTCAAAGCTTCAAAAACATGGGTCACCAAATTTAAAAATAAGCATGGGATTCGGCAACGGAAAATCACAAAATTTGTTTCCCGGAAAGAGACGGCTACCCAAAACGAAATTTTGGCCGCAGCGGACACATTTTGGATCCAGGCGCGAACGTTGATAACTAACTTCAACAAAGATTTAATAATTAATACTGATCAAACATGTACGTAAAGAGCTGTTCACAAATGTCATATGACATGATGATAGAATATGATAATCTGATATATGATAGACAACACAGATTTCGTATATTTCTTATATAAACGATAATTTTATATTTTGTTTGTCAGGGTGCCAGTACCAGTCCACGTTCAACAGAACTCTCGCCGAAAAAGGGTCAAAGGCTGTCCTGGTAGCCTGAGACGACATGAACAAGGTGACGCATTCGTATACGGAAAAATATTCGATCACGATGTCTGGGCGAGTCTTGCCTCTTGTTTTCATGTGCCTCCAAGAGTCCACAGGTACATTTGGACCCAGAGTACAGAAGACAGTCGACGAGTATGCCAAGAAGTATACCAATGTTGTTATTACATCCTCCAAATCCGGTAAACTAACAACAGGTTTGTTCATGGACTTCTTGCGTAATGCTTTGCAACCATACGTACAAAAGAAAGAATTTCTCCTTCTGATCGACTATTGGGGTGGGCAAACGAACCTGGCACTATACGATGAGATGTTCCTGGATGATAAGAAGCACTATAAAAGTCATTCCTCCAAAGTGCACTCCTCTCGTCCAACTGTGTGACGTGTATTTTTACCGACAGATAAAAAATTTTATCAAGTGCCTTCAAAATTGTGCTTTTTTAATCGAGCAAAACCGTGACATCAACTCCAGAGACGATTCTATAAAAATCCAATCCATCGTCCACCACCAATTGTCTTCTCCGATTTTTTCCGATATGATACGATACGCATGGTATGCATCAAACCTGACGAACGATAGAACAGTTTTTCATAATGTCAATCAGGTGTGTTCCCCAACAGATAATTTTAAAAAAAAATTGTTCTTGTAAAAACGTATCGTTTATCAGATGTGATCGATGGCGTACTGTTTTCTGCTTTCCATGTTTCTATGACAACTATCACTCAGGTTCGTGCAATACTCCAGCTACTTCTGGTCACTAATTGTTAATTATGTGCAAGTGTATACCGAACTTTTCAAAAAATTGTATCCACTTTAATATTATTTGTGATACTGTGTTTTATTTCAAGTATTATTTTTCCATGACAAACGACTTTCAACAACTTATTATATGCATAATTGTTGCAACTGATTGCCATTACACCAACAACCTGAAAACAGCTTTTGCATCCCACAACTACCCTCCCGACCTGGTTCAGAAGCAAATTACCAGAGCCACTTCCTCATCCCCTCAAATCCAGAACCTCCCACAGAATAACCCCAAAAGTGCCCCACTTGTGACACGATATATTCCGGGACTGGATGAGACTCTGAATGTGGCTCTCCAGCAGGGATATGACTTCCTCAAATCCTGCCCTGAAATGAGATCCATCCTTCATGAAATCCTCTCCACTCCACCAAGAATGTCTTTCCGCCGTCCACCTAACCTTCGTAACCTCTTGGTTCATCCCTATGAAATACCCAAACCACCTTCCCTACCCTCTGACTCCTACACTTGTAACCGCCCCCGGTGTAAAACCTGTCCCATGCACTCTCCCACCACCACCTACTCCAGTCCTGTAACCCGGAAGGTGTACACAATCAAAGGCAGAGCCACATGTGAAAACACCCACGTGATTTACCAACTGACCTGCCTACACTGTGAAGCTTTCTACGTGGGAATGACCAGCAACAAACTGTCCATTTGCATGACTGGACACAGGCAGACAGTGTTTGTTGGTAATGAGGATCACGCTGTGGCTAAACATACCTTGGTGCAAGGCCAGCACATCTTGGCACAGTGTTACACCGTCCGGGATATCTGGATACTTCCACACTAACACCACATGTCAGAACTCCAGAGATGGGAAGTTGCCCTTCAGTATATCCTCTCTTCCCATTACCCGCCAGGCCTCAACTTCCACTAATTTCAAGTTGCCGCCCCTCATACCTCACCTGTCATTCAACAACATCTTTGCCTCTGTTCTTCCACCTCAACTGACATCTCTGCCCAAACTCTTTGCCTTTACAAAACAAATGTCTGCTTGTGTCTGTATATGTGCGGATGGGTATGTGGGGATGGGTATGTGTGTGTGTGTGTGTGTGTGTGTGTGTGTGTGTGCGTGCGCAAGTGTATACCTGTCCTTTTTTTCCCCCTAAGGTAAGTCTTTCCGCTCCCAGGATTGGAATGACTCCTTACGAACCCGATCACTTACCGCTGCGCCACGACGCTGTAGAAAATTATTAATCGTAGAGAGTATTTCACCGCAACGGTTTCTTTTAACTGTCGATTTTCTCGACAACGGCTGAGAAGTGCATCTTGGTGCATTGCCACATTACACCTCTGGCCATGAGCTTTTATTATGCGCAGTATGAATCGAATCTGTATTTCACAATTGGCGGCCTCCCCTTGTTAGTACAAAAACCATGGCAAACCAATAATGGTAAACCAATTTATATGACACCTACAACCACTGTCTAAAAGTTGCCAAATACTAACAAGAAACTAATAGTGGATGATTTTTTCCATTAATTACAAAGAGTCAAAATAACTGTTGGTAGTTTATCATACATGATTTCTTCGTTCATTGCAACAAGCAATAACTTGCTCATAAATTCCTTTATCACTGTCAATGAAATTGATATCCATCCCTTGTCCTAAAAATATATTGTGCCACTTTTGGTCAGTTTTCATCTTTCCTTCTCATAGCCTTCACAACAGAGCTCATTACCTTATCAAGCAGAGTAAAAAGGAATACTGGGAGCACTTTTTTCTTCCCTGGGGACATACCTCTCTCCGTTGTGGGTTTTGTCTGTGCTCTGTAGCCTTCTGAGCCGCCAGTGTCAGTCAACTCTCCAGGGTATTAACCTCCAAGGTGCTCTGTGGAATGATCAATCGGTCCTCGCAGAACACCTCGCGATGCACTTCACAGTGGCATCGGCATCCACTTCCTATCCTGTTACATTTCTCCAGCAGAAATGCCATGTTTAACAGACCCCCATCTGTTTCAACCCGCACCATGCTGAGCCCTATAATGAACCCTTTAGTGAACGAGAATTCTTTCAGGCTCTTACCTCTTAAAGAGACACGGCCCCAAGACTTGGATTCCGTCTCCAGTTAGATGATCCGAGGCGTGGTTGTTTCCCAGAGGCAACATCTCCTCAGGGTTTTCAACAACATTTGGCTCACAGGTGCTTTCCCATCACAATGGCCAGATGGTATAGTTATTCCTGTCCTTAAGCTCGGGAAAAACTCAACTTCCCTTGACAGCTACCACCTGATTATCGTCCCCCTTCTCTTCCCGTTTCTCCGCTTTGGCATTTGAGGTCACACTTTTTCATCTTCCTCCTCCCTGTGTGCTCCTGAAGGCTGGCCCCCACATCTTACACATTACAGGTGACTGGGTAACGCATAATTCCCAGCCCCAGGTCGACTGGTAGGGTTCGCACATACCACTGGGTACAGATCGGGCCCAGACAGGTGTGATTGCCTGAGCAGCTACCTTCCAAATTGCCAATTGATCCATCTGTCAGGTGTTTGGGAGGTGTGACATGAGGAGTGAACAGTCAACCTCGGGGGTGCACCCCCTCCTGAAGCGGTCCCACAGTCGGGACAAGTGCACAAACGGAGATGCTGGCAATCGTGGCGATTCTCTGGCAGTGAGCCAATTGTCTTCAAAATCGACGTCTACAGAACATAAACGGAATGAGACTAAAGATTCAAAGACCCTTCCAGCTGCAACACGGTTCCTCATGGTCTCGCATACTGAAGAGTGTTGGGCATCTGCAATGACAAATCCATGTATTATTCAGAAAGGTGTCGATGCCATTAACCGGCCCTGTAAAATCCTGCTTTCATTTATGGAATGGTGCTTGGCTTTAGTAGACTACTTTTGATTCTTGAGCACGACAATTGCTCACTGCCTCACTTTTCCGCGGCTATCCAGTTCGTATCGAGGCCCACTGAACTCCGAATTCTTCCCACGGTGTTATTTATACTAGGCCGCTCGACAGTCAGATCAAGGTCAAAATCCGGTCTTACGTCTCTGATCAGGGTGTCATTCCCATTCGTCAGATGAGGATAAAGGTAGATTCCTCCTTAGTGCCCTCAAGCACTATTATTCTCACCTTTGATAGAGTGGTGCTTCAGTCTGAGATCAGGGCAGGCTATGAATTTATTACAGTCTGACTGTACATTCCAAACCTGATGCACTGCTATCAGTGTCATCATTTCAACGACACCGGAACATCTTTCTGACACCCAGCCAAATGTTAGGGATGAAAATGGGGCTGATTGATACAGAGGGAAGAAGGAGGTGGACAAATGCAATGGCTCAAGTTATTGGTTAGTCACAAACACTACGTTCTCCCATCTGGCACTTTTAGTTCTGTTCTCGTTATCACTTGTCCACGAAGGACATCGCCATGCAGACGTGTGACCTCAAATACAGTCTGAGGTTGTGAAATTGCCCAGTGTCGAGGTAACATTACCGTCACCCCGTCCGGCTGTGCGACGCGCCATCAGATTCTCGCCTCGAGAGGCAAAGCCGCTGGCTACACAACTGGCAGACCGGAAAGGTCGGGAGGAGAACTCCCATCAAAACTTCCTTTTCTCTCCAGCCAAACACCACTCGAGTCTTCCTCTGCTAACTGGTGAGGCTCGAAGTAGTCCAACAGAGGCGTGCGGTATTCTCCTTTGCTGACTCGAAGATCCTCTTCGACTGTGTCGCCACGTGATGCCTCGGCCCGGCCGGCCCCCGTGTCAGTAGTACGCACTGCCAACTGTTTCTCTGCATTGGACTTCACAGACTGATAGCACGAGTGAGCCGACATTTTTGTGGACCTCGTGGCCACAGTCGACAGGGTCTGTAGCGCCACCTCGTGCTGTGGGTGGGGATGGGGTGCCCTGGGCAGCCTCTGCTATGCTAGATGTGCAGGGGGGGATGTCACAGCTCTCTGTCATTGAGCCGACCTCAGGTGCGACTGAGCCAGCTGGCCAGCTCTCACTTCACTCACTTCAGTGTGGGTGGCGAATTGTGTCGATGTCTCTTGCCTCGAGGTGAAGGCTGCATGGGGGATGCAGGCTCCTGCCAAATCCCATGCGCTTTGCTAATAGATTCAGTGTGCCATCTGATGCTTGTTTTGTAGGAGGTGGGGGGGGGGGGGGTGGTTTCGTTGAGCTGGATCAGAATGCATCTTCTGCCAGGATAGTGGCCACTCCTTCGGCAAGGTCCGGACGGGCACGTGGGGATAGGGGTCTGTTAGTTATTGGGAGCTCCAAAATTATGCTGGTCGTGGAGCTCCTCAGGAACATAGCAGCTAGGGTGGGTAAGAAGTCCAACATTTACTCAATGTGCTTGCAGGGAGGCCTTGTCCAGAATGTTTAAGAGGCTCTTCCAGTGGCTATCGAGTGTGTGAGGTGCAGACACCTACAGATTGTTGCACGTGTTGGCACCAACGGTTCCAGTCATCAGGGTTCCGAGGAAATCCTTGGGTCCTTTCTATGGCTAGCTAAATTGGTGAAGGAGCCCTCCATCTTTCGAAGAGTGGAAGCCGAGCTGACGATTTACAGCATTGTACCCAGGGTGGACTCAGGTCCTCTGGTTTGGAGTGGAGTGGAGAATCGAACCAGAGGCTACGTCGCCTCTGTGATGAAAATTGTTGTAGATTCCTTGACCTACCCTATGGGGTGGAAGATTGTAGGACTCCCCTTGATAGATCAGGGGTGCCCTACACACAGGAATCAGCTACACGGATATCACAGTACATGTGGCATGCACATGGGAGTTTTTGGAATTGGTTCCTTCCCATGGGAAACAAATCGTTGGCCTAAAAAATTACCAGTTAATAACAATGATGCGGGTGTGCCAACTGGAAAAATTGTTAGTTGGCCTAAACAGGTCATTCCAAAAGATTTAAATACGCTAAATCTAATGTTAGTAAATTGTTTAAGTGTCTGTAGCAAGATCCCCATGATACTCTCTTAAATAATCAGTAGATATGCCAATACTGTATTAAGTACCGAAAGCTAGGTGAATCCAGACATAAATAGTAGTGAAATTTTGAACTCAGATTGGACAATGTTTTGGAAGGATAGGACTGATGCTATGGGATGTGGTGTGTTCATTGTTGTTAAAAGCTGTTTAAATGCAGTTGAGATCAATACTGAGTCAGACTGAAATAGTCTGGATAAAGCTGTCAATCAGACAAGGAGTGACCATTGTATTAGGATGTTTTTATAGACCACCAGCATCCACAACAAACACTGCAGAAAATTTCAGGGAAAATCTTGAGCATATAGGAAATAAATATCCAAATTATCCATTAGTTATAGGTGGAGACTTTAATCTGGTGTCCACTGACAGAAAATTACATGTTTATCACAGGGGCAGAAGCAAAGACTCGTGTGAAATTATTCTAGGTGCCCTCTCAACATAAAACGTTGAGCAGTTGATTAGAAAACCAACTTGAGATGGGAACATATTAGATACCTTGGCAACAAACAGAACTGATCTTTTTGAGGAAGTTAATCTAGAAGAAGGTATTAACGACCATGAATTCGTTTTGGCTTTTATGTCAGTGGAAGTTGCAAAAAAAAAAAAAAAAAAAGAGAGAGAGAGAGAGAGAAACAGCATAGAGTCTTCTTTTTTGGGAAAGCAAATAAAAGTGTCATTAATGAATATCTTCATAATCAGCTCCAAGCATTCACCACAGGACGCAATGATATTGAGCATCTTTGGTCGGAATTTAAATGTATTGTCCACCATGTACTAGAGAAATATGTGCCTAGAAAAAATATATGAGTGCGAAAGGATCCACCTTGGTTCAATAAACATATTAGGAAGTCGCTGAGAAAGCAGAGAATTTTGCAGAGTCATTTTAGATGTAGTCTCTGTCCTGCTGTCAAACAGAAATTATGTGAAATGAAAGCAGCTGTGAAAAGGTCAATGAGATATTCTGATGGCTATCTGGAACATCCAGTTAGTTCTGGATCTCTTGACTAACTGTCACGCAGGGTACCTTAGTGGACACAGTCGTAATCTCTAACTCATTGTGTCAATACTTTGCTCATATTTCAAACTCTTTTTATCTCAAAATCATGAAAGCTACAAAGCCTTTTATTCTATGCCCGAACTCATACATGCGCTCCTCCTCCCCGCTGCTCTGGACCTGGATGGTATCCATGTCCAAATGTTGCTGCACCTATCGTACCCTAGTTTGTGCTACCTCCTTCACCTTTATAACCAACTTCGGGTTGACAGTACCTTTCCCAGAAGTTGGCTGAAAGCAATCATCATTCCTCTTCCAAAACCTCAAAAGTAAAAACATCTCCCCTCCATCTATCGCCCAATCTCTCTCACGAGTAGTGTATGTAAGATTTTGGAGCATATGGTAGATTGCCGATTAGGCTGGTGGCTGGGGTCCCAAAACCTTTTAACACCTGCCCAATGCCATTTCTGAAAGCATTGTTCTGCAATTGACCATCTTTTTGCTCTCATCACTTATATCGTGAACGAATTTCTCAGGAAACGGCAAACAGTAACAATATTTTTTGATCTGCAGAGGGTTTACGATACCTGTTGAAAAACAGGCATCCTCTGCATACTGTGCTCTTCTGGCTTTCGAGGTTGGCCATCCCTTTTCATCCATGAATTTATGTCAGAGTGCACATTTAAGGTGCAGGTGAACACTTGTCTATCCCGCACTTTCTTCCAAGAAAATGGGGTGCCCCATGGCTCTGTGCTAAATGTTGTACTGTTTGCCAAAGCCATAAATCCAATTATGGATTATCTTCTTCCTGATGTCTTGGGCTCCCTCTTTGTCGATGCTTTTGCAATTTACTACAGCTCTCAATGGATCAGCGATCTTGAACAACATCTTCAAGGATGAAGCATCGAAACTGACTTCCAATTTTCTCCCAGTAAGACTTTCTGTGTAAATTATTGGCATCGTACGGAGTATTATATGCCTTCCCTACATCTACGCCCTGTTGACCTTCCGTTTGGGGACGTCGCCAAATTCTTGGGACTTAAGCTTGACAGAAAACTGCTGTTTCATATCATTGAGATCGCTGTCTGTGATCCCTCACATCCTCTGTATTCTGAGTGGCATCTCCTGGGAGTTGACCGAGTGGTCCTCCTTCGTCTCTATCATGCCTTAGTGCATTCGAAATTGGACTATGGAAGCATAGTTTACTCCTGTGCACAGCCATCTATTCTTTGGCATCTAGACTCTGACCACCACCATGGATTGCATTTAGTGTCTGGAGCTTTTTACACTAGCCCTGTGGAGAGCCTTTACTCTGAGACTACTGAACATCTGCTGTCAACTCGGCGAGCTGTCTTGAGTCGTTACACTTGTCATTTGTCTTCCATACCTGCTCATCTGACCTATGCCATTTTTTTTGATGTCTCCTTGGATTTAGGGTATGCAGGTAGCCCTTCCTCTTTACTACCACCACCGGGAGTCCACTTCTGTCAACTGCTACATTCATTCTCCTTCCAATTTCCTAAAACTTTCTACAGAAATGGGGGTATGACACAACCTTGGCTTCACCCCCAGACCTGCCTCCTCCATGACCTTTTTCAGCTTCCCAATGATAGTACCCCCCCCCCCCCCCCCCCTATAGTTTATCATCAGGCATTTGCTGCTCTAGGCACACAAATAGAGGATGCCACATTTATTTACAATGATGGCTCCAAGACCACATTTGGTGTCAGGAGTGCCTATATTCTTGGTGACACCCTGAGTAGATTTCAGCTTCCCAACAAGTGTTCAGTTTTTACTGCGGAGCTTTATGCTGTTCACCATGCTGTCCAATAAATTCGTCACCATCTAGGAATACAGAATATTATATGCTTGGATTTTCTCAGCTCTTTTCTCAACCTCCAAGCCCTTTATCCCATTCACCCTCTGGTCCACCAGACTCAGGGCTGCCTCCACTTGCCCTACTTGGAGGGCATCTATGTGGCATTCCTCTGGATCCTAGAGTATGTTGGTATACGTGGAAATGAGGCAGCCGATATAGCGGCAAAGGCTGCAGTCTCTCTCCCTTGGCCCACTGTTCGCATGGTTCCCATTGCCAATCTACAGAGCATTTTATGTCATTGTGTTGCTCTTTTATGGCACACACATTAATCCGCACTCCAGGATAATAAATTATGGGACATTAAACCTCTTCTCTGTTCTTGTAGCTCTTCCTTGCAGCCTCATTATTGGGAGGAGGTAATTTCAACTAGACTCCAGATTGGGCACTGTCTTTTTAGCCACTGACATCTTTTGAGTGGTGCTCCTCTTCCGCTTTGTCCCTACTCAATCATGGATGGTTAGACACCTTTTACTTCAGTGCTGCTATGCACCTGTTTACAGCTGTCGCCTGATATATATTCCGTTTTAGCAGATGACGTGCACTTCACCAATCCTGTCCTTGAGTTTATAAATGTTAGTGAGGTGACATCAGTCATTTGAAGCTCTCTTCAGGAAAAACAACCCCCCCTTCAATAGCACTTTTCTCAGGTCTCCTTCCGGTTTTAGTTTCCCCTCCTGCTTCAGTTTCACTCCAATTCCTCTTGATTTACATTCTTGTTTTTATCCTTCAATAAGCCACAGAATGGGCATTTTTGTACAATGGTTGTTTTGCACCCTAAAACCATAATCAAAGACAAATAAATAAATAAAACAAAATAAAGACTGGAGCACCCACATTCCTTTCTGACTCCTCTACACCTATTCCCATTTGAATGTATCCTTGTGCACTGCCCAGCTTGCCCATCATCTTGAATGGTCTGTTCTTTCTGAAACCTACTCAGGCAACCATTTCCCATGTCCCATCCGTTACTGAATCCTATCGTACCTACATGCACACCCTAGTGGGAGCTTACTAAGGCTGCTGTAGAATGTTCCATTCCTCTCACCTCCTCTTTACTACACCATGTCCCAGTTCACTGGTGGTCTGAGGTATGTGTCAATGCAATTCGTGTGCTGACACATGCTCTCTGATTTATTAATTGTCATCCTATGAGTGCAGTGGCCTTCACTATAAACAGATGTATGCACAGTGTTGTTGTGTTCTTTGGGATATCAAAAAAGTTAGCTGGATTTTATGTACTAGTTCTTTTAACAGTTTTACCCCTTCCTCTGTTGTGTGGACCAACCTCCGACAGCTCTCTGGGACCAAGATCCATTCGCCAATTTCCAGCCTAACAGCAATAGGGTCTACGATGAGAATGCCTGCTACTATCTCCAATAACTTGGGTCGCCATTTTGCTGAAATTTCGAGATATTACCACTATCACCCTGCCTTCCTCCATCGGAAATGGGTGGAGCCGGCCTGGCAATACCTTTCTCTTCTCAGAATCGTGAGTGCTACAATGCCGGCTTTACTATGGGGGATCTAGATCATGCGCTCAGTTCATCCCAATCCTCCTCCGCAGGGCCAGACATTGCAGATGTTGCAGAACCTTTCTGTTGTGGGCAAGTATTTTTTCCTTCAAACGTACAACCACATCTTGCAGAGGGCACATTTCCCAGACATTGGCGGGAAGCCACTGTCATACTCATACCTAAGGCCAGTAAGGACAAAAACCATCCTTCCAGCTACTGCCCCATGATAGTAATTTGCGAGATTCAAGCCAGCATACCAGCTGAGCGTGAATCATACATTCTAATGACTGCACAGTGTGGACTTTGAGTGTGCCGTTCTGCAGTTGACCATCTACTTACTTTGTCCACCCATGCCATGAATGGTTTTCTGTGGAAGTACCCGACTGTTGCCATATTTTTTGATTTGGAGAATGCCTACAACAACTACCAGAAAACTGGTATCCTCTGAACTCTTTACACATGGGGTTCCAGTGGCCCCCTGCCCCATCTCCTTCAGGAATTTTTAAAAGACAAAGTTTTCAAGGTGCGTGTGGGTTCTGCCATGTCAGACACCTTTATCCAGGAAACTGGTGTGCCTCAGTGTTCTATCACGAGTGTAATCCTCTTTGCCATCACCATTAACCCTATAATGGCCTGTATCCCGTTGGGCGCATCTGGCTTCCTTTTTCTTGACAATTTTGCCATCTATTGCAGTTGTTGCACCCAAGTTTTAAGTGTCTGCCATTTCCTGATGGAATTCCCATTTTTTTTAACTGTTTACATTTCCACTTGGGTTTGCCATCTGAGTTACTGGCAAGTTGTCGACATCATTTTAGTTTTTATGGTGAAGGCCATTTAATTTTTAGTTCTGGACCTCTGTTTCTCTTTGGTGTACTTTATAGACCTTTGTCCAAGTCCCTATTTTTAGCTGACTCCTCTTACGTTGATTGGGATTGATGTGTAGTCATTGTTTGACTCCTCTCTGTCTTCAGGTTCTATAGTTTTGACTTGGGCACGTATGGCCCCAGTTGTTTTTTCCCCTTAAACAAAACAGTCCAATCCAATATCAAATTCACTGCTAACCAAAAATAGACTGGTCAGAATTGAAGCCTAAGATCCAACAACCTTGTCAGTTTGAGAGACCTGCTGTTCTCGTTTCAGAAAAAAATATCTCATAAATTTAAATGGTTCAAAAGTTATTAATGAAGATATGATTTCAAGCATCCCATTTTTATACGATCACATTTTTAAAATCTGTGTTAATAAAGTTGCAGCCTGAAATTTTCTGAACAGGGTGATATTCTTACTTTCAAATATATTGCAATTGTAAGGATTTATCTAAAGTTCAAACCTTTTTAGAATAAATTGTAAATGGTGACAATGGGAAACTGGAACAGTTCTGACGAAAATGAAGTTATGATATCAAAAGAGTAATCATCAAGCTTTTGCAAAATGCAGATACAAATCATTTGGAACATGAAATAATTAGTCATAAAAACCCAGCTTTATTCCCTTTATGATACTCTTGTTTTTTATTATTGATTAATTCATCATTTTCTTGTTATTGGCACACACAAATCACAGAGTTACAGTTTGGCATCTCGTGGAAAGGCTACAAACAGTCCTGATCGACACCAGACAAGGAAGATGAGAAGTGTATTCAGGAGAGGATGAACAGTGTCAGTTGCAGGAGTGAAATCCCATGTGTGAATTTTGAAGTGTGTCCCTATGATAACTGCACAAGTCATCCACAACCGTTAATGGAAGACAGTAGGGTGTGAGCAGTTAGGTACTGACCCATCGGCACTGTACTTGTATGTGATGGAGCAGAGCATAAGTACAAATGCGTATACTATATATTCCAAGGTTGCAAATTATATCTGGCATTATTCATATTATATGTTGTGGGAATAGACTACCCATGAGTAGCAACTCTCTCTCTGTGTGTGTGTGTGTGTGTGTGTGTGTGTGTGTGTGTGTGTGTGTGTGTGTGTGTGTGTGTGTACTAAATCACACACACACACACACACACACACACACACACACACACACACAGACTTATTCGATATCCTAATGCACCACCACTGGTGACATTCTGACTTTCAGGGAAGATGGTTGGCACGACAAGGAATGGAAATTTTTCACACTCTGTCAGCACCACCCCACACCCTCAACAAGGTTCCTGGAGGCAATCGCATCTATTGTCCGTGGGATGCTCTCCTGGAGCCCCTCCTAGATACCCGGGTATGCTGTTGGTGATGTTACCATTCAGGTCTACACTGCTGTCACCATCTGTGGCTGCAGCTTCCAGCTGTGCCCGGATGTTGTGTAGGTCTTGCAAGGGTATGCCTGCTGCTGGGGGCATGCACCACATTCTTACATTCTCCTTCACAGACATTATTTTTAGCAATGAACTAAATGAGTTCTGAGAAGTTACTGCATATATAAATATGGCTGTTAGTAAGAACTGCAGAATAGAGGAGATGGATGAGAGACAATACACGAATAAGGAGGTACTATGAAAGGATGGCAGTACTGCTCGAACACACCCACACACCCACACACACACACACACACACACACACACACTGCATGATGAGTGAAATATTTTCTAATGTCCATAAATGATATCATATTCAGTTGCAAATCAGTCTTAATATAAATACTTTAGTTGAAACTTCATATCATATTAAAACTTTGGTGTTTTTTTTTTTCATATCATATTACAACTTTGGTGTGTGTTTTTTTTTTGGGGGGGGGGGGGGGGGGGGGCGCAAAACTGCTATGGTCATTACCGCCTGGTCTGTGACTTAGGAAACAGTAAAAAAAACGAAAAATGGAACCAGCAGCAATGGGAACGAAACTCAAAAAATTGGAGAAACTAAAAGCAGAAGGAAGGCTTAAAAATCCACTACAGAAAGGGGTTGGTGGTCCCCAAAAAAATCTTCAAATGACTGATGTCATTTCACTGGCACTAATAAACTCGAGAACACGATCGGCCGAGCGCGTGTCATCTGCTAAAATTGATGATATATCAGGCGACAGCTGTAGACGGGTGCACAACGGAGTAAAATAGGGGCACTCAATTAAAAGGTGTCTTACCGTCCACAGCTGAGAGCAGTGGGGACAGAGTGGGGGAGGATCACCATTTAAAAGATGTCGATGGCTAAAAAGACAGTGCCCTATCCGGAGTCTAGTTAAAATTACCTCCTCCCGACGATGCGTTCGGGAGGAAGAGGTCCAAGCACAAGGAAGAGCTTCCATGTCCCGCAATTTATTATGGGGAGGTGTCGACCAATGTGCGTGCCATAAAAGAACAACACGACGACATAAAACGCTCCGTATATCGGCGAAGGGAATCGATCGAATAGCTGGCCGAAAAAGAGAGACTGCAGCCTTTGCTGCTATATCGGCCGCCTCATTTCCACAGATACCAATGTGTCCCGGGAGCCAGAGGAATGCCACCGAGACACCCCCAGGTGGAGCAAGCGCAGACAGTCCTGAATCCGGTGGACCAGAGGGTGGACAGGGTAAAGAGCATGGAGACTGAGGAGAGAGCTGAGAGAATCTGAACAGATAACATACTGTATCCGCTGATGGCGGCGGATGTAGTGGACAGCCTGGAGAAGCAGCGTAAAGCTCCGCAGTATAAACCGAACACTGGTCGGGAAGCCGAAATTGATTTGGGGTGTCGCCAACAATACAGGCACTCCCTACACCAAACGATGTTTTTGAGCAATCAGTGTAAATAAATGTGGCTTCCTTCATTTGTGCACATAGAGCAGAAAATGCCCGACGATAAACAAGTGAAGGGGTACCATCCTTGGGAAACTGACAAAGGTCACGGAGCAGGCAGATCCAGGGATGGAGCCAAGGCGGTGCTGTACCCCAAGTTATCAAGAAGGTTTTAGGAAAGCGGAAGGAAAGAGAATGGAGCAGTTGATGGAAGCGGACTCCCGGTGGTAGTAGGGAGGAGGGGCAGCCTGCATACCCTAAATCAAAGGAGGTGTCGAAAAAAATGTCATGGGCTGGATTAGCAGGCATGGAAGACAGACGGCTAGCATAAAAACTCAGAAGGACTGCTCGCTGATTGGACAGTGGAGTTTCAGCAGTCTCAGCATAAAGGCATTCCACAGGGCTGGTGTAAAAAGCTCCAGACACTAAACATAATCCACGGTGGTTGATAGAGTCGAGACGCTAAAGAATAGACAGCCGAGCAGAGGAGTAGACTATGCTTCCATAGTCCAATTTCGAGTGCACTAAGGCGCGATAGAGGCGGAGAAGGACCACTCGGTCCGCTCCCCAGGAGGTACCATTCAGGACACGGAGGGTGTTGAGGGATCACAGACAGTGAGCCAAAAGATAGGAAACGTGGGAGGACCAGCACAGTTTTCTGTCAAACATAAGACCCAAGAATTTAGCGACGTCTGAAAACGGAAGGTTGACAGGACCTAGATGTAAGGAGGGCGGAAGAAACTCCTTACGTCGCCAAAAATTAACACAAATGGTCTTACTGGGAGAAAAACGGAAGCCGGTTTCGATGCTCCAAGAGTGGAGGCGATCGAGACATCCTTGAAGACGTCGTTCAAGAAGGCTGGTCCGTTGAGAGCTGTAGTAGATTGCAAAATCGTCCACAAAGAGGGAGCCCGAGACATCAGGAAGGAGACAATCCATAATTCGATTTATGGCAATGGCAAACAGTGCAACACTCAGCACGGAGCCCTGGGGTACCCCGTTTTCTTGGGAGAAAGTACGGGAGAGAGTAGTGTTCATCCGCACTCTAAATGTGTGCTCTGCCATAAATTCGCGAAGAAAAAGGGGCAGCTGACCTCGAAAGCCCTAAGAGAACAGTGTGCGGAGGATGCCTGTCCTCCAACAGGTATCGTATGCTCTCTCCAGATCAAAAAATATTGCTACTGTTTGGCGTTTCTGGAGAAAATTGTTCATGATATAAGTGGAGAGAGCAACAAGATGGTCAACTGCAGAACGATGCTTTCGGAATCTGCATTGGGCAGGTGTTAAAAGACTGCGGGACTCCAGCCAACAAGCTAAATGGCAATTCACCATACGCTCCAAAACCTTACATACACTACTCATGAGAGAAATGGGGCGATAGCTGGAGGGGAGATGTTTGTCCTTTCCAGGTTTCGGAACAGGAACGACGATAGCTTCCCGCCATCGTCTGGGAAAAGTACTGTCGGTCCAAATTCGATTATAAGGGCGAAGGAGGTAACGCAGACTATGGGTTGATAAATGCAGCAACATTTGGACATGGATACCATCCGGTCCTGGGGCAGAGGAGCGAGAAGAAGAGAGTGCATGTTGGAGTTCCCGCATGGAGAAAACAGTATTGTAGCTTTCGCGATTTTGAGAGGAGAAAGCAAGAGGTCGCACTTCCGCTGCATGTTTCTTCAGGAGAAATGCTGGCGGGTAATTTGAAGAGCTCGAAATCTCAGAAAAGTGCTGACCCAATGAGTTAGAAATTGCGATGGGGTCCACTGAGGTATCATGCGCGACAGTGAGCCCAGATACTGGGGAGAAACTAGGCGCGCCTGATAACCGTCAAAGCCAACTCCAAACTTCCGAGGAGGGAGTGAAGGTGTTAAATGAGCTAATAAAGAATTTCCAGCTTGCCTTCTTGCTATCACGGATGACGCGACAGCATTGCGCACGGAACTGCTTATAACAGATACAGTTGGCCAATGTAGGATGGTGGCGGAAAACGCGAAGAGCACGTCGCCACTCACGTATTGCGTCACGGCACGCCTCGTTCCAACAAAGAACTGGGGGGCGCCGGGGCAATTCGGATGTGCGTGGTATTGAATGTTCCGCAGCTGTAAGAATAACGTCAGTAATATGTGTGACCTCATCGTCAACGCTGGGAAAGTGACGGTCATCGAATGTCGCTAGACACGAAAAAAGTGTCCAATCGGCTTGGGCAAACTTCCAGCGTCGCGGGCGCATATATGGCAGTTGAGGCTGCAGTCTAAGGACACATGGAAAGTGGTCACTCGAGTGTGTATCATCAAGGGTGAACCATTCGAAGCGCCGAGCTAGCGGAACAGTACCAACCTATAGCTCCAAATGAGAGAAATATGTCGTGCAGGCAGAAAAAAATGTAGGGACCCCAGTGTTGAGGCAAACTAGATCCGCTTGGTGGAAGACGTCTAGCAATAGTGAGCCACATGGACAAGGATGTGGAGATCCCCAAAGCGGGTGGTTGGGCACTGAAGTCCCCAACCAGCAGATAGGGGGGTGAAAGCTGACCAAGAAGATGAAGGAAATCAGCTCGTGCCACTGGTGTGGACGATGGAATGTATATAGTACAAAGAGAAAAGGTATCTCCAGAAAGGGAAAGACGGACAGCGACAGCTTGGAAGGAGGTGGTTAAGGGGATTGGGTGATAATGGAGAGTATCTTGGGCTGGAGTGCCTCCAACAGAGGGGAGATCATATCGGACAGACTGAGAATGGGGGAGAACAAAGCGGTAATAGGTATGCAGCTTTGTTTTCTGAAGACAGAAGATGACCGGCGAGTAGGATCATAAGAGGATCGACAATTCATCCCGATTTGCTCGAATGCCGCGGATATTCCAGTGGATAATTGACATATGGTGAACAGAAAATGGAGGAATGTGACCAAGGTTGCCGTCAACTCAACGACTGCTCAGAGCTTGCGACCGACAGCATGGAATGGCATTCAGCCGAAGGCAGAAGATCCTGATCCATAGGTTGTTCAGGAGCAGCTCCTGCCACCAGCGATCGGCCGGTTGATCGGCCGCCAGCAGTGCGCCTCGGCGACACAGAAGACGGCCGAGGGCGATTTCCGCCAGGTGGTGCTGTAGATGGGACACACCTTGGCGGAGAAGGAGATGAACTGGGTTTCTTAGTAGCCTTCTTGGAAATATGATGTTTAGATGGAGGAGGAACCGATGGTTGTGAAGTTGGGGTACGTAAAAGATCTTCACGAGTATGCTCTTTTTTCGAAGTCTTGGTGTCTGACTTTTGGGCTTGAGATTTAGCAGAACCCGATGAAGGGTAAGCCATAGAGTGGGCAGGCGAAAGTGGTGAGGTTGAAAGGGCGATCTTTGTGCTGGCCAATCGAACGACCGTGGCACTAAAGGTGAGGTCGCAAGTCTGCGTGGCCGCCTCCTTTGTTGGCCGAGGAGAAGCAAGAACAGTGCTGTATTTTCCTGTCCGAGGCACGGTGGGCTGTCGACTGGTGAATAATTTTCGAGCAGCAAAGGTCGACACCTTTTCCTTCACTCTGATTTCCTGGATGAGCTTTTCGTCTTTAAAAACGGGGCAATCTCGAGAGGAAGCAGCATGGTCACCCATACAGTTGATGCAGCGAGGGGATGGAGGTGGACAAGCACCCTCATGGGCATCCTTGCCACATGTAACACATTTGGCCAGATTGGAACAGGACTGGCTGGTGTGATTGAACCGCTGACACCGATGGCAACGCTTGGGGTTTGGGACGTAAGGGTGAACGGAAATTATCTCATAGCCTGCTTTGATTTTCGATTGGAGTTGAACTTTGTCAAATGTCAAGAAGACAGTGCGGGTTGGACTGATGTTTGTGTCAGCCCATTTCATAACTCTATGAACAGCCGTTATGCCCTGGTCAGACAGGTAGTGCTGAATTTCTTCTGCGGACAATCCATCGAGGGAGCATGTATAAACGACTCCATGCGAGGCAATTAAAGTGTGGTGCGCTTCAACCCGGACAGGGAAGGTGTGGAGCAGTGAAGTACGCAGCAATTTTTGTGCCTGGAGGGCACTGACTGTTTCTAACAACAAGGTGCCATTCCGTAATCTGGAACAAGACTTTACAGGACCTGCAATTGCATCGACACCTTTCTGAATAATGAAAGGGTTGACCGTGGAGAAGTTGTGACTTTCATCAGAGCAAGAAACAACAAGGAACTGTGGCAACGATGGAAGAACTGACTGTGGCTGAGACTCAGTGAACTTACGCTTCTGAGCAGACATAGTGGAAGGTGAGGAAACCATTGCGGAAGAAACCCCATGATAACCGGCGTCTCCGATGGCGCGCTCCTCCCTTGTGGGGACCCCCTCTGAGGGCACTCTCGCCTTAGGTGATTGTTCACACCTCAGGTCATACCTCCCGACAAACGGACGGAGGGACCAATCGGCACTTTCAGAAGGTATCAGCTCAGGTAATCACCCCTCCCTGGGCCTGGCCGTTACCAGGGGGTACGGGGGTACGTACGTGTCCTACCTGTCTACCCGGGGCAGGGAATTACGCGTTACCCCGTCACCGGCTACGCACAAAATGCGTGGGTAGGCCTTCAGACACGCACAGGGAGGAAGAAAGAGAAAGGGAAAGGAAAGAAGAGAGGTCTCAAATGCCGCAGTAGAGAAAAGGGTAAAGAGAAGAGGTAAGGAAAAGAGAAGGACAAAGGAAGGATGAAGAAATACATGCAGAGAAGGCGAAGAATGCGTTACATTTACGAGCGTCCGTCTCCGGACGCAGGCACAAACCATACTCCCAGAGAGGGAGAAAGGGAAGGAAAGAGCCAGAGGTGAGGGGAGGGGGGGGCCAAGATGAGGGATAGGGAAGGACGCGGAAAGGGAAGGTATGCAGTCCGGAAAGGAAGGAGGGCCACATTAGCTCGGGGTCCCGTGCTCGCTACGCACGTATCCACAAAAGGGTTGTGGATGGGCTGAGACCTGAACTCGGAACCTTTGCCTTTTGCTGGCAAGCATGACATCCCCCCCCCCCCCTCCCCCCTCTGAACATCTTTAATTCTGCCAATACCTTGCCTCCTACCTTCCAAACTTCACAGAAACTCTCCTGCACACCTTGCAGAACTAGCACTGCTGGAAGAAAGGACACTGTGGAGACATGGCTTAGCCACAGCCTGGGGGATGTTTCCAGAATGAAATTTTCACTCTACAGCAGTGTGTGTGCTGATATAAAGCTTTCTGGCATATTAGGAAGTCAAAGGCCCCAAGTTCGAGTCCCAGTCTGGCACACAGGTCAAATCTGCCAGGAAGTTTCATATTAGCATGCATTCCACTGTGGAGTGAAAATTTCATTCTGGAATATGTCAGTTACTGGTTGTAACAACAATGGCAATTATGCTGCTGCCAAATGAGGTAACAACAGGACAGTTAATTACAAATGACTTAATTGTAGTCTTTTTTCCACTCAGTGTAGGCAAAACTCAAAGATGTACACAGGTAGCACAAACGGAAAGTACCTTGAGAAATTTATTTAAGAAGCTACTTAATAGAGTTTTCCTTTTTGTTTATGTTTGATTATTTTTGTCTATATTTCTTTCTTCCTATCTGCTCACATTTGTAGCTATTGTTGAGTTTTATTGAATTATATAGTATTTTGATAGTGAAGAATTAGAGAATTATTAGAGAAAACATAGACTATTATGTACAGAAATTCACACATCTTGATGTATCATGCTACTAATGACTTTAGCCTTAAAGGAGAGCCTTTGTGATGGCAATGTGTAAGTAATTAATAACTAAGTTGAACATTCTCCTCCAGATGCACATTCTAACGTATTTATGTGAAATGTTTCTCAGTGATAGGACACCGTGACAGCTGACCTGCACCTGCCATTACCATGGACCCTTCTTTATGCTGACGATGTGATACTGGCAGCAGAAAAGAAGCTTGATCTGCAGATCCAGACTTAAAAATGGAGTGGCCAGGTGGCGCAACACAGTTTGCGCCTTAATTTGAAGAAAACCAAGTACATGATATCAGACGGACATGAAATGGGAACCATCTTGATTAATGGTGAATATCTGACTCGTGTGAGTAAGTTTAAGTACCTTGTTTCCACGATCACTGTTGATGACCACCTCACCGAAGAGGTCAACACCACAACTCTGGCAGCCTGGATGAAATGGGAAACAACAACCAGAGTCACTTTCAACCACAGGATGAAAGTGCGATAGATTTTTGATTTTAAATTATCTGTCATTTGACCAGTTGCCTTGTATGGTTGTGAGTGTGTGATGGAAACGAAGATGCTAAGGTGGACAGTGGGCCGCACTAAGTTAGATCAAGTTTCCAATAACAGCATTAGGAAACAGTTTGGTGTTGCACTGATCCAAGGAAAGATGCGTTAGAGTCGTCTTCAATGGTTTGGGTAGCTTTTACAGGCCGGTGATGGCTCTATTGCCAGAGTGGGTTAGACACTTGAAGTCATCGGCAGAAGACTCAAAGGATGACCTAAGCAACATTGAGCTGATACGATTCATAAAGACCTTAAATACATGAACATCCACCCAGATTACAGCCCGTGATAGAGCAAAATGCAGACAATGGACCCATGTAGCGGATCCCACAGGCATGCGGGACAAAAGCTGAAGGAAAAGAAGAAGAAGTTTCTTGGTGATAGGTGTTGATAGATAAAAATCAGTTTGTCAATCAGTAGAATTTTAATAGGTTAATTCTTCAAAGTAATTGCAGTATGTATATTAGTCACCACATTTATTCTGCTGAAAAGGTTCTGCTTATCTGTGTGGATCAGCTCTTCTGAGCTCACGACTTTTCCTTTTGTGTCAAAACGTGCTGAAATAGATTTCTGCTGCTCAGTGTGTCCACTGGAGTAAGACACCAAGATAGTTTGAACTCTATGTATTGCTGTTAACATACAATTTTAGGTGACAGGTGGACAATATCTGCATCTATTCCAGTCAGACAAGAGAATATACATCTATTGTATCATGGCAAGCATTTCGTGGATGTCACTGCAGTCACATTTTCTCCATGCCCTTCATCCATAGCACCACAGAGCAGAAGTACTCGACACAGCATGTAGAAGTGCCCATTCGTGAATTGCCTCTCCGACAGCACAGGATCAGTACCACTCCGATCTGCAGACAGTGTGAAACACCTCCTGAAAGTGCGGTGCTTGCTGCTTGCTAACTACCTTAACTCATGAACGTCTTCCTTTGGCCAGCAGAGAGGAGAGAAGTGGACCTCTCATTCTCAGAATGACACATCATGCTTCACCAATACGGGCACACATGCACGCAAGTTCCCCAGATATGTGATATCCAGATGAAGCCCCTCATTGGTCATAACATGCCATACAATTAGCGTATGGAGGCAACATGTATAACAACCCAGAAGAAACAGCAAGAATGGAACACCAAGAATGAAGTGCTCCACTTAAAATGGTCTAACAAGGGAACAGTGTGATGAATGAGTTTTTGCAATTTTTTATGTTTAATATAAGTGATGTCCTGAAATCCATTATTAATTTCCCAAAATAATTCAATGCACTTCTCAATAATTCTCAAGAAAATCTACTTTTAAGTTTTCCGACTGCCTTTAATATGTATAGTGAGGTCCCTTTCTCTCAACAGGTCATGCAGTAGGATGCTCATGTACCATGTAGGTGTTGCAGGTTCAAATCCCATCTGTTGCAAATTTTTAAATATAGGTTCCTGTGCTACTAGCAGTTCCGTAAACTTAAAATACACGAAAATAGAAAACAATTCAGTGTCCAAGGCTGTTAATTATTGGTTCGCATCTCATTTCAGGCATTATTTTTTTCATTATTTCCCTTTTTTCCATTCACTTTGAATCACTAAGCCATTTAAATATAAAAATCAGCAGGTATCTGCAAGGTATCATATCGAGTTGCTATTTTTATCAAAAATGCACACCTCCAAATTATAATTACATATCACACACAAAATATTTCATTGCAAATATACTTTTGAAATTACTGATCTTTTATAAAAGAATAATTTATATGTTGTAAAAGATTCCTTAAATTAAAGAAAAGCATTAAAAATTAAATTCGTTTTCATCATTACGTATTTTATGCTCCATGGGATGTCCAAGAAATATGCAAATTTGTCTAAAATTTGAGCAGAGCTAGGGATTGAACTTGTGCCAAACACAGGGTAGGCAAGCATTCTACTACACAGTCACATGACCTGTCAAAAAGAAGTGACCTCACTTCAACTTATTAAAGGAGCTCGGAGAACTTCAAACTTTATTGTCTCCAGACGTTTTGAGAGTTGCATTGAACTGCTTTTGCCAACTTAATTTGAGATTCAAACTTCATGTAACAAATATAAAAAACACACTAAGTTCAAGTGCCATGTGGCCTCCTCCTAAAGACAAGGATGTGAGCTTTCTTCCACGCTGTTCAATCTGTGCACTGAAAAAACTGTGATGGAGCTAAGAGAGGTTTATGAGTGGGCCTAAGATTCAGGATGGAAGGATATCAATGGTAAGATACACTGGTGGCATCGCTATTCTCAGAAGAAGTGAGAAAGAATTACACAACATACTGAATGAAATGTACAATCTACTGATAACATAATACGGACAGAGTAAACTGAATGAAGACTGAAGTTCTGAATAAAGCAGAAGTGAGGCTACAGAAACCACAAAGATAAAGTGAAGGAACTAAACTGCCCTGGGAGCAAAAAAAAAAAAAATGTATAGTGGATGAAGAATTCTCCTTCCACCACACTGTGCCACCGGTCATCAACCTATCCAATGTGCCTTGTTAGCTACTCCGGCTGCTGCTGTAGGCACCCTGTACACACCCAGATAATACACATTGTAGGAAGAAGCTACCAATAAATAGCAGTTATGTGTGTCAGTGTCTTTTATTAAAACCCAAGGCATTCGTACACCAACACTCTGACACTGAGTGCGAACTGAAAATCTGAATATAAACAAACAGATGGAGAAGCTCAACATGATAAAATCCAGAAAAGGCTATTTCAACATGCTGAGAAGTTTATAATGCATTAAAGTCTACCCCCCCCCCCCCACCCTAGTCCACCCTTGTAACACTGGAACCAGTATGTGTGAGGATGGTGACCAGATCTCCATTGAGACTGTGGACTACCCTAATATCAGTATATAGGACACAAGTGCCACAATATGCTGAACTGAAAGTGGCATGCCACAAACCTCACAGAGTGGTGGATCCTCCCACTGGAGAGCGAGGTGGCGCAGTGGTTAGACACTGGACTCGCATTCGGGAGGACGACGGTTCAATCCCGCGTCCGGCCATCCTGATTTAGGTTTTCCGTGATTTCCCTAAATCGCTCCAGGCAAATGCCGGGATGGTTCCTTTCAAAGGGCACGGCCGACTTCCTTCCCCGTCCTTCCCTAATCCGATGAGACCGATGACCTCGCTGTCTGGTCACCTTCCCCGAAAAAACCAACCAACCTCCCACTGGAGGGGGAAGCCATGTGCTAAAAGGCTATGTCCGATGTGCTGGTAAGTAGACCCTCCTTCCAGCAGTGAGGCTGACATGAAGTCTTCCATGCCATTGAGGTTGATTTGAGAGACCGCAGTTGGTTTTCTGTCACATGCAACAATTCAGTCTCCCAGTGATGCATGATGCATCTGTCAGAAAATGGGATGGTGGCATGCAACAGGTGGGACATTGATGGACAGCACAATCCCAACATGCTTCCTTGGTGACTTTGCTGGATACCTGGCCACATCGTGATACAGGGCAACAACATGGCCAACAAAGGGCTACCTCCTTATCACAGTGTTGGAGCCACTGCAAGGAGTCGTGGATGAGCTGAAGAGCTGGTCGACTGGATACATTTGGTAAAATGCTTGCAGTGCACTAAATGAGTCAGGACAGACAAGAAAACTTGTATGATGATGGCTGTGAACCCTCTCCAGTGATATCAATATGCCATATAATTCCAATTCATAATTTGTAAATTGTTCCGAAAGACACACTTTAAAAACCCTATCAGGGAAAACAGCAGAACAACTGAGGACATTCTCTTGCTGGGATCCATTTGTATAAACTATGATTAAACTGTGGTACATACTTAAAATGGACGAAAACAAAGTTGTAAAAATATAATCTGGAGTCCAAGTTTTCTTGTACTGCGTCAAGCCAAAAATCATTTTGGGCCTCTGTAGATGCCAAGGCGGCAATGCATTCCATCCTTTGCTTGGTTGCATGGAGCCAATTCCTGAACAGCCATTCAATGTTTCGTCGGACCACTGAACTAAATCTGATGACCGAGGTGACACTGAGTTTTTCAGCACCTGGTGAGCCACAAGGATATGTCGCTGAATCCGGAGTGATAAGGGGTACACTATGGTGACTCATTAGGATGCTACAGTCCTTGCCTGGTTTCCAGAAAGGAATTAATATTGCCTCCTTCCAAGTCGTGTTATACTGTCCATCAAACCAGATCTGATTGAAACAAGAGAGAAGCTCTCCTTTCACTTCAGGGCACAGATGACGAAACATGGCATAATGGATCTCATCAGGTCCTGGAGGAGTGTCTCTGTCTGCAGACAAAGCTGATTCACTTCCAACATGGAGAACTGTATGTTGTAGATTTCTTCATCATGCAAGAAGAAACTGAGCTTCCTCATCTCTGCAGCCCTCCAGAATACTCGAAAAGTAGAAGCTTGTCTGGATAACATAGTAACAGTTTAGGTTTCAGCTGAACAATTGTTTACTATGTCTTCTGGTGTGTCCACAAAGATGCCATTACTTACCAAGGCCATAAGGGGACATGTACTACCCTTGATGAAATCCGCAATACTGATTCCCAAATTTGTGCAGTGGAAGTGGACTGATTAATGGGAGTCATGAATTCCCTGCAGGAATCTCTTCTGTTCTTTTAACATTCACCTGGCAAGTACTCATGCAGATCTGATGACATGAAGGTTTTCTGTAGCTGGGCGGTGTTTGAAGTTCCACAGAGCTGTTTGGCAGCACATTATATCTCAGAAGTGATATCAGTCACCATCTCCTGTACACAATACTTTTGTTCAGAAATAACGTGTTGACTGCACAGCAACCAATTATCCCTTTGTAGCATCCATCTGCGTGGTCTCCTGTCAGCCAACATCCTATTAGGCATGCAGATCCACACTGGGAAGTAGTCACTAGAATGTAAATCTGTAGCCACTTCCCACTGAACTGAGTCTGCAATAGCTGGGGAACAAAAACCAAGATCAATCGCTGAAAGAGACTTGCATTCAGAAGGCAGATGTTCTCAGAATGGACGGGTTGCTCTATCATCCATACCATGGAGCAATTAGTAGCCAAGGGCCATAGCACATTGTGTGCATTGAGGTCTCCCACAAGGAGGAATGAGATTGGGAGTGCCTGGAAGAGTTCTACTGCTGCCTTTGCATCCAATGCATCATTAGGTGGAAGGTATAGAGAACACGCTGTGATATTAAAGGGTGCAACAACTTTCATGGCAATTGCTTGCACGATCATGGTAAGGGGGACAGGAGAGAAGTAGCATCTGTTCTCAATGAAAAAGCGACTCCACGTTTAGCCCTGTCTCCAGTGGTACTATCCTTCAAGTATGAGTGGTAACCCTGTAATACAGGTGTGTCGGTGACTTTAAGATGCGTTTCTTGTAAGCAGATGCAGAACGGTTTCTCCTGAAGCAGGAGCTGTAATTCTGACAAATCTGAGTGATGTTGTTGTTATTGTTGTGGTCCTCAGTCCCGAGGCTGGTTTGATGCAGCTCTCCATGCTACTCTATCTTGTGCAAGCTTCTTCATCTCACGGTACCTATTTCAACCAACATCCTTCTGAATCTGCTTACTGTATTCATCTCTTGGTCTCCCTCTACAATTTTCTCCCTCCACGATTTTTACCCTCCACGCTGCCCTCCAATACTAAATTGGTGATCCCTTGATGCCTCAGAACATGTCCTACCAACTGATACCTTCTTCTAGACAATTTGTGCCACAAACTCCTCTTCTCCCCAATTCTATTCAACACCTCCTCATTAGTTATGTGCTCTACCCATCTAATCTTCAGCATTCTTCTGTAGCACCACATTTCGAAAGCTTCTATTCTCTTCTTGTCCAAGCTATTTATTGTCCATGTTTTACTTCCATACATGCCTGCACTCCATACAAATACTTTCAGAAACGCCTTCTTGACACTTAAATCTATGCTTGATGTTAACAAATTTCTCTTCAGAAATGCTTTCCTTGCCATTTCCAGTCTACATTTTATATCGTCTCTACTTTGACCATCATCAGTTATTTTGCTCCCCAAATAGCAAAACTCCTTTACTACTTTAAGTGTCTCGTTTCCTAATCTAATACCCTCAACATCACCTGACTTAATTCGACTACATTCCATTATCCTCATTTGGCTTTTGTTGATGTCAATCTTATATCCTCCTTTCAAGACACTGTCCATTCCGTTCAACTGCTCTTCCAAGTCCTTTGAGGTTTGCTGATGACATTGTAATTCTGTCTGAGACAGCAAAGTTTTTATTTCTTCTCCATGGATTTTAATTCCTACTCCGAATTTTCTTTTGTTTCCTTTACTGCTTGCTCAGTATACAGATTGAATAACATCAGGGATAGGCTACAACCCTGTCTCACTCCCTTTCCAACCACTGTTTCCCTTTCATGTCCCTCGACTCTTATAACTGCCATCTGGTTTCTGTACAAAGTGTAAATAGCCTTCGCTACCTGTATTTAACCCCTGCCACCTTCAGAATATGAAAGAGAGTATTCCAGTCAACATTGTCAAAAGCTTTCTCTAAGTCTACAAATGCTAGAAATGTAGGTTTGACTTTCCTTAATCTATCTTCTAAGATAAGTCGTAGAGTCAGTATTGCCTCACGTGTTACAATATTTTTACGGAATCTAAACAGATCTTCCCTGAGGTCAGCTTCTACCAGCTTTTTCATTCATCTGTAAAGAATTCGTGTTAGTATTTTGCAGCTGTGACTTACTAAACTGGTAGTTCGGTAATTTTCACATCTGTCAACACCTGCTTTCTTTGGGATTGGAATTATTATATTCTTCTTGAAGTCTGAGGGAATTTCGCCTGTCTCATACATCTTGCTCACTAGATGGTAGAGTTTTGTCAGGAACAACTCTCCCAAGGCTGTCAGTTGTTCTAATGGAATGCTGTTTACTCCCGGGGCCTTGTTTTGACTTAGGTCTTTCAGTGCTCTGTCAAACTCTTCACGCAGTATCATATCTCCTATTTCATTGTCACCTACATTCTCTGCATTTCTATAATATTGTACTCAAGAACGATATCCGTTAAATTCCACTGCAGCACAGAAGTGCCTGTGGAAGCCATTGTTTAGGGATGGTTGTCCTTTTCTTTCTCCATCAGAGGTATTGATTTATTTTGGAGGTCAGGGGGATCTTTAGCAGGTTCACGGCTCTCTGGTTCCTCTGACTGGAAGTCCATATCCTCAACAGCATAGTCCTCATCTGAGAGGAGGGGAGCTTGCTGATCCGAAGGTGTAACTACACTTTCTTGGATTTGTAACAACTTTTCAAAGGACATTTTTATTTACTGATGGTAGAAGGTGGTTGCCTGGGTTGCGGGGATGGCTTAGTTGGCTTCTTATGGTGGGTCGTGGTATGTGGCTTAGGTGGCAAGCCCATTGCTGATGCTTTCGAACAACTTCAGTTTCATGTGGAGAATTTCCCCCACAGGTACACCCACAAATGCATGTGCTCATACTTGAATCTATGGTCTGAGTGAGTATGGAGGCATCACACTTAGTGACTGGCATCTTAAGGGCTGAAGTAACAGATGTAGCAAAGACCAGAGGTTGCGCAGCTTTGAAAGCTCTTTTAGCTTCACCATAGAGCATGCGTCTCTTGACTTTCAATTCCTGAATTTTCCTTTCCTCGTTGTAAACCTCATATGTTCTGCTCCACACTGGGTGACCCCTGGGGCACTTTAGACATTTCAGAGGAAGTGTAGAAGAATTGCCTGATTCATGATCTGAGCCTCCACAATTGCTCATAACATCCCATAGTGGTATGGCCAAATTGTTGACATTTGTAGAATTACATTGGGCCAGGAACAAATGGGTGAACCTTAAGACAGATATAGCCTGCAAGGAATGTTCAGCTAATTCTGGAGTATTAAACATTAGAACAGATGTTGCTGATTTTTCCAGTTTTCCATTGACTCTCTTCTTACAGTTCTGCACTTCTGTGATGCCCATATTTTTCCATTCATCATGTAACTCGGTGGGTTCCACTTCCAAAATATTAGAGGAGGTTACCACACCCCTACTAAAGTTAGGGGTGTTATGTAACTCAGACTGGACTGGGTAGTCAGGTAAGGCCTTACATCCCAGAAGCTTAGAGACTTGGTTCCAAATAGCAGTTTCAACTAGAAGCTGTTTCATTACAAAGTTGTTTGACACTTTTTGGAACCCAGCAATACCTTCCAATGCCTTATGAATGTAGAAATAGGAGACCTTCTCAAAGGTTCCTCCTGCTCACTTGATTACAGTGGAAGTGTTATGGTACACTAATGCCCTGTTAACGTGATAATGAGACTTCTTTTTGGAGGACTGACCAACTGAGCTCTTTTGATGAGTGGGTGTATGTATTACGTAACAGTACACCTATCCTGTCAGAAGTAATAGTTTGATGGGACCATTCCATAGGGATCCTACAGGATGCTAGGGAAACAGCTGTCGACACAGGCAGTGGCCTGCATGCTAGAGCAAGCCTTATACAACTGGGCAGCAGCAGGTGTCCCAGAGGTTGCCTGCTAGTTTTACCTCAACAGCCACTCACCTCATCAGGATGTAACACACCTTGAGGGTTAGGTTTTTTTTTTTTTTTTTTTTTTTTTTTTTTTTTTTTTTTTTTTTTTTTTTTTTTTTTTTTTTAGAGGTATGAACTTTCCTCATGGTCCAGGTGGTGAAGCCATGACCCCCAATCTCCAACACACACAACATTCTACCACTCCACCACTGCACCACATGGTGGTCGCAGAAGCATGCCCAGAGCTGTGGTGATAGAAGGCTGGTGGTACTTACTAGTCTCCAGCTAAGGGGCTTCAGATCACCAAGCCCGTACTCAGCACATAAATGCTGAGCTCCTGAGGGGTGGCCAAATGCATGTCATGATGGTGGATAACATTGAGATGGCATAAGAGGGACAGATGTGCAGATGCATAAATGAAACACCCGTAGTCTAGTTTTGAATGGACAAGGGACCGGTACAAATTGAGGAGGGTAGTAGGATCTGCATCCCAGGAATTACCATTGACGACACTTAGGACACTGGGGGATCAAATACAGTGGGCTGCCACTTAAGACATGTAGGAGGACCAAGAGAGATTATTATCAAGCATGAGCCCAAGAAATTCCATAGTTTTAACATACAGAAGAGCAACAGATCCAAGACTTAAGGACAGTGGAAGAAACCAACTGCAACACCAGAAATTCATACAAATGGTTTTGTCAGTGGAAACACGAAAGCCACTGTCAATGCTCTATGAGTAAAGACAATTGAAACAACACTGAAACCACTCAATGAGACAAGTCCATGCAGAACTGCAGTAGATGGCAAAATCGATAATGAAAAAGATGCCAGTGATGACTGGCGGGAGACAGACCATTACAGGATTAATGCTGATAGCAAAGAGGGCGATGCACAGGATGGAATCACGAGACATACCATTTTCAAGGATAAAGGTGTCCGTCAAGGCAGAACCCACAAGTACCTTGAAAACTCGGGCTTTTAAAAATTCCTGAAGGAAACGGGGCAAGTGGCCATGGAAACCACACGTGTAGAGGGTACAGAGGATACCAGTTCTACAGCAGGTGTAATAGGCTTTCTCCAACTCAAAAAACATGGCAATAGTCTAGGATTTCCACAGAAAACCATTCATGATATGAAGTACTATATATGCAGTCTCTTTTACAGATGAACTAGTCTCCTACAATTCTTCAAATAAATCCAAATCAAAAGGTTGCCTTCTTTACTAACATACCTATGTTAATTCCATTTCATATTGCTTTGCAACATTATGCCTAGATAATTAATCAACATGTATCATGTTGAGTGGCCCGTTTCATAACTGCAGCAGTGCACCAAAGTACACTGTTTTGTCCTGCGAGTTTACACAACTTCTCTCTAGATGCGACTTATTCTGAATTTCCCCTACGCTCTTTAGACAGTTAATGAAACATGGAACTGCACATAACATATACACAAACATACACAAAAGATATTTAACTAGATTGTATCACCACCATCCATAGCGTGGATAGGAACTTTGACTGCTGTGTGTTCAGATTCCAGCTGAGTTGATGACTCTTTACTCACAGCTGCAGGAGTCTTGGTTTCAGTGACACAGCTTGAGGCTGTTGCAAATGGGCTTATTATGGGGAGGGGGGGGGGGGTCAGACATGGGGATCTGTGGATGTCCAGCACGTGACATCTGTCCCCCCCAATTGGTTCACAACTGTGGCTGCCCTGGGTGCTGCCCACACTGAGGTTGACCTCTCACTTGTGGTTGGGTAGGAGGTGGTTCTGAGTTCATGCGAGTAGCAAAAGACTGTCTGAGGGGTCGATCACAGTGCCTGTACAGTATGTCTGTAACTGCAGACATCACTCAAAACTTGTTTGTCAAAGACCCTGAGTCAGATGCAGTCACCGTACTCCATAGGTTGCTTCTTGGCCTGCAAGGTCATGGCTTTCACAGAGGGTGGGATAACATGCAGTTGCAAGCACCAGTGTTAGGCACATAATGGGGCCCTTTCTGGATATGGATATCAAAGAGGGGAAGCAATCCAGTGTACTCATTGCGTGCATACCAGGAGAAGTCAATCCAGATGTGCGAAGGTTGTTCCCAGATGGCATGAAGAGCACAGAATGCAGCCAATTGAGGAGGCTGGATCATGTTGGAACTAAGGATGTGTGTTACTTTGGACCAGAAGAGATTCTTTCTGGTTTCAGATGGCTAACTGAAGCCAAGATGAAGATGGAGCTCACCATCTGCAACATTATTGACAGAACTGACTGAGGTCCTTTGATTCAGAGCCTCCACTCATCTCTGTACCAAATACTAAAATGGTTCTGTGGCCATGTAGGCTGCAGATTCATCGACTTGCGCCATTGAGTGGTGGGATTCTGGCTTCTGCTTTCAGAGGTAGTTTCTCTTTTAAATAAATTGAAGTAGATAGTTCCTGTGGTTAGTATGGGTAGAAGTTATAGTTGGCAATTGGAATAAATTAATATTTGGTCTGTTTTAGGGACCCTCTGACTCAGATGATACAGCTACTGAACAGTTCAAAGAAAATTCAGTTCAAATAGGTGCTCCTCTCGTACCATTATAGTTGGTTGTGACATCCATCTACCTTTGATATGTTGTTGAAAATCCACATCTATAGTCAGTGGTAGGCATAAAACATCATCCAAAATCATACTGAATTCTTTTACAGAAAATTATGTTGAACGATTCGTTCAGGAGCCTACTCAAAGTGCAAATGGTTGCCAAAACATACTTCACCTCTTAGCAAAAAATAATCCTGAGCAAATAGGGAACATCATGACTGATACAAGGATTGGTGATCTCAACATTTGTTGAGAGTCTGAATACATCCAAACCCACCTAAAATAAACACACAGTACATATACTGTTGAAAATTAATTTAGCATCTTCCTGAGTCACAGTTTCCACACCTCCCAGTTTGACTATATAAGCATACACCAAGTACAGCTTGGATTTGAAAGAAATAGTATTGATGACAGTTGAGAGATATATACCAAATACATTAATAAGAGATAGTACTGATCATACAGAAGTTCAAACTTTGGCATGAACTTTAATTCAAATGCCTTTAATAGTTTCCACAACAAATTTCTACAGAAATCTCACAGAGATACTGGTTGTATTGAAAGTATACCTGTGGTACGATACAATCAATACCTTTGATCTGCGATAGCAAAGGTGATGTTACTGATCAAGTGCTACTAAACCAAAGGTACTAAACACTAGTCTCCTTTGATGAATGAATTTTCAAAAATAATCAGATATTCCAGAACTTGAAATGAGAACAATCACCAAAGAGAGTAATTTGGAGGTAGATATTTTTGGTGTAAATCACTTAATAAAGGCAAAGCCTCTACTCCAGAATTTCCACAAATTGGCTTCCTTTCCAAGTTACCTGATGCAATAGCTCCATGCATATTACCTGCCTGTATCTGTTTACATAGTGCAGAGGGCAAATGTACCATGTTTGTAGATGACACCAGCATTGTAACAGAATATGAATCAAACACAGTCAACAGCAACATTTTATCCAAAGTCTTTAACTTGCTGACTTTTAACACCCTTTCTGCCAAATTAAGCAACATACATTTTATGCAGTTTAGAAAAAGTCACAAAAATCCAGAGGAATATTCAGTGACCCTATACAATCTGGAGTTAGAAGAGCTGACAGCACCAACTCCTTGGGCACTCAAACAAGACTGAAAACTACACTGGAAACATCACCTAAACATAACCTATTCATGGGCCATCTAGAGGAATCCTTCCTAAAAACCCAGAATCCTAAACCCCTCACTTGGTTCAGATTCATTGATGACATCTTTGCTATCTGGATTGAAGGTGAGGACACTTTATTCACTTTCTTCCAGAACCTCAACAACTTCTCTCCCAGTTGCTTCACCAGGTCCTACTCAACCCAACAAGCCACCTCCCTAGGTGTTCACCTCTGCCTCAGAGATGACTACATCAATACCTCTGTCCATATAAAACCTATTAACACCAGCAATACCTCCACTTCGACAGCTGCCACCCTTTTGTACAGCCTAGCCACCCATGGTCGTCTCATCTGCAGTGATGAGCAGCCCCTCCCTAAATATACTAAGGGTCTCACTGAAGCCTTCACTGACCGTAATTATCCTTGTACAAAAACAAATCTCTTGTACCTTATCTTTCCAGTTTCCCACCACCTCCCAAAGTCCCACAGTCTGGCCACAGAGGAGCAATCCCCCCATAACTCAGTACCATCCAGGACTCGAGCAACTAAATTACATTCTCCACCAGGGTTTCCATTACCTCTCGTCGTGCCCTGATGAGAAATGACCTACCCACTATCCTTCCCACCCCTCCTAGCATGGTATTCGACCGTCCACCAAACCTACACAATATACTCGTCCATCCTTACACAACCCCTGCTCCGAATCCCTTACCTCATGGCTCATACCGCTGTCCCATACATCCTCCTACTCCAGTCCGGTCACTAATTTTACCTATCGCATGAAAGCAGGGTTACCTGTGAAACCAGTCATGTGATCTACAAGCTAAGCTGCAACCATTGTGCTGCATTCTATGTAGGCATGTCAACCAACAAGCTGTCTGTCTGCATGAACGGCCACTGACAAACTGTGGCCAACAACAAGTGGATGATACTTCTCATCTCAATGACTACTTCACAGCCTGTGCCATATGGATCCTTTCCACCAAGACCAGCTTTTCTGAATTGCGCAGGTGGGAACTTTCCCTGCAATACATACTATGCCCCCCTTTTAATTTCTTTTATTTTTATTTTTATTTTTCTCATTCCACTACTTACACCCTCCCCCCTCTGTACCTTCTCTCCGACCATCCATCTAAGCTGCAACAATTCACTGTCCGTCACTCCCACCATACTATCCCTCCCCCTCCCCACCCCAGCCTCCTCCTCATCCCCACCCAGTCACCACTCCCATTATTCACTGGTGCTGCTGCTCGCAGAGTAGTTTCAGTTCTCTGAGACTGCAGATGTGTGTGCTAGTTGCACTTGCGCACGCGCACGCGCGTGTGTGAGTGTGAGTGTGTGTGTGTGTGTGTGTGTGTGTGTGTGTGTGTGTGTGTGTGTGTGTGTGTGTGTGTGTGTGTCTATTGCTGACAAAGGCCTTAATGGCGGAAAGTTATGTTTGTGTGAATCTTTTTATTGTGCCTATCACGGCTCAGTATTTCAACTATATGGTGAGTAGCAACTTTCCTTCTCTCATAATGTTTTAAATTAATACACAGAGTGTAGCTAAAAGAAAAACTAAGCTTTCATGTACAAGATCTGTCTAGAAAATTGATAAACTACAAGAAATATATAATACCGTAATATTGGTCTTTTTCTGCGCACATTACAATTTAATATACGTCACAAAAATGTGCCGATAAAATTTTAAATAATGACATAAATGTCTCGTCTTCTGGCCTCAAGAGACAAATGTTTTGTGATTTAAGAAATTCATCACACATTCTAACAGGTAACATAATTCATCTTGCCAAAAGAAGATTTATTTTGAAAATAATGCTTTTCAATCAATGATTCATGATATTTTGCGATGACATGTTTGAAATAGGTTCTTTTCAGCATTTGCCAGAGTGCCAGAAAGTTGTGCACAGCTACAATGATGTAGGAAACCCATATATAAAGCGTTAAGAGATCTGACATTAAGTCATAAAGGAAACAGGACATCAGAGAATACTCCATGAGCATCAGAATTTCATAAACCATATCAAAATGCTTAATTCGGCTAAGTATACATTTCTATGTCCAGATTCACAATGAAGTATGCCCCAACCTGATGTTAAGCTTTTCAGTCTTGTTTTCAGGTTGCAAATTTTCTTGGAGTACTAATACTGTATTCTCTCATGTTTGGTTCTATATTATGGCATAATACCATACGTACATGACAATAAAGACGTGCACTTGAAATTGAGTAAAAAGTGGAGTGGAAATGATTACTAAAAGTCAAATTTATTTAGCAGAGTGACAGAAATAACTTCATTGTTCTGCAAGGTGACTAATGCTTGACTGCCAAAAATGTGGAAATAAAGTAAAACCAGAAAACTGGAGCTAATGGCACACTTTAGCTTCCCATAATTATGTGAATGTATTTTGATTCACTTGATAGGTCTCTGCCACAGAAATTCATGTTGTTTTCATTTAACGTGAGAACTGTAAATGAAGAGGAAACAGCAAAATCACTTAAAGGAAACACTGATCATGTGGAGGCTACCACCTCCCAACTACAACTCGTAACGTTTTGCACATGTGCGAATCTGGCAGCTTGGGAGCACTAGAAAAATTTTTCGTGGTAGCATCTGCCAACAGTTAAAAATGTCGAGAGCACGACTCCACGTGCGAATTTCTTTGCAGCACACCTCAGTCCACCAAGGGACAAAGATACAGCTGGGTAAAGAGGAAGTGTGAAGAATGGAATGTTTTGCAGCAGCAAGGATAATATTTGTAAGATATTCTCCCTGGTAATCACAACTGGGGAAATTTTGTTCATCAAAAGTCACCAGGGATGAATAAAGCCTCCAGTCAACCTTTGTAAGCTGTCATTTGGGTGAGTACACGGTTGGGGTAGGAGTCAACAAAACGATAGCACAGGGGTAATGTTAGCTCGAGTACGTGTCAGTGAGAATGAGCCACTCGAGATGATAGGTGAGCAGGACAGTGCAGAGGGTCAGGTCCACACGGGAATAGGTGTGCCTGGAGTCCGAACGGAATGTGGGTGCTCACATGGTATGGCAGAAGTGGTTAAATTGATTGAGAAGGTGAGCCGAGAGAGCACCTCTGTCAGGTTCTGGGAGAATGCCAAAGAAGATGGCACACATTAAAGCCACCGAGCAGTAGAAATGGGACGAGGTTGCTCCCCAATAAGCCGGAGGAAGTCTGCCCCGACAACACTGTATGACAGAGGGATGTAAATGAAAAAAACGGAAAAGGTCAAGTGAGGAAGAGAAATGCGGACTGCAACAGGTTGGAGGCAAGTAGTCAGGGAGATGGGTCGAATATGAACATCATCCCGGATGAGTAGCACGACTCCCCCATGGGATGGAAAGCCATCCTAAGAGGGAACAGGGTGGGGGGTAGAGGTCAAAGTGGACCGTGAAGAAATGCGAGAGCTCAGAGCTGTCATGAGGATGCAATTTTGTTTCCCAAAGGCAGAGTATGAGTGGACACTGTTATTCTGCGAGCAGTCGTAAATCCTACTTGTCGGATCGAAGACCGCGAACGTTCCAATGGAGGCGAGTCACGACGAGGAAAAACTGAAGGGGTATCACCTCAGCAGCTGCTGAGTACCACTCTCCGAAGACTTGCCGCTACAGGCCACAGAGGCAGGAAGATGCCCTTCCGTGAAGTCTACAGAAGCGTTGGCATTCTCCTTCTGGCAGCCTGCAGAGTCCGGTGCAGAAAAATGGTCGGTGGTGCATGCCAGCTGGAGAGTTGCACAGCCAGAGAAGGAAACAGGGATGCTACTGCGAGAATGGGTGACTTCATGACTGCATTACTAAATTTGAAGCCGCATGTCACAGTGTAGCAAGAACGGTACTTTATCTGCCAGACGGTAGAACGGAGGGTTTCCGGCCAGCCGACAACTTGCGAGCGACAGGGTGAGGCACTTTTTCCTTCACCCTCACCTCTAATTGGCCCATTCATCGAGTCACTGAGATACCTGGGACAGTCACATGAGCAGATTGCACGGTCGCATCGCAGTCGGTGCAGTGGGTACGAAGAGGCAGACGTTCGCCCTCGTGAGCACCCCTACCGCAGGTTACGCATTTGGTAGGGTGTCAACAGGACTCCCAGGAGTGGCTGTAATGGTGACACTGGTAACAGCACATTGTCTTCAGAATATACAATCTGACTACGGTAACTTCATAACCTGCTTTGATCTTTGCCGGAAGAACCACTATCAAATGTGAGAAAGAGATTGTGTGTGGGCACTAATGAGGCATCTAGTTTTTTCTTCACTCAATGGACCACTATGACACCCTGATCAGAGAGGTACATCTGGATTTCTACCACAGTAAGACTGTCGCTCCCCGCAGTGTTATTTACACTGGGATGCTCGAAGCTGCAAACGGTTGTTGTGCTCGAAGATCGGAAGTAGTCTCCAAAAGTAAAATGCTATTGCATAAACGAGAGCATACTCTTTCTTGGGTACCATTTCGGTCTTGTGATTTTTGTTACCAAATATTTTTTTCTCATCCAGATCATTTCTTACAAGTTTCCCCTATTTGTCAGATTTTTTCATGTATCTGCGAACATTTTTCGAATATTTTGGATCATAACCTATGGAAAAGAAGACTGTCTTACCCTAACATTTATTCTTAACAACTTATTCAGATTTATAAACACAGCCTGTCGATTGTTAGTTTTTGTTCATATTACAATTTATTCTCTGTATATATACTGATTACTGACTGATCTTCTGTGGACAACACCACTCACCATGGCTCTTGACATTTTGTAGAGAATACTGGCAGCTTGAACTCAGTTTGTTCTTTCGCTTACAATTTCCTTTTTATTGTTGCTTCTAAGGGAATTTATACCTATGTGTATGAAAACTTTGTAGTTCTTTCGAGATGCTTCTGCTGAATAATCCTGTGGGCCATATATGTCGCTAAAGCGTTTCTTCAACTGGTGGGTCTTGATTTCTGGACAAACGTCTATTGTGGAATTTGGCACAACAGTGTTTTGTAGCAAAGAATTTCCTATAACAAGGAATGCAATTTTTTTGCTGTGTTTCTCTTTACTGAGATGTTTTGAATTCTTTTTACTGTATGTTACACAGCTCAGCTGTATTACAAAGGTCTGTACCCTCAAATTCCTTGAGGGGATTAGTGTTGCCTCCCACCCCCATTCCATCCAGCCCTTCACTTCACCCTTGCAAATGACTGTGGCATAGTGAATAACAAATTGGATTGGGTGCAGATTTTACTAAATTTCTTGGATGAAAGAATGATTATAACTAGGTTACTACACTTGTTGGGGAACACTTTGAGTGAAGTAGCAATGTTACAAAAAGCAGTTCACCATGCAAATAACTGATGAGTAGGTACTGAGCTGTTTCTACCATAACAGTTCCTAGCCACAAAAACTACAGCATGGCTGAACAGTTGATTTGCAGCACATAGGTGAGCTTACAGAATTAAGATTTTCGTTATTCCACCACTTGTGAATTGATGTAATCTTGCTTCATCTGTGTTCATTCCATACTTGGTGTGATTCACAAAAGTGAGTATAGATGCACACCTCCAATACTTCATTGTACATCCTTTGCAGAGAAGTAAAAAGCTATGTGAAAATTGGTATGGGTAAAGACACAAGAAGTGCTGCTAATATTGGAAGGAAAGGAGACCTATGTGATGATGTCAGCAGAAAAGTTACCAAATTGTGAGGGAGACCCACAGTTTGCCTTATGTAACAAATCCAGAGAAGTAAAGTTGCCACTCACCATATAGCAGAGATGCTGAGTTGCGATAGGCACAACAAAAAGATTCACACAATTGTAGCTTTTGGCCATTAAGGCTTTTGTCAGCAGTAGACTCACACACACACACACACACACACACACGTCTGCAGTCTCAGAGAACTGAAACCACACTGCGAGGAGCAGCACCAGTGCATGATGGGAGTGGTGACTGGGTGGGAGTAAGGAGGAGGCTGAGGCAGGGAGGGGGAGGGATATTATCATGGGGGTGGCAGACACTGATGTGTTGCAGTTTAGATGGAGGACAGGAGAGAAGGTGCAGATAGGGGGAGAGGTTAAGTAGCACAAATGAGAGAAATAAAGAGAAATTAAAAGAATGGGTGTGGAGGTAAAATGACAGCTGTGTAGTGCTGGAATGGGAACAGGGAGGGGACTGGTTGTGTGAGGACAGTGACTAATGAAGGTTGAGGCCAGGAGGGTTACAGGAACATAGGATGTATTGCAGGGAAAGTTACCAACCACACAATTCAGAAAAGCTGGTGTTGGTGTGAAGGATCCATATGACACAGGCTGTGAAGCAGTCATTGAGATGACAGATATCTTGTTTGGAAGAGTGTTCAGCAACAGGCTGGTCTACTTGTTTTATGGCCACAGTTTTTCGGTGGCCATTCATGTTGACAGACAGCTTGTTGGTTGTCATGCCTACATATAATGCAGCACAGGGGTTGCAGCTTAGCTTGTAAAACCACATGACTGGCTTCACAGGTAGCCCTGCCTTTGATGGGATAGGTGATGTTAATTACTGGGCTGGAGTAGATGGTGGTAGGAGAATATATTGGACAGGTCTTGTATCTAGGGCTATTACAGAGGTATGAGCCATGAGGTAAGGGATTAGGAGCAGGGTCTGTGTAAGGATGGACGAGTATATTTTGTCTGTGGGTGGTGGAATATGGTGGTAGGAGGGGTGGGAAGGATAGTGGGTAGGGTATTTCTCATTTCAGGGAACAACGAGAGGTAATCGAAACTCTGGTGGTGAATATAATTCAGCTGCTCATACCCCTCTAATAGACCTAGATGCAAGACCTGTCCCATACATCCTCCTACCACCACCTACTCCAGTCCGGTCACTAACATCACCTACCCCATCAAAGGCAGGGCTACCTGTGAAACCAGTCATGTGATTTACAAGCTAAGCTGCAACCACTGTGCTGCATTCTATGTAGGGATGTCAACCAACAAGCTGTCTGCCCACATGAATGGCCACCGACAAACTGTGGCCAAAAAACAAGTGGACCACCCTGTAGCTGAACACGCTGCCAAACATGATATCCCTCATCTCAAAGACTGCTTCACAGCCTGTGTCATATGGATCCTTCCCACCAACACCAGCTTTTCTTAACTGAGCAGGTGGGAACTTTCCCTGCAATACATCCTACGTTCCCGTTACCTTCCTGGCCTCAACCTTCATTAGTCACTGTCCTCACTCATTCTGCCCCCTCCCTGTTCCCATTCCAGCACTATACAGCCGTCCTTTCAGTGCCACACCCAATCTTTTAATTTCTTTTTATTTCTCTCCTTTATGCTACTTAGCCCCTCACCCCCTCTGCACCTTCTCTCCTGCCCTCTGTTTAAACTGCAACACATCACTGTCTGCCACTCCCACCATACCTCCCCCTCCCCACCCCAGCCTCCCCTTACCTCCACCCAGTCACCACTCCCATCATGCACTGGTGCTGCTCCTCGCAGTGTGGTTTCAGTTCTCTGAGACTGCAGACGTGTATGAAAGTTGTGTTTGCATGAGTGTGTGAGTGTGTGTGTGTGTATGTGTGTCTACTGCTGACAAAGGTCTTAGTGTCCGAAAGCTATAATTGTGTAAATCTTTTGTTGTGCCTATCGCGACTCAGCATCTCTGCTATATGGTGAGTAGCTGCTTTCCTTCTCTGGCATTGTTACATTCCATCCTGGATTTTCCATTGTTAGAAGATTGCCTCATGTGGATGATTCAGACTAAGACACAATTATGTTATGTATAACTGTTCCTGGGCAAGGCAGAAGCAGCTGAATAATTGAAAGAAGTGTTGTTGCCACACCCTTATTTTCAGGACATGGGCATTCATTTAGTTTAGTATCACTGTTTCCTTAGAAAATATGAAGTAAATTGTTACAAGCAATGAAAGCCAAGGATCATGACCAGAATGGATTTACAAGATATCAGATTGCTAATTAACGGTAGAAACAGTGACATTGTGGGCTACCATCATGGAGCAGCTCACATAATCTGACACAATCTATGTTGTATTGGCCAGAAAAGGCCATACATTTGTTACCAACCCATCACCTAACCTTCCAAAATAAGACCCTAAACCCAGACCTACATTCGTTAAATTAATTCAAAACACAAAAAAATCCTTCAGTAGATAGAACAACATTACAAAAGAGAACTCCATGGCATCATGACTATAAGTGTACATACTTAGAGTGCTGTATTAGTTGGCTTGGCTTATGGCAGGTGCAGTCTGCACAAAATACAAGACCTGTACACCCTTCAAACTGCTGGTATGTAACATACTTTCTGACTGGTTTATCAGTAAAAGTAATAATTATGTAAATTAGAGTTAGAATAATAGGTTACCTGTTATATGAGAAAAAGTAAGTGAGCTTGTGAACTCTAGACTGCTTTGGAATGGTGCATGAAAACTTAGTTTAAAGGAGAAGCATTTATGTATAAAATGTGGAATTATGGTACTGATGACACACACTCACAAATTACTGTGTTGAGTAGATGACTCTTTCTTCAGTTTCTGCTATTGCAGCGTACTGCCATTTCAATTTTTGACTCTTATCACAGCCTGATGTCTATGTAACTGATGTCTCTCCACCTGTTAGGCACAGACTGTGACAAGGATGTAGTTATGTAAACCCCATTAATAAACTTCCTGTAGAGATGGTTCTGAATAGAGCAGATCCAAAAAGGTGTCAAGGGGGTCATGTACCATCAACCAAAACAATATTTTTGTAAAAGCTTTTATAATATCTTAAAGTTTTCCGAGCTAAGCTTTGTCACCTGCAGCATGTGAATGAATTCATCCCTGTAACCTTGTCCTTATGGACCATGAGGCCAATGTTGCCAAGTGATACTTGGCAAACTAATTTGTAGCCAGCACTACAAGGGGTTGCAAGTGTGGTGTAGTTACGGCCCTTATTGCTCATAATAGAGAAGTACAGACTGTGTGCAGTGGAGCTGCAAAAAGAATGGTGAGCAAATGATTTGCCTTATTTATAGAAGTTCTTGGTTTCTGAAAAGTAAATTGAGTTATGTCAAAAAATTTTGGTAACCTATAAGCAGGTAAAAAGATGTGGGAACTTATTCACAGATAAACTTTATCAAACAGAGGAGACAGCAGTGGACTAGAAGAATTTATGAAGAGATATTTATATGGAAATTTGTTTGAAACAAAGTGAAAACCCTGACTGTGATGGCGTTATTTCCAAAAAAGACTAAGCTATTCTGAGGAGTACAAAGATGGTGCTAACAAGAGTCATAAAAAGAAAATATCCTTCCAGGCACTACAAACTACAGTGATTCCTCACTGTGATTTACAGTCATACTTTTAAATCATCCATTGTTCACTTATATGACCTGGAATAATGTGATATTCGCAGACTCTGAAATGGGTGCACATAGAAATAGATGTCAAATGCATCTGGTCGTCAATAAGAAGATCGCTGCATGGCGATACATAGCATTCAAAAAATTTTGATAATACACAGACCACATCTGCTGTAATATATTAATGATAAAACTTTGTGTTAAATCATTTAGTATGAGTTAATGTGGAGAAACTGAGTTTTTGCAGGAAAACACAGATTCAAACAATGATATCTACTATGGTACAGGATGCTATGTTAAAACAAAACATTTATCTCTCCCACCATCAAAACGAAAACACTGTTGTCATTTCCTGTACAAATCAGCTGTTCCACCATCTTGCTCATGACAGGTGTTACCAACGAACAGTTCAAGGTAACTGTGTGGATGTCACTATAATGTTTTTCAGAAAGGTTAAGCAAATCCACACTTTCCTTACGTGCAACAGAAGAGTGACAGCAGGTTACAGACATACCACACAACCTACTAATACTTCACCTGGCCAATATAGGTGAAAGAATGAACCTACTCTAAGAAATTTGAATCTAATCTCACAAATGTGCATCCTCAAATGACATTTTGTTTGATAATTCTGGTCATTTAGAATGTTTCCATGAAACTTCCATGATTTACTTATACAACCACAGCCCAAATACTGATAATGAATAAAATACCATATATAAAGATGTGAAACAAATACTAACAAAGAGATAGAGGGGCTGGCCAGTACTTACCTCAGCTCAGTACAGCCGATAGATACACATAAAACAGAACCGAAAATTTACGTTCCTAGCTTTCGGAACAAATGTTCCTTCATCGGGGAGGAGAGAGGAGAAAGAGAGGGAAGAAGGGAAAGGAGATTCAGTTACTCACAACCCGGGTTATGAAGCAACAGGGAAAGGAAAATATTGAGGGTAGCAAGGATGGAGGCATGGTTGTCAGAGGGAAGCCAAAGATATTCTACTGTAAGTACTGTGCCAGCTTCAAACCAAAGACAATGCATACAGAAGTAAAGAGGTATATAGTATAAAGATAAACACAACTATGTAGGATGAAAAGATGCGTGAATGGCTAAAGAGGAAAGGGAAAGAAGAGAAGACTGAAGAGTAAATGGGAGTGAGGTTGTTTAACGTAGGTTCAGTCCAAGGGGATGGTGGGATGAAAGGATGTGTTGGAGTGCAAGTTCCCATCTCCGCAGTTCAGAGGGACTGGTGTTGGGTGGGAGGAGCCAAATGGCACATACGGTGTAGCAGGTTCCTAGGTCCCTAGAATTATGCTGGAGGGCATGCTCCGCTACTGGGTATCGGGCATCTCCTAGGTGGACAGTTCGTCTGTGTCCATTCATGCGCTCAGCCAGTTTAGTTGTTGTCATGCCGATGTAAAAGGCTGTGCAGTGCAGGCATGTCAGTTGATAAATAACATGTATACTTTCACATGTGGCCCTGCCTTGAATTGTGTATGTTTTACCATTAGCAGGGCTGGAGTAGGTGGTTGTGGGGGGATGCATGGGGCAGGTTTTGCAGCGGGGTCGGTTACAGGGGTAGGAACCGCTGGGTAGAGAAGGTAGTCTGGGAATATTGTAGGGTTTAACAAGGATGTTACGGAGGTTAGGGGGGCGACGAAAGGCAACTCTGGGTGGTGTGTGGAGAATTTTTTCAAGGGATGATCTCATTTCAGGGGTTGACTTGAGAAAGTCATATCCCTGGCGGAGTAATTTGTTGATGTTTTCGAGGCCAGGATAATATTGGGTGACAAGGGGAATGCTTCTGTGTCGTTTGGGGGTAGGAACATTGTTGTTGGATGGGGAGGAATGTATTGCTCGGGAAATCTGTTTGTGGACAAGGTCTGCAGGATAGTTGCGGGACAGGAAAGCACTGGTCATGTTATTGGTGTAATTGTTGAGGGATGCGTCACTGGAACAGATACGTTTGCCACAAATACCTAGGCTGTAGGGAAGGGAGCGTTTGATGTGGAAAGGATGGCAGCTATCAAAGTGAAGGTACTGTTGTTTGTTTGTGGGTTTGATATGGACAGGGGTGTGGATGTGAGCTTCAACAAGATGAAGGTCAACATCCAGGAAGGTGGCTTGGGTTTTGGAGAAGGACCAGGTGAAATTCAGATTTGAAAAGGAGTTGAGGTTATGGAGGAAATTAAGGAGTGTTTCTTCACCATGAGTCCAGACCACAAAGATGTCATCTATAAACCTATACCAGGCCAGGGGAAGCAGCTGTTGGGTCTTCAGGAAAGCCTCGTCCATGCGGCCCTTGAAGAGGTTGGCATAGGACGGAGCCATCCTGGTTCCCATGGCCGTTCCCCTGATTTGTTTGTAGGTCTGGCCTTCAAAAGTGAAGTAATTATGGGTGAGGATCAAGTTGGTAAGTCTGATAAGGAACAAAGTTTTTGGAAGATCTTCAGGTGGACGTTGGGAGAGGTAGTGCTCAAGGGCAGAGAGACCATGGGTATGTAGAATGTTTGTGTAAAGAGATGTAGCATCTGTGGTGACAAGAAAGGCTTCAGGTGGGAGAGGAGTGGGAATGGATTTGAGGCGTTCTAGGAAGTGGTTTGTGTCTTTGATGTAGGATGGGAGTCTGTGGGTGATAGGTTGGAGGTTCTGGTCTACCAGGGTTGAGATACGTTCGGTTGGGGCTTTGAAGCCTGCTACAATGGGACGGCCATGATGGTTCTCTTTGTGGATTTTGGGTAATAGGTAGAAGGTAGGGGTATGTGGCTCAGGTGGAGTGAGTATGTCTATGGAAGCCGTTGTGAGGCCTTGTGAGGGACCTTGGATTTTTAGGATTTTTTGCAGCTCAGTCTGGATGGAGGGAATGGGATCCTGGGTAACAGCTTTGTAGGTTGAGGTGTCGGAGAGTTGACGCAGTCCTTCTGCCACATACTCCACACGGTCAAGTACGACAGTTGTGGAGCCTTTATCCGCCAGGAGGATGACAATAGAGTGGTCTATTTTCAGCTCCTTAATGGCACGGGATTCAGCTGGGGTGATATTGGGGGTTGTCGGGATGTTCTTCAAGAAGGACTGGGAGGCAACTCTGGATGTGAGGAATTCCTGAAATGTCTACAGGGGATGGTTGTGGGGGAGGGGAGGAGGATCCCTTTGAGAAGACAGTTGGAACTGTTCTAGACAGGGTTCAACACTGGGTCTAGTATTTGGGGGCTGTGTTTGGGTAGTGAAGTGATATTTCCAGTTGAGGTTCCGGGTGAATGAGAGGAGATCTTTAACCAGGGCAGTGTGGTTGAATTTAGGCGTGGGGCTAAAGGTTAAGTCTTTTGAGAGAACAGATGTCTCTGGAGGAGAGAGGGATCTGGATGAGAGGTTTTGGACTGAATTGGGACTGGTGACATGTGGCATTTGACTGTGGTTATAGTTGAGATTTGTTCTGTGTGGGGTATGTGCTGGGATGGGGAGATTGAGTAGGGTGGCTAGGCTAGGTTTTGTTGGCTATGAGGGGGGTTTGTTGAAGGTTCTGTTGTGGTTGGTGTTTGTGATGTATAGGGAGAGGGACCCCACTTCTTAGGTGTTGCACTAGCACTGTGGATAGTTTTTTCAGGTGGTGTGTGGCATGGAACTCAAGTTTGCAGCTGGCTTCTAGGATGATGTTCCTGAGTGTGTTCTCCAAGCAAGGGTTTGAGAGGTGGAGGACTTTGAAGAGAGATAGGAGCTGTTGGGAGTGGTGGTTACATGAAGTAGTGTAGAGATTCAGAACAAGTTGGGTAAGGGCTAAGGATTGAAGGTTCTGGAAGTCCAGGAGAGACTGGTGGAAGGAGGAATTGCACCCGGAGATGGGAACTTTTAAGGTAAGCCCTTTAGGGGTAATTCCAAAGGTTAAGCAGGACCGGAGGAAAAGTATGTGGGATTGCAGTTTGGCTACGGTGAATGCATGTTTCCGGAATGAATGTAAATAATGTGGTATAGGATTGGGGTACATAGTGGGTACTGCTGGGTAGGGAAATTAAATAACTAAAGTTGAAATAGTAATCATAAGAGGGAATAAAATGTGGAGGGAAGGGCGATAAAGAAATAAATTGTGTTGGTAATGTTCAATACCAAAGGAAGACCACTAAATAAGAAAAATACGGAAAAAGTTGACCAGACCAAGCAAGTATGTCCAGATCAGGGGAAAAGAACATACGTTGCTCAAAAACAGAGATAGCGAGTGGTGAAAAAAAGATCGCACGTGCCGCTGCTCAAGTGACGAATCCCTCAACAATTACACCAATAACCTAACCAGTGCTTTCCTGTCCCACAACTATCCTGCAGACCTTGTCCACAAACAGACTTCCAGAGCAATACATTCCTCCCCATCCAACAACAATGTTCCTACCCCCAGACCACACAGAAGCATTCCCCTTGTCACCCAATATTATCCTGGCCTCGAAAACATCAACAAATTACTCCGCCAGGGATATGACTTTCTCAAGTCAACCCCTGAAATGAGATCATCCCTTGACAAAATTCTCCACACACCACCCAGAGTTGCCTTTCGTTGCCCCCCTAACCTCCGTAACATCCTTGTTAAACCCTACAATATTCCCAGACTACCTTCTCTACCCAGCGGTTCCTACCCCTGTAACTGACCCCGCTGCAAAACCTGCCCCATGCATCCCCCCACAACCACCTACTCCAGCCCCGCTACTGGTAAAACATACACAATTCAAGGCAGGGCCACATGTGAAACTACACATGTTATTTATCAACTGACATGCCTGCACTGCACAGCCTTTTACATCGGCATGACAACAACTAAACTGGCTGAGCGCATGAACGGACACAGACGAACTGTCCGCCTAGGAGATGCCCAATACCCAGTAGCGGAGCATGCCCTCCAGCATAATTCTAGGGACCTAGGAACCTGCTACACCGTATGTGCCATTTGGCTCCTTCCACCCAACACCAGTCCCTCTGAACTGCGGAGATGGGAACTTGCACTCCAACACATCCTTTCATCCCGCCATCCCCCTGGACTGAACCTACGTTAAACAACCTCACTCCCATTTACTCTTCAGTCTTCTCCTCTTTCCCTTTCCTCTTTAGCCATTCACGCATCTTTTCATCCTACATAGTTGTGTTTATCTTTATACTACATACCTCTTTACTTCTGTATGCATCGTCTTTGGTTTGAAGCTGGCACAGTACTTACAGTAGAATATCTTTGGCTTCCCTCTGACAACCATGCCTCCATCCTTGCTACCCTCACTATTTTCCTTTCCCTGTTGCTTCATAACCCGGGTTGTGAGTAACTGAATCTCCTTTCCCTTCTTCCCTCTCTTTCCCTTCTCTCCTCCCCGATGAAGGAACATTTGTTCCGAAAGCTAGGAACGTAAATTTTCGGTTCTGTTTTATGTGTATCTATCGGCTGTACTGAGCTGAGGTAAGTACTGGCCAGCCCCTCTATCTCTTTGTTAAAATACCATATATCTCATCCAATCAGTTTTCCTGTCTTTATTCATTTATAAACATCAATTCAGCAGGCCATATATTTTACCTACAGTTTTTACGTTTAATTTTAAAATTAAAAGTATGTAATATATAAGCCAAAAGACAGCAGCAGTAATTTCAGTATTTATTAGGAAGGTGTACTCTGTTTATATCAAAAAATTATATCTATTGTCACTTTTATCAGTTGGCAACATGGCAATGCTACTGTGTTTATGCATCATACAAATAAAATGTGTTGTGCCATAGTTTTAATGGAGAAATTAGGAGCAACAGTATGCAGAACAGAGAGTAAGTGCATCTAAAGAGTAATATACTGTAGACATACAGCTCTTGAAATATAATAGATAAACAAATTTGTTATTTTGAATGGGGCAGCTGCAGCACCCAAATTGAAGTTAAATCATCAGTTGGCACATCATTACAGAAATTAAGTATGTATTACACCAGTTGAAGATGGGTTAAATTCTGAAATGTATGTTGGTACAAATAAAAGGTCATACAAAGTGGCTGCTTACTACATTGTTTAAAGCAATAAAGAAATTTGTTTGGTTTAAGGCTACGCACTATCTTCATTGTTTTCAACACTGATCTCTGAAATTTACCTATCTAAATAAAGAACTGGAATGGATATATGCTAGAAGGCCTACGGTACATAAAAAAAACAATATCTTCAGGCTATCCAGTGAAGATAACTTCTGGGAAACGTTCCAAGTAGACTGATGCCTGAACACATAAATATGCACCGTGAGCTGTTTGCAAAACTGTCTACTGATATTCTGAACAAAATGGCTACTTATGTTCTCAGTAGTAGACACAGACCTTCTAGCTTGCCCCTGCCTGGACTTCAATCTACTCAATTCTCATGACCCCAATCAGTAGAACCTCTCAGTCCAGTCCCCCCCACCCGAGCATGCACCTGTGCTTGCTCTCTCTCTCTCTCTCTCTCTCTCTCTCTCTCTCTCTCTCTGTTCAGAGGCTAGGCACAATTTCAATTTCTTACTTTTGCCAATCAAAGTAATAGACAACTGGAAATGTGACAACATTTAAAAAGTAACAGGAGGGCCAGTTTTTGTTTGTGCACAGTAACAAAATTTGATACAGAATGAAATTGGAACACATTTCTCGTGAATGAGTACTGCTTACTTTTGAACTCTAAATGGGCTGCAAAATTATTTGAGTCAAAGGAGCAGTCAGATGACACCTGATGAATCTGGTGTATTGCTAGGATCATAAGAGGTTTACAGTTTTCTTTTAGTGCATCTCTCATCTAATTGATGTAGTACTTTAGGTGCACAGATTTCAACTTTTCTGAATGACAGCAGTGACAGCCCATTGGTACTTGGCATTAGAAACTGATTTTTCAGCTCTTGGTGTGTCAAGTGCAACTTTATAACTTCCGAGTTGATAAAAGAATGCATTAATGATGCTGCCAATGTTCTGCGTCCACTGAATGCTAATTGGTTTGGAATAATCAGTCCTTCTTGGCATGAGAGAGCAGTACATGCCAGATAAGTATGTGAGGTTAGTGAAAGAAAAGTACAGAGGAGCAATGATGCAGGTGAGAAGAAGTGGGCATGACAAAGGAGTTTCCAGTAAAAGTAGGGTAACATCAATGATCTGTGCCTAGTCCCTATCTCTTTGACCTGATTATGGATGTGCTGGTGAAAGATGTGAAGAAGGAGGCGCCATGGAATATGAATAGTTAGTGACGACAGACTGTTGATTTCAAAAAATGTTTCATTATGGCAATAAAATCTTTTTTTGATCTTGATGAAAGCTAAAAGTACCATGAATGCCAATTATAGATGAAGTTACATGTTAAATCAACATTACATGTCATCAAAATCAGGAAATAATGTTTATAATAATTCTATGCTGTTTGGTTTAAGTATCTTACCAACTAGCATAAGGAGATGCTAATGTTGAGGTGTCAAGTAGGAACAGAGTACAACATATATCCTATTCTTGTATCATTCTGCTACATCAATAGCTCAGCTACCACACACAAATGCTACAGGCAGCATGTACAATGACACTGTTATGCCTGACCTTTTGGGCTATTCAAATAATTTGGTCAATGCTGTTCATGAGATACCTGCAATTAATACTGCTGCAAAGATCTCAGTACAGAAGTATGATACAGAAATACTGACCACTAATTTCTATCCAGAGCATACACATCTGCCCAACACCATGTCATGTATCTCTTCCATACACTTCAGTCACGGTTCAATCCAGGAACTGCCACAACATGAGGTCCAAATGATTGCAAAAGAGCACAAGTAGTTCGAGTTTTCAAGAAGGGTCGTCAAGCAGATGCGCAAAACTATAGGCCTATATCTCTGACATCGACCTGTTGTAGAATTTTAGAACATGTTTTTTGCTCAGGTACCGTGTCATTTCTGGAAACCCAGAATCTACTGTGTAGGAATCAACATGGATTCAGGAAACAGCAATCATGTGAGACCCAACTCGCTTTATTTGTTCATGACACCCAGAAAATATTAGATACAGGCTCCCAGGTAGATGCCATTTTCCATGACTTCAGACTGGTCAGATACAGGCTCCCAGGTAGATGCCATTTTCCTTGACTCCTGGAAGGCATTCGATACAGTTCCACACTGTTGCCTGATAAACAAAGTAAGAGCCTACAGAATATCAGACCAGTTGCGTGGCTGGATTGAAGAGTTTTCAGCAAACAGGACACAGCATGTTGTTCTCAATGGAGAGACATCTACAGACACTAAAGTAACCTCTCGCGTACCACAGGGGAGTGTTATGGGACCACTGCTTTTCACAATATATATAAATGACCTATTAGATAGTGTCGGAAGTTCCATGCGGCTTTTCGTTGATGATGCTGTAATATACAGAGAAGTTGCATCATTAGAAAATTGTAGCGAAATGCAGGTAGATCTGCAGCGGATAGGCACTTGGTGCAGGGAGGGGCAACTGACCCTTAACACAGACAAATGTAATGTATTGCGAATACATAGAAAGAAAGATCCTTTATTGTATGATTATATGATAGCGGGTACAAACACTGCTAGCAGTTACTTCTGTAAAATATCTGGGAGTATGCGCGTGGAACGAATTGAAGTGGAATGACCATATAAAATTAATTGTTGGTAAGGTGGGTGCCAGGTTGAGATTCGTTGGGAGAGTCCTTAGAAAATGTAGTCCATCAACATAGGAGGTAGCTTACAAAACACTCGTTCGACCTACACTTGATTATTGGTCATCAGTGTGGATCCGTACCAGGGCGAGTTGACAGAGGAGATAGAGAAGATCCAACAAAGACCCGTGCGTTTTGTCACAGGGTTATTTGGTAAGCATGAGAGCATTATGCAGATGTTTAACAAACTCAAGTGGCAGACTCTGCAAGAGAGGCGCTCTGCATCGCGGTGTAGCTTGCTGTCCAGGTTTCGTGAGGGTGCATTTCTAGATGAAGTATCGAATATATTGCTTCCCCATACTTATACATCCTGAGAAGATCACAAATGTAAAATTAGAGAGATTCGAGCACACATGGAGGCTTTCTGGCGGTCATTCTTCTCGCGAACCATACATGACGGGAACAGGAAAGGGAGGTAATGACAGTGGCACATAAAGTGCCCTCCGCCACACGCCGCTGGGTGGCTTGCAGAGTATAAATGTAGATGTAGATGTAGGTCATGGTAAGTCACCTGAGCTGGTTGGTTACATACACAAATCTGGATGCTTTGCCATCACATTTTGAGTTTACGAGTTGACTGACTCACCTCCGTTCTGATGTTGGTTTAGATTAGACAACAACCTCACTTCAGCAGAATTCCATGCACACTATGTCTGAATATCACATTGGCCCCAGTAGCAGAGAGGTGATACACTTTATAATACAAAGAAAGGTAATCTGGCCATCTCTCACTACTCCTGTGGAGACACCATCAATACTAACATTGTTCAGGGTGCATACTCTTGCTTTACAAGTTCGTGAATCATCTCAATTATGAACCGTGAATCAATGCCAGGATTAACTCCTGTCTCAAATACTGATTTTGTATGTTCAAAATGTTTCCAACGTCTGGCACAAGGGGAGTGTGGCAGAAGCCAGACATTTTCTGCATGTGAGATAAACACCCATTGTAAAATTTGAAGAGCTTTACTGTTGGTGTTTAATGAGTTAAATCTGATACAAAATTATTTTGCATCTGAAAAATATTGAACACGGAAATGATATTGACAAATGGATAGCCATCTGATACATGTAAATCTTCTACTAGAATACTGACAGCGCTCTGCTACGAAGTGCTGTGCCGCGAATCAATATATTGGCACAGTCCAGTAAAAATTCAGACATCTTCCCTGGCAACTCAGGAAGCAGAGGAAAGCAGGCCAAGCTGCAATAATAGAGTGATGTTTAGTTTTGGGGAGACCATTGATATTGTAATTATGTCCAGATTATGGAACAGATTGCAGCATACCATATGAGCTAAGCTGTCTGAGAAGCCTATGGAGCAAAATATCTTGGGAGGGAGGTGCTTTCATTCTGTTGACCATACACAATTAAGCAAGAAAGTGTAACTCAGATGAAACAGCAGTATGCTGATGCTACAAAATACAGCAGCGAGAGCAACTGGAAAGTAAAGTTGGGTCATCATGGAGCGTTCAGGAAAGCTGAGCAGATGGACAAAGCAGACCAGATGCATGACGAACACATAGCAGCCTCCCATAAGAACTACTCATTTCCAGTACAGTTACTCAGTCTGCAGCAGAGCAGGCTGGAGGAGCAACCTATGTCAGTCTGCTGTCTACTTGTCAACCTGTCTATGTGATACTGTGGAACAGCAGGACCCATTGTGGAGACTGATGTCATTTAGTGCAAGTTGCATAGTAGTAAATATAACTGCAGGATAATATATATATATATATATATATATATATATATATATATATATATATATATATATATATATATATATATATATATATATATATAATAGAGGGAAACATTCCGCGAGGGAAAAATTATATATAAAAACAAGGATGAGGTGACTTACCGAACGAAAGCGCTGGCAGGTCGATAGACACACAAACATACACACAAAATTCTAGCTTTCGCAACCAACGGTTGCCCTGTCAGGAAAGAGGGAAGGAGAGGGAAAGATGAAAGGATGTGGGTTTTAAGGGAGAGGGTAAGGAGTCGTTCCAATCCTGGGAGCGGAAAGACTTACCTTAGGGGGAAAAAAGGACAGGTATACACTCGCACACACACACACACACACACATATCCATCCACACATACAGACACAAGCAGACATGTTTAAAGACAAAGAGTTTGGGCAGAGATGTCAGTCGAGGTGGAAGTGTAGAGGCAAAGAAGTTGTTGAAAGACAGGTGAGGTATGAGTGGCGGCAACTTGAAATTAGCGGAGATTGAGGCCTGGCGGATAACGAGAAGAGAGGATATACTGAAGGGCAAGTTCCCATCTCCGGAGTTCGGATAGGCTGGTGTTGGTGGGAAGTATCCAGATAACCCGGCGGTGTAACACTGTGCCAAGATGTGCTGGCTGTGCACCAAGGCATGTTTAGCCACAGGGTGATCCTCATTACCAACAAACACTGTCTGCCTGTGTCCATTCATGCGAATGGACAGTTTGTTGCTGGTCATTCCCACATAGAATGCATCACAGTGTAGGCAGGTCAGTTGGTAAATCACGTGGGTGCTTTCACACGTGGCTCTGCCTTTGATCGTGTACACCTTCCGGGTTACAGGACTGGAGTAGGTGGTGGTGGGAGGGTGCATGGGACAGGTTTTGCACCGGGGGCGGTTACAAGGATAGGAGCCAGAGGGTAGGGAAGGTGGTTTGGGGATTTCATAGGGATGAACTAGCAGGTTACGAAGGTTAGGTGGATGGTGGAAAGACACTCTTGGCGGAGTGGGGAGGATTTCATGAAGGATGGATCTCATTTCAGGGCAGGATTTGAGGAAGTTGTATCCCTGCTGGAGAGCCACATTCAGAGTCTGGTCCAGTCCCGGAAAGTATCCTGTCACAAGTGGGGCACTTTTGTGGTTCTTCTGTGGGGGTTTCTGGGTTTGAGGGGATGAGGAAGTGGCTCTGGTTATTTGCTTCTGTACCAGGTCGGGAGGGTAGTTGCGGGATGCGAAAGCTGTTGTCAGGTTGTTGGTGTAATGATTCAGGGATTCCGGACTGGAGCAGATTCGTTTGCCACGAAGACCCAGGCTGTAGGGAAGGGACCGTTTGATGTGGAATGGGTGGCAGCTGTCATAATGGAGGTACTGTTGCTTGTTGGTGGGTTTGATGTGGACGGACGTGTGAAGTTGGCCATTGGACAGGTGGAGGTCAACGTCAAGAAAAGTGGTATGGGATCTGGAGTAGGACCAGGTGAATCTGATGGAACCAAAGGAGTTGAGGTTGGAGAGGAAATTCTGGAGTTCTTCTTCACTGTGAGTCCAGATCATGAAGATGTCATCAATAAATCTGTACCAAACTTTGAGTTGGCAGACCTGGGTAACCAAGAAGGCTTCCTCTAAGCGACCCATGAATAGGTTGGCGTACGAGGGGGCCATCCTGGTACCCATGGCTGTTCCCTTTAATTGTTGGTATGCCTGGCCTTCAAAAGTGAAGAAGTTGTGGGTCAGGATGAAGCTGGCTAAGGTAATGAGGAAAGAGGTTTTAGGAAGGGTGGCAGGTGATCGGCGTGAAAGGAAATGCTCCATCGCAGCGAGGCACTGGACGTGCGGAATGTTTGTGTATAAGGAAGTGGCATCAATGGTTACAAGGATGGTTTCCGGGGGTAACAGATTGGGTAAGGATTCCAGGCGTTCAAGGAAGTGGTTGGTGTCTTTGATGAAGGATGGGAGACTGCATGTAACCTGCTAGTTCATCCCTATGAAATCCCCAAACCACCTTCCCTACCCTCTGGCTCCTATCCTTGTAACCGCCCCCGGTGCAAAACCTGTCCCATGCACCCTCCCACCACCACCTACTCCAGTCCTGTAACCCGGAAGGTGTACACGATCAAAGGCAGAGCCACGTGTGAAAGCACCCACGTGATTTATCAACTGACCTGCCTACACTGTGATGCATTCTATGTGGGAATGACCAGCAACAAACTGTCCATTCGCATGAATGGACACAGGCAGACAGTGTTTGTTGGTAATGAGGATCACCCTGTGGCTAAACATGCCTTGGTGCACAGCCAGCACATCTTGGCACAGTGTTACACCGTCCGGGTTATCTGGATACTTCCCACCAACACCAGCCTATCCGAACTCCGGAGATGGGAACTTGCCCTTCAGTATATCCTCTCTTCTCGTTATCCGCCAGGCCTCAATCTCCGCTAATTTCAAGTTGCCGCCACTCATACCTCACCTGTCTTTCAACAACTTCTTTGCCTCTACACTTCCACCTCGACTGACATCTCTGCCCAAACTCTTTGTCTTTAAACATGTCTGCTTGTGTCTGTATGTGTGGATGGATATGTGTGTGTGTGTGCGAGTGTATACCTGTCCTTTTTTCCCCCTAAGGTAAGTCTTTCCGTTCCCGGGATTGGAATGACTCCTTACCCTCTTCCTTAAAACCCACATCCTTTCATCTTTCCCTCTCCTTCCCTCTTTCCTGACGAAGCAACCGTTTGTTGCGAAAGCTAGAATTTTGTGTGTATGTTTGTGTTTGTTTGTGTGTCTATCGACCTGCCAGCGCTTTCGTTCGGTAAGTCACCTCATCCTTGTTTTATATATATATATATATATATATATATATATATATATATATATATATATATATATATATATATATATATATATATTTTTTTTTTTTTTTTTTTTTTTTTTTTTTTTTTTTTTTTTTGCATAGTAGTAATGTAGATGTAGATGTAGATTGATGACATGCTCCAGTAAGTGCTTGTCAGAGGGTTCTTTGAACCATGTTCACATTTTTTCTCTACCGTTCCACTCTCCAGCGGCATGTAGGAAAGATGAATGCTTAAGAGAGTTCAGTTTCTACACAGATATATTTAAGTTATTAGAGTTGTAATTTCTCCGTACTTACATGGGTGTCAACCAAATGTTTCCACATTTCTACATAAATCTCACTTCAATGAAAAAGGTTTGTTTTAATGGTTGCCATGACAATGATCATTTCAGTGATTTTCTCTCCGCCTCACCTCCCCCCTCCACCCATTTCACGATATTACAAAATGAAGTGTCCTTCTTTAAACTTTTTCAGTGTACTCAATTAGTCTTATCTGATAAGGACCCCATAAACCACAAGAATACGCTGGTGTCTACTAAATGTTCTAGCAATAAAATGCAGTCTTTGGCTTGGCTTCTAAACAACATTATCATTTCAATTTAAGTTGTTTGTTCTACTAGATATGTAGGCTTTTGAGTTACAGACTACCTTTTATATTTATGTGGTTTCCAGTGTAGTTGAAATTTAACAGATTTATTTTAGTACTCATGTGAAGGACCTCACACTTTTTATTTATCTATCTATCTTTTTTTTTTTGGGAGGGGTATGTCACATTGCCATTCTTCACACCATACAGATATTTAGATATTTAGATTAAATAATTTTGCAATTCATTTTAATACTGTGATGCCTTCCTTGGATGGCAAATATCAGTATCATCTGCAAACAATTTTAAGAGGAGTCCTCCTAAGCCATTTATATAGCTTGCCTCGAGTGAGAGAATGGCCCATTACCCGTGGGATATGTGCAGCTGGTGGCAATGCTCTTCCTTCCCATTGCCCCATAAAGTCTTAGGCAGGCTGACGGACAAAGCTGCTTGGGACCAGTGAGTGTCTACTGCATTTTGTAGAGCTCTGCAGTCTTCTAAGAACCAAGCTTCAATAATTCAGAATAAGTTTTAATTTCTTCCTGTTACTAGATAGAATTGATCAGACTAGGAGATGCATGTATTTAATTCAGATGTTTACCACATTTATTTGTATGAGCTAAGACCGTCGAGTACAAATACTACATTGGTTGTTTAATTCAATACGTACCTCAGCTAAAATGATCTAACAGTGTTTCCATGTTCACTAACCTCACTGATACATGGAATATAAGTGACCAGTCAATTTTCTAAGAAATCATCGCTCATTTGAAACATGTCCAGTGAGAAGCATCTTACTGCCTCATTTGTGAATTTTATGTAGATTCATTTTAAGCAAGGCAAGTATGCAGATATTTTCGCAAAGGTTCCAGTGATACCATTCCGGCCTATGTAGGTCCAATATTTTAGATTTTATCATCTGTTGAGTGATAATGGACAAAATCAGAACAAATTTCTTTGTGTCCATACATCAGCACCAGCAGCTTGACCAGTGTACATTTTGAAACCTTTATATTGTGATTATGGACTGCTTCGTAGATCATCGTTCAGTTCTTTCTTGAAAGAGCAGAGTGCAAAGTTAATCAGAGCTCAATCAGTAAGGAATTCATTTTGTATTTAGAAAGTTTGGGAGATTCTTCAATAATTATTATGAACCAGAATATAGGTGAAAAATTTTTCAATAACTTATACTCCCACTATTCCCAATTCTTGTCACATATATTATGTAAGAAACTGTTGTAATCATGAAAATGGTACGTTTGTTTTGTTATGGGAAGGTCACTTATTAAATTAGCAATTTCCCATTGCTCATGACATTAACTTTGAGATCAACTCGCATGGCATTCATGTTGGATAATGTGATACTGATGCAAGTATCTGTCGTGTGACAGTAATTCATTGTCTATTAATTCTCAGAGCACGAGTGACAGAACAGCATTCAGGCATCTCAAGTGTGCACGCGACAACTGGATGTAACTTAGTGTTGCAGACTTGATTGATTAACTTGTGTGTTTTTGGCATTCAGTAACAAACTAGATTCAAGGTTAAAAGCCATGATCCGTCATACCAAATGGGAGGAGTAGGCACCAAAGTGTTCAAACCTGCGGAGTATAAATGAAAGATGAGACATGAAGGTAGGTAATATTTCACAGAATATATTGCACAGAATATACCTAGTAACTGAGGCACACTTTCAAAGATTCGGCTGCATAGGACTGACAGGTCTGGTGCCATTACACAGCCGGAGCTGATGCTGCTGCCACTCGCCTCAGACAGCGTGTACTGGGTGGGCGCTTCCTGCCACTGTGCTGGAGTGTAGAAAAGTCAACCATTACACTTTATCAAAAATAGCAGTTTTGTGTCTTAATACTGTTTCACTAATGCCCGTGGGTGTCAGATGAGAATCCACTCACCACACCTGGTGTGATGGTTGGACAGCCTCCTGAACCCAGCCAGCCCTCTGAGCCCACTCAATGTAATGTCCAGCACCATGGACAGTACACCTGGTAAAAGAAGTCCTCTGGCATCAGAAGCAACTTCTGCCCCACCTCGCAGCCCAGCACTATGCTTTTGTGAGTGATTCTTGGTTTTGGCTATGTTTTCTGTGTTACAAGCACAATTAGCCTGTAGGATGTTCACATCAGCTTGAAAATGTCTTAATGCTATCGGCATTCAGTTAGGTGTCAATGCTGCAGTTAATTTGCGTACTGGATGTGTTGCACAATGACAGTGCCAGTTAGACTGTACCATGGCCTGACAAGATTCAGATCACTGCTGCACTCTATAGCCGAAGCTTCTGTGAGTACTACACATAAGTTTTAATGTTAGTCAGTCCCTGCTTGTTTGTTTACTGTGGTGATAGAGCATATTTTCCATATTATCAAATGGAGGTTGCACTAATAATGGAAATGTGAATATCACCGAAACACCAAGTGATCATATTTTTTAAGGTGTGAGTAGCATGGTTATATCTTTCAGCAACTCTGCAATGGAGCAGTAATATCGCATATGCAAAGGAGCAGTAATATCACAGGAGCCCATTGACATTTTGATAGCCATTAATGAGTGTTGGCAAGTTGAGCCGGTACAGGGAAAAGCCTCACTGAATATCATTAGCTGCAACAGGATTCATAGGCATGATAATTTGGTGCCTCTTTGTTTTGGATAAATTCACTGACAATGTATCAGTATTTATACATGATTTGAAAGCTGCCCCTAACTAACCATATACAATCATATCTCATCAGGCCGGTTTGCAAATTTAAGGTGGAATGGTAACTCAAAGATACACATAATGTACCTTGAGAGATAGATTAAGGAACAGGCATCTGAACAGATTATTAAAAGTCTTTACCAACTGTATTGCAAACAGTTGAGTTGGACACTTTCTAGAGAACAGCTCAATGGTTTGTCGCAGAAATGGAATCAATCAGTAGATGCATTTTCAGACATAATTACGAAGGTCAATACACAATCCTAAGCATTAAGGTAAAACGCCGAAACTGATAAGATTTATTCTGGTGGAGGCTAGACCCTGAGTGTCTTTTTTATGAGCATTTCCAGGCAATATGTCGCGACTACATGATATAGGTTGTGTGGAGTAAGAGACAATGGTGTGGTGCCATTGGGATCAACATGGCTCAGTTTCATTGTTGGTGTATGAAATTTTCAGGACCAGATGGAAGTACTGCCACTCATTGCTGATGGGTACTGTGTTGCCCCATATCCAGAAAATACAGATCAAGGACAACAGTCCAGCTGCGAACGACCACTGCTAGTGTGGCATTGTCACAAGTTTCAAGTATAATGCAGGTGGTACCAAATACACTGCAGATGTGTCCACTGAAGATCACTTTGCACAGTATTTTACCAACAGATACAGAATTGATAGTCTTGGTGACCTATCAAGTTAAGTGATGAGTGCTGTGGAGCTGTTGGAATCCACTAAAGAGATGAATACATTGTATATTTTCTGCGTGGTAATATAGCAAGCGTAAGAGAATAGGTCGAGCTTGTATAGTCCCGAGGTGTGTGGATAACTTCAGTTCAGATGAGGTCTGTCTGCCAGGGAATTAAACTTGGACATCCTGCGGGATGATGGTTAGGTATGTCAAGGGGAGACAGTCCCTTGCAGACTGTCAATCCATCTACATCACATGAAAAGGTGATTCACTTTGTGCAGACAGACAGAACAGTGGTCAAAACTTCACTGTGATGATTCAGACTTTTTTAAATTGTGGTGGACCATTACCAGCGACAACAGCTATGTAATGTATGATACCAGTGGGTAGTGATGGACAAATTCATGGGAAACCATACAGAATCCTGAAAGATCTACAGCCAATAATGTAAGAATTGCTCAAGCAATAGGTTGCTTATGGGATTATTGAATCTAGTGATAATCTGCATGGTGCACCTGTTTTAATTGTTTCCCAAAAAGTCATCAATAGGAGCAAGGAAGTATAGCTTTTGATTATACAGGAGACCCTGGCCATCATCTATGGTTTAATGTACTTACATTGTTACCAGCATGGAAGAAATTATTAAGATGTGACAGACCATGCTGCATTGAAGTGGGTTCCAGGATTAAAACACTCTTCAACTAGATAACCACCAGTAAGCAGAAAGGCTGGAGTACTGTGAGCAATGAATAATAGCACTACAGAGTGAAAGAAGGAACTTCTGCTAACACTGACAGCCAAATTTAGGGAGCAACCACAGTCTGTGACACACAGAGGCTTGTTGCACAGAATGACTGTGGACCATGCATGGTGGTACCTGCAGCTTTCTAGGAAAGCACTAATGCAAGCAGATGACAATTTTTCGGCAGGTCATGGAGGTTGAATACCAACTGAGCGATGAGTAACCAAAAACTTTTGGCCAAGGACCAGGAGCAGGAGCCGGATTTTAGAAATGGTATACTGTGTGCACGACATGCCAATTTCAACCTATTATTCAGACATCAACTGCAAAGGTTGTCAGAAGTATGCAAACAATTTGAAATAGTGTGGATGTCTGTTACCTGATCGTTTATGGAATACCAGGTGCTACTGAAATTTCATGTTGCTGACAATAATAACAGATGAGGCTATCAATTTTATGTCCGATCTGATGAAAAAGTTATCAAATTTGCTAAGCATTCACAACCTTAGGACTTGACCTACCCTTCAAATGGAAGAAGGCAGCATTTTCATCTTACAATTGCCAAATTTTACATTTTTTGGTGAACACCAACCAAATGACAGAGGTGTGACTCCCATATGCTGTATCTGCTTAGAACTGTAAAAGAACACAGCAATATTGTGCTTTCACCCTGTCATATAGTATAGTATATGGCAGGAAGATGCCTTCACCATTTGAGGTAGCAAAGCCTCTATTTGGGAGAAATGGAGACTCAGCACAATATTTTTAGAAACTTCGTCACCATCTGTAACAGAGGGTGAAGAAAAGCGATGCTCAAGCATCAGGATCACACAGGACAGTGTGTCAGTAACCTGCCTCAGTTGGACAATGGGTTCTGCAGATGATGATGGGTTATGTCATCTCTATGGATCCATTTTCTATGAAGAAAAACCTCTGCTGCTATGCATTGAGTCATGTTATAGGACATTGTGTATTGGCCAGTAGTATGACTATCTTAGTAATGGATATATGCTCACTTTTGGAAAGGGGGAAAAATTGACACACATTTCTTTCTGCCAGATGGTTTATTCCAGAGTATCTAGGATGTGGATCATAGTTCTATTGGTTCTATACTTCAATAAGTGAAGAGTAGTAGAATCGCTACAGTATCAGCTGCCTGAAGCAGTAGTATTACTTGCCAGAAAAATGGTACACCACACTTGCTAGTAATCATTAGAAGTTGAGACTGTTGCTTCTTATATTTAAAAGAAGTCTCAGAATTATCAAACTCTTAAGTATGGGCTGTTACTGGCTCTCAAATTACACGGTAAAGAAAACAATAGATTTGATGTGTACACTATTCGCTTCCATACTTTAGGACTGTTTACAGTCTTCAGTGTCTCCCAATTCCCTCAAAGTTTGCAAAATACTTCCAGTATTTAAATTAGGAGACAGCCCTGATCAGAAGACAGCCATGATCAGAAGACAGCCGTGATCAGAAGACAGCCGTGATCAGAAGACAGCCGTGATCAGAAGACAGCTCTGATTAGAAGACAACCCCTTGTTTTCAAGGGCATTCTTGAGAAAAAATAAAGTTTTTTCAGAGGCGGAACAAAGTTCACCGGGTATAGCAGGTCTTAAGAATAATATGTTATTTTGTTTTGCCATATAAATTATCTCTGGTCTATAAGAATAATGTGTATGTGTAACACAGTGTATAAATGGCTCTGAGCACTATGGGACTCAACTGCTGAGGTCATTAGTCCCCTAGAACTTAGAACTAGTTAAACCTAACTAACCTAAGGACATCACAAACATCCATGCTCGAGGCAGGATTTGAACCTGCGACCGTAGCGGTCTTGCGGTTCCAGACTGCAGCGCCTTTAACCGCACGGCCACTTCGGCCGGCTAACACAGTGTATACATGTAACACAATAGCCATTGTTGGTGGTAGCTCGTGACACAAACAATAATAATAACCAAAAACTGTGTAGGGAGTGAGGAAAGGCTAAGGGGGAAGTGTGTTTCTATGGTAGATCACTTGGATTTAACAATTGCAGCCAATACACAGTTCATCCATGAGCATACAAACATAGCGGCAACTTTGTGTAGAAACGTGTTCGCCTGCATTATGAATTAGGCCAAGCCCACACGCATCGATTTTTATTGTAAGTAAAAATATTGTACAATTAAATTCTTTTGAGGAACAAAGAAGAGCAGAGGAATTTCTTTGTCCTACTAAAAGAATTTGATTGTATGATATATTTCCATATGATAAAAATCGATGCAAGTGTGCTAGGCCTAAATGTCAGTTTGGCGAATGATGTGTGCTACCTAGGTAAACTTCTCAGTCTAGTTATGTCGATTCAAAGACGGAAATTTGAGTCATGCCTTTTGGTACATTTTCTTCAATTGACTATCTCTCAAATATCATTGGTAGACATTTGGTGGGGATAACTGATCAAGTGATAATTGATCAGTTATCGACCGGGGTTGAAAATTATTTAATTACTAAAATTGCTATTAAAAATGGGGGTTGGTGGTAGAGGGGTGAAAATTTAGGGTTGTGTGTATTTTGTAATGCCACACTATAAAAAAAATAAAAATAAAAAGTTCTGTCCAAAAAACAAGAAAAATTTTTTGGGGTGGACCATCCTTATCACTTAGGGGTATGAAAAATAGATTATGAGAGATTCTCAGATGTACTAAATATACATGTAAAATTTCATCAGGATTGATCGAGTCATTTCAGAGGAGTATCGCACTGTGACACAAGACTTTTCTATATAAGGAGGTGGATATTCTGACTAATCAAAATTACAAACTGTTATAGTATCTGTCTCAGAAGTTAACATAATACCTATTCTAAATGCATGCCATTTGTTCATTGTTAACAATTTGATAATGTAAGGACAAATAAAACAAACGAAGAAAAAAAGTTTTACATTAATTTCCTGATGGTTTTCCTTTATACATTTTTCACATAGCAACCCTGTCATCTGCGGTACCACTAGTTTTTACTCATCATCATAATCATCATCATCATCATCATCGCACATCTGTGAAATTTAAATCATCGTTATCACATTTGGCTGTTTCTTCCAAATATGTTGCCATTTCCGATGATGTGGTTACCTTGCACTCTCAGAATACAGCTATTTTTATGCATATACGTGTAGGATTATGCTTCTGTTTTGACATATGTTACAATATGTCTTGCTTCCAAAGATACTGCCAATGAGAGAGTGGTGAGAAGACAATGTTGATCCAGCATCAGAGACATGGTTTCATTCCCGTCATATGTCACAGTGACTGTCGACTACATGGCATCACGAAACACTTACATATGCCTCTGTTCCTCATCTAGACTTTTACTTTCTCCTGCAGAAATGAATACTCTTGTTGAGTTCTTGTAAAATTTTACAGTCAACTCAATTCTGACTACAAACTGATTCAGGCAAACTGCAATTTAAACATGTTATATGTTCCTAAAAAGCTGAAGCATGCAAGATAGATTCCAATGGTTGGCCAATAAAACACTGTAGAAGGATTGGAAGTGGAACAGTGATATCAGCTTAGGTGAAAACTCGATTAGTACAGGCAGGGGAATAGCGTGTGGCCAGCAAATTACAGTGTTGTGCTCGATCAACTGTTAAACACTGACTTGTGCCCCAGAAGATATTGCAATCATACATAACAGCAGCAGTAGCAACAGCTAATACATAATTAAATATCATGATTCAGTTCAATTCTCAAACTTCCTCTCGGCTTCCATCTTCTGACATCTATTGGTACCAGCTCTACATCACATCTTGCCACTGTAATTTATTCTTGCAAATGCATTTAATATGATTTATTTCATTTGTTCCATCATTTTTTGTCAGCTGATTAAAAACTGGTAACATTTTATACAGAATTCTAATACATGAACAGCGACCGAATTTATCATTTGCAATGCACTTATCAAATCATTACAGTCTCTCAATCAAAATATTGATCTGGTTTCAGAATCCAGTAACTTTTTTGAAGGATAACATTTCTCCTTTATTTCAACATGGTATCCATACATGTATGGAAACTTTTACTCTGAACCTGTTCAAATACAACAAGAGTTTGTAAATGATACAATATGGCACAGTTTCCTCCCACGTTTCACAAAATAGTCAAATTTTATGCAGGGCAACAGATTTTTGTAGTACTGTTTCATAGTTTGTTGCATATCACTTACACTAGCAATGTCTGAGTTGTCACATGACTCTTTGCATAGCGTTGATAGTTTATCAAGGCGCTTCGGCATATCGCAATATCTTGAGCCTGTTGGAAGTTGAGCTTTATTTGGCCACCTCTGTCCTGAATTCTTCAAAATAAATTACTGTGTGACCTCAATAGCCAAAGCTTCATTTGTAAATGTAAGACAACCACTATATATCCTGTTAAACAGTGGAAAAATGTTGACCATAGCAGCTATAGCTTTATCAGTGAATATAAGGTGACTCTTTATTTTCCAAAAGATGAAATGGGGAAAAAACCCTTGTCTTATAATTGTCTGAGATATCTCACTTACTTACATACATCCAATTACTTATCTTATAGCCGGCCGGAGTGGCCGTGCGGTTATAGGCACTACAGTCTGGAACCGCGTGACCGCTACAGTCGCAGGTTCGAATCCTGCCTCGGGTGTGGATGTGTGTGATGTCCTTAGGTTAGTTAGGTTTAAGTAGTTCTAAGTTCTGGGGGACTAATGACCACAGTAGTTAAGTCCCATAGTGCTCAGAGCCATTTGAACCATTTGAACTTATATGAAATGAGCAAAGCATTTGTCTACATTCCCTTTGACATCCTGACAACAGAACTAGAATTTTATGAGGTATGTAATCCAGAATTAGCAGTAATAGCTTCATATCTTTATTTTCAACTGTGACAAGCTATGTTGTATTATAAACACACCCCTTTATGTGGTGTTCAACAGGGCACATTACTTGGACCATTCTTCTTCATTGTCACTATCAGTGACATTCCTCTCTACATAAATCATGCGCTATGTGATGGACCAACACTGGTCGCCTCACTACAGAAGATCTCAGCCTTGCATAACAGTAAACAGGAAACACCAAAATCTGCCCTCCACTGGTTCTCAGCAAATAAATTACTCTGTAATCCAGAGAAAACAAAACAGCTTATTTTATGATTGCCCAAGGACATAGAAAACAGATCAGTGAAAGTGTTAGGAATGCATATTGATTCCAAACTTAACTGTGAAGAACATGTTAGTCAGGTATGAAAAAGATTTCTAGGATCTCCTACTTGCTTTGGAAACTTACAGACATGATTAGTATTGGCTTCCTGAGACTAATATACTTTGGACTGTTGCCATCACATATTACTTATGGCCTCCTCATTTGATAAGACACCCTCCTACACTGCCAAAATTCTCAGAACTCAGGAAAGATTGTAATGCATAATGTGTAAAACAAGTCCCAGAGAGCACTGTCGTCCTCTCTTTACCAGGCTCAGACTATTGACCATTGTAAATGTAAATATGTACACATATATCTGTTTACTACATGTAAACATAAAATTCTGCTGGGGTAGAGATTCGTACTACAACAATAGAATGAAGGTGGATGATGATGTACCAAGATACAGATTAACACCACCGTGTGTCTAGCACAAAGTGAATATTTTAAAACTCTTCAATTAATAACACAAAGTGCTCGGGGCATACCATTACAAATTTTTAGAGAAAGACTGCACAATTGGTTATTGGACAACCCATTTCTCTGTTTGCAAGATTTCATGATCCGAGTAGTGCTGAGAGCAGTCTGTAAAATCGACTATATCCACTGTTTATTTTGTTAACTGATAGGCCCTCATAAACAGAATAATGTACAATGGTTATTAGCATGCAAGATAACAGCTAATTGCACTGTCAGCATACAATTAATAATTCTTTAATCACTGCATCAGTATATTTTGTATTTGTTAGCTTGGTACATTAATTGTGCTCACCAGGTTAGTAATCGTAATGTGGAATGAACACTATGTTCACTGCCTTACCATGTACAGTATTTACAAATTCCTTGTATGTCAACCCTCTCTATATACTGCAAATAGCTTCAGAAAATTTTATTGTGATCTGTACAAAAAACAAATTCTAGCTGAATGACCATTGGCGATAAACATTCTTGACAGTCAGTTACCTGATATCCCAATTCGGACACAATGACAGTTTCAGAAAATTATAGTTCAAATCGGGGACGAGTATGGCAAAAAACCAGATCACAGTGAACTCTGCTGGCTTAGCTGCAGAAATGTCCAAAAAAGTTTTTTTTTTACTAGAGAATCCCAATTAATCAGTTTTTAAAGCTCAAAAGAAGGGAACACCGCAAAACAGAATATCCATAGTGGGCTGCCGACCTTGGTTTGCCTTGGATATTACAGGACATTTGATTGCTTTGGACACTAGCCTGCTAGGTGAAAATCAATTAATCTATGAAATGACTGAAAAATATAAATCACTTTCATGAGAAAACTTCCAATGTGGAAAGACAGACAAAGCAGAGAAATGTGCTGCAATTTTCTGATGACAGTTATCCTCCAGGATAAGAATTACAATGAATGATGAACCTGGGTGATTTAGGGATATACTAAATCCATTCCAAGCTTTCAAATTATTTTTGAGACCACTTGCTACTTCTGTAGATGACACTTCCTGCAATTTGTAAATGGAAGTAATACATGGACCTACAAAGTAATTGTCCTCTGATAGGCAACTCCTTTACAGAAAGAAGTTTAATACAATATTATCATAACTCTGCACAACAACAGCTTCCTCATCTTCATCACAAGCTTTTCGATGTTGGGTTTGAGATAAGTCTGAAAAACAGAATTTCAAGTATTAAGAAAATTAATGAATAACTGTTAAATGCAAACAGTTATGTAAATTTTAATCACTGATTGAGGTCTAGTACAAAACTGATACATAAAGACAAGAGCAATGTCATTGTAAATTCACCTTGTGGTACTTAAATTGGATAACGAGTTTTTGCAATTGTAAGTATACCGTTATTGAAGTAGAGAAGATCATGCAGGTCCAAAAAAATTGGGTGAGGTTATACATTTGAATTCCTGAAAATACTAACCACAAAGCATACTTCAAACTGTTTTAAATGCTTGCCCTCTGGAGTGGGAATGTAATACTGCTTGTGGTGTTTGTTGTGACAGTGCCACGATATTTAACAGTGCTGCCACGACAGTATGCGCAAACGGCGATGGAGGTGCTTTGCAACTCGGCTGAGCGCGGGGCCGCCACCAAGCTACGAACGGCACCAGCCGCATGTCACGGCATGGCAGTCGAATAAGAGATACTGAGTTGTTGTTATGTAACCAGCTATTGTTTCTAAGTGAGAGTGTTTGAATATCCGCGCAATTATTGGTGATTAAAGGTTATAACACTTTCTGCCGACGAGGTCAGATATTTTCACTGCATTGTGGATTTGTGTGTTCGTGATGGGGCAGACATGGAACAGCTTATGCAAGCGCTCATTGAACAACAAACACAGCTGACGGCTGCTATTCAGGCGTTGTTGATGTTGCTTACTCATCGTCTGTCTTCCTCTTCTCTGCCTCCATTCCCTCCTTACGACGAGGCCGCTGAAGACTGGGAGGATTATGAGAAGCGTTTGCGGCAACACTTCTTGGCTTTCAGCGTTGTCGACACTCCTATGTGTAAGTCGTTATTTCTATCTTGGATTTCCCCACGGATCTATCAGCTGCTATCTCAGTTAGCCCCTGTGTGGGAACCTGCCTCTCTGTCCTTCCAAGAAATGTGTGACTTATTGTCTAACTATTACCGAAAAAACACCCACGTTGTTGCCGCCCGCGTGGCGTTCTACCGGTGTCGTAAACAGCCCCATCAAACTTACCGTGCTTGGGCGGCGGAACTACACGGTCTGAGTAGGAAATGTCAGTTTATCACGGACACTCATCATGAGTCTTATGCTGATTCAATGGTTAAGGATGCTATTATACGGCTTGCTCCTGATAAAGAGGTTCGTCAACGTGCCCTACAACTGCCAAACCCATCGTTGTCAAAAGTTCTAAGCATTGCTCAATCCTCTGAAGTGTCTCACGCTGCTGGCGCACAAATAGACATGTGGTGTGATGTAGGCGCTGTAGATTCAACTTTCGACATGGGCAATTTGCCTGTTTCACAGGAGAACGAAGATGTGGCAGCGGTTCACTCGCGTAAACAACGCCGCGTTGGGCCGCAACGCTCGCAGCGAAAACAGCAACCACAGAAGCAGATTCGTTCCGCACTTCCTTCTTGTCCACGTTGTTACGTACAGCATGACAGGGCCACGTGTCCAAAACATTGGGCCACGTGTAATTCATGTAGGAAAAAAGGCCACGTTGCTTCTGTGTGTCAGTCCCCTGAAGTTCCTGTCGACGAGGATGAGGCATCTGACATGGATGTTAACTGTGTGCTTTCTCAAACAAATAAGTTGTTTGTTACTGTTTGTGTTCTGGATAAAGACATTTGCATGCAAGTGGACACTGGCTCTGCAGTAACTCTCATTAATTCTCGCATGTATTTGGAGCTGGGCTCCCCTCCCTTGTCTCTAGTTACGCGAAATCTGAGAACTTATAATAAACAGGAAATTCCTATCATTGGCCAGTTTGATGCTTCCACTGCCTACAAGTCTGTTGTTAGGCCCCTCACGTTTTATGTGGTGGATCATGCGGGCACTGAAAACCTGTTCGGTTATGATGCTTTCCAGTTGTTTGGGTTCTCCATTGATGATGATGTGCACCTCATATCTGAGGATATTCCGTATCAACAGCTGGATGGATTGTGTTCTGAATTTTTGTCCGTGTTCTCTGCTGGTGTGGGTCATGCCAAGGATTTTGAAGCCCACATTACTCTTAAACCTACAGCTCGCCCTAAGTTTTTCCGGGCATGCCCTATTCCGGTGGCGTTGCGTGCACCTGTCAAGGCTGAGATAGACAGGTTAACAGCTTCAGGGATTCTCCTTCCTGTTACCTTCAGTGAATGGGCTTCGCCAATTGTGGTGGTTTCTAAACCAAATGGGAGTCTGCGATTGTGTGGTGATTTTAAAGCCACTGTCAATGCTCAGAGCATCATTGACACTTATCCTCTTACCTGTCCTGAGGAGTTATTTACCAGGCTCGCTGGGGGCCATTTCTTTTCCAAACTTGACTGATCGGAGGCATACCATCAGTTGCCATTGGATGCTTCTTCCAAGGAATTTCTCGTCATCAACACTCCTTGTGGGTTGTATCAGTACCAACGGTTACCATTTGGCATCGCTAGCGCGCCGGCCATTTTTCAGCGGTTTTTGGAACAGCTCATGGCTTCTGTTCCCGGCTGCATAAACTATCCAGATGACATTGTTGTCACGGGGGCCTCCACTGAGGAGCACCTTCGCAATTTGCGTTCACTGTTTCGGGTTTTGCATTCGGCTGGGTTGAGGTGCAATCTGGACAAGTCACAGTTCTTCCAACCCTCCATTGTGTATCTTGGTTTCCACTTGTCCCATGAGGGTGTATGTCCTCTATGCAGCACATGGTGGCCATTAACACTCTACACCGGCCATCTACGGTCAAAGAACTTCAGGCGTTTCTAGGCAAGATTGCTTATTATCACAAATTCATTCCATCCACAGCAGTGGTAGCTCATCCTCTGCATCAGCTGTTACGCAAAAACGTCCCTTTCTGTTGGTCCGACGAGTGTGAGCAGGCTTTTGTCCGCCTGAAGGCTCATTTGCAGTCGGCGCCTTGTCTTGCCACATTCCGTCTGGGTCAGCACTTGGTTCTGGTGACTGACGCGTCACAGTATGGCCTAGAGGCTGTTCTCACCCATTAGTATGAGTATGGGTCGGAACGACCGAACGCCTATGCTTCCAAGACCCTCAACTATGCGCAACAGCGTTACTCTCAAATCGAATAGGACGCGCTCGCTATCATTTATGCTCTAAAAAAGTTCAGCGTTTTTTTGTATGGTTCTAAGTTTCACCTCATCACCAACCACAAGCCGCTGGTCTCTCTGTTCAGCCCATTGGCGTCGCTTCCAGATAAGGCATCTCACTGCCTGCAACATTGGGCCTTATACTTGTCTCATTTTCACTATGAGATTCACTAACGCCCCACGGCCCAGCACGCCAACGCCGACGTATGGTCGCGATTGCCGATGGACCCCGACCTGGTTTTCGATCGTGATGAACTACTCTGTTTCCACATTGATGAGGAAGAACGATGTGCGGTCGAGGGTCTTCCACTTACAGGTTCGCAGGTCGCGCCGGCTACTGCACGGGACCCGGTCCTGTGTCAGGTGATTGGTTTCGTTCAATGGGGTTGGCCGGAGAGGAATAAGGGCCGGGCATCGGATCCCCTTCGCTACTACCATGCCGTGCACCTTCGTCTGTCTGTTCATGATGGTGTTGTTCTTCTGGCCACGGATGGCGCATCTCCACGGGTCGTGGTGCCAGCCTCTCTTCGCAAAGATGTTCTCAAACTGTTGCATGAAGGCCATTGGGGTATTTCTCGGACTAAGTCCCTGGCCCGCAGGCACGTTTATTGGCCAGGTATTGATTCGAACATCACCCACATGGTTGCTGCGTGTGGTCAGTGTGCTCAACAATTGGTTGCACCTCGTACAATGCCCTCTCCGTGGCCGGATCTGGTGCAGCCATGGAAATGGGTGCACGCTGACTTTGCCGGCCCCTTCCTCGGTACGTGTTGGCTACTGTTGATTGACGCCTCCTCAAAGTTTCCGTTTGTTGTTCGATGTCCGTCACCCACCACTGCGGCGATGACACTGGCTTTGTCCAAAATCTTTGCGCTAGAAGGTCTTCCATCCACGATCGTCACGGACAGTGGCCCTCAGTTCTCTTCGCAGTCCTTCCGTGATTTTTGTATTGGACAAGGGATTCATCATGTTACAGCACCGTCCTTCCATCTGCAATCGAATGGGGAGGTCGAGCGCCTTGTCTGCACTTTCAAAAGCCAGATGAAAAAATTCCTTAGAAATTGCAGCAGAGCGTCATCTGTGGAAAAATCACTGAGTTCTTTTCGCTTCACGCCTCTGGGTGATCACAGCCCTGCTGAACTCTTGCATGGCCGCCAACCACGCACTCTACTGCACCTGCTTCACCCTGTCAGGCCTTGTGCTGCATCCCCTAGTGCAGGAAAATACTCGGTGGGCGCCAACGTGTGTGCACGAGGGTATGAATCTCGCCCTAAATGGATTCCAGGGGAGGTCAAGGCTCCTCGCAGCCGCCGGCTTTGTGAAATACGTACGGACGATGGCATGGTTGTTCGCCATTACGACCAGATGTGCCGACGAGTGGTGGCCAAGCCGGTGTCACCGCCACTTCCTTCGCCTCCACCAGCCCGAGAAGCCAGTCTTGTCGCTGCTGCCGATCTACCGTATGTGTTGATACAGCCGACGTCGCTACCGCTTCCGAGCGCCTGTTGGGAAAACAGTTCCAGTTCTTAAGATCTGTCACCCCCCACACCCACAATGCCACTTGCGACATACAAGCATTCACTAACAATTCACACTAACAACCACACAGAGGATTAATGACAGTGTGAAAGTAAGGTCTAAATCTGAAGCAGTGACTGAACGCAACACAATATAACACCAGAGAAGATGTGACAAACTGTTGCAGCTCTTGTATTCTGTAGCACTGCCAGATTCAAGGTGGCAAGAATTTGCCTGCATATGTATACCAAATTCCACGAGGTGTCTCACAGTAATGGCTGCATACACTTTCAACATCACCATTGTGAAGCCAATCGTGCAGACTGTATGGTGAGTGGGAAAGTGGACAATTGCCAATTGTTAAGGTTTGGGGCGCCATTGCGTGCAACATAAGTGTGCGTTACCTATGTTTTGAGGACTACCTGAACAGTTAACACTAAATCAGGGACGTTTTACAGCCCAAGTCACTGGCCCTAATTCAAGCCATTCCACATGGCATATTTTAGTATGACAACATTCAGCTAAATGTAGCAAGGAATGTGCAACTCATCTTCGAAGAACGAATGGTGCCATCACTTCCGTTGCTTGTCTGTTCACCTGACATGTCACCCATCAACCATGTGTGGGATATGGTTGGTTGGCAACTTGTACATTCAGGCGTACAGTAGCCCACAATTGATGCTATGTAGATGTGCCTAAAAACCGTGTGGCAGAGTATTCTCCAGCAACATGTTCACGTGCTCTTTGACTGTGGCAGTTCAGTACAGAGAAGCGCCACCATCGAGCTGCCATCGTTGTCCCTAGACCTCGTGGTATATAATCACAGTGCAGGTACAGGTCTGTAGTGTTACTCGTGTGTAGTGTCAAGTCTGTAATCAGTGGTATTAATTTCACTGTGATCACATCTCTCAGTGTTTCACTTTTTCAAAACTGTAGTGTCTTAACAGAAACATCGACAATGGATGTCACACGCCATTTTATACCTGCACTTTTCAATTTTCATTTTTCCTCAGAAGAAACGATATAAAGATAATCCATTGATGGTAGGTTCAAAAGAAATAATTTTTTGTGGAGCTCCTGAAAGCAGGTGGATGAATTGCAACATGTTCTTGCAGTGGTTGTAGCATTTTAAACTGCACGTTCTGCCAACAGGAATGAATCCAGTCCTCTTAAGTGTGAATGGCCACGCTATTTATAAAGAGCAGTCAGTTAAAGAATATACAGGTAACCATCATGTAACATTTGCAAGTTACAGCCATTGGACAGGAAATTCTTTAAGCCTCTTAGGGCTGCACTTGAAACTGCAAATTCAACACTGAAGGGATGACAGTCAGTGCCTCTAGGTGCAGGATGTGATACTGTTCCTCTTGTGCAGCCATTTACACTCCATCCCATATGATTCTCCCCTCAGACCTAATTAACTGAACCAAATTAGTAGGTGAGTGCATAATCAAGGATGTTTCAACAACAGAGGCACACAACAACACACATGAATGGTACGGAACTAGAAACAAGTTTCAGCAGATTTACCACTCATCCAGCTGCAGAACAACCCTTCTAATTTTGTTATACACACACAGAAAATCCCACGACTGACCACACTGTCTGTAGTGATCCAGTCCCTTTCTTGTTATACAGTTTAATTCCTTTTCTTGCTTGTTGCAAGTGTCTACTACAGCAGCAGTGTCAAACAGGAGTGGTGAAGCGAACTTCCTTGCTAAGACTGTCTCCATTATAAAAATCATAGCAAGTCACTGCAATTCCAGCAGTCACATCCCATAATTAATCGCACCCAGTGGCAGCCCCTTACAACACAGGTGCACACAACTGAGGCCCGAACCGTTGCCATCCAGTGCACGATGGCGAGCATTTGTCAGCCTGTTTGTGGGCACTGGAATTCTCAGAAATGCCTGCTGAAGCAGAAGAGCATTGCTCTGTTTGAGTGCTGTCTGCAGGTAGAGATCTTGTTTGGAGTAGGTGGCACATGATGGTATCAGCCACAGTGGAAAGACCAAAGGTATCAGCTTGTGGCCCTGAGGATCCAGAAATCTCTCTGCACAGATATAAGTGTTATTTCATGACCAGTAACCTTCCTGCCATGAGCACACTGTCAGAGGAAAATAAGTATCAAGGACAATGCAGAAACAGCAGACAACAACCCACTCACTTTCCAATCCTCAAAATAGCCAAGCGAAGACCTGAAGAGGTCTGATTTTACATTCTATCATATTAAGGAGCCTGGAAAAAATACTATTATTTTCATACCATCTCAAAAATAGTGCAATCTGCCATGACTGTGGCTAGATCACCAGAAATATCTTTATTATGTATCATATTTGGGTACATCACCCCCCCACACACAGTTCCCTCCTCCAGCATCTACTAGTGAGTGGCTCCAATTATGGGATCCTCTCCCTGGGAATGCTCAGACCAGCAAACTAACACCAGTCAGAGACCGTAAGGAAGGGCAGATGATTAATGACGTCATTGTTGATGAAACGGTGAACACTAGACATGGAGTGTTTGAAGAAGACAAGATTTCAGGTCCAAGGGATGCTGGCTCCTCTTCAGTTCCTACCCCCACAGGGTAAGTCCTTCAAGAGTCCCAATCCTTCAAAGCTGTTGAAGAGAAAAACAAGAAAACTCAGGATAATGTTACTCCAGCAAAACCAGACGTCAGATTCCCTCAACCTATCAGACTCAGAACCTACATATGTCGATGTCGCACCATCCTAAACTGGGCAGATGGCATGAAGCACCACTATGTGATGTCATCGGTGTGAAACACAAAGTTTTTGTTCTGTCAGTAGAGGAAGCTAAAACAACGGTAATCATCACTGTTGACAGCTGTGATATGAATGGAGGGTGCCATACTGAAGACATACTGATATTGTGCTTGTCTGTGTCCCTGCAGTCAATTTTTTAAGGCAAAATATTTGTAGATCAGTGGGTTTCTACACAACAGTTAGATTACTAATTGATTCCCAATGCCATGTGTCACAAGCTGGAGTTTGAGAACTGGCTCCAAATATCTGGCCTCTCACTTCTGAGTGTTCTTTCAGTCTGGTCACCCACAATGCAAGCATGTGTCGCATGTAACACCACATCCAGAAATTTCAAACAATGTGATTTTTGCTCTTTCACATTTTTCAAGTATGTGGTTGGCAAAAAGAAAATCACTTTTCAGATAATCTATATAGTCCTGCAGAATTTATCAGCATATTCTGAGGATATTGATCCTACACTTGAAGAATCGGAACTGTCCTTCCAGTTCCTTGCTACAGCACAGTGGCAGTGCACACTGGGATGCCCATCATTCTGTAAGGGAGAAACTGGCACCTGGAGATGATCTGGTGTGACAGAGTGACTGAGTTGAGCAGGAGCACTCCTGCAGGATGGGTTCTGAGAGTTTGAACTCCATACGGGGCACATAAAAGTGAAGTATTTTGTGGAAATATTATATTGTAGGTTGAATCAGAGTTAAAGCACAAGCAGGACGCATACGTGTTTGAAACGTGAGCATCATAATCTCGTATTGCTCAATTTTGAATTGAGGTAACTGTTACACAGTGAAAAGGCCATTTTACATGAGCTGGCAATGGTAAACACAGACAAGCTCATGATAAATGAGTGAGTAAATTTGCAGAGTGTGTGCACTAAGAACCATTATGGTTGTGTCTTGCAAATTTAATGTGGAATAAAACTGTATAACACAAAAGTCCTCACATATTACAACCTCTTGAACATTAATAGAATATTTTGGAAGACATAAATTTGTTGCTGTGAGCCTAAGATGTGTGCTCTGTTTATTCTCCCATGCTATTAAAATTATTCTATGTGTCAGTGTATGTACCTTGGGAGTAAATTCACCCTCTCTAACTAGCTACTTAGCAAGGACCGATGCCTAATTTTGGTAACCAGACAGACCACATCAAATATCAATTATACGCAAAAGAAATAAAATAGTTGATGTGGGGGGGGGGGCTTGTAAAAATTTTTCAAATGTCTCAACTAAAGTTAAGGCACATTATACAAGCAACGTATTGCAAGGATAATAGTTAAAAAATTCAAGCTATAATAGTCCAGTTTTTGTAGAAACCTTTGAAATGCTTATCAAGATTCTTCGGTTGCTGATACAAGCTCGAGGACTTTCCACAGCCATACAGACCAAATAACTGAAAATTGAAGATGGAGATTCCCAAATGCGTACCATTCAGAGGTCAGCAGCTTCAGAACCCACAAATGTGTAATGACAACAATTATGGCAGTTGGTTCAGTAGAAATAGCTATGAGTAGAAAAAGTTTGTGGACGTTGGATCCACAGACTGAGGAAATAATCCTATAGGAGACAGTCCCTCATAACAATAAAAGCAACGATGATGATGACAATACAGGTGATAGTCGAGTTAACAGTCAGGATAGAAGAGATGGTGATGATGATGGCTGGTTTATGGGGTGCTGAATTCAGTGCTTATCAGTGCCTGTATGAAACCATAACTTTACTCAGTCCAGTCTCGCCACTTTCATGAATGATGATGAAATGGTGAGGACAATGCAAGCGTACAGTCCCTGGGTGGAGAAAATACCCAACCCAGCCGGGAATCGAACCCAGGGCTCCGTGAACAAGACGCAGCACCACTAGCCACTAGATGGGTTAAAGAGAGCAGTCATAGTAGCACTCACTTTTTACATCATGAAGATATAAGGGGATGGTATCTGATATAAGTTGTTTCATTTTATTTTCATCTACACCTACACACATACTCTACAAGCCACAGTACAGTGTGTGGTCGACTGTATCGTGTAACTCACTTAGTCATTTCCATTTCTGTTCCACTCACAAACAGAGCAAGGGGAAAACAATTACCTGAATGCTTCCATTATGCCCTAATCTTTCTCTCTCATCTTATCCTCATGGTCCTTATGTGAAATGTATGTTGGCAGCAGTACAATCATTGTGCATTCAACTTCAAATGCTGGTGCTCTAAATTTTCTCAACAGTGTTCCTCAAAAAGAAGGCCACTTTCCCTCCAGGGATTCCTGTTTAACTTCCCAATCTCTGTAATACTTGCACGTTGTTCAAACGTATGGGTAAAAGAGCTTGGAGCTTGCCTCTGAATCTTTCTTTAATCTGACCTGGTACTGATCACAGAAAGTCATTCACCCTGTGATTATTTTTGTAGGTGAAGACTTGCTGTTTTGCATGAAGTGTTACTCTGGTTATCAGTGACATCACATATGGTAAGAGTGAAGATGAGAAACCTTGCTAATTCTGTCATAACAAAGAACTGCAGTTATGGCAACAATTGTGGAGAAAGAGAAGTTTTAACTGTAGGAAGGAGGAAATTCAATGCTAATTAGGTTGGCCCAGACATACCGAGGACATAAGCTGTCACATACACAGTTTTAGGAATAGATTCTTAAAATTAACATCAAGCAGTATTGAATTTCAGTAGTGGAAAAGTAGAGCTGAATGTAAATGGTATTTTTTTGTTGTTAAGGGCAGCTGCATCAAACCAGTACTTGGACTGAATGCCACAACAAGAACATTGTTTGAAAACTGTGTTTTGATACAACATATTGGAACAGATTGACAGAGGTTTCTCACTCCTCCTAGATCCTGAACTGAGCTAGGATCCTTTGATGGGGGTAATGGTTAGATTGGAATGTCATGTTGTGACCATGATTCATGTTCTGAATTGCCCTCAAGACAACTTTCACACTGATTAAAATTGTGTGCTGGACTGGGGCTCAGATCTAGAAACTTTGCCTTTCATGATCAAGGCCTCTACCAAATGAGCTATCCGAATATGTCTCATGACCTGCCTTCACAGATGGATATCAGTCCCAAAACATATGCAGGAAAAATTCAGCGAAATTTAAGGTAGGAGATGAGATACTCACTAACACTCCTGGAAATGATCCCTCAGGCTGTGGTTAAGCCATAGCTCCAAAATATCCTGCATACCTTCTGGGACTACCACTTTTGGAAGAAAGAAGAACTTCAGTAATGTAGGGAATGTACGAGATGAGGCTCTGGTAGAAGTACAGTGGTGAGGGCTGTTCACAAAGTGTTCTTGGATAGCTCAGTCAGTAGTGCACTTGCCCTCAAAAACAAAAGATGCCATGTTCAAGACCAAGTCTGGCTTAAGGTTTCCATCTGTCAGGAAATTTCTAGTTTCTAATCAGCACGAACCTTGCAGCAGAGTGAAAATTCATTTTCAAAATCTATATAAATTTCAGCACGTTGAAAGTTCTTCAGATTCAGACAGACTATAAATGGTTGATTTTTGCAATACCAACCTCATGAGAAAGGGAGGCAGAGAAAGAACTGGCACTAAAAGGATGCAACATATTATTGGCAGAGGTAATAAATTCCCTCGTCATGCAGGTCAACACCTTACAAATCCATCCATATTTAAACGCCGACCTGGCATCCTCATAGACTTCCCACATTCACCATTGGAGGGCATACCAGTAGTTCAACACACCAATGTTGATGAAATGTACTCATTGTTTCAAATATGAACAACCACCAGTTGTATAATGGAATGACAACAATGAAAATTTCTGACAGACCAGGACTCTAACCCAGATTTCTCCTTACTAAACAGAGTAGCCTTACCATTAGCCTATCCAACTATAATTCATGGGTAAACCCAAACTTCCACTTATTGTCAACCATGTGTCTTCAACTTGCACTCTTACATTCATTATGTGTACTCCTGTACAGGCGAAATATATTAATCAAAATTCACAATTTATGTTAAAGTCACTTACCTGGTGTCAGCAGATAGACATGCGCTATGTTGTTCAGAAGTAAAATGCACTGTTGCTTTGGACATGCATGCCTGTCTGAAGGAACATTGCACTTTACTTCTGAACATCACAAGCACTGAATTACCCCACCCCAGTGTTCACATTACCACAATTCACACATTATATAAGGAAACACAGGTTATTACAATTACTATACAGTTATGGCAAGTAGTTTTCCTCTGACATTCATCAAGGCTGTCAAAGAGGGTGCAACAATTTTTGTAGCTGCAACATAAACCTGGGTATTTTTTACACCCATATTTTGTGTTGGTACAAATACAACATTTTCTTAACCAAGAGCAGAGGCTTTTTCTAGAACGTCACACCTGTTCAAGTTGTCATGGAGCCATGTCATAGATGGAGGTATTATGAAGAAAGTGGTACAGAAACTTCCTAACTTCAGTCTGTTACATAGCATAACTAATCAAATGAGTGGCCTAACAATAACAAACTGCATTGCTGGGGTATAACTTAAGTCTAAATGGATGAGAAAGGCAGGATGTATAGATGACATCATGCCTATTTCCATGATGAATAGTTCAGTCCTTTAATGACTTCAGCAGAATAACCCTTAGTGTCTTTGCACAGAATGTACTTAATGACATATTTGATGTACTGAACTACAGAATCCAAAAAGATAAAGGTCTCTATGCAACAGATTTGGAATCCTTGTTACAATTCAAGAGAATATTGTAAAAAATTACTCAATTGCAGAAACTCTCAGCAACTGCATCCACTGCCTAGAAGCTGCTGAATGGTGTCACTTTAGCAGATGGCTGGCCACACACACACACCCACTTACCCACCCATAAACACAAACATACAAAAAAAAAAAAATTATGGGCAAGTACGAAGCTTGCTGCCTATGCTAACTGCAATTCAGTGTGTTTACACAGGTTAGAATGAGATGAGAAATGGGTAACACTGTTGCAACATCACACCCCACTCACGAGGCGCCTCAGGGCAATGCCAAGTGACATGGAACATGGTTGAATGTCACTACACTTCCTATTTCAACTAACAACAGCTTCCAGCTGAATGCTGTTGCTATGGAACTTGGGGTCAATGTAATGCCCAGAAACATCACAACCTACAGAGTAGGAGAAGAGAAATGATCTAAACTTGTTTGCAATTCCCTGGTGTCTCTGGCTAAGACACAACAGACAATGCATGTGATGTTGGTGGATTGGTGGGACGACTACAGATACGGAGAAATAGTGTGCTGCCACAATCCCTTAAAAACCTGATTCCTTTTATTCAGGGCAAGTGCTCAATCAGACCATTGGGCAGCGAACTTCTTGTTGCTCATAGCCAGCTTCTACTGCTACATCTACATCTACAGCTAAATCGGTACTCTGCAAATCACTGTGAGGTGCGTAGCATAGGGTATGTGCCATTCTACTATTTATTAGTGTTTCTTGCTGAGCCATTCATTTATGGAGCGTGGAAAAAATAATTGATTGAAGGCCTCTGTGCATGCTATAATTATTCTAATCTTATTCTCACAATCCCTATGTGTGTGATATGTAAGGTGGTGTGGTATATCCCTGGAGTAATCATTTAAAGCCAGTTCTTGAAACATTGTTAACAGACTTTCTCAGGATAGTTTACATCTATCTTCAAGAATCTTCCAGTTCATTTCCTTCAGTATCTCTGCAAAACTCTACCACAGATTAAATAAATTGGTGACCATTCACCCTGCCCTTCTCTGTATTTGTTGAATATTCCCTGTTAGTCCTATCTGGTACGGGTCCACACACTTGAGCAATATTCTAGGAAGGGTTGCCTGAGTGATTTGTAAGCCATCTTTTTTGTAAACTGATTGCACTTCTCCAATATTCTACCAATAAAGTGAAGTCTACCACTTGCTTTACTCACAACTGAACGTACTTTCTCATTCAGTTTCCAGTGACTCGTTGATATAATAGCCATAGGACATTCAGTTTTTTAATTTTGTGAATTGAAAGAATTTACTTTTCTGAACATTGAGAGCAAGTACTAAGTCTCTGCACCATATTGGAATCTTAGAAACATCTGACTCGATATTTCTGGAGCTTCTCCCACATAGTATTTCATTATAGGTAACAGCATCATCTGCAAAATGTCATTAATATACAACATAAAAGGCAGGAGTCACAACTCACTTTCCGGGGGGCACACCCAATGTTACTTCTGCATCTGATGATGACTCACCATCTGAGATAACTTGCTGTTTGCTCCCTACCAAAATCTTCAGATAAGCTCCAACAAATCTATTTTCTCACGTGGAGTAGTGGCCTCAAAGTTCACACTTTACAATGCTGCAAGTGTGATTCAGCCATTCACTCTAACCCTGTGGGCAGGAACACCTATTTCTGTTGTGCAGCCAGTTGCAGCCTTTGCTTTTTATAATGTATACAATTACCCTTTGGTGTAGTAATAAGTCTGAATTCAAATTGTGTTATTCAGACCCAAGAGTTACTAGAATTTCCTGCACCTAGTAGCCTTTAGAATCCCAAAACTTGTGACCCTCATATATGCCCTGTGACTGTTGGTGCTGATCAAAGCAATCAACCTGCTGTCACTCAAAGTTTGTCTTTCTGCATTTGCTTCCAATTCCTTGGAAAGTGCAGACTGACCTATATCACCTGTCTTCCCTCTATCTGATATTATGACAACAAACTATGGTGGTTGGTAATGACAAAGTGTTGCATTTTCAAAAATGTTTCATTATGTCAACAAAACTTTTCTTTGGTGTTCAAAACCATTAAAAGTATACTACTGTCCATTAAAATTGCTACACCAAGAACAAATGCAAATGATAAATGGTTATTCATTGGACAAATATATTATACTAGAAGTGACATGGTATTATATTTTAATGCAATTTGGTTGCATAGATCCTGAGAAACCAGTACCCAAAACAACCACCTCTGACCATAATAATGGCCTTGATATGCCTGGGCATTGAGTCAGACAGAGCTTGGATAGCATGTACAGGTGCAGCTGCTCATGTAGCTTCAACACGATACCACAGTTCATCAAGAGTAGTGACTGGCGTATTGTGATGAGCCAGTTGCTCTGCCACCATTGACCAGACGTTTTCAATAGGTGAGAGATCTGGAGAATGTGTTGGCCAGGGCAGCAGCTGAACATTTTCTGTATCCAGAAAGGCCCGTACTTTCTTCATGCAGTCGTGCATTATCCTGCTCAAATATAGGGTTTAGCAGGGATCGAATGAAAGGTAGAGCCACGGGTCATAACACATCTTAAATGTAACATCTACTGTTCAAAGTGCTATCAATGCGAACAAGAGGTGACCGAGACGTGTGACCAATGGCACCCCATACCATCATGCCAGATGATACACCAGTATGGCGATGTTGAATACACGCTTCCAATGTGCAGTCACTGCGATGTCGCCAAACACGGATGTGACCATCATGATGCTGTAAACGGAACCTGAATTCATCCGAAAAAATGACATTTTGCCATTCGTGCACCCAGGTTTGTCATTGAGTACACCATCACAGGCGATCCTGTCTGTGATGCAGAGTCAAGGGTAACTGCAGCGAAGGTCTCTGAGCTGATAGTTCATGCTGCTGCAAACATTGTCGAACTGTTCGTGCAGATGGTTGTTGTTTTGAAAACGTGCCCATCTGTTGACTCAGGGATCGAGACGTGACTGCACGATCCGTTAAAGCCATGCAGATAAGATGCCTGTCATCTCCACTGCTAGTGATACGAGGCCATTGGGATCCAGCACAGCATTCCATATTACCCTCCTGAAGCCATTGATTCCATATTGTGCTAACAGTTATTGGATCTCAACCAATGCAAGCAGCAATGTCGCGATACGATAAACCACATTTGCGATAGGCTACAATCCGACCTTTATCAAAGTCTGAAACATGATGGTACACATTTCTTCTCCTTATATAAGGCATCACAGCAACATTTCACCATAAAATGCCAGTCAACTGCTGTTTGTGTATGAGAAATCGGTTGGAAACTTTCTTCATGTCAGCACGTTGTAGGTGTCACCACTGGCACCAACCTTTTGTGAATGCTCTGAATAGCTAATCATTTGCATATCACAGCATCTTACTCCTGTCGGTTAAGCTTCACGTCTGTAGCACGTCATCTTTGTGGTGTAGCAATTTTAATGACCAGTAGTGTATATACATCAGTTACAAATTACATTGTAAACTAAATCAAGCTAGCTTGTTTTTTGTTTTTGCATGTGGGAATTGTGTAATTTTTATAACAATTACACCATTTGGTCTAAGGAAAAAGGTTGTGTCTTTACACTAGTTCTGCAGACTGGTGAGGTCACCCTATGATCTTATTTGATACTTCAATATTGCCAACGTATCTCCTGTTCATTTATTACTCTGCTCCATCATTTTATCAGCTGACACACACAAATGCTATGGACAACAGATTTCATTACAATCTTAAGCTTCACCTTCCAGCCTATTCAGATAATTGGGTCAATGCTTTGGTTAATGCTGCCAGGAACACATCAGTACAGAAATATGGCAATGAAACAACTAAGGACAAATTTATATCCAATTTTCGCACATCCAAACGACATAGTTCAATCCAGATTCTTCCATACAATGTGAGTTTATGCGAAGTTACCTGAGCTCATTATCTGCATACATAGACTTGTAAAGTCTGCTGTGTCACTTTAATTTCATTCGTGGACTGACTGATCTCTATTTTGGTGAAAAAATTACAAGATTTGAGTTAGGTGAGACAACAGCATTGCTCCAGCAGATTGCCACAACTTTGGATCTCTGCTTATTACATTGGCCACAGTAGTGGAGAGGAGATGGTCCACTTCACAATACAAGTAGTGGAAATCAGGGTCTCATAAGCTATTAAAAAGATATCTCTACAAAATTTGTGTGTTTTTCATGCTTTTGACACTAATATTACAGGTATGATAGTATCCCATACTAACAAATATTCTGACAACCTTAGAACAAACTACAAATTCATCATAGATTGTAATGTTGCAGATAGGCATGAAATTATGGCACTATTTGGCCATTTAACAGGTATAGAGAAAGTTGGTTGGTTGGTTGGTTGGTTGGTTGGTTGATTCGTGTTGAAGGGACCAAACAGCAAGGTCATCAGCCCCTTGTTTCAAAGGTGATCCATTCGAATGGATTCACATCTAAGAAGAGTCATAATGATAAAAGGTAAAGGACAAAAAAAAAAAACGTAAAAGTGCAGTCGTGTTGTCAATGGTGAAAACAAAAGGAGGGAAGTCAGCAAGTGGACAACCTCAAGGCTTTGCTAGAGGCAGGAAATATCCCACCTCTGATGCAGTACAGGCAAGATCACCTGCTATTCAAAAGTGTTCAACCACTAGAACGTAAATGTGCGTATTGTAAAAGGAGACTAACCAAACCTAAAAAGTGATAAAGAAAGAGTAAAAGGGAAAGAAAAGAGGATCTTGGCCAGGGAGGGGAGTTAGGAATCTCCAAAATACAGCTTACAGTGGGAGACACCCCAACCCTCACTACAGTTCCCCTACTCCAGAGGGAGATTAAAAACCTTTAAACTGAAAATAAAAACCACTTTCACAGAGGAAACAGAGAACCAGTTCAACCATCTGGGAATCGGCTGCCAATATTAAATGTAAAGTGCGGGGAAATCTGTACTTAGTTTGCAGAGCCAAAAGAAGGGGGCATTCCACCAAAATGTGGGCTACTGACTGGAAGGCTCCACAACCACATCATGGGGGTGGCTCATTACACAAAAGAAAACCATGGTCAGCCTGGTATGGCTGATGTGGAGTCAACATGGGGTGGTCAAGTCCTTTTGGGAGAGGCAGAAGAAAGAATGCCATGGGACAGGTGTCATCTTAAGCGCACGAAGTTTATTAGCCTCCCAAGAGTTGGCCCATGATTGTGCCAAGTGGGATTTGATATGAAGATGTAAATCTGCCGCAGGAAAAGTTACAAAGAAGTGACTGCTCCCCCAGCCGAACCATCAGCAAGGTCATTACCTGGGTTACCCACATGGCCAGGAGCCCAAAGGAAGTCAACAGAAGAATCAGCATGGTGAAGATCAGCAAAACAGTCATGGATGGCCGAGACCAAGGGATGGCAGGAAAAACACAGGTCAATAGCCTGAAGGCCACTCATTGAGTCCGTACATAACAAAACGTGGTTTGGTTGGGACTGTTTACTGCAGAATTGATGGCAATTTCCCAGGCCCTTACCTCTATTAAACACCCAACATGCAGTTGGCAGGAGATGATTTTCCATGCCAACAGAGGATGTGAAGGCATATCCTACATGATCAGCAGATTTAGAGCCATTAGTGTAAAAACAACAGCATCCCGAAACTCCAATAAAAGTCGGTGGAAAAAACAATGGAACATCACTGGGGGAAAAGAATCTTTCAGACCTCAGTGGAGATCCATCCGAATACGGTGCCAAGGAACTAACCAGGAAGGGGGGGAGGGGACGTGGCAGACAGGACAAAGAAGGAAGCTGAAAATCATGGTGAAGAGACACAAGGCGGAGCCCATGGGTAAACCCGCCCGAGGGCGGGAATCAGGTGGGTGACATCCTTGGTATAGGAACAGGATAGAATAGGAAGGGTGAGTGAGAGATGAATGGACAACGATTGAGTAAGAGACCAGAAGCTGGGACCGTCGACAGAAAGCTTCAATCAGGAGACTATCAACAGGGCTCATAGGAAAGGCACTAGGGGTGAAGCGGATACCACAATAGTGGACCAGATCCGGGAGGTGCAGTGTGGAAGGAGCAGCCAAAACATAAACTTGACAACCATAGTCCAAGCGAGACAGCACTAAATCCTGATAAAGGCAGAGAAGAGTGGAACGATTCGCACCTCAAGAGGTGAAGGACATGGAGTTTACGGAAACATCCTATCTTCATAAGTCTGATATGAGGCAGCCAAGTGAGCTTCTTGTCGAAAATAAGACCCAGGAAACGAAACTGTGGGACCACAGGTAATCATTGTGCATCGAGGTAGAGCTCTGGATGGGTGTGGACCGCAGTATGGAGACAGAAGTGGACCAACCACAATTTTAAAGGAGAGAATTGAAACCCGTGTGAGAGGGTCCATGCAGAGGCACAACATATAGCACCCTGGAGCTGCCGCTCTGCTGAGGCCATCGAAGAGGAACTAACCCAAATGCAGAAATCATCCACATACAGAGCTGGGGTGACCAATGGAGGCCACAAGTCCATCTATAGCAATGAGGAAAAGAAGTTCACTCAATTACAGAACCCTGTGGGATGCCATTCTCCTGGGGCCATGGAGAACTAAAAGCAGTACCAACCTAAACCCTGAACAACTGATGGAACACCAACTGGCAGATAAAAATCTGGAGTGGGCCCCAACGACAGCACTCATGAGGTGTAAGAAAGATAAGATGGCGCCAAGCCATGTCATAGGGCTTGCAAATGTCGAAAAATACTGCAACCAAATGGTGGCGCTGGGAAAAAGCCTGATGAACTGCGGATTCCAAGCGAAGTAAATGATCGATTGGAGACCATCCCTCTTGGAAGCCACTCTGGTAAGTGAACAATAGATCACAAGATGCAAGGACCCAATTGAGCCGACAGGCTACAATCCATTAAACTAACTTGCAAACAACATTTGTCAGACTAATTGGCCGAAAGCTTTCGGCAAACAGGGGGTTCTTACCAGGCTTAACGACGGGAACCACGATGATATCCCTCCATTCAAAAGTGAAGTCACCCTGGAGCCATATACAGTTAAGCACCAAGAGAATATGTTGTCATTTTCGAGCACTGAGATGTTGAAGCAATTGGTGATGAATGGAGTCTGGGCCAGGGGCCATATGATGAGAAGAAGAAAATGTGGAAAGAAGTTCCCACTCAGTAAAAGGTTCATTGGTAGATTCTGACAGACAAGGGGAGGATTCTTCACCCCACAGTGTCAGCATCAACCTCCTATCCAGCTGCTTTCCTTCACCAGAAACAGTTACAAAATGGGTCACAAGACGTCCCACAAGAATCAAGAGGTCCATGCAAAGGCCATCCGGGAGGGCAAGGACTGGGAGGGAAGACTTCCGATGGCAACCTTGGAGAGAGCAAAGTGAAACCCATCTACATCTACATCTACATACATGCTCTGCAGTCCACCATACGGTGCATTGACCCATGACAGTGGGACAGTAGAACCGAGGGGAGAAACAAAGTGTTCCCAATACACCGGTTTGCTCCATTTGATTAAGTAACAGGCTTTGGTGCGTGGGCATTTAAGGGTAATAAGATTGGCAGTGGATGGGTGCCTCTTAAGGTGTTGCAAAGCTCGGCAGCAATCGCGGATGGCAATGGCAATTGCTGTACAATACCACGGGTCATGCGAGCGGTGAAATGGTCCAGATTGGCGTGAGATAGCAAGGCTAGCAGCATGAACATTGGCATCAGACATGTCACATAGGACGTCATCAATACAACCCAACAAAGAGGGAGAAAAAACTACCTGTTTAGTATATAGATGCCAACTGGCGCATTGGTAAGACCAACGAGGTAACCTGTCCATCGGGGAGCTGGAAGGTAGCGAGAGAATAAACGGGAAATTGTCACTACTGCAAAGGTTGTTGTATGGCAACCAGTGCAATGAAGGGAGAAGGGAGCGAGAAGACAGAGAGAGATCAATGGTGCAAAAGGTACCATGACCGACACTGAAATGGGTAGGGGAGACATTATTAAGAAGGCACAAATCGTGGTCTGCAAGGAACTGGTCAATGAGAAGACACCGACTAGATGGAAATGCACTTCTCCGCAAGGGATGATGAGCATTAAAATCCCAGAGAACAGGGACGGAAGGAGGAAGTTGCTGAAGAAGGGCAGTTAAAGCAGCAAGTGTAAGAGTCCTGTAAGGAGAGAGATAAAGATTGCAAATTGTGCCTGCAGAGTCCAACAACTGCTTCCAATGAAGTTTGAAGAGGAATCCATGTGCTAGTAACGTCCATATGAACCAATGTACAAACGCCATCAAAGGCTTGCAGGGGGCCAACACGATTTCGACAGAAAGCATGGAACCCATGGAGGGCCGCCGAGTGATCATCAGTAAAATGAGATTCCTGTAGAACCACAGAAGCTGCAGAGTAATAGAAAATAAGGGGTTTCAACTCCGGAAGGTGATGGTAATATCCATCACAATTCCATCAGATAAACACATAATGATGGTTCAAATGGGGGTGAACAGGCTAAAGCCAGTCACGACGCCGGGTCACCATCTGTCACTGACAAGGAGGGGGCAACATCCATGAACAGTAGGTCAGAGTCAAGTTGCTAAGGTGGGGATGGGATCTCTGGTGGCACCAGAGGCTCCTTGTCCCAGGACCTATTTTCTTCTTCTTTTCTGTTTGAGATTGAGGAGGGCTGTGCTGCGAAGGAGACCCAGCTGCAGCAAGCTCTGGAACAGAAAGAGAGTGGGTGACCTGGGGCCTCACAGATTGTGGTTCTCATGGTTGTAGTGTGGCAGCAGACCTTCGGCCTGGAAGTTACCAGGAAGGGGGGTCCCAGGAGCGGTGCCCTTGACCGGCAGATGCCAAAGAAGTGGGACACTTCTCCGGCTAGGGAGTGGGAGCAGTGCCAGGAGGGGAGGGTGGGGGAACTGCAGGGAGAGGGGAAGAGGCGTTTGGGACTGGGGTAAGGAAGGGGGAGGAAGGGGTGATGATGTAATTAAAGCATAGCTAGATGTCATTGACACAGGATGAAGACGTGTATACTTCTTACAAGCCTCAATATAGGTTAGACGATCAAGGAACTTATACTCCTGTATCTTCTTTTCCTTCCTATAAGCAGGCCAATCCAGTGAACATGGAGAATGATTCACGAGCCAATCCTGTTTGGTCCCACCACATTTTCGTTAGTGGCAACCCCGCAACCGTTCCTGTCATGGTTACAGCATTGTGGTAACAAGGTAAATGGTAGTAGTTGTTTGCATGGAGTCTACGTTGGTCTGCCTTCTGGAACAACAGCAGCAACTCATGCAGCAGCAGCTAACACAGCAGCAGGAGGTACAGTTAGCAACCATATGAACTTTTGTAAGATGTCTATCGGATAAAGTCAGTGTCTGGGATGCATTTCCACAACAGTTTCTGAGTCCTCGGGTGTCCAATGCTTTCCCATGTCTGCCGTCGTTTCCACCATTTAATGATGCTAAAAAAGACTGGGAAACGTACTTAAACTGTCTGAAAAACATTTCACAGCTTTTCAGGTCACAGATGACCCCTTGCAGCGGTCGTCGTTTTTGTCGTGGGGCTCCCTAGCCACATTTTTTCTTCTCCGCAATTTGGCCTGTGGCTCACTCTTTCCAGGAGAAATGCCTTTTGCTGACAAACTATTATTCTCAGCACTACCATGTGGTCACCTCTCAGATGGAGTTCCACCAGTACCATAAACAGTCTGCTCAATCATATTGTTCCTGGATCACGGACTTGCAGGGTGTCAGCTGTCACTGCAATTTTACGTGCACCAATCAGCAGTGTAAGGCTTCGTATGCGGATTTCCTCATCCGGGATGTGGGTGTTTAGTTGGCTCCTGATCCTAAAGTCTGCACTGCAGCATTGAAACTCGATAATCCCTCATTCGAAGAGTTTCTCCTCATTGCCCACTCATTTGAAATTGCTCAGGCGGCTAACGAGCGTCTTATGGCACAGCTGAAAGTGGCAGCGATTGATGTGTCTCTGTGGGTTCCGCCATCATGACGTAGACATGGCATAGCCAACAGAGGCCAGCTCCATCGGGATTCCTCTATGTCTGATATCTCTATTGCATCAGAGCCTCCAGTCGCCCCTCATCACTGGTCACGCAGTCCATTTCCATCTTGGCCACAGTGCTTTACCACACACTCTGTGCACGTTTTTCAGCGGTGGGGGGCAATCAGATAGAATGTTTGAGAAAGAGGGCCACATCCAATCTGTTTGTTGTAGTCAGTCGACTTGCTCCCATCCTGCCCCTACTGGGCCTCAGGATACAGCACATGCTCTGCATTCGGTCATCCAGCTGGAGGACCCATCAGCACAGAAGCTATTCCTCATGCTCCGTCTTTTACTGAGGATGTCAGTTTTCAGCTCAACACTGGGGCCACCATCTCCCTGATTAATACTGTGACATATACCCACCTTGGCTTCCCTGCATTCTCAGCATTTGGTCGCCTACGTCGATGGTTCCAATCCCCTTCGTGGGCGGTTCGTCACCAGGCAACATACACACATGTTGCCTGGCTCCTTACCCTATTTGTTGTCGACCATCCATAGGTTTAGAATACTTTTGGCCAGGATGTGTTTAAACTGTTTGACTTTTCAATTTCTGATGAAGCTAAGGTCTGTTCCTTTTCAGGACTTGGATGCTCTGTGTTCAGCTTTTGTATCGTCGTTTGCAATGAATTTCGGATGTGCTTCAGATTTTCAGGCGCACATCACACTTTGGTCGGATGCACAGCCTTGCTTTTTCTGGGCCTGCCCCCATTCGGTGACCTTATGGCCGGCAGTCAAGCAGGAACTTGATTGCCTCCAGAACGCCAGCAGCCTGGAGCTGGTACATAAAGTGCCTGGGCGACACCATTGGTGGTTGTACGGAAACCCAATGGGTCAACTTTGGCTGTGTGGGGACTTTGAGCATTGATAGTAGTGCCAGTCTTTAGTAGACACTTACCCCATTCCCCGCCAAGCTTGTGGGGGTGAGTACTTTTCTAAGATCGACTTGGCTGAGGCATACCACCAGTTACCCTTGGATTCCGATTTCCAGAACATATTTTCCAGGGTTCCTGGAGCAGCTTACACAGCCTATCCCAGCCTGCATGAATTATCTGGATGACATCTTGGTCACCTGGAATTCCTGTCAGGAACATTTGCACAACCTCAGCGCATTATTTCACGCTCTACAGTCTGCAGGTTTATGCTGTCGGTTGGACAAGTGTCGTTTTCTTCACCCGGAAGTGGAATACTTAGGCCACTCGCTTAGTAAAGATAGCATTTGCCCTTCAAATCACAATGTCGTAGCCATTGAGGCCCTTCCTCGTCCCAAGGACTTATCTGCACTCCAGGCGTTTTTGGGCAAGGTTACTTATAACTTAAAGTTATTACCCCAAGCTGCCTCCATTGCTCAACCACTCAATCACTTGCGCCACAAAGGGATGACTTTTGATTGGACTCCTGCCTGTGACCACACTTTTCTCTGTTTAAAGATGATGCTGTAGTCCACCATTTGCCTTGCTCCCTTCTCTCCAGACGGCCCCTTGGTTGTAGCCCATTGCTTATGCATCTAAGACGTTAAACCCAGCACAACAGAAATACTCCCAGATTGAAAATGAGGCCCTGGCAATTGTGTTTACCACCCAAAATTTAAAATCTATCTTTTTGGGGAAAGTTCAACCTGCTGACAGACCATAAACTTTTAGTTATGCTTTTCGGACCCTACTCTCACCTTCCAGAGTGGGTGACTCAATGTGTCCAGAACTGGGCTTTATTTTTACGGAATTACACATACATCATCCAGTATAAGCCCACTGCCCACCATGCTAATGCAGATACTTTGTCACGTCTCCCAGCAGCCCCCAATCCTGCGTTCGACCAACAGGAGGGCCTCTGCTTTCGCATTGATTCTGACCGCTGGGATGTGCTGGATTCCCTGCCTCCTATGGCTGATCACATTGCCACGGCTACACACCAAGACCCTATCTTGTGGCAGGTTCTCCACTACATGGTCCATGGTTGGCCTTCCTATACTATTTGTTGGATGGAGACTGACATCAGTCCCTGGTGCCACCTGTCGAACAGCCTCTCCATGGTTGATGATGTCCTTGTTACACCGTGCACACTGTGCCACATGAAAATTTTGGGCCGTCGGCACGTGTATTGGCCCACCATCAATGGCGGTATTGACCGCCTGGTCTGCAGGTGCACTGTGTCTGCGCATCAACAGGCAAGCCCCCTCAGTCATTCATTTTGTAACTGCGACCAGGACGGTCGTGAGGTAGCAATGACGGAAGGCGCGGCGGGACCCGCAGAGAGGCCCGCGAAGAACAACACAACATAAGAGGACAGACATGACTAACAAAGGACAGAACGAATGCAACAAGACCGAACAACAGAGTCACAAGGAAACAAACACGTCCACTTGTACACGAACCAGGAAATAAGAAGTCTAGCGCAAAGCGAGGCGTAAACCGACGTAAGCAACATTAAACTGACTGGCTGAGCAAGAGGCTGGTGCTTAAGTACGCTATTGGGGGCGCCGCTATTGGCCACTGGGACCACGTGTTCCACTGTGATGTGCCCACACACTAAAAGTGGGCCAGGAGGCGCACGCCGCTACAGCTTACGGCGCAATGGTGCAGAGACTTTTATGGGTCTTCGACGTCCATTACTTCTGGTGCGGATTCAAATTCTGTGGCGCGCGTTACCAGATCCCTCCCTCCTGAAACTTGTGCATATGGGCGGAAACGCCCCAGACGGTGCCAAGGTGGGCGGCAGTGAGAAGAGGAACTGGGTGTATCAACAGCTAGTGACAGGGAAGAAGTGACGCCCAAGGTATCTGTGACAGCCGATCCAGAGTCCAGGGGCAGCGGAGGGAGCTGCTGATCCATCCAGAGGTGGAGAGGGCCGGCAGCAGGCCCGCGGGAAGACGGCAACCGGGGGCTGGGATGGTGACTCGACGACCACGTCCGTACCTGAAGGAGGTAGGGAAAGAGGCAGTGGCGCTACTCCCATGGCAGCATGAGGGTGGAGCTGATTATGATGGTGGCGCTCCAACCCTTTCGACGTCTGCACTGACGTAACACGCCGCCCGTGGGCCGCGACATCCATGGCGGGTGTCCAACCCGCCTTGTGCGTGTACTCTCGGGCCCACACGGCCGTGCCAGGGGCATACCGCTGCGAGGGCCGGGAGTGGGCGCGGGAGGAGGACGGCATCAGCAAATGGAGCAGGGTCCACGGCAATCGCCCATGAAGGAGCTCTGCCGGACCGCGACCGTCAAATGGCGTAGTGCGATAGGTACTCAAAAGCAGGGTGAGGGCCAACGTGGTTGGAGATGTGTCAACCGCCTTAGTCAAATGGTGTTTAAAAGTGCGGACAAGCCTCTCCGCCACGCCATTGGACGAAGGGTGCAAAGGAAGGCTACAGACATGCTTGATACCATTGGCCTGACAGAAGTCGTGGAATTGGGGACCATTATTGGAGACCAACGTGTGGGGCAGGCCCTCAGTGGCGAGAACCTGGACCAGTTCCGTGAGTGTAGCCTCCGTGGTGGTGGATGCCATTCTGACAACATATGGGTATTTGGAGTAGGCATCAACGATGAGTAACCACATGGACCCCAAAAACGGTCCTGCAAAATCGACATGGATGTGATCCCAGGACCGGCGCGGCACAGGCCAGTGTGCACAAGACTGTGCGCGTCACCAGGCAAGCCCCCCCTCAGACAGTACTGCCACGGACCAGGCGCTCAATATCGCCTTCGATGCCAGGCCAATACACATGCTGGCGAGCCAAAACTTTCATATGGCACATACCCCAGTTCCCGTGGTGTAACAAACTGAGTACCCGAATCCGCAATTCCGGAGGGATGACCACCCGGTGGGCATCTGACTCCGTGGCCAACAGAAGGACATCATCGACCACGGAGAGCCTGTGGGACAGGTGGCGCCAGGGGCAGAAATCGGACTGCATCCGACGAGTAACATAGGATGGCCACCTGTGGACAACGTAGTTGAGAACCTGCCGCAAGACAGGGTCATAGTGGGTAGCCGCAGCAACGTCAGCAGCCGTAAGGGGAAGACCATCCAGCGCATCCCGGTGGGCAGAATCAATGTGAAAGCAGAGGGCCTCCTATTGATCAAAAGCAGGATTGGGGCCTGCTGGGGGACGTGACAAAGTGTCCGCATTAGCATGGTGGGCGGTGTGCTTATACCGGATGGTGTAAGCATAATTACGTAAAAACAATGCCCAGCGCAGGAGTTGTTGAGCCGTCTGCTCGGGAAGCTGAGAGTAACCAAGGGTTTATGGTCCATCAGGATGGTGAACTTTGCCCCAAAGAGATAGGAATGAAATTTTTGGATGGCGAACATGATCGCCAGGGCCTCCGTTTCAATTTGCGAGTAGTTCTGTTGCGCTGGGGTCAACGTCTTAGAGGCATAAGCGATGGGCTGTTGAGAGCCATTGGCATCCCAGTGCGCAAGGACGGCCCCAATGCCGTAAGCTGACGCAGCAGCTGCCACAACCAAGGGGCGGTCCAGAGAGAAGGGAGTAAGGCAAGGGGCGGACTTCAGCATCACCTTTAAATGGAGAAAAGCCTGGTCACAGGCACGAGTCCAAACAAAAGGTATGCCTTTGCGACACAAGTGATTGAGGGGTTGAGCAATGGAGGCAGCCTGGGCCAAGAACTTTAAGTAATAAGTAACCTTGCCCAGAAACACCTGCAGTTCCAATAAGTCCTTGGGACGAGGAAGGGCCTCAATGGCAGTAACATTATGACCTGAATGGTGAATGCCATCTTTGCTATGCCAGTGGCCCAAGTATTCCACTTGCAGTTGAAAAAAACAACACTTGTTCAGCCGACAGCGTAGACCAGCAGACTGCAGAGTGTGAAATAGGGCGCTGAGGTTTTGCAAACGTTCCTAGTGGGAACACCCGGTGATCAAGATGTCATCCAGATAATTCAGAGATGCAGGGATAGGCTGGGTAAACTGCTCCAGGAATCGCTGGAGAATGGCTGGCGCTGAAGAGACACCAAAGGGAAGGCACTTGTACTTATACAATTCGAAAGGCGTGTTGATAACCATGATGTTCTGAGATTCGACATCCAAGGGTAACTGGTGGTATGCCTCAGTCAGGTCGATCTTGGAAAAATACTCTCCCCCGGCAAGCTTGGCAAGAAGGTCTTCCTGTCAGGGAATGGGGTAAGTAACAATGAGGGACTGAGCAATGACTGTAGCGCCGAAGTCCCCACACAGCCAAAGGGACCCATTTGGTTTCCGTATGACCACCAGTGGTGTCGCCCATGCACTATAGATTACAGGTTCCAGCACGCCAGCGGCCTGGAGCTGATCAAGTTCCTGGTTGACCAGAAGGGGCCTGGCCCAGAAAAGGCGAGGCTGTTCATCCGGCCATAGGGTGATGTGCGCCTGAAAGCCGGAAGCACATCCGAGATCCAGTGCAAACAATGACACAAAAGCAGATCACAGATCGTCCAAGTCCTGAAAGGGAACAGCCGTGGAAACGACCTTAACTGCATCGGAAATTGAAAAGTCAAACAGTTGAAACGCATCCAGGCCAAAAATATTCGAAGCCGACAGACAGTCTACGACAGAGAGGGTAAGGAGCCACAGAACATGATTATGACGAACTACCCAACGAAGGGGAATGGAACCGTCTCCGTAGGCGAACAAACGACGAGAAGGAGGCGACAACGCAGGAGAGTCCAGCCGGGTATATGTCGCCATAGCAATCAGGGAGATGGTGGCCCCAGTGTCGACCTGAAAGCTGACATTCTCTGTGAAAATGCGGAGCGTGAGGAAAAGCTTCCACGCTGATGGGTCATCCTGTGGGACGACCGATTGCAGAGCATGGACAGCATCTTGAGGCCCAGGAGGGGCAGGACTGGATCGAGTCGAGCGACTATGACAAACCGATCGGATGTGGCCCTCCTTGTTACACAGCGTGCACATTTTCCAGTGGTGGGGACAATCAGCCTGCGAATGGGCAGTAAAGCACTGTGGGCAAGAAGGAAGTAGGCCGCTCGACTGGCGCCGAGGGGCGACCGAAGGCGCCGACGCCATAGAGACGTCGGAACACGAAGATTCCCGATGGGACTGGCTCCTGTTGGCTGGGCCATGTCGACATCGCGAGGGCGGAACCCGCTGGAACTCCGCGATTGCTGCCACCTGCAGTCGTGCCACAAGACGCTTGTTAGCCACTTGAGCAATTTCAAAGGAGTGGGCAATGCAGAGAATCTCTTCCAAGGAGGGGTAGTCAAGATTCAACACCGCAGTGCAGACCTCAGGATCGGGAGCCAACTGAACCACTACATCCCGGATCAGGGAGTCCGCATACGAAGCCTTACACTGCTGATTGGTGCACGTAAAATCGCATCGACAGCTGAAACCCTGCAAGTCCGTGACCCAGGAACGATACGATTGACCGGGCTGTTTATGGTACTGGTGGAATACCAGCCTAGAGGCGACTACATGGCAGCATTGGGAATAATAGTTTGATCCTGTGGCTCTCTCTTTCCATGAGATCTGCCTTTGCTGACAGACAACGGTGCCAACATGAGGAGAAGAAAGAATGTGTCCGGAGAGGCCCAAGACAAAAACAACAACCGCTGCAAGGAGTCGTCCGTGTCTTGAAAAGCTGTGAAATGTTGTTTCAGCCTATGTAAGTAGGTTTTTAGCGTCATTAAAGGATGGAAACGACGGCGGACGCGGGAAAGCATCGGACACCCAAGGACCCTGAAGCTGATGCGGTAACGTGTCCCGAGCATCAACTTTGTCAGTTACAGCGGCTTTTGTAAGATGTGTAACTGGAGCTGTTGCTGCTGCTGCTGCTGCTGCTGCATGAGCTGCTGCTGTTGCTCCAGCAGACAGATCAACTTCGCCTCCATACCAAGAATGACAACTGTTTACCTTGTCGCCAAAATGTTGTAACTGCGACCAGGACAGTCGCGGGGCAGCAATGACGGAAAGCGCGGTGAGACCTGCGGAGAGGCCCACGAACAACAACACAATGGAAGAGTACGGACACGACCAACGAAGGACAGAATGAATACAACAAGACCAAACAACAGAGCCACAAGGAAACAAATATGTCCACTCGTACACGAACCAGGAAGTAAGCAGTCTAGCACAAAGCGAGGTGTAAACCAACATAACCGAGATTAGACTGACTGGCTGAGCAAGAGGTCGCCGCCTGAGTACGCTATCTGGGGTGCCGGTATTGGCCACTGGGACCACGTGTTCCACTGTGGCACCCCCACACTAAAAGTGGGCCAGGAGGCGTGAGCCACCACAGCTTATGGCGCGATGGTACAGAGTCCTCTATGTGTCTTCGACATCCGTGACGTCTGGCACGGATTCAAATTCCACGGTGCATGGTACCAGAATTCATACCCTGACGTTTGCCATGCTGGCCCTGGGATAGCATCAAACTTAATTTTCCAGGCGCGGTTTTGGTGTCCATGTGGTTACTTATCTTTGGTGCCTACTCCAACTACCCACATGTTGTCTGCATGGCACCCACCAACACAGAGGACACAGTCACAGCCCTAGCTCAGTTTCTCACCATTGAGGGCCTGCCTCACACATTGATACTGTTGGCCTGACAGAAGTCTTGCTAGGAGAATGCCATGAATTGGGAGCCATTATCAGAGACCATACATATCCATAGCCCACCTTTCCTCCAATGGCACAGTGGAGAGGCTTGTCCACACATTTAAACAACAGATGACAAAGGCAGTTGAAACAATGCCAACCACATCAGCCCTCACCCTGTTCTTGAGCACATATCGCACCAACCAGTTGACATAGTCTGGCAGAGCTTCTCCATTGGGCGACAGCCATGAACCTTGCTCTATTTGCTGATACCTTCACCCTCCCACCCCTACTACTGGCCCTCCCAGCATTGTGCCTCTTGTGCGGCCGTGTGGGCTCGCGTGTACGGGAACAAGGTGGGTTGGACGCCCGCCTCAGTCATCGTAGCCCATGGGCAGCATGTGACATCAGTGAAGTTATCAAAAGTGTTGGAGTGCCACCATCATAACCAGCTCTGCCCTCGTACCCCTGTGGGACTCCCACTGCTGTATCTTCCTGCTCTCCCTACTTCGGGTACAGACACTGTCCTCGAGTCGCCACCAGTTGCTGCCTCCCCACGAGACTGCCGCCAACCCTCCCCACTCCCTGGCGGACTGGAGGCTCCCTCCGATGCCGTGGCCTGTGTGTTGGCCATCGTGGACACCTCGGACGTCCCTTCCTCCCCGACAGTGACAGTTTACAAGTCTGGGTTTTCTCCCATCTGCCGACCACTGTGGCAAGTCCAGGGCATTTTCGCCTCTATCCACAACTTTCAGGGGGGAGGGATCAGGTACCGAGTGCCGCGTGTTTCAAATCTGCGCCAGACTGCACGGAACTCAATGACCACTGGAGGTCTCTGTGCTGCCACGGCTTACGCCATGACTACTGCACACTCCTGGCCCTGAGTCTAGTGTGAGGGCTCCACTGTAGAGCATATTGTCCCAGTGACCAATAGTGGCATAACCTGTCATGTATTTAGGTGGCAGCCTCTCACTCAGTGAGGCAGTCTGGTATTCGCATTGAATCAGTTGATATCTCGCTTACAGACATCGTGTTTACATTGCATGTGCTTGCTTCCCATTTATGAGTGGACATTGTATTGATTTCATGAGGTTATCTCTTGTGACTCCATTGCTTAATACTTTGTTGTTGTACTTCGAGTCTTGCTCGGTTGTCTGTCGTCGTGCCGTGCTTGTCCTTCCATTCCCGTTCATCCATCTTGTTTGTTTGCGGGCCTTTCCCATTTGGTCCCGCTGCGTTTTTGTTAGCAGCAAACCCGTGACAGTTCCTGTCGTGGTTACTACATGAGTCCAATGTGGTAATCTTTGCGCCGCCTTGCTAGGTGTTTGGTGTGACAGGTTACAGTGTAAGGAAGGGCATTATGTGCTACCAAGCTGGGAGTGAGAAATGTTTCAATGGTGATTGGTGAACCGACTCTTGCTATTTCATATTATTTCCATAATTCTGCAGCAGGTAGTCATTTAGCAGTTGCCAGAACACTTTCAACGATTAGGGAGCACCTCGCCTGACCTGGATTGTATCAGGTAATTCAGAGTGAGAGAATGTCAGAGCAGCAAGGTAGGCAAGTCCAACCCTAATTCTCAGAATGGGAGGTTGCATTCTGGGAAGGAAAATAACCCAGTGGGCTACCTGTCCATTGATTACATTTGTCTGTTATCTAGGACACGGGATGGTGACCTTTATATCCCGGTTGTCATGGATGCTCTCTCCAGTTGTGTGTGGCTTGTAGTAAGTACTGGCATCACAGTCAGTCTAAAGATTCGGCATTTACCTCAAATATTTTCCATTATTGGCCTTCCGAGATCATTTTTTAGTGATAATGCCCAGTGTTTGTTTTGCATCAGTTTAGGAGGCTTTGCTTTGCGAACGACACTAATCATTCCACCACAATACCCTAGTATCTGCAACCCTCCTTTGCAGAGTCTTAATCTGAGTTTGAAATTGATTCTTATTGCATTTCATCAGCATTCTCACTGAAGACAGGACACCTTGCTTAGATGGTTAAACCTGACTTTTAACTCTGTTCACTATGAGGCAGGTAAGGCCACTACAGCCTCTTCCATGTCAAGCTATCCCACGAATTACCAGCATGTAGGAACATAGAACTCTCACTCCAGAGAGGTGCACCATTATAATGAAGGGGGTCACTCCTCTGAGGTTAAGCCAGGGGAAAAGGCGTTCATCCATAATTTTGGAGTTTGCGGGGCAGGGGGACGGGCAGGGCAAAAAGGTAATCTTCAAATAAGCTATCCCCCCATTTTGAGGGGCACTGTCAAGTTTTTAAGGTTCTTAATCCAGTCAGTCTCTTGGTCCAGAGTATGCAGACTGGAAAAATCTCAAGTCCACATATCTCAGGTCAAGAAGTGGACTAGTTTCCTTCCTGCTGTGAGAGAAAAGGGAGAAGGTACCTGCTTTTCTGTGGAGGAGGATAGGCTGTGTGGCACACCGATGATAGCACAAATGTGTGAATTGATGTATCTTCTATAATGCCTTAGGGCTGGTGGTAGCAGTGTCTGCTGGCCATTTTCATACAGCTGGGAGGTATGGTTCCGAGCTGCGGACAGCTACGGATGGACACCAGTTAACAGCAGATGTCTCCTCCCTACTACGACATCTGGGCTGGCTTCAGCACAAGTTGGCATCGTGTAACAACAAGAGCCACAATTGTGCCCTTGCAGGGCTGTATCGCTGCAGCTAAGCTGTGGATGTGCAGTTGGGAGTGCTCGAGTCTTCCCTGGGAAGCATCTAGTGCATTCTGCTGGACGATACTTTATTACCTCAGATGTTGCTAATGGCCAGTTCTTTCATGAAGTGACAGTTATCATGTGTGACATATTTCTGATACATTGTCTCACATTTTAAGCCCTTTGTGTTTAGAATCTCTAATGTAACCACATCCCACACCTGGCTGCCTAGTTCAAATTATAAAAACCATTCTATTCAATTTCTTATTGCATTTTTTTTTGGGTGAGAATAGAAAAATTTGCTCAAACTAAAATAGGGTCAAAAGCTTAATAACTGAGTACTACACAACTTGAGATCAATTTTTCCCCTGAGAGTAACTGGCACACTGTATTTCAAATAATTGTGTCTAGTCAATGACCATTATTGTGCATGATTGTAGGTGTCTGTTTCACATCATGTAATAAGTAGGCCTAATTGCCCCTAGGCTGAATCAAAATGGGGAGAAATTGAGCTTACACATTTTCAAAACGGGCATCTACTAAACTCTGTGTCCATGAGCTATAGAATGAAAGTGATCTCATGAATGCCTGGGTTTACAAATCGTGAATCCTAAATGAGCAGGGTGATCAATTTCCAACTACATCACCATCCTTATAAAGACCCCGTATGAGATCATGAGTGTGAAAGATTCATACCACAACACCCAATAGATCTGAACAGTAATTACATCCGTCCAAGCTTGACACAGCAGCTAAAATGGGACACTCCAACACAGAAAATTGGAATTCACTTAATCAGAAGCTGCAAGACGTGCTGGCAGAACAACTGAAGTTAACGACAAACCCGGAATGAGTTCTCAAACCAATTACTGATAAATCTGATGGACTGTTCACTACATTGTCACAAACCCATGAGCTACTAAGGATGATACATGAGAAATGTACATTTATTATCTATTGATAATGGAAACGATGAATTTCTTTACTACTCATATATTCATCCAGTATTTGAGACTGAGAACGCCTAGTGACTCTCTCACTTATGTACATGAAGTTTGTTTGGAAAGTTTGTGAAATATTGAAATTAAGTTTGAAATGCAATACTTAAAACAGTAACTAATTTATGAGTAATCAGATGACTGAAGCTGTTTTATATATGAGAGCTCGAGTCTCTAAGCATCAGGGGGTTTACTGGTACATTTAAAACACGAAAATGTTCAGGCACAGCATTTCCTCAAATAAATTAGAGATAAGTGGAACCACCAATTCAGTAACATGACTGTTCACAACAATAAAAAGGTTCACAGCAAATTAATATTATGCATGCATTTTTATCACATAAATATTTTGAATACAATCAATTTTTTAGACATTACATAACATCAGTGTATATCAACATGCAGAAATATAGACACATAGGGCAGAGAGCAGAAAATAAAATTTGTGTATGACTAAGGATTTTATTCCTGAAGTCTTACTTAATGTGTTTTGGAGCTACAACTCAATTTTCGAGGACTGTTTGGATATAATAGGCTGAAAAACTGAAGCAAATGAAACGCCCAATGACACAGATTTCTTGACAAAATATACCCTCAAGTGGGGTAATTAGAGTAAACATCTCTCTCCTCTTTCTGGTATTTTAACTATTACCTGCATCTGATGACACAACTTTCACTTCTACATTGGTGAGAAACATTTGCACTTACAATCTGAAATTATTTGACGTGTTAATGACAGTACTATGTGACTCAAATGTTGCATATTGAACCATGTTACAGTCATGTGATGAAGTAATGGATTAACTTTAACTTTCATTTCCATTACTAACAAAATACAGGAAAAAATATATTATGAGGAGACCTGACAGTTAATTTCAGTTTTATACACATACTCAACATGATATTTTACTTGCTTATTAAAATAACAGTTATTTAAGTATAGAATCAGTAGATGACTGTATGAAGTATGTAAGAGAGGGGAGTTGAAGTGGGGAATGTTGTCAACTTCAGAACCTCTGGTCCTTAAACTGTCACTTTCCTTGAAGAGCCAACTTGATCGTGTCTTGCTGAAAGGCCTGTAAATTGTCGGGAAGTGATTTCCACTTTTGAGGTGCCGGCCTACAGCTTGCATCTTTCTCTACATATCTTGTAAGCTAGGTGCTTTCAAGTCAGGCAGAAGTAATAGCCCAATACCACTAAAGACTTCATTCAGCTGCCACCATGATCACCTGCAATCTTTCACTTGGCAAAGATGAAGTTCTGGCTGGACCTCTTCTCATATTACTGCTGCCAGATCAGCAGAATGATCTTCTACAGTGAAAAGAGATCACAACTCCTCCAGTTGTAGTCACCAAAATACAAATGATGAGAATCAGTGCAGACATCCATGAAGTGTGAGACAGAGAGAACTTGGAACATGGTACCATCTGGGAGGCTGTGTACTGCTGATATACTGCTTTTGGAGAAAGTACACCAGTATCTGATACTTTCAGAAATGTTCCACCACAACATTCTATCCTCATTTTCACCTTGTCTTCTCTTTGCACCTGGCAACCACAAAATTACTTTGCTTGTGAGGAGTCTACAGCCTGGTGCACAATATCACTGGAATTTTGAAACAGCAGTCTGCTCTTGTCTTGCTTTCATTTATTCACTAGTCTTCAAGGTCACTTCAGCACTGTTTATCTGTCCAGGATTGTCCCTGTAGTAATTGCAGCAACTTAGAAATATTGGAGAGTATTAGAATCATGTAATTCCATTGGTGATGACACCTCCAACAGCAGCAACAGTTAACATTTGACATGGTTTACATCCTTCTGGAAAGGATCCTTTATGATGTGTAATGCTTCTTTTTCCACCCCCTTTACTGATGCAGAGAAACATCACCAACTATGATTCAAATTTTGTTCCCAAACTGGGGGTATTGTGAGTGTATGGTCATACTGACACTGCTGTCTATACATCAAGTATGGCTTGTTCCGACCTCACCATCTTTTGCTTGGCCTTCACATCCAAGGATTATTTTCAGGCCTGTGACTATGAAGATTTTTACATGTATCATTTACCAACTTGACCGCATAATACGCAGCTTGGAGGACCAGGCTTTCTCCGATTGGTTTGCCCCCTAGGAACGTTGGCTTCCCCTTCACCAGACCTGAGGCAGCACCCTCCCCCTCCCATGGGAGGTGAGATTGAAGAATGAGAATGAAAGACACCCTCTGGCCTCGCAACCTAATACCATTGGAGGCGAATAAAACAAGAAAAGAAAACAGATGATCGACAAGTAAGTGGAAGCAAAGTCAGACTTTGTTTCATTTATGCAAATAGTCTGCTAGTAATGGTTAATGTTGCTGTACTAAGAATTGTCAAATTTTTTACAGCAATAATTCTAGTCTAATTTGCTTCTATATTATTGTTTACAAAGGAATGATGATGTCAAATAGATCAGCAGCATTATTAAATAAGTAACTTTTACCATGCACAGTATGCAGATACTTCTTTTAAGTTACCTTCTATTAGACATTGAAAGTTTTTTATCATTACACAACCAAAGCTACATGTAGGTTGACACCTTATCTAAAAATAAAAACATCTTGAGTTAGAATTTTCTTAATCTCAGTTTTAGTTGAAATAACTATGCTAGTTGTTTGATCTGGTCATAAGAAGTCATGTATTCATAACAATTCAACTGTAAACCATTTTTTATGTCTACCATTTACCAATCATAGTAACTACAGACAATTTTTGTAACAGGCATTAGTGTTAATTCTTACAGGCATTGTAATAATTTCAAAATCTCAGCAATATTTCAGATTATATCGCTGTTTCCTTTCAGAGAGGGGGATTTCAATTGACTGATAATACAAATGTCAGTGATGATAAATTTATGAAATGCAAATATCTGGAAGAGTTCTCTGACTGAGGCACAATTTTTTTCCAGATCCAGAGGAAAAATTCAAGCACATAACATATTCCATTTTTAAGAACTACTTTGAAAAGTCTGTATGAGCACATTTGCAATATATTAAAGAGTGAACATGAAAAATTATCAAGTGTTACATACACTATTTAATCCATACAATGACAGACTTTAACAATATGAAGAGACACAGAAGTTCATGTAAGCACATTAATGGTAATGAAGGGAAAATTCAATTAAGAAAATCATGGATTCTGTAATTAGTAGTTCTTTTTTCAAATAGAAGAGGTAGGTTTGGACAGATTAGAAACTGTAAAGAAAACAAATGTACAAAGTAGGCCTACAATACCACACGGCTACAGAGAACTGAACATCACCCCCCAATGATACTGTTACATCCGACAGGTCTCATGAAAATTTGGTACCCAAGTGCAAAAATGGTTTGGATCATACCAACATCAGAGCTCAAGCAAGCTCCAGTTTTATCTATATTAGGTGTGCTGAATTATCACAGCTGCCTATTCCTGCAATAGTTAACTCTCAAAGGAAATCTTTTTTAGACTAAAGAACAATAAGCGTTACAGAGTAAATGTTGTGCCCGAGTCCCACTCACTTGAAAAACCATTGTACTCACACAAAAAGTCAAAATTTTGTGTTTTCTTCCAGAACATGCAAAGCATAAGGAACAAAAGTTTAGAACTACAAATATTTTTAGAAATCTTTAGAGACACTATAGATGTGCTTTGTATAGCCGAGCATTGGCTTAAAGATAATGACGCTGACTATTTTTCCCTTCCAGGCTTTCAAATGGTTAACAATTTTTGCAGAACTAATAAAAAAGGTAGGTGGCTGTCTAATACTTGCCCGAGATAATGCAGAATGTAATCCATTACTTGAAACCAAGCATATGAACTGTGAAAAGCATTTTGAACACATAACTAAAAGCTTAATAGATTTAACTTCTACTGTGACATGTATCTACAGACCACCTGATGGTAATACACAAATATTCACCTCCATACTAGATATGCTACTACAACAGTACAGTTTAAAATATCCCAGTGTTATCTTATGTGGAGGCTTTAATATAGATTTCCTAGTAGAATCCACTGCTTCCCGGAAAATAGTGAATATATTGCAATGTAATAACATGAAAAACTTAAACAAAAAACCTACTAGAACAACTAATACCAGTTCCGCTGAAATAGATGCTGTTTTGGTTAACACTGGCATGTCATCTGTCTGCAAACTAGACATCATCTCCAACGGTATATCAGATCACAACTGCTTGATACTGAATATGACCATGCAAGATGCAAATAGACAGACAAAACCTCCCCAACAGACTTACAAAAGATCAACTGGCAATAAAAATAATATAGCATATTTCTCACTTCTGCTCCATAAAGCTGACTGGAAAGGTGTCTATTGTGCCAGCAATGTTGACAGAAAGGCTAATGAATTTATGAGTATCTTGCAACACTGCTATGAAGTGGCATTCCCAATCAAACACACAGCTAAAAAATACACATCTCAACTGTCCAATAATAAATGGTTAACACCAGGAATAGAAACCTCTTGCAGAAATAAGATACTGCTATATGCCTACAGTAAAACTAGAATTCTTTTATACTGCTTGAAACAGCTACAGTATACCTCACTGTCTATAAGCAAGGTAATTCATGAAGCAAAGAAAATGTATAATAGGCAATTCATTATCAACTCAAGTAATAAATCAAAAGCCGTGTGGAGATTGATAAATGAAACAGTTGGCAAAAAAGACAAGACACACTCAATAACCTGCATTAAAGATCAGGATGGTGTTACCACTGACCCTAAGCACTTATGTGAAATAAGTAATAACCATTTCACAAAAATTGGTGACAAGTTTTCTTCTTTAATCAAGACTGCTGCACTCACTTATCACTCAGATTCAGCAGTATTCCCACAATAAATGTTCCTTGACTCAGTCACACCAAATGAAATCTGCAATACTATAAGGCAGAGACCAAACAAACATTCCTGTGGTCTTGATGGTATATCTGTTTGCCTTTTAAAACGAGCCTGCCACCATGTGTGTGAACCACTGACAGATATAATAAACTGCTCTTTATCATCAGGTAAATTTCCTAGAATTTTTAAAGCAGCAAAAATTATTCCTCTGTTTAAAAAAGGGGAAAGGAGTGATGTAAACAACTACAGACCCATCTCAGTCTTATCAAGCTCATCAAAAGTCCTCAAAACATCAGTAAATGACCGTGTTATAAATTTCTTGTAAAGTAACTGCATACTAAGTCCTCACCAGTTTGGGTTTAGGAAAGGGAGATCAATAAATGGAGCATTATACTCATTTTTAAATGAAATCTATAGGGCACTCAATGATAGAAAACACACAACAGGTGTGTTTCTTGATCTCACTAAAGCTTTTGATATTGTCAACCATGTATTACTTTTCGAGAAACTACTACGTTATGGGATTAGGGGAAATTGCAATGACTGGTTTAGGTCATATCTCTCAGACAGAATACAAAAAGTAGTGACTGAGCATTTTCACCAATTTTGATGTAATCAGAGGAGCAAGTTGTAAGACAAGGTATTCCCCAAGGCTCTACACTTGGTCCCCTTTTATTTCTAATATTCATCAATGAATGCCCCAAAGCATTCAGGAAGGCCTGCCAGTAATGTTTGCTGATGACACCAATATACTGTTTTCAAATCACTGCCCTCATCAGCTCAACTCCACAATTGCTGATACAAATTGTAGTCTGGCAAATTGGTTGAACAAACACAAACTTCTCCTAAATAAAGATAAAACAATGTATATAAATTTCCACATGACACAAAAGGTATCGTCTGTGATAGATGATATCAGGATTGAGAAAGTGCCCATACAGCGAGAAAGAGCCACAAAATTCCTTGGAGTGTGGATAGATGACACACTACAGTGGGACATACATAAAGATAAATTATTAAGTAAAATGAACAGTTTGTGCTATGCTTTTAGTATTTTAAGTAAAATCTGTGATATCAAAACACTAAAATGTGCCTACTTTGCATTAGTAACTCAATTATTCGCTTCTGCATAATAAATACATTCTTAAGGGAGAAGCCCCAAAAAGGAATGCAGTATGTAATTATTAAGACAATGAAACAAGTACCCCTGTCTTCCACGACTAAACATCTCTTTAAGGAGCTCAGTATTTGAAAATGTCAGGTCTTGCCAGAAAGGATTCAGATCCAAAATAAAGTCAATCCTACAGAAGCACTGCTTCTATTCAGTGGAAGAATTTATGAATAGTAATCTAAAACAATTTTTGTGATGTATTTTACTGCATGTGTTAAAATATTACTTTAAACTGACTTATTTGATTCTATTTACATTGTGTTATAACTGTTCCTTGTTATGGCCCATCTGCTCTTATCTGTGAACAGTGTTACATACAGTCATCAGATAATGATTACAGAGTAACATACCAAAAAAGTTATGATTCGCTATGTACAGCATATACGAGGGCAGTTCAATAAGTAATGCAACACATTTTTTTTTCTGAAACAGGGGTTGTTTTATTCAGCATTGAAATACACCAGGTTATTCCCCAATCTTTTAGCTACACAACACTATTTTTCAATGTAATCTCCATTCAATGCTACGGCCTTACGCCACCTTGAAATGAGGGCCTGTATGCCTGCACGGTACTATTTCACTGGTCGATGTCGGAGCCAATGTCGTACTGCATCAATAACTTCTTCATCATCCGCGTAGTGCGTCCCACGGATTGCGTCCTTCATTGGGCCAAACATATGGAAATCCGACGGTGCGAGATCGGGGCTGTAGGGTGCATGAGGAAGAACAGTCCACTGAAGTTTTGTGAGCTCCTCTCGGGTGTGAAGATTTGTGTGAGGTCATGCGTTGTCATGAAGAAGGAGAAGTTCATTCTGATTTTTGTGCCTACGAACACGCTGAAGTCGTTTCTTCATTTTTTGAAGAGTAGCACAATACACTTCAGAGTTGATCGTTTGACCATGGGGAAGGACATCGAACAGAATAACCCCTTCAGCGTCCCAGAAGACTGTAATCATGACTTTACCGGCTGAGGGTATGGCTTTAAACTTTTTCTTGGTAGGGGAGTGGGTGTGGCGCCACTCCATTGATTGCCGTTTTGTTTCAGGTTCGAAGTGATGAACCCATGTTTCATCGCCTGTAGCAATCTTTGACAAGAAATTGTCACCCTCAGCCACATGACGAGCAAGCAAATCCGCACAGATGGTTCTCCTTTGCTCTTTATGGTGTTCGACTAGACAACGAGGGACCCAGCGGGAACAAACCTTTGAATATCCCAACTGGTGAACAATTGTGACAGCACTACCAACAGAGATGTCAAGTTGAGCACTGAGTTGTTTGATGGTGATCCGTCGATCATCTCGAACGAGTGTGTTCGCACGCTCCGCCATTGCAGGAGTCACAGCTGTGCACGGCCGGCCCGCACGCGGGAGATCAGACAGTCTTGCTTGACCTTGCAGCGATGATGACACACGCTTTGCCCAACGACTCACCGTGCTTTTGTCCACTGCCAGATCACCGTAGACATTCTGCAAGCGCCTATGAATATCTGAGATGCCCTGGTTTTCCGCCAAAAGAAACTCGATCACTGCCCGTTGTTTGCAACGCACATCCGTTACAGACGCCATTTTAACAGCTCCGTACAGCGCTGCCACCTGTCGGAAGTCAATGAAACTATACGAGACGAAGCGGGAATGTTTGAAAATATTCCACAAGAAATTTCCGGTTTTTTCAACCAAAATTGGCCGAGAAAAAAAATGTGTTGCATTACTTATTGAACTGCCCTCGTAATTTATATAAATGTATATCTTAAGTATATCTACGTATCATAGCATGTTAACTGTAACTTATCCTACATCTATGTGTAATAACACAACAAGATTTCTGGATGAATAAATAAATAAATAAATAAGTGGAGTCTATGATGAGAGGTATTCTTCTGTGGCGTTTGTGAGGGATCAAAGGATAGACAAAATTACTTTTATCATCATCTATCAGCAGTAACATTTTATGTTCACACATAGACATTACTGAGATACACTGGGAATCTGTGTGATGTTATTGGCTTGCAAAAATCTGTGACAATACTGTCATCTAATACTTATTTATTATTATTATTATTATTGTTATTATTATTATTATTATTATTAGTTTCCTTCACAGACCACACTCACAGTACTATACAAAGGCCATAATAGAAAAGCCAATGTAACAACAGAACAAAATTCAATATCCAATGAGATTCCATAGTTGTCTTCACATACTTATCGTAAACTATTTATCACATCATCAGATATACTATATTTCTCCAGGTAAGAAAAATAACTATCACAATAAAAATGTATAAAACAGTGAACATAAGTTTGCAGCATTCTAGTTATACACTGTCAGGACAAACAAAGCATAGCAACATCGAACAATTTCTGCCAATATGTTGTAAGATCGTATTAATGTATGAAAGTAAATTTGTTACATTCAATTAAGGGAATTTTGGAATTAAGAAAATTACTACTACCCCCACAGTGACTGAACTGTATGTATAGAGTGCACATTCTTTATGAACATAAACTACACATAAACCCAAAGGTAATTAAGAAGCACACCAAATATCAATCATTAAATTGAACCCACTACAGTGCAATACAAGGAAATCATGTTAAGGAATACAGTAATAAATTATACATCCAATATTTATTAAGTACCTAATATTATGAAGAGACTTGCAATAAATGAGTCCAGAAATAATCTTATTACATAACTAAAGAGTCTTAAGCATATGGATGATGACACTGTATTTGAAGTCAACACATGAATGTAACGTGAGAGCTTCTTAATGTGGTCTTAGAACTGTCAAATTACTATTCTACTTTAGACAAAAGGGGGAGAGGAATGTTAATATCAGTAGGCCACCAGTACTAAATATAATACTGAGACTGCATGTGAGTATTCCATATGCATAATGATTGACTGGAAACACAACTATTCACAAATCAACCATAACAGTGTGCACAAAACAAATTTAGAACAAAATGTATAAGCCAATAAATTTGTGATTTAAATACTCATACAAAGTGAAAAATGGGTACAGTTCAAAAGCACAAGACTAATAACACATGCTTGTTTATCTCCATATGAACTTCAAATTACACTGAGAGCATAATTACAGTTATTAATAGAAAACTGTCTTTAGATAAATACAAAGGTAGAGTGAGCACAGTTACCTAATATTATGGAAGGAGATCACATTTGGTTGCTTAAGAACACAAATTTACTACAGTATATAATAAAATCCATGGATCATTAAAGAGCATAAAGGCATGAAAGCACAATTATAATACATTCGTTGTGTTGGCCCTTGTAAGTTTCATATCCATACTAGAGCGCACACTCTTTATTACCGTATTGCTTGTCTTTCAGTTCTAATATCTAAAATTATATATAGTCTGCAAATTGCTGAATTTTTCAGTGAGGGAAAGTCATTGAGTGAATACAGTTAGATGTTTTGTGCTTTGCTATCATCAGACATCTGTAGAAATAAATCAAATCAACTACTCATGAAATAAAATTGGTTTACAAAACCATCATCAGCATGCAATAATGGCATTGCAATTCTTAAGATGACATGTACCATGGAACTGTATGCAGCCAGCAGACATAGCAGTTACAAGTATCACTGGACATAATAGTTACAAGTTGTAAAGGTAACAAACGTACACAGACTAATAACACTGCTGACCATTAGATGAGAACACAAATGTTTAATAACAGATGGCATTGCAAGAGATGGTGTGGCATCCTGCAGCTCCATCTTATGGAATTATGTATGACTTACAAAGAGCATTAAACCAACGGAAATGAAATGCAACAACAGTCAATGGGGCAGGGGCTGGAGGTTACGTCTAGTATCATTTGATGTCCCCCTTCGAGCGTATGAACTCTTCTTACCCACTACTTTTACTCAATGTATAGTTTTCAAGATAATCTCATCCAAAACTTCAGTTGGATCACCCTGCATATATTCCTTTAACTACCATCATCCTTTGGAGAAGAAGTTTTTGGAGACTGACATAGAGCCAGCTATCCAGACAAGATCAGCTGTGCATGCCAAGTAAGTCCATGCATGTAAAAGAAGTGAGAAGGTTGCAATCCAACTTCACACATTCTTGTGGTCAAAAACATTAGAATGTAGTGACCAGCGTGAAACGACCAAAGGAAAAAAGGAATTTTGATACAAAAACAAGAGAAAATCTATCAAGTGTTTCAATAGCAACCGAGCATAACAAGACAAAAGAACTATTTCAAGGAATTGGATTCTGCCTAAATATCCAATGAAGAAAATTTGTAACTGTAAATAAGGGAGAAGAAGTGAAAAAACCACAATGAGTAAAAACTGGAGAGAAGATCTCGACCTATTAGCTTAAGAAGAGAGATGCCTAGAATGGTATGACTAAGGAGATCTGGTGTGGGGAGTCTACAGTTCTCACACATTGTGGGTACACAGATGCAGAAACCAGCATCCAACGTTGCTGGCACCATCTGCTGTTCACCAGTGCTCACCTACTTCCACATCTGCTCACCGACGCCTACGTGGAAACCAAAAACTGATGCCACCAGCACCAATTGCTGTTCACCGGTGCTGATTACACTTATGCTTAATGACACAGCCCAAATTCTAAGCCCAGTTAGCAAAAAACATAACTTTAAGTATAATAACTACACTAATAATGTTCATTCAATGGCTTATACCACGTCGTATTAATATAAGAAAGTTAATTTTTAGATGCTCACAAGTTCTAAAGCTTGTAAAATTATGGATCAGGAACACCAAGTGGGATTGCAGAACCAGGCATGGCTATAAAAATTATTAAAGAAGGGCCAGACTGGGTTAGTAAATCTAATGAAAGCTGAAAATGCTAATTTAAGAAAGGAACTAAGTGCAACTGTAAATGAAAAAATAGATACCCAGAGTCCTAAGTTAGACTCAGTAAATGCTCAATTAAATGATAAATTAGATGCCCAGAGGGAAACCTTGAGTAGCCAAGCAACCAACTGGGTTTATTAAGTGCCAAGGTTGACGTACAGAGTAGAGAATTTAGTAATCTATGCAAAGGCATGGATGCTTTAAGGACTGAATTTGTCTCTCTAAATGGTAAATTTGGAAATCTGAAATTAGATTTAAAGAAGGAACTAACTAATTCTTTAAGCATTCATGTAAATCAAATGTATGCTGAATTCAACCAAAAACAGACAAATAACTTTCAGAATTTGACAAAACAGTTAGAATTGAATATTGAGGAAAAATGTAATAGAGTAAAAATAGAGATTAATGAAAAGTTAGGATCATCGGAGGATGTATGTCATGCTCAGTTTAATGCTGTAAAGCAGGGATGGCATACTTTGAAATAGAGCATTATAAGCATAGTAAATTAATGCCTGACATTCGATCGCTAATTACAGGTGTATGTACATGAGTAGACAGTTTAGAAAGAAGCTTCAAAGAGAAGATAGCAAGCTCTGATATCATAAATGTAAGTAGTCTGGCGGAGCAGGTAGAGGAAATTATAGATCGGAAAGTCACTGAGAGAATAACATCGAGGAAAGGATTGCCTATGGCTTCTTTCAAGTTTACTGATACCAGGAAGGGCATAGACGAAACCTGGAGAGAATTCAAACTTATCCAAGAACAAGTAGAAAAATGAGGAACTTCACCCAATGTTGTGTTGACTAGTGAAGTAGTTTCTGATTTGCAATGGCAGGCGAATTCGGGGTTATCGAGACTATTCCCTAAATTCAAGCCTGACAGAGAGATGCATCTGACTCATTTATTGAAAAGATTCAAAAAGCTTTGCTGGAGAACTGGGAAGTTTCTTAAATGATTGAATTTTCTGTGGGGTACCTTTTAGGGAAGTCCTCATAATGGGGTACTGTAAATTTCTTTTGGAAATCTACCCATGAACAAAAGTTCGCAATATTTAAAGAGAAATATTGGTCTGCTGGAGTGCAGGAGAAACTAATATCAGATTTGTGGAACCCAAAATATTACAATAATACTTAGGGTACCATGAGGCAATATTTAGACTGGCATCTAATATGGGCAAAGTATTTAGATAAGCTGATGGAGGAAGATGGGTTTGTTCAAATTTTGATTAGACAATTACCCATCTATGTAAGACAAGGCATCTGGTGTAGTGGCTGGAAAACAGTTGAAGAATTGTTATCCTTCATTGACGCACTAGATGCCCCAAATAAAGACTGTAATGAAACTTTACATCAAGGGGAAAACTCGAATTTCAAAAGGAATAGTGGGAATAATTTCAAAAAGCATGAAGTCAACCTAGCTGCAGTACACCAGTGCAATAGAAAAATGGTAACGACAATCATCAGAAGAAGCATCCACCTTCAAATTTAGATCTAGTAACTTCACAGGAATTTGTACTCTAGTATTACTTGTTACAAAGTGGTAACATAGTATCTTGATTCGTTTACCAACCTGTGATTACTAATAATGAGAAAAACGTGGTGCGATCTGGATCCAGGGCCAGAGTCCAGGTCATAGAGATTCACTAGGAGGCCTGGTTAATGATAAGTATGTTATTTTCATGCACAGGCTACCTACAAAAGAATGGTTACTGTTGGGACAACCAAACCAAGTTATCAACAATCCACAACCTATAATAGCAGGGACCGTGGAAACTTCTGAAGTTAACATATTTATAGACTCGGGTAGTGAAGTATCACTCATATCTAAAACATTCTTTACTTTTCGTTCTTGTTATACCAACTATGTAAACTCCAGTTACTGGAAATAGCAGTAAGTGCTGTTTAGTCTGTAATAAAGTAAAGTTGTGAAACATGAAACCCACGTGAAGCGCAGTGCTGGAAATATCTTATTTTGTCAAGCACTTTTAATAGTAGAAAATATTAATAGGGATGTATATTTTGGTTTATATTGGTTATTAGAATTTAAAGCCATCTTAAATTTTCAGAATCTTCTTTGTATCCAGCATCTACTATTCCTTTTACTAAAACAGTTTGTGACAGACAGCTACATTGGTAAACAAACAACAAAATGTCAGTGTATGCGATTAACAGCTACAGTACAATTATCACCAGGGATCGATAATGTATGTCCAGGAACACTATGAACTGACATACAAGACAAAGATAATGAGTCACTAGTATTAACCAAACAACAAAAGCGAAATCTACATAAAATTTTAATCAAGTATGAAGTGGTATTCTCCGATTGTCCCGGTGAAATCAGTGACTATATTTGTAATTTCAAAATCAAAGATGACACTCGATTCTTATGTAAGCCATATCCAGTACCAGTAAGTTCAAAAGAAGCAGTGAGGGAGGAAATCAATCACATGATCGATAACAATATAACAGACCACAGCTTGCAGCGTGATGAACAACCCTTTGGTCACAGTGAAAAAAGCTACAGGTGTGGTACAATTAGTGTTAGACACCCGGACGTTGAATAAGCAGATAGAGACAGAAAGAGACAGACTGATTAACATTGAAGAATTGTTATCCAAATTTGAGAAAGCAAGGTTTTTCAGCACAGTGGACCTGACTTTGGGATATTGGCAAATCAGGTTACATCCAGAAACCAAAATGTATACAGCATTCTTATTTGATGGTAAACCATATCATTTCAATGTATTTCCATATGGGCTTAATATTTCTGTATCTGTATTTATACATGTGCTGGATGAAGCATTAGGGAGAGATTTATTGAAGGATTTAATAATATGTGTAGACGATACCTTAATAATATCGGCTACTTGGCAAGAACATTGTCACACCTTACGCATAACTCTGAAAAGATTTAAAGAGAAAGGTGTTACAGTGAAACTGTCTAAACCATACATTACATCCCAAGAGCTTAAGTTTTGAGGTCATATTGCAGGGGTGCAGGGAATTAAACTAGACCCTGAACACATTAAAGCTATAAAAGATTGTCCACACCAAACAAATTTAAGACAGTTGAAGGGATTTATGGGTATGGCTGGATACTATCTAAAGTACAGAAGAAGTCATGAACTAAATGACCTGAAAATTTTATGTTTATGAAGGAAGGATTTGGGATCAAGAAACAAATGATGCATTTGAAAAGGTGAAAAGTGCGCTTGTTGAATCATCCATATTACATCATCCAGTTATGATCAAACTGTTCAAAATTTCAACAGATGCATCTGATTATGGAACTGCTGTAGAACTTTTCCAAGGAGAATGGGATCTAAATAGTGTAGAACACCGAACCATAGCTTTTCTAGCCATAGTCTAAATAAGCATGAATTGAATTACATGGCTACTGAAAAAGAACTATTGGCGATTGTATGGAGTATCCAAAAATTTCAAACACTAGTATTGCAGTCAGAAATTCATGTTTATACAAATCATCAAGCTCTATCCTTTCTAATGAACAGTTGATTGTTACACAGTAGATTAACGCGATGGATGCTTTTCCTACAGGAATATGATATTCGGTACAATATTCTCAGAACCTTTTACATGTTGTATCCTGATGCTTTGTCTAGGTTACCCATAGGAGTAGAAGAGTTAAAATGTACAGAAGGACATGGCTTAATTTTTGAAATTAATTTTATGTCAGCAGAATATACAAAGATCAGGGTACAAGTGATGGCTCAAAGAACAACATAAAATAACATTTCTGTAAAATAGGGATCATGATGGATTTCTATGTGTATCTGGAATTCCTTACTTCCTAATCAAGTGGGAAAACGGAAAATTATGGGTCATAAGTTGTGTTGGAGAGACAGCTTAACATTGCAATGTTGGCGTTTATGCATTCCCAAAGTAATGGAAGACGCACTTGTTTGGTATGTTCATACAGGATGTGGACACTTTGGAATGAAAATGTGTATAGGAAGGGAGAACCGATAGAGGTACTCAAGGAACCCTCCACCACACCCCGTCAGGTGGCTTGCGGAGTATGGCTGTGGATGTAGATGTAGATGTAGATGTAGATGTAGATCTAATATGAATAAGTTTTTTTAATTTTTTTTTTATTTTAAGAATCTAGGGCATAATGTAGTATCTTTGATTTTAACTTGTGAAATCTGTCAGGAATAATCAGAACCATTTTGTATTTCAGTTTTTTGGACCAGTTCCAAAAGGAAAGGGAGGAGTGTCATACATTTTGGTCACCATAGAACGCTGGTCAAAATATATTAATCTATATCCCATCAAAAAAGCAAATACGCAGACAGTTATACACTGCTTACAACAATACCTTCTAGAGCTAGGTAAACCAAAATGGTTCCTTATGGATAATGGCCCACAATTCATGAGCAACAAGTTGAAAGAATTTCTAGTGTGGGAAGGTATTTGTCAAGCATTAATATCCAACTATAGCCCATCCTCAAACCCGTGTGAATGAGTAATGAAGGAAATTGGAAAACTATGCCGCACCTACAGCATGAAAAACATACTTTATGGGCAATGAAAATTAAAGACTTGGAACTTATTCTAAATGGATTACCACATGTATGAACTGGGTTAACACCTTTAGAAGTAATGGATGAACCCTTTATAGGAGAACTTCTGATTAGATGATTTAGTTGGTCTGAACAACTGACTGCCAATTACAAAATGAACCAGGAAATTATTGTGCCTTTTAGACTAAATTCTTAGGAACCAAAAGTAAGTAAACATAATGAAAAAGCTGTTGAACCTCAGTACAAGATCGATGACCTAGTTCTTGTTAATCATCATCTTCAAAGCTCTGCCCTGAAGAAAGAGACACATAAGTTTTTTCCAAAAATGTGAAGGACCACAGAAGGTGATCCATCCCCAGACATTATTTTTTACGGATCCTACAACTGGATCAGCAAAGGGAAAGTCTAATGTAAAGGATGTAAAATTATATATCCCCCAGGGACATTAATGTTCAGAATTAATCGCCAGAGTGATGACTGTGGGGTCCTGAGTTGTTTTCGGTGTTTCTTCTATAATAGTTTTATGCACCGAATTCCTCCAAAATCTTAAGCTACTCTACCATCCCACACTCAAAGATACTATGAAAAAAAAAAAAATAGTACTGAGTAGCATTTGTGATTACGTCATCCCCAATGATTCGTGGTGAGGGATTTCCTAGTTCCATTCAGTCAGACTACTAACAACCTCCGATTCCCTATAAAATCTCTTGGTGGAGTAATGAAGCTTCTGCATGCATGTTTCTGGTACTTCACTTATGTACTCAGCAAGAGCATGTATGAGGTAGGTATTTGCACAGTGCATTCACACTTACCTGTCCCCAATTTGGACTTGTCCCAACTTTGTTCGGCTGCAGTATGAGGTGGAAATTTGCACACATGTTGTCATTTGGCACAGCCTTGGGACAAGATATATTAAGTGCACCTGGTCAGATCTTATCTCTCTTGGTTTCAACCGGCATTATCTCCATGTATAATTAGGTCATATTTTTGCTTGGAATGATCTTGGTATATAATCTCTTCACCAGTTTCTTTGCAAACCTGTGTGTAGAGGCCTTGGTAAAATCAGTGTCATCAATTTTGTATGTATGTATGTTTTAAGGTGTCATTATGATGACTCCAACAATGGTATTCTTGAAAGATGCTGGGTAATCCTTTCATTGGTCACATATTTCTAGGTATATATGGAAAACAGTGTCCTGGCACATAACTTTCAAAATATTTTCTGATGTCATGAGAATATTATTCTCATACTGAATGTAGTATATTTGTGCCAGAGTTCCAGTTTATATTTCTTGATGCATATTTTTCTTAGTGAGCTGAAGGAAACATTAAGTTAGCAAAAACATATAACTAATTAAACAACTGTGATAACATAGTATATAGGTTTACTACTTTGTACAGAATATTTTGTACCTTTTTATGAGATGTGACGTAGACAGGACAGTTTGTATCAATTTTGAAAGGGGTGGGTATTGTGGATAACAGCATGATTTATGAGAACACATAAATCATGGCAAACACAAAACACACACCACACCTTTCAAACAACCCTCACAAATAAGTGTGCCTGATTCTTCATCACTTGCCATTTCCACAGGGTTACTAAGATTTTGTTTGGGGACCTCAAGGGTGAATGTGGGAATGTCTGTTCTGTAGGAGATGATTTAACAACAAACCTCCTCCGGCATCTCATTCAAGTACTTATGAGGTAGGGATCCTGGGGAAGGGGGGTGGGAAGGGTTTCCTGTCTTTGGGGCTATCGTCTTTCTCTTCTTTGATCTTAGCAAACATTTCTATTTATTTTCTTTCTTACATCTCATCTGTGGGCCTATCTTTTATTACCTCTTTCCATATTCATCTACTTCTATTGCAGATGTCCTTCCTGGTTTCCATGGTTTCCAATAACCTATATCCTATCTTCAGATAAGAAAGCCAAAGAATCAGACTACACAAACAGACATACACACAAAATTACATTTATACACAAACATTAAGATTACAGAGGAAACTACACACACCCACACACACACACACACACACACACACACACACTTACGGCAGATATTTTAAATAAACACCAAGCAATATTGAATTTCAGTGGTGCAAAAGTAAAATTGAATGTAAATAGTGTAAACTGTGTAGTACATCAAAATATCTGGGATAGTTTTCTGAGATTTCTCACTTCATCTATGCCACCAAATGAGCTAAGATACTTTGATGGATGTACAGGATGTAAAATGAACTTTTTTTAAAATAATATTATGAAAATTTATGTATGTGCTTGGAGAGAGATTGATTTTTGATTGAGATTTTTACTTTAAGTTGTAACTGGTCCCTGAATTTTTGGTTGCTGCCTCCTTGAATGATCAGCTTCTGCACCAGTTGTTAATGTATTGCAATTTGGAGGAAGTTATTGTTCTTTAAGGTTTAAAATACGACTCTGTTAGTTACTTGGCCGTATTGCAGATAGCTTTGAGCCCAAGTTTTCATAGCTTTTCATACCTAAGGAACCACTGCTGTAAGTAAGTAAGATCAAACAGCAATCTGCTTTTCACGAAAAAGGAGATTGCTTGACACACCAACTTCTTTCAAACTACACGTCCTGCTACATCAAAATTGGTCAGTGGAGTACAGCACCATACTATTGTACAAGAACATAATCCAATTACTGTAATTAAGAAATTATGAGAGGTTGTTACTTATTGAATGAAAACTATAGAGAATGCATTTCTTTTCCTGTATTTTAGTGAGCTTTGTACACTTACAATTCTTTCGATTGATAGACGGCAACGACAATGAAGTTCCGCTCCTTTTCCAAAAACAAGATATTCCTAGTCTTCACTTCCAAAAATTTTGTACAAATAAATGTTTGGCAACTCTTACACATACTTCACTCGGTTTTATCATCAGAATATCAGTTTTCATAAAATATAACAATACGTTCTGAGCGATGACCTAGCAACACGTCCTCTTTCCACAAGATACAGATTAACAGTCTTTTTCTAAATAAAATCAATTGTCATTTTTTTTTTTTAGAATCCATTCTCAAAGATTCTCTAATCGTTGTGGGGATTGCACGCTAAAGAGTTTCTTGCTGTCCAGCTGTGCTTCACTTCACCTGAAGTACTTTTTGAATCACATTTACATTTTTGATATTTACATACATTACTGAGCTTCTCAGAATACAATCAGGCACAAATTAGTTAAAGAAAAAAAAAGCAGTGAGGCACACATAACATTACAAGGATTGCCAGAATGTGACATTGTGATCATAAAAAATCTGCTTGTGGCCTAAATTTTTTTCAGGACTACTTCATGGCAGACTCAGACTCTTAAACTGGGACCTTTGTCTTCTGTGGAGTGAGCTATCCAAACATGATTCATAACACCCCTATCTGTACAGATTCAATATGCCTTGCTAGTCCTATTTGGTTAGGGTCCCACACACTTCAGCAGTTTTCTAAAACTGGTTACACAAGTTATTTGTAAGCTATCTCCTTTATAGACAGTTCAAGAAGGTGCTGGGTGAAACTACTTCACGTAGTGATGTCTCTATTACTGTAAAATGTGATAGTGAAGTGTGTGATATTTGTGTGAGAAAGGTCAAGCTAGGTATCCTGTCTGTTAAGTGCAAGTCGTGGTACCACAATAAGATGTGTAAAAGTGAATCTGAAGTATCATGACTAGACATGCCATCAGTGCTTTACAAGTGCCACAAAAAACGAAATACTGAATGCACCAAAATCAGAAGAAACAATAATAAGGGTTCTTTCATACAATTTAGTGATCATAACCACAAAATACCAAGAACTCTAGAAGAAATAACAAGAAATACCAAGGCTTGGAGGAAAATCATCACCTAGCACAAGATGTTCCTGTAAACAGTCTTTCTATGCACAAAATGTGGCATGTGCCAGCTAAAGCATGTAAACAAACAGTAAGTACAGCTCTGGTGATACCACTATCAAATAAATAATTGCTGTTTTCTTACAGTCTTCATCTAGAACCAAACACAGATGAACCAAAATCAGTGACAAAATGTCAAATAAAATGCACAGTCAAGAAAATTTGGACAATCAATAAAACAGGGAACTGCAAAAAATGAGTCCTTTTACTTGGTGGTAGTCACCAAGAGAATCGCTGATAAAACAAATGAATACAGTTCGTCATTTACAGCGACGGGAATAACTAAGCTGACCATGCCTTTGACCCAGATAATGAAAAACAGTAATTCACTAAATGACTTATCTAAGAATGACATGTTCATAATCACAGATGGAAGCGATGACGTATACTTAAATGAAGGTAAATTTGCCACACAGTGTCTAAAAACAACACTACTGAACCTCAACGTGCCGAATATTGTAGTGACAAGCATGCCTCATAGACATGATCTGCAGGAAAACTGAATCATAAATTTTGAGCTTACAGCATCAGTACAGCCAGGATCATCACTTGAACAAGAAGAGTCAGTGCCAGAATCATCTTCAGCAAAAACAGCAAGAAAATGTGAGGGTCCAACAGAAGAAATAGTGGCCATTGCATCAATCGGTAGGATAACAGTAACACCTCATCACCAAAAGGATTTTTTAGACCAAGGCAAGAGAAACATAAAGACTACAAGGTAAGCAGTGCTCAGTGCTTCTCAGTCTTCCACCAAAACATGCAGTGCATAAGAAACAAAGTTCAACAATTAGAGGTGGAACTGCAGTCTATTGACAGCTCACTTGTTTACATAACAGAACATTGGTGTAACGGTTCAGAATTAACAAATTTAGTACTATATTCATACAGTCTAGCCTGTAATTACAGTAGAAACACTATGAAATGTGGTGGATCGTGGAAATATGTAGAGGAGGGGATTATGTATAAAATTAGTGAGGGGATTATGGCATTAAGTGAGGATAAACACGTAGAAATATCAGCTTTAGAGATAAAAAACCTACATGTATTCCAGAGACTAACTGTACTATGTAGTTATCATGCTCCCAGTGGTGACATGGACACATTCACTACAAAGTTAACCCAAGCATTAGATATGGTCTCCAGCCCCAACGGCAAAATCATCATTTGTCGAGGTCTAAACATTAACATGATGAACCCAGATATGTCATGCAATAGTTTTCATAACATTATCTACACCTATGGCATATCACCATTAATTAACACTGCCACTAGGATAACCAGACATTCAGCATCAAGTATTGACCATATGCTAACGGACGGAGAGGAAGATAGGTGTGACATTATAATAGATGACCTTGGCATCTCAGACCATTCCAGTCAGTTATTAAACTTTGTGTATTTTAGTGTTATTACCTAATTCTATACCTAAGTACAGTAGGGTTTTCTCTAAGTCAAAAAGATCTCTATTTGCCTCACTAATTAACAGTGAAACATGGGAAGAAATGTACGGGGAAACTATGATAAATGGGAAGTTTCGGAAGTTTCTGTCAATATTTAAATTCAGATTTGGAGAAGTGTTTCCTAAAGTTCTAAGAATCACTAACTAATGCAACAATAACAGCTGGGTAACCAATGGGATAAGGAAATCCTCTGAAACCTTAATGCACCTTAGCTCAATGAAAAACTACCGTAACGATTCAGCATTTCATAACTATTATCATACATACAGAAAGATCTATAGAACATTATTGTTAGTGACTAAAAGGTACCAAAATGACAAATTTATAGAAAAAACTAATAACAAAAGCAAAGCAGTATGGAAAATCACTGAACAGGAAACTAATAGGAAAAAATTAAAGCCAGTAAATATACAATTCGAACACAATGATATCAAAATAAATGACCCCAAAAAACTAGCAAACTTTGTTTGTAGTCTGGTTGCTATGTTGCCGCAATATTGATTGGCAAAGTTCAACAGAACAAAGCATTTACACAGGCATCGACTCCATGAGGCCTGAGGAGGACCAAGGCCCTCAACAAATCATTTTAATAAATTTATTAGTTATATTACGCTTCGTAAAATAACAAAATTATGTTGGACTTTATTATTTTCCTTCTTGGCAAAAGTTACCTTTTAAAATACATTCAGTAATGAGTTAAAACAAGTAATTATTATGGTAGTAATCAGGTTAACTGAAAACGAGGGGTGTGAATCATGATAGTGTTACAGTGCTGCAGGCACACTTAGTATTTGACCCAGTGCATGAAACTTTGGGTAAAGACTGGCGCCGGTAGGCCAGCACTGAGGCTGTGGTGACATCAGAAGGACTGGAGCAGAAGTGCCTGGAACCTTCCGCCTTGCGTCGCCTTGACGCTTTCAGACATTATGACACCGCAGCTATATAAAGCCCACCCTGCTGTCACAGTCATTCAGTGTGGGCAGTTTCATTCAGTGCATGCTACAGACATGTTTAGTATTCTGACTTTAGTGTCTAGTGGACTATTTTGTATGACTATATTTTATTCATTTACTTAGTCTCTTAGTGTATTCTGAATTAAGTTTGCAATGGATAAATTTGATACCAAAAAGGTGCACTTGGAAGTTGATGATACTGCAAGTCAACCTCCAACAATTATTGTTTCACTTCCTGGCAGATTAAAACTGTGTGCCGGACCGAGACTCGAACTCGGGACCTTTGCCTTTCGCAGGCAAGTGCTCTACCAACTGAGCTACCCAAGCACGACTCACACCCCGTCATCACAGCTTTACTTCCGCCAGTACCTCATCTCCTACCTTCCAAACTTTACAGAAGCTCTCCTGCGCTGTTGGTGGAGCACCTGCCCACAAAAGGCAAAGATCCCGAGTTCGAGTCTTGGTCCGGCACACTGTTTTAATCTGCCAGGGAGTTTCACAATAGCGCACACTCCGCTGCAGAGTGAAAATCTCATTCTGGAATCATTGTGTCATCAATTGCTTCATTGTCTTCAGGTGACAACCATTCACAGCCAAAACCTGGTCAATCTGGTAAGGGAAGATCATTTCAGAAGACTTTGTTGATCAAATATACATGGTTAGAATATGAAGAATCAACCAAAAATTTTTTTGCAAAACCTGGAAAGAGGCAGATGCTAAAAGTCTATTACAATTCTTCAAAAAAAGAAGATTCATTTACTTCTGTAGGGTTTCCTAACTCGAAAAAGGCTTTTGAAAAATTCTGTTTTCATGAAAATATGTCTACGCATAAAGAAGGTGTTCAGTTAGTGATAGAACTTAGTTTCAGAAGTGTGGAGTCCCAATTGAATGAACAGACAGTGATATGAAGAAAGGCCATTTAGCTTTTGAGACAATTTTTACTACTGTGCAATTTCTATGGCAACAAGGACTAGCAGTTAGAGGGCAGGAAGATGTAAACTCAATTTTTTTCCAATTGCTGGAACTCCAGAATAATGATATACATGAGTTTAGAGATTGGTTAGGGCGTTTGGGGTATAAGTGGAAACCCCATGATATTCAAAATGAGATCATTGATCTACTAGGAAAGTTTGTGTTGAGAAAGGTATTGGCTTCAATCAAGAAGAATGAACATTTTCCTATTATGGTTGACGAAACAAGTGATTATTCGATTAATGAACAAGTGTCATTTTGTATTCGTACTGTTGATGATTCCTTAATCATCAAGGAAGATTATATTGGCTAATACCAGACCTCCAAGACTGAATCACAAACTCTAGTATTTTAAAATTTGTTTTTGCTTGTCTTGATTTGTCAATGGATAACTTCAGAGGACAGTGCTATGATGGTGTCTCAAATATGAGAGGTAAGTTCAAAGGACTAAAAAAGTTATTTTTGGATATACAACCAAAGGCACGGTACATGCACTGCACTGCTCACAGGTTAGAATTGGCAGTTGTAGACAGTTTCTGACATCTTAAGTTTATAAGGGACATTATGGCTTTAGCCAAGTACTTCATAAACACCATTAGGGAATCCAAGAAAAGGATGGGACTTTCCAGAAGCATACATTGTGAGAGTGCCAAAGACCAAGCTGGACTATGACCCCTTTGCTCGACTTGACAGACTATGTGATTTTGTAGTACCTTGAGAATATTTAAAATCTTTGAAGAACTTCTAGAGTTTTTTGAAACATTTTCTGCAGAGGACAAAACAAGAGGCAGGTTATGAATGTGCAGGCTACCTTGAGTCATTGTTACAATTCAAGACTTATTTCTTTTTAAGTCTTTATTGCCATGCAATGAATCCTGTAGAGGTTGTCAATGAAAAAATTCAATGCCCTCATCTAAGTGTTGCTGATCTGAAAATATATATGAGGGCTAGAGTAGTATATTGAATGAATGTGTGATAGTTTTGAACACTTTTGGGAATTGTGTTTAAAAGAAAAACTTCACAAGTTGATGATCCTTCGGTTCCTTGGAATACCAAAGAAGTGTGAAAACAATGAAGCCAGCTCACCACACACTTTCAAAACCCAAAAGGAATACTACAAAGCTATTTACATTGAAGTTTGTGAAATGGTGCAATCTTGCATTACTGAGCATTTTGTTTCAACTGGACTCACACAGGTCATTACAGTTCAACAAGAGTGCTTGCTTTTAGTAAACAGAGGTGAAATAAATTTGGAAAAATCAACTGAGTCTTTCAAAAATGACCTAGAGATTGAGAGACTACACTTACACTTGAATATGTTAGCCAATATTGCTAATAAAAAGCAACTGGCCTTAAAAAACATGCATGATGTGAGACAGTACATTACGCAAAAGCCTGCAGTTGGAGAAATGTTATGTGAAGTATTGAAGTGCATTAAACTTCTCCAAGTAGTTCCAGTCATGGCAGCAACAGCAGAATGGTCATTTAGCTCCCTTAGATGCCTGAAGCCATATCTCTGATCATCAATGGGGCAAAAGCAATTGAACAACTTGGCTGTTCTTCATGCCCACCGAGATGTTTTGGATATCTGACAGAGTCATCAATGACTTCATATTCAGTAATCTAGTCAGATGGTTGACATTTGCACCTTTTTAAAGAAACTTGAGCCCAGATAATGGCATTTAGAGCAATATCAAAAATCTTTAACTCTCTACTTTATAAATACATACATGCTAAATTTTCAGTATCAAAATATTAGTACTAGTGTAGTACTATATTACTATATTACTGTATTATTTTCAAATACTTAAATATCTTCAGGGTGGAACACCCAATTAAAACCCACTATTTACATACTTTTTGTATGAAATTATTAGGCATACTATATGAACTTTATTAACTGTATTAACTGTATTAAAGCATTGTTTTATTGTTTTTGTTTAGTGAATCTTGAGCCTTATTCAAAGTAAGCTTAAATTAGCTATTTCACTTGTTAATAAAAGTGCTGTTACTGTGTGACAGCAATATTTTATGTTTTATTCTTTTAATGATACTTTACGATTTATTTAAATATAATTTCAGTCTTTTCAGGGCTGTATATTTACTGCTCTGTAATAGATGATAAGCATGATTATCACTGTAAATTAAATTACCTTTTTATGAAAATAGCTTGCATGTTTATATTTTGTTTTATTTCTTTATTTCAAAGCCAAAAAATGTGTCCGGCTTGCTGAGTTTCCCCAGAGCATCAAGTTATCGAGAGTCCAGTTTTCGGGGTTCTAATGTTGAGCATATGACTCTAAAATGCTTAAAAAAATTTGAAACTCACTATTTTTCCATCTAAAATTAAGAAAATTTCTTAGGGCCAGACCCCCAATATGGACATCCCCCCCCCCCCTCCAAAGTCGGCACCCCCGGTGCTTACTGAAGGACTGCATAGACAACATCAAAGAGCCTTTAGTGCACATCATCAATGAATCCTTCTCCACAGGTTGCTTCCCAGACTTACTGAAGCATACAAAAATGGCTCTGAGCACTATGGGACTTAACTACTGAGGTCATCAGTCCCCTAGAACTTAGAACTACTTAAACCTAACTAACCTAAGGACATCACACACATCCATGCCCGAGGCAGGATTCGAACCTGCGACCGTAGCAGTCGCGCGGTTCCGGACTGAGCGCCTAGAACCGCTAGACCACCGCGGCCGGCGCATACAAAAATCATAACTATATATAAGAAAGATGATCCAGAAATCATAGAAAGTTACAGGTAAATCTCGTTACTCTTATCCTTTGTAAAGGTCATAGAGACCATAATGGAAAACAGGCTCATGAGGTACTTAAAGCTCAATCTTCTGAGCAAAGAGCAATTTGGTTTCTGGGTTGGCAAAAGCACAAATTCAGCTGTAGCCCATTTCTCAAATGTTATTCTCGAAGCACTAGACAAAGGAGAGCACATAACAAGCATTACCTGCAAAACAGGGTCCAACAGGTGGAGATCACTCAAACTAACTCGAATCATACCTTTCAAATTCAGAATACATCAATATAGGAGTCCCCCAAGGAAGTGTGCTGGGCCTAATCGTTTTGTTAGTACTGATTCACCATATGTGACACTGTGTGGAAAATCATTGATGTGTATTGTTTGCTGATGACAGTAACATCTAAATCAAAGCTGAGTTGCAAAGTGTGCTCAATGAAAAATCTGAGGAAACACTTAAGCTTGTATGTCAGTGGATAGACTAATAAATTAACCCTAAATGTAAAAAAGAAACCAACAGTATTATTTTTTACTTAAACAGAAAACCAAACAGTACCAAGCTAAAAGTTAATGAAGAGCAGATAGAATATGTACTATCAACAAAATTTTTAGGCATGCATGTCGCCTCTCTTCTAAATTGGACTGAGCACACAGCAGTACTTGGAAAGCAAACAGCTTCAGCTTACTATACACTTAGGATAATAAATTCAGTGTGTAGTAGCTCATGTACTAGAACTGCATATTTTGTGTATATCCACTTTATAATTAGTTATGGCATATCCTTCTGGGGATCAACAAAGCAGAACAGACAAGCAATATTTAAGTTGCAAAAAATGACTGTGCGAATCATAACAGAAAGTAGCAATAGATCCCATTGCTTGGAGTTATTCGAATCTTTGGGTATATTGACAGTTCCATGTAAATACATTTTTCAGACAGTAATATACATTAAAACACATTGACCAGTTCCCAATAAACAGTTCCATACATGTACATGAAACCACACACAGACAGCACTTACACCTCTATAGGAAAAACAAATGAAAAACTGAAAATAGCATGTTATATAATGGAATTAAATTGTACAACACTCTTCCACAAGAGATCAAAGACAAAAGCAAAATAGATAACTTCAGGAATTTGCTAAAGAAACATCTCAGAAAAGTGTATTTATTCTGTCAAGTATTATTTGGAATGATGTAAATATATAGATATATGTAAAAATTATCAAATCTCTTATTAAGTGGTTTAACAATGTACTTTTATTTTACAATCGTCACAAATTCTGATTGTGATAAATATATACAATAGGTACACAAATTTATAATTACGTTGGTAACATCCATACAATCCTGATTGTCTGTAAATGGATAAATAAATAAAATGATATACCACCCACCCTGACAGTTTTACATCTCCCAGTACTTCATCTCTTGCTTTCCACATTTCACAGAAATTCTCCCCCATGCCATGCTGGAGTAACACTCCTAGAAAAAAATCCCTCAGGCTGTTGCTAAGCCAGGTCTCCACAATACCCTGTTTTCCAGGAGTGTTAGCTCCACTAGGTATACAGCAGAACTTCTGTGAAACATTCAAGGTATGAGATGAGGTTCTGGTGGAAGTAAAGGTGTGAGCACGGGTTATGCGGCATGCCTAGATCTCTGTTTGTAGAGCACACCTGCTAAATGCAAGGTCCCAGGTTTGAGTCCCAGCCTGGCACACACATTTATTCTGCCAGGAAGTTCCTAGTTTGTAATCTACAAATGCTTTGCTGTAGAGTGAAAATTCATTTTGAAATTCTGGGTAGAGCTGGTAATATTGAAGGTTCCTGAGATACAGACACAATGTAATTGGTTCATATTTTTCAATACCAATACCAATGAGAGAGAGGCAGAGAAAGAAGCAGTATTAAGAAGATGTAACATAGCCTTGAGAAGCAAAACAAATGCTCTTTGCAGTGTTCTTTGGTAAAGTTGACAAATAGGAGAACCATTGAGGTAGATAAAACTGCATGCTAAAAATGTGTAGGTAGTGTCCTATCAAAATGTTTTACACCATCAGAATTGCAAAGGTGGGAACTTTCCCTGCAATACATCCTATGTTTCCGTAACCCTCCTGGCCTCAACCTTCGTTAGTCATTGTTCTCACCCATCCAGCTCCCTCCCTGTTCCCATTCCAGCACTACACAGCTGTCATTTCACCGCCACACCCAGTCTTTTAATTTCTTTTATTTTTACTTTTATTTCTCTCCTTTCCACTACTAACCCCCTCCCCCCTCCACACCTTCTCTCCTACCCTCCGTCTAAACTGCAACACTTCACTGTCCGCCACTCCCACCATACTATATCCCTCCCCCTCCCCACCCCAGCCTCTCCTCATCCCCATTGTGACATTTCCAAATAAGTTTTACTACATCAATAAAATTTTTCTTTGACATTTTCAAAACCTCTGAAAGTATGTACGTCAATTAAATATTAACTTCCAAATTAAATCAAGATAGCCTGTATTTTGTTGTAGCGTATGAGAACTATGTATTTTTTTTATTAAAATTACATCACTGCCCAAGTATCTCCTGTTCATATATTATTCTCCTACACCACTTTATCTGGCAACTCACTAACACCACAGATGACAGATTCGATTAGTATCTTGTCCTTGACCTTTGAGTCTATTCAGATGATTTGGTCAATGCTGTTTATGAGAGACCTGGAATTAATGCTGTCAGAAACAGATTAGTAGGGAAATATGATAAGGAAACAACTGATGTCAAATATTGGTCTTTTACATACACATCTAGGACTCAGTTCAGTAAGTTCCACATGATGTGAGCTGTGGCTAGTTACTTGAGCTGGTTACTTACATATAGATATGTCTGCTATCATATTTTGATTTTATGGGTGGACTGGCTGATCTCAATTTCAATGTGAAAATTACAAAATTTGAGTTAGGCGAGAAACGCCATTGCTCTGGCAAATTCCATGCACTGAATGTTTGAATATTGCTGTGGCCCAATTAGCTAAGAGATGGTCGACTTCACAATACAAGGAATGGGAGTCGGGGTCTCCATAGCAGTACTGGCAAATAGCCAACCACAGCCTACCTTTTTGGGATGATTAGTCTCATTTTTCAAGTAGGTGAATAATCTAAGGCATCCAGCAGATGAGTAAAACAATTTCAAGACAAAATTTATACGAAACCACATTTTGTATTTCTACAGTATTTAGTTCTAAACCTTCTTTCTCTTCCAGAAATAAATTTAATGAATATCGATTACTGTTCCTGTTCCCTATATTGACACAATTCTTTCCTGCCCTTTATATCAAGTGCTCCTGGTCCTGTATTCAGCACTGCTGTAATCCTAAATACATGGATATTTCTCCCCAAGACCAACTAAATGAACATCAGCTATGGATTATCACATTTTCCTGGACACAGTGACAATAGCCCAACAAAAGCAGAAACTTTCATAAAATGACATTAGCACAGTTGTGGCATGTGGAAAAAGTGGAGTACAACGTGTTCATCTGGCGGTGGTGGGGATGCCATACAAATGAGTTACACTGTGTCACTCCAGTAGGCACTGCTCCTTTAGACTGGTATGTTACAGCTGAAGTTAAATACTATATGCCAGCTTTGTGCCGCACCACACACCACATTACTTGCCATGCCACTTTGGCAGTTGCCCTGCCCAATGTGACTTCTCACAGTGGTAAGTAATCTTATATACGCAGTGTTTTCTGAGGCCAATGTCATTTCTGGATGAACGTAATGGATTCCTCAGTGTTGCCAGTGGACGAGTAATACACTTTAATGCCTTCTCTTTTGAGGATGCTTACACTCTCTTAAGAATTCTGGCAACACTCCAGTTGCTTTGGTGAAATATTGTCGGACTTACATGATGCATCCAGTAACAAACCCAAGAAGTTTATGCATTAACCAAGCAGAGAAATTACACTAAATATGTAGAGACACAAATACACTTTCTCTTGTAGCAGCGAATGGAAAAGTAACAACCAAACTAATGTCTTACACCCAAACATGTGGAGAGAACAATGCAGTTGCTCTTATAACATTAACAGAAATATGCAGCGTGAAAGTAGTGAAAAATGACAGATGAATGTTGTGGTGACACCGCAAGGCACCACACTTGCTAGGTTGTAGGTTTCAAATCGGCCGAAGTCTGTCAGTACACATAGGACCCGCGAGTTGCCACTCTCGACGCTAGCAGAATAAGTGCCACCACTCAGCTGGTCTTAAGAGACAGGCTAGCTCACTGGCCAGTTCTACAGCCAACTCTGAAGCCGTAACAAGTGAACCATTCCTATTAGAGATCTCATTTGCAGAGATACGCTAGTTAGCACAGCCTTCAGCTAAGTCAGTAGCTATGACCTAGCCAGGTGCCACTTACAGTTTACACAATGAAAATTGATCTATATGCGTGAAGCAATCAGAATTGTAAAGAATTATTCAGTCTATAACTGCACTTCTAAATATTATTGTACAAAGTCAAGATCAAAGTTCACCACTGATGCTGAATTAAAGCTAAGTATTTAATTGTATTCCTGTCTACTAACATTCTAACCACCTAAGTTCCAGATACATCCCATCAAGTATAGTTCACTGATCCTCATGTGAGCCCACGTGATCAACGCTGCAATTAATGGCCACACCTCATTATCAGACTAAGAGTCAAACTGCGTGACTCAGCCGGGTCACCCTTTTCCCATGAGGCCCATAGTTCCCCCTCATACATAACGAATGTGTGTGGCAATAAAAAGGAAAACATTCCTGCAAACACGAGCTAGTAAATTAGTCATTAGTGATGTAACTGTAGAAGTAGCTGTGAATGGCCACTGATTTAAGTCAAATATATTTGTACTAAGTAGTATAAAATTCCTGAAGATAAACTTTTAAATTACCTAATTAAGCTCAAATATTATCCATGACCAACCCATGTACATTTCCTTTAACAGGTAATTGTGTAAAACAGATATTGCCAAGTAATGTCATGTAGTAGTATTGAACTTCCTGTTCAAATACCCCATGGATGAAATCTTAGCACAATTAAATGAGGAAAGTTTGCATTTGATGGAAATTTTCACTAAGCAAGACAGTATTCCATATGAGGCAGTGGCAAGACCATATATTTTCACTCTTGCTCACCATTCACTTCTCCTTATGATACATCCTGTACAAAACTTAACTGAACAGGAGGATTATGCTAAATACATGGAGAGACCAAATACAATTGCTCCAGCAGGAAAATTCTAAATACATGTCAGATGTACACCTAGCCATGTTTAGGGAGGAACACAGTTTCTCTCAAAATATTAACAGAAACACACAAACATGTACCTAATCTAACTATCCAGACCTAACCAGTGTTGAAGATGATGCTGGGAGTGTGCTTAAATGAACTTGCATTATGAACTCAGAGAAATGTAATAACATGGTAAGGCAATACATGGAGGAAATACCGCATATGAGTAAAAACCCCCAATGACCGACTCTGCTATCGAGTATTATATGTTCATCTCTCACATGTATGCTTGCTCTTCTGAAACTGGTGCCAGGGACCTGCACCCACAGATTGGGGATCTCGTAGGAACAGGATGGAGTGGAAGATTTCTGCAACACCGGTGACCAGATAATGCTAAGCAACTTGAGGTTTGCGTCAGAAATGATTTACATGAGCAAAGCACTGTTGTTACTTACTTACCGGAGTATACAACCACTACCTTCACTTATCATGTTTCAAATTCAAATTTAAATGGCTCTGAGCACTATGGGACTCAACATCTGAGGTCATCAGTCCCCTAGAACATAGAACTACTTAAACCTAACTAAGATAAGGACATCACACACATCCATGCCCGAGGCAGGATTCCAACCTGTGACTGTAGCGGGTGCGCAGTTCCAGACTGAAGCGCCTAGAATTGCTCGGCCACCATATCCTGTTTCCTCTGAGGTTAAGTCACCTGAGGCCATCACCATCCACAAACCCCAAAATGATCTGCTTCTTCCCATAAGTTCTAGTCAAATCTCATTCCTTATTTTCTCATTCCGAATTCTTGAACATACTGAAATACAGTTGATCCAGTAATTCATTACAGACTACAATACCCTAGTCCCAGAACAGTCTGGATTCTGTGGATTCTGCACCGAGCATTCAATGATCCACAAGTTCCTGCACTCAGCAGATGGCATCCTCATGGCAAAGTATCAGTGATAAAGCACTACATTAGTGTTCCAGAAACCGAGAGAACTTTTGACCCCATCTCCTGTGATTACCTAATATTTAAATCACACATCATATTGTAACCAGGATACTTGCTTATAATGATCGATATGTTTCTGGGGTGGGATGATTCTCTGTTAGGAATGTCAAACACCACAGCAGCATAAATTTGGTTAAGGCTAGAATTCTGTAGATTGTGTGCAATCCCGCACTGTAATATCTACACAAAAATGTCCCCAAAGCATTTGGTAGATGATATTACCCTGGGAAATAGGTTATTCCACAAAAATGGAAATAAAGCCAGATGAATAGTGCAATTCAGGAGTATACACAATAAACTGAAATGGCTGAGACAAGTTTTATATAGGACAAATGAGGAGCAGATCTATGACAAGGTTTAGGGAGTAATCCTATGATAGAAAAGGAAGTGGATTTACAATGCACTTCTAATGGAGAAGCATAAGTTATGTCACCTAAATGAAAGCATGGAAGTGTGGTGTAGAGCCCCAAAGGGAGAACCTAGAAATTTTGAACCACAAAAAAACACAGGTCCACAATCTTAACGAAACAAAATAAATTTAGCCCTAAATGGTTTTTTGACATTTTTCCAGAATTCCTGGTGTAATGTATGCCAACTGTGGCATGCTCTCCTGCTGCTGACTGGGCCACACCTCACCTCAGATCTGCTGGGCTGGCGGATTCACTGCTGGTTGCACAGTAAATGACCAACACCGGGAAGTGAGTTGCTGGTTCTTCCACAAGATAGAGTGGCCTTCAAAATATTTGAATTTAATAGTGAGGTTCTTTTTTCTATTAAGAAAATAATATATTTTACAAGTCTACATCTTTTACTGTATTCTTTGGTAAGCTTTCGTTCATAAGGCACAGTTTTTCTATCCATTATACAAGCCTAATTGTAACAATACTACTTCTATTTATTATAATTATTATTATCATTATTATTATTAAATACTGCCATTTCATGTGCCTCATGTGTAGATAATATTAACAGATTCAGTGATTACTTGGTAAGTTTGGGTCCACTGCACATGGACTACATGTCATATCTAAAAAGTTGTCCCATTAGTAAGAAATTTTACTGAATTTAATCCTGTTTTATAATTTGACTGTGTATATTTGTAATTTAACTTATTTCTGCTTTTTAATAATTATAACTAGAAGAAGGAAAAATACAGTAATAAAAAAGTGAAATTTGACGTCAATGTTTCCCACATCAGTGTTGCCTGTAAGCTAGAACTCAAATCTTTGTATTAACTTTCAACCAGTTATTAAGTGATGTGCTGATTAGACATAGATTTCAATATTGACACTGAATTTTGCTTCACAAGTTCGAAGTTTCTTTGTGAGTGAACCTTTAAAATAATTTTTACTTTTTAAATTTTTTGAGCTCAATGTTGTTAACAAGCATCTATCACTCTTTACATCCCTTTAATCGTTATTGCAGATATCTCATGAAGACAATGAACAAAGACCATATTTTTAATGGTCTAGACAGTTTTATTTGCTTCAAAAGTTTCATTGGAGTGAAGGATGATTCCAGTACATTCATTTCTGCTAATATTTATTCTTTATAGATCCTACTAATACCATGTGAACACATTTGTGTAGCTACTGTTGCATTTTTAGCATTTGTAAGCATAATCCAGGGGCAAGAAGTAACACCATTCAAAGCAGAACTAAATACCCAATCTGTGACAAGCTGGTGTCTACGGTTCTTCAAATTGTCATGGTGTAAAGACTGTTCCATTAAATTTTTGGCATTCAGCCACATAAATTCTGCTTTTTCTTATTTTTCTTCTTCTTCTTCTTCTAATATTTTGGCTGAATACCATCCAGCCATCTACAGAGAGAGCAGACATGACTGACACTTGAGCACTTGCTCCGTCCTTTTTAACTCTAAGACTGAGCCACTGCATATGCTGCCTTAATGAGCTACAACAGATTTCTGCTCGTAATGCATTGTATGAGGTTTGCTAACATTTCCACTCAAAATGAAAGGAAAAACTTGACAGCATAACTGCTGTCAGAAAGTGTCCACATTCCGTTGCAAGTGATCATATAATCCTGCTGATTATGTGACAATCGATGAAATGTACACAAGCTGCCAGTAGTGGAAGACATGTTAGAGAAAAATATTGACCATCCTAGGCACTCTTCACAAGAAGGAAAGAGAGATCCCTCCTGAATTTCACATCTAAGAGATCAGCCTGTGGAGTTTCAAAACTTGGCTTCCAAGCTAATAAATCTCTTGTCTTGTACCCAACAAAAAGTAATTGTTCACTGATACTCCTGTCCACAATGCATGATATGCTTGATATCAACCCTGAAACAGGAAATCCAGGTATCATTATTAAATTACAATCACACTGAAGGAGGAATGGATACTGTGGACAAAATGATTATAGGTTATGCTGTTTCCAAATTTAGGAGTTGGCCTATGGTGTTAGTTTATAGTATGCTGAACATGTGTGTTGTGTTGTGGTCTACAGTCCAGAGACTGGTTTGATGCAGCTCTCCATGCTACTCTGTCCTGTGCAAGCTTCTTCATCTCCCAGTACCTACTGCAACCTACATCCTTCAGTATCTGTTTAGTGTAGTCATCTCTTGGTCTCCCTCTACGATTTTTAGCCTCTACACTGCCCTCCAATACTAAATTTGTGATCCCTTGATTCCTCAGAACATGTCCTACCAACCAGTCCCTTCTTCTTGTCAAGTTGTGCCACAAACTCCTCTTCTCCCCTATTCTATTCAGTACCTCCTCATTAGTTATGTGATCTACCCATCTAATCTTCAGCATTCTTCTGTAGCACCACATTTCTAAAGCTTCTATTCTCTTCTTGTCCAAACTATTTATCGTCCATGTTTCACTTCCATACATGGCTACACTCCATACAAATACTTTCAGAAACGACTTCCTGACACTCGATGTTAACAAATTTCTCTTCTTCAGAAACACTTTCCTTGCCATTGCCAGTCTACATATTATATCCTCTCTACTTTGACCATCATCAGTTATTTTGCTCCCCAAATAGCAAAATTCCTCTACTACTTTAAGTGTCTCATTTCCTAACCTAATTTCCTAACCTAATTTGCTCAGCATCACCCGATTTAATTCCACTACATTCCATTATCCTCATTTTGCTTTTGTTGATGTTCATCTTATATCCTCCTTTCAAACCACTGTCCATTCTGTTCAACTGCTCTTCCAAGTCCTTTGCTGTCCCTGACAGAATTACAACATCATCGGTGAACCTCAAAGTTTTTATTTCATCTTCTTGGATTTTAATACCTACTCCGAATTTTTCTTTTGTTTCCTTCACTGCTTGCTCAATATACAGAATGAATAACATTGGGAAGAGGCAACAACCCTGTCTCAATCCATTCCCAACCACTGCTTCCCTTTCAAGTCCCTTGACTCTTATAACTGCCATCTGGTTTCTGTACAAATTGTAAATAGCCTTTCGCTCCCTGTATTTTACCCTGCCACCTTCAGAATTTGAAAGAGAGTATTACAATCAACATTGTCAAAAGCTTTCTCTAAGTCTACAAATGCTAGAAACGTAGGTTTGCCTTTCCTTAATCTTTCTTCTAAGGTAAGTCATAGGGACAGTATTGCCTCATGTGTTCCAATATTTCTATGGAATCCAATCTGATCTTCCCTGAGGTTGGCTTCTACCAGTTTTTCCATTAGTCCATAAAGAATTCGCATTAGTATTTTGCATCCGTGGCTTTTTAAACTGATTGTTTGGTAATTTTCACATCTGCCAGCACCTGCTTTCTTTGGGACTGGAATTTATTTATTCTTCTTGAAGTCTGAGGGTATTTCGGCTGTCTTATACATCTTGCTCACCAGATAGTAGAGTTTTGTCAGGACTGGTTCTCCCAAGGCCGTCAGTAGTTCTAATGGAATGTTATCTACTCCCAGAGCCTTGTTTCGACTCAGGTCTTTCAGTGCTCTGTCAAACTCCTCACACAGTATCTTATCTCCCATTTCATCTTCATCTACATGCTATTGCATTTCAATAATATTGTCCTCAAGTACATTGTCCTTGTATAGACCCTCTATATACTCCTTCCACCCTTCTGCTTTCCCTACTTTGCTTAGAACTGGGTTTCCATCTGAGCTCTTGATATTCATACAAGTGGTTCTCTTTTCTCCAAAGGTCTCTTTAATTTTCCTGTAGGCAGTATCTATCTTACCCCTAGTGAGATAAGACTCTACGTCCTTACATTTGTCCTCTAGCGATCCCTGCTTAGCCATTTTGCACTTATGCTGAACATAACTGGGACAAATTGCCAAATTTTGTATTCACTTTCACAACCAAAAGGAACCATCGTAATTCAATGTATTTTTCTGAAGAATTTCCATTGGCAAATGAACATTTGAAGAATAGAAATTCAGGTATTGGTCCTCATTGAGATGATTTCCAATCTAAGAAAGAAATTCCCTTCAGAAGCTGTCATTGACACACCAGAGCCATCAGAGAAGAAGAAGAATGGGTGTTACATGTGTGTGGAAGGAAAAAAAGGCAACTCCATGGTAAAAGTTTGTATGAAGAGCAGCACGTTTACTTGTCAAGCACATCTGAACTAGAGAGCCTTTGTGTGTTGCTTGTCATAGAGAGGAGACTGACTAGATGAGTTGTGTCAGCTGTGAAATGACACTCTTATCAGTGGTCATGTGAGTATTGTCACATCCATTGCTTGGTTGGTTGATTTGGGGGAAGGGACAAAACAATGAGGTCATTGGTCCCACTGGATTACGCAAGAATGGTGAAGAAAATCAGCCATACCCTTTCAAAGGATCCATCCCAGCATTTGCCTGAAGTGATTTAGGGCAATCATGGAAAACCTAAATCAGGATAGCTGGACGCAGGTTTGAACCATTATCTCCCAAATGTAAGTCCAGTATGCTAACCACTGCACCACCTCCCTCGGTGTGTCACTCACATGAAAGAGATCCTGGACCTACACTCCGCACAGACAACTGTATAGACAGACATATGGTAAGGGCTACAGTGGCAGTTCATACAGCTACCACACACAGATAAGAGGTCTTGTGAGCCCATATGTGCCAACATGAACTGTTGAAAATTGGTTATTAGCAGTCGGGCTAGCCTATCTTCCACCCACAGCACAGCATCGACCTGCACTGTTCATGTTATCAGAGGATCATTTGGAAGACAGCATGGTGTGTCATAGACTTCAATGATGAAAGCAGATTCTGCCTGCAAGCAAGTGATGCTCATTTGCGTGTATGACAGACCTGGTGAGCGATGTCTCATAAACTTATTTCATTCGAGGCACACTGGTCCCACCACAGTCCTTATGTTTGGGGTTGCGATAAGCTACAACTCTCATTTATCTTTGCATTTATGAAAGGGATGTGAACCATTGCTCCGTATGGGCAGAATGTTGTTAGCCCAGTTTTTTTGCCATTCTTGCACCATGAAATTGATGTGTTGTTCCAACAGGATAACGCTAGCCCAAACAGTGCCCATGGAATTCAACATGCTCTGCAAGACATGAAGAAAATTCTTGGGCCAGCACTTTCTCCACACTTGTCCCCAATGGAGCCCGAGCTGGAGATGATGGTTGATGAATGGCACGAGGTATTTCTTGTCCCAACAGCTCTTACAGAACTACAAGAACAGGTCTGGCAGGGGCAGCATAGTGTATTCCTGTACAATATTCACCATCTGTATGATGGACTGGATGCCAGAGTCAGTATCCGCATTGACACATTTGGAGGTTGCACCACATACTAAAATGGAAATTTCAGCATGGGCTGGTATCTGAGACCTCAGTACCACTTCGGCTACCAACCTGTAAATTTAGTCATTTCATGTACTCCATACACACTGTTGCAACAATAAATCTTGAGTGTGAATGTTTGAACAAATCTTGAGTGAATTGGAAACCTCTGAAAGGGTTCACCTAATTCCTTTTTCCAGGAGTGTATTTTCACACAAGTCACTATTCGCTTTTAATTATGACAAAATCTGTATAAACCTGAAGTAAATATGTGGATAATGTCAAATGCATGGAAGAAACCAACACCGTTGCTCTCACAGCAGCAAAATACGTAATACTCATTGGACATATATGTAGCTACGTGTAGCGACAAACACACTTTCTCTCAAAGCATTAACAGCATCATGTTAACAGGGACATTATGCAACTAATTCAGATGTCCACATCATACCAGTGTTGAAGATGGTGCTGGGAAGATGGTTAAACTAACTTACATTGCAAACTCTGATAATTGTGAAAACCTGGTAGGGAAATACGTGGAGGCCATCCCACATATGATTAACAAACCAGAGGTGCAGTCAGCTGTCTATTATTTTACTCACGTCTCTTGCAAAACGTCACTCTAGTGACAAATTCTCTACTGAATCTACCAAGAAGGATCTGTCCCCACAGATTGGGGATCCTGCATTAACTCAACAGAATGGCAGCACTTGTCTGACACTGATGAGTGGATGATGCTAATGTAATTAGAGGCTCGTGTGAGGAATCCTTACATGAGCAAAGAATCCACTTTCAGGACAAAAAGGCAATATTGGCTGAAGCTGGCAAAATTCCTCAGAATGCAGTGAAAGAACTATGCTAAAACAGATTAGCCTGTTCAGAGAAAGTAATCCTCAAATTATGGCCTAATCAATGTAGTTTTAATTTCAAATTCACCTATTAAATTATGACAAGAAGTAAAACACAGCAGTTATCAGAAGAAAATAATCAGTTTTTGAAAATACACTCCTGGAAATGGAAAAAAGAACACATTGACACCGGTGTGTCAGACCCACCATACTTGCTCCGGACACTGCGAGAGGGCTGTACAAGCAATGATCACACGCACGGCACAGCGGACACACCAGGAACTGCGGTGTTGGCCGTCGAATGGCGCTAGCTGCGCAGCATTTGTGCACCGCCGCCGTCAGTGTCAGCCAGTTTGCCGTGGCATACGGAGCTCCATCGCAGTCTTTAACACTGGTAGCACGCCGCGACAGCGTGGACGTGAACCGTATGTGCAGTTGACGGACTTTGAGCGAGGGCGTATAGTGGGCATGCGGGAGGCCGGGTGGACGTACCGCCGAATTGCTCAACACGTGGGGCGTGAGGTCTCCACAGTACATCGATGTTGTCGCCAGTGGTCGGCGGAAGGTGCACGTGCCTGTCGACCTGGGACCGGACCGCAGCGACTCACGGATGCACGCCAAGACCGTAGGATCCTACGCAGTGCGGGACCGCACCGCCACTTCCCAGCAAATTAGGGACACTGTTGCTCCTGGGGTATCGGCGAGGACCATTCGCAACCATCTCCATGAAGCTGGGCTACGGTCCCGCACACCGTTAGGCCGTCTTCCGCTCACGCCCCAACATCGTGCAGCCCGCCTCCAGTGGTGTCGCGACAGGCGTGAATGGAGGGACGAATGGAGACGTGTCGTCTTCAGCGATGAGAGTCGCTTCTGCCTTGGTGCCAATGATGGTCGTATGCGTATTTGGCGCCGTGCAGGTGAGCGCCACAATCAGGACTGCATACGACCGAGGCACACAGGGCCAACACCCGGCATCATGGTGTGGGGAGCGATCTCCTACACTGGCCGTACACCACTGGTGATCGTCGAGGGGACACTGAATAGTGCACGGTACATCCAAACCGTCATCGAACCCATCGTTCTACCATTCCTAGACCGGCAAGGGAACTTGCTGTTCCAACAGGACAATGCACGTCCGCATGTATCCCGTGCCACCCAACGTGCTCTAGAAGGTGTAAGTCAACTACCCTGGCCAGCAAGATCTCCGGATCTGTCCCCCATTGAGCATGTTTGGGACTGGATGAAGCGTCGTCTCATGCGGTCTGCACGTCCAGCACGAACGCTGGTCCAACTGAGGCGCCAGGTGGAAATGGCATGGCAAGCCGTTCCACAGGACTACATCCAGCATCTCTACGATCGTCTCCATGGGAGAATAGCAGCCTGCATTGCTGCGAAAGGTGGATATACACTGTACTAGTGCCGACATTGTGCATGCTCTGTTGCCTGTGTCTATGTGCCTGTGGTTCTGTCAGTGTGATCATGTGATGTATCTGACCCCAGGAATGTGTCAATAAAGTTTCCCCTTCCTGGGACAATGAATTCACGGTGTTCTTATTTCAATTTCCAGGAGTGTATAATGCAACTGAATAAATAAAAAGTCTACTCAGCAACCTTTGGCAGGAGATCAATCATATAGAGGGTATTACAGTTCGTAAGTTTTGGGAGGCAGTGGCTCCTCTCCTGGCAGAAGAGTTGAAGGGGAAGGAAGAGGGGTGATGGAGATGGCGTGATGAATTTTAGTAAAAGTAGTAAATTTGGAAAAGTCAACCAAAACAAGGGGCTATGGCTGCATGAAGTCTTCCAAATTTTCCCATCTCTACTCCTTTTTTCTAAACCTCACCAGTTCTTTTCCTTGACCCCTCTTCCTTCCCCTTCAACATTTCTGCCACACTGGCTCCATGAGCTTGTGAACTTTAAGACCTTCTATATAGTAGATTCTCTATGTATCCAATTACATTATGAATTATCAGAAGAGTAAGTCAAGTGAGGACAGAAAGACAAGATAGACACTCAACACAGTGAAGGAGGGACATACGATGCGCTCTGAGCATCAGTCAACCACAAAATACCTCGACCCAGCTGAATTATGGCTCCTCCTCTCAAATGTCCTCAACCTTCTGTCATTACCTTCGTATGAGACAATACAACTACAGCCTTAATTAATCCTGTTTCCCCTCTGTTTAAGTCATCTGAATTCATCACCATTCCCTTTTACTTATTTATGTAGATAGTCCCTGTGAGTTAGTATGGATAGGTTATATTTTACAACTTGAACAAATTAATGACTAGCTCATTTTACCAACCACCTGGAAGAGTTGCTGAACAGCTCAAAGACATGCTCAGTCATTTGAAATAGGTACCCCAGTCATAGAATTACAGATGGTGATGACTTCAATCTACCCTCCATATGTTGGCTAAAATACACATCACAAGCTGGCCAGTGTGGCCGTGCGGTTAAAGGCGCTTCAGTCTGGAACCGCGTGACCGCTCTGGTCGCAGGTTCGAATCCTGCCTCGGGCATGGATGTGTGTGATGTCCTTAGGTTAGTTAGGTTTAATTAGTTCTAAGTTCTAGGCAACTGATGACCTCAGAAGTTAAGTCGCATAGTGCTCAGAGCCATTTGAACCATTTTTGAACACATCACAAACTGATTGTAAGTATAAGATGTCATCTCAGATCGTACCAAAAGCTTTCTCAGATAAGTATTTCAACAATAATTATTAGCTCAGGGTCCCACTTTAAGCATAAATTGTTTCAAAAGTATAATAAACCAATTACAAACAAATAATCCTGAGCAAATAGGGAGCATTATGACTGATACACGGGTTAGTGTCCAGACATATATTGTAGTGAATCTAGATATCATAAGATCCAAGCACACAAAAATAAACACTATATAAACGCTATATACACATATAAAAGCAGATAAAAATTGTGGTTGACCCCTTTTTAAGAGACAGCCTCAACTTCTTCTAATCTGACTATGTAGACCTAGACAAGATGTTATGGATTTGAATAAATAGAATCGATGGCAGTTGTGGGCTATATACCAAATAAAATAATAAGAGAACCTTCATAGTACACAACACAGGTCAGAACACTATTACAGGAGCTATGAAGAAATGTATGCCAAATGTAAAATAATGTAAAATCCCAAAACTGGCGAAAAAGGTTTTACAAAAACTGGAAATTTAGTGCAAACTTCAGTGAGAGAGGCTTTTAATAGTTACCACAATGAAACTGTCCTTAAATCTGGCAGAATTGAAAGTGATTCTGGTTGTATGTAAAGTACAACAGTGCCAACATGCAATCAATACCTTCACTGCACGATAACAATGGTGATGTTACTGATGAAGTGCCACAAAAGCTGAGTTACGATGCATAGTTTTCTTTGCTGACACAAGTTCAAAAACCAAGTAAATATTCCAGTATTCAAAACAAGAATGACTGCCATCATTACTAACTTAGTTATAGGTGTCCTCCATGTTGAGAAGCAGCTTACATCACTCAATAAAAGCAAGGCCTCCAGTCCAGATTGTATACCACTCAGGTTCGTTTCAGAGCATGCTGATACAATAACTCCATAATTAGCAATCATACACAGCCATTTGCTCTTCGTAAGATCCACACCTGAAGAATAAGCTCCAAAATTTGCACCAATACAAAGAAAAGGAATGGGAGTAATTTGCTCAGTTATAGACCTATATCAATAATGCAGATTTGGTGCAGGATTTTTGAACATAAACTGTGTGTGTTCATCATGAATTACTTTCAGGAAAACAATCTGTTGACACACAGTCAGCATGGACTTGGAAAATATTTTTCTCTTGGAGCACCGCAATACAACTAGCACTTTAGTTCCATATAGTAATGAGTGCTATCGACAGGGGGATCTCAAACTGATGCCATATTTTTAGATTTTCAGAAGGCTTTCAACACTATTCCTCAGACGTGACTTCTAATAAAATTGCATCACATCTTAGTTGTGCACTGGATTCATGATTTCCTGTCAGAAAGGTCATAGACTATAATAATTTATGGAAAGCCATCAAGTAAAATGAAAGTAATATCTGGTGATCTCCACCAGAGCGTTATAGGCCCTCTGCTGTTCCTGATCTACACAAATGATTTAGGAAACAATCTGAGCAGTCCTCTTAGATTGTTAGCAGTTGATCCCATCATTTACCGTCGTGTAAAGTTGTCAGATGATCAATACAAATTACAAAATGATTTAGACAAGATATTTGTGTGGTGCAAAGAGTGGCATTTGTCTCTCAATAAGGAGAAATGAGATCATCCACACGAGTATGAGGGGATACCCGCTAAATTTTGGTTTCACAATACATCAAAATAAAGGCTGTTAATTAAGATTAATACCTAGAAATTACAATTACAGATGAATTAAATCGGAATGATCATATAGACTATGCTGTGAGGAAACCAAACCAATGACTGCAATTTATTGGCAGAACACTTGGAGAGTGCCAAAGGTCTACAAGAGAGACTGCATATAATCAAGCACATCCACCATCTTCTGAAGTATTGCTGTGCTTTGTGAGATCTGTGCAAGATATTATTGACATAGGACAACAATCAGTTAAAACAAGGGCCGTTCGATTAGTATTATAGTGAAATTAGGGGAGACAGGGTCATGGATATAATATGCGAATTGGGGTGTCAATCATTAAAACTAAGCTCTTTTTCATTGCAGTCAGAGCTTCTGATGAAACTTCCATCACCAGCTTTCTCCTAGAGTGTGAAAATATTTTGTTGCCACCCACCTACATAGCAAGAAATGATCATCATCTTCACCACCACCAAATAAATTAGAGCTCACAGGGTGTGACTGAAGTGTTCATTTTTCGCTCATGCTGTCTGTGAGTGGAATGGAAAAGATAGCTTGAAGATGGGTAGACAAACAGTCTGCCACGCGCTTTATTCTGAACTCCAGATCAGTCATGTGGATGTAGATTGTGTCAAGCATCACAGTACTGTATTTGAACATTAATGGCTTGTTTCTCCTACTTATCCACATTCACTTACATTTTTTTACATGTAAAACAAGTTGCCATTCATCACAATAAACAGAAATTCAGTCCACGTCAACATATTTCCTCCTAGAGTCCCTAAACAATGATACTTTTCTGTGTATTACAGCGTCATCAGCAGATGGTACTCTAGGTAAAGTGACCAAAAGGCGGAGCAGCTGAACATAATGCATGTAAGTATAGAAGAATATAAAGATATCTTATTTGCTAATGGTTCTACAGGTCTACTAAAAGTTGAAAACAGCGAGAAACTGCAATGGGCTGTTAACCGATCCACAAATCAAATCAGCCATCTGGCAGACCACATCCACCAATAAGATTGTATACAACAATAGAACAATCCTCATAATCTGCAAACATTCACTGCAACTGCGTTTTCCTTAAGGGTGATAAAGTGGTGAGTAGTCCTGTTACAAAAATCAGTGGTGTTTGGCTGTGAGAGGCTATGAAACAGCTTCCCACTGGTCCACTTATTACGTTTAATCCACCACAGAAAATCTTGTTCCTAGAGACTGGGTACTTGGTGACAGAACTCAACAATTCACATGTGTGGCAGTAAACAAAACAATTACGTGCAGTGTCTCTGCTGCAGAGAGATGCTGTGTATGCTGCTGTAAAAAATTTTCAACCTCCTTCCCACTGAGCTGAAAACCTTATGTTGTTTTCTTATTTAGTTCAGTTTTGAATAGTTATTTACTATTCCATAATTGTCCCTTTAATCACTATGTTGTACAATATGTTTATAAACAACTTATCCAACAGAAGATATACTTAACAAGTTGCATAACTGACAAAAGATTAATAAAAGTATTTCAGCTGTCAATGCAGCTTCACATGCACACATGTCAACCTTAGATGACTCTACACATGATCCCTGGGTGGTACTACAAAACCAACACATCAAAAGCTCTTTACCAGGTCCAAACATCTGCAAAAGTGAGACCAAGTATTAAAACATGTCAACTGAACACCTAAGGCATTAGTTGAACCTAATGCCAAATTCTAGGAAAGATGCTGTCTAAGCATGTTATCAACATGGTTGTCCAACAACAAAGTCATACAAATAATGGAGATCAGCTATGTGCAAGAGGAAAGTGGCTAGCAAGCATCAATGTGCAGTAGCGTGTGTGGCAAGAAAGGTCGGTAGAGGTTGTGGGCAAGTGGTAGTGTGTACCGGAGAATATGAAATCCACTGGCAATCCACAGACTGTAACAAAGGGTCAAAAGGAATAAATAAAGAGCTTCTTCTGCACAAGATTAATACAGCATTAAATGAAATAGAGACTAACATTGACAATGCACAGCAAATAAATGCAGATAATGGAACTTTCAGGAGAATCAAAAAAGGGCACAGGGTGTTCACCTTGGTTGGGTTCTAACAGTTCAAACTTTTCAAACATTTATTTCACAAACATTAAACCAAACAGGGCAAAGTAGACACGTGCATTAGCCACATGTAATGTTAAGCAAATGTATGGGTCATTTGTATAATCAAAATTTATTGCAACTGTGAAGAATTTTAACCACATTCTTAAAAAAATTTTGGTTGTGTGAAAAAAAGCAGGATTAAAAATAAAAATTTCCAACATATGCCAGAGACAGAGTGCAAAACCAATGGCCAGAAATTCCACAAGTCGAAGTCATAATATGTGAAGTCATTATTCAGTAAACTAAATGAAGTTATTGAAGGAGGCCGCTCAGAAATTGAAATTGTCAGAAATGGGTCAGAAGTTACAATGAACACTACCTAGTGCAAACCTGTCACTGAAGTGAAAGAGGATTTATAGAGGGAGGAAAAATAGAATCATGAATACATTTTAATGTCTTTCGTGTGAGGAAGATGGGAGCTATTACAGAAAATCTACATCCTTGCATTTTCAATATTTACTGTTAATGATCTGTGTATTGACATTGCTGTAAACAATCAAAGTAAACCCACTAAAGGCCAGGCACTGTTAAAGTTCAGAGTTTAGGAGAGTATGTATGAGCAGAGTGTATTCATTTTTGGATGACTTAACATCAGTTTGGTTCTCAGAATTCACTGATTCTGAATAGGTTTGTAAATGCATTGTTTCACACTTCTGTTCCTTCCACTAGTCAGACAGAAATGAAGAGGAGAGTGTTTCAGGATTCGTCAAGGGAGACGATTAGGTTACTCCATTCGTAAATATGAGTTTGGGAACTGCATCTTTAAGTAAGTTGGAGGAAGATGCTGGGCTCCAGGAGAATAATGATGATTAAAATGCTCTGACCAGCACTCAAAGTATGATTCAAACATTAGGGGACATGCCTGAAGCTAAACAGAAGGAACAGGTAAAAATATAAGGGTGTTATGCCAATCTATTTTAAGAACATGTGCTTCTAAAACTCAAGTTAAGAATCATGAGCCATTCCATAGTAAATTGTACCCAGTACCCTTGCCCTAGAAAGCCGTAGTTAATAAAGCAATTAAGGGTGTGTAGAAGAATCAGATTATTTAACACTCAGATAGTGAAAGTTCTAATGCAATCCACACTGTAACAAAAAGGGACGGCAGTGTGCATTTACTAACTGATGCCCATGGAGAAATGATGCAGTTTACTGTACAATGTGACCAACTGGAAGATGAAGGTATAGCAGGAAGAACACAGCCTTTCTGTGGAATGGAAGGTGTTAGCAGTTTAAAAGAATGGCCTTCGGGCTGTCAGTATCATCAGTGGCCTTTATGACAGCACTCACAGAAGTTCTAAGAGAAGAATTATTGATACACTTATCACATACATAATGTTATTCTAATTAGTACTACCTTTAGGGAGAACATTTATACATTCTATGCCGTGTAATTTAAGCGTTTAGTGGATGGGTAAATAAGAATTTGCCAAATCGCAAAACAGTTTCCTTGGGCATGTAATTTTTTTGCACGGAATTAAACCTGATCCAATGAAAATGGAACCAGTGAGAAATTTTCCTGCACAAAAATGATGTAAACAACTGAAAATCTCTCAGTTTGTGCAATTTCTATCACAGTATTCATCCTCGATTTTTATCTTCACAAGTACATCTCCACTGGAAATGGAATAAGGAATATCAAGAGGCATTTGAGTTAATTAAAAACCAGCTGCATGAGGCACCGATACTTCATCATCCTGATTGAAGCAAAAATTTCTCCACTGGTACCGATTCAATTTATTCCTACTGGTAGCTTAGTACATTTAATCCACCACAAAAAATGAATGAGTATAGCAGTCTCTCTAAATAGCCACATTACAAGTATTTAGAAACATTCTAGAGAAACACTCCAGCACTTTGCCTTCTTTTCAATTGTAAATGTACTGAATCACAGTAATAGAGGGGAACAATTAAAGAATGGAAGTGCGCAAACATGTCATAGCAGTACTCAGGCAGCAGTAGCTGACTGCGACAGATGCAGCAACAGATAAGTAACCACATTTGTCATTTACGAGTTCCTAACCAGGAGCGAATTTTATTATATCATGTGTCTACTTTAATAGTTTAATTTCTTGAGTTTCTGCATGTAAATTTAACATCTAATAGCCACAGTTCTCGTGTTTTCATTTGCGTCAGAAAGTAAACTGATTTTGTGACATATTACAAGTTCCAAATCAGGGTCAAATTATTTAGTTTGACCTGAGTGCTTCGGTAGTTAGGTTTTTGAATATACGTGTATTACTAGACACAGTTCGTGTTTTGGCAGATTCTACAGTAGAATTGCACAGCATGTGCTGTCAGTTTGTTTATCTGCATAGTTTAGTCTTCCATGGTCTTTTGTATGCAGAGGGACTGCGATTGTTGTGTGCGGATGTGAGCCGAGTTGGTGACACTTCGCTCTCAGCTTCAGGCTGTGATGGCTTCCGTTACAGAGCTTGAGGCTGCAGTGGATGGACACCACTGTTGTGGGCCAGCCGTGGGGATCCAACGGACGTCCAGCACGTCAGAGTCTTCTGATCAGTCCTCACCAGTGGCCAACCCAGTTACTGCTCGCACTGAGGCTGACCCCTCAACTGTTGTCGAGTGGGAGGTCGCCCCAGGGCGAAGCACATGGTGAAAGACTTCCCAGGCAGCCACACATAAGGCCTCTCTGGTTTGTCTGACAAACAGGTTCCAGGTGCTGTCTGTGGCTGGCACTGTCACTGAGCCAGATGCTGTCACCTGTCCTGTTTCAGAGGAAACCACTCAGCCTCCAAGATCTGGGCAATCACAGAGGCTGAGATTATTGGTAGTTGGGAGCTCCAACGTTAGGTGCATTATAGGGCCCCCTTAGGGACTTGGCTGACAAGAATGATAAGAAATCCAGTGTGCACTCTGTGTGCATACCGGGTGGAGTCACTCCAGATGTGGAAAGGGTACTCCCGGATGCCATGAAGAGCACAGCGTGCAGCCAACTGCAGGTGGTTGCTCAAGTTGGTACCAATTACGTGTGTCACTTTGGATCAAAAGAGATTCTCTTTGCTTCCGAGCAGCTAACAGAAGTGGTAAAGGCTTCCATTCTTGCTTGCAAGATTAAAGCAGAGCTGACCATTTGCAGTATAGCCGTCAGGACCAATTCCGGACCTCTGGTATAGAGCCGAGTGAAGGGTCGGAATCAGAGGCTCAGACGGTTCTGCGACCATGTAGGCTGCAGATTCCTCGACTTGCGCCAAAGGGTGGTAGGGTTTCGGGTTCCGCTGAATAGGTCAGGTGCCCACTATATACAGGTGGTGGATACACAGGTAACAGGGTCTGTGTGGCGTCGACTGGGCAGTTTTTTAGGTTAGAGGGTCTCGGGAAAACACAAGAAGCACTTCAGTTACAAAGGGTGCAGGCTGAACACAGGAAAAATGTAGATACAGGAACCACTGGTATAACAGTTGTAAATTGTCGTAGCTGTGTTGGGAAAGTACCAGAGCTCCAAGTGCTAATAGAAAGCACTGATGCTTAAATCGTTATAGGCCCTGAAAGCTGCTAAAGCCGGATATAAGCTCAGCCAAAATTTTTGTGAAGAACCTAACGGCATTCCGAAAGGATAGGCTAAACATGGTTGGTGGAGGCGTGTTTGTCGCTGTCAGAAGTAGCTTAACTTGTCACGAAATTGAAGTAGATACATCCTGTGAATTAGTATGGGCAGAGGTCATTGTTGGCAAATGGAATAAAATAATAATTGTATCCTTTTACCGACCTCCCAATTCAGATGGCACAGTTTCTGAAAGGTTCAAAGAAAACTTGAGTTTGATTTCAAACACATACCCGAATCATACGATAATAGTTGGTGGTGACTTTAATTTACCCTCGATATGTTGGTGACAATACATGTTTAATTCCGGAGATATGCATAAAATATCATCTGAAATTGTGCTAAACATATTCTCTGAAAATGATCTCGAGCAATTAGTTCATGAGCCCACGTGAATAGTAAACGGTTGTGAAAACATGCTTGACCTCTTAGCAACAAATAATCCTGATTTAATAACGAGCATCAAAACTGATTCAGGGATTAGTGAACACAGGACTGTCTTAGCAAGACTGAATATTGTAATCCCCAAATCATCATTCTTGTGAAACACAACTAGCTCTCTATTCACATGAAGTGCTGAGTGCTATTGACAAGGGATTTCAGATTGGTTCCATATTTCTGGATTTACATAAGGCTTTTGACACTGTAGGTACCACACAAGCAGCCTGTAGTGAAATTGCGTGATTATGGAATATGATCTCAGTTATGTGACTGGATCTGTGATTTTCGTCAGAGAGGTCACAGTTCATTGTAATTGTAGGAAAGTCATAGAGTAAAACAGAAGTGATTTCTGGCATTCCCCAAGGTAGTGTTGTAGGCCCTTTGCTGTTCCTTATCTATATAAACGATTTGGGAGACAATCTGAGCAGCCGTCTTCAGTTGTTTGCAGATGATGCTGTCGTTAATCGACTAATAAAGTCATCAGAAGATCAAAACAAACTCCAAAACGATTTAGAAAAAAGGATCAGAATGGTTGGAAAAGTGGCAGTTGGCTCTGAATAATGAAAAGTGTGAGGTTATCCACATGAGTGCTAGAAGGAACTCATTAAACTTCAGTTACACGATAAATCAGTGTAATCTAAAAGCTGTAAATTCAACTAAATACCTAGGTATTACAATTATGAACAATTTAAATTGGAAGGAACACACAGAAAATTATGTGGGGAAGGCTAACCAAAGACTGTGTTTTATTGGCAAGACACTTAGAAAATGTAACAGACCTACTAACAAGACTGCCTACACTATGCTTGTCCGCCCACTTTTAGAATACTGTTGCACGGTGTGGAATCCTCACCAGATAGCACTGACTGAGTACATTGAAAAACTTTAAAGAAAAGCAGCAGGTTTTGTATTATAGTGAAATATGGGAGAGAGTGTCACAGAAATGATACGAGATTTGGGATGGACACAATTAAAAGAAAGGTGTTTTTCGTTGTGATAGAATCTTCTCACGAAATTCCAGTAACCAACTTCCTTCTCTGAATGTGAAAATATTTTGTTGACACCGACTTACATAGGGATGATTGATCACCAAGATAAAATAAGGGAAATTAGAGATCGTACGGAAAGATATAGGAGAATGAAGAACCTTCCATAACTAGGAACTGCTTCTATCATTAGCCATAAATTAATGGATTGAGTTAATGATTTATGATCACCCAACAACCATGTACTCAAACAAGATCTACACTAATCAATGTTCATGTACCCAAAATTCTGACACATTAAGTAAGAAATGTGCATAGAGTGGACGTGCATGGATACATGCATCTGATGGAGAAAAATCTGTAGCCAATGGCTAGTGTAATAAAAATAGACAAGAGCCCCAATGAAGCTGCACTGATATTAATAACTCAAGGTTTATTATGTTAAAAAAGTCACTTTACAATCAGACAGTATTGCAAAACTAACTTTAGGCACAGAAGTTGCTTACATAACAATGAATGACGTCATCACTTATTAAACTAATGCTGTTCCGGTAACTGACCTTCAAGTTAACTCTTACACTGGGCTACTGGAAATTCAGCTGTATATCCAGCAACCCGGTACCAGTTGCAAGTTGCCTAATTAATGCTTTCCAGGAACTACAAAAAATATTTACGATAATTATTGATGGACTTGAACACAACAAGACATTTTTAACATAAGACTACACATCTTAGCGAGTAGGTATTGGCAAGTAGTACAGTGGGAAATAGTGTGCTTGCCAAGGCAGTGTAACTGATCATGTGTGCAAATACCCACACTTTATTTGTTGAGTATTTCAGGATGAGTGCACTTACAGACTTCTGATGAACTTCAAGCATGTAAGGAAGAAAACGTTTAGCAAATGATTGCACTTATGCTTTAAGTGGAACATATAGCTCATTAACGTATTTGCAAACCAGTCAGAAGTTTAACTCTTGTGTACAACAGGGCAGCAGAGTCTAAACAATTAGCAATTTACTGGTACCTTTACAATATGGTAAGGTACTAAATTTTCACATATGAATGACAGGAACATGGAAATATCACTATAATTGGTGTACATACCATTGTCACGATGGTGTTGATATTGTTAATACAAAGAAATCATTGCAGTAACTTGTGAACAACAAAAAAGTTTGTTGTAATAGAATAAAGGTGACATGTATACTTTCTTGCTAACAGCACATGCACTCTGAACATATTTATGAACAAACCATTGTACTATTACCTATTGTGTTTCAATCACATTCTTCATCACTGTAATACTGAATTTATAAGGGAAACATGGAAGTCGATAACTGACAACTCCAAACTGGGGTAACATTTCCACAAAAATATCTAAACTGACAATTGTATGGACATCACAGAATAATGATGTATTTGTATTATTGCATATTTATATCCATTAGGTAAGACTAAAGCAAAGCTTCCTAAGTGCAAGCATTTTTTTCACTGCCAGGTAATGAACTACTTGCAAAACAAAGTTTCAAGAATTTACACAACCCTTACAAAAACTTTCTTCACTACATTGGCAACAAAATAAGCTTTACTGCAAACAACAAACTTCTAAGGAATCCAATTGACCAATTGGCATCATGACAAGAAACGAACTCACACACAAAATTAATATAAAATTTCTATCTGTGTAGTAATATTTATAACACATGTATCAAGTGGAATGATGTCCATAATAGATATAAAGGAAACTGACTACTGAGTATCAGTAAGTCTACACTCGACACATGCCATCCATCTGCTCACTAAAAATCCAGAGTGTTGCACAATTCCTATTACAGAGAGGTTCCAGAGCAAACTTTATCCACCAGGTTTCATTACTGAACCCATGTCTGGAAATGTACAAAGTCCCTTCTTCAACCCTTACACACCTGTAATAGGAATTCTGACATGCCCTGGGTACAGCAAGAAAAACCTGTAGCAATTTTACAACAGATTGCATAGTTTACATTAAATGCATGTAACACCAATGAAAATATCCCAAGAGCATATGGTATTTATGACTACATAAATAAATGACCAAAATAGTGACTTTATCATTTCTTTTATCCATGTAATTCTGAAGTTATGGCAGTATCTGGGAAACTGTTTACTGAGGAGGTACTCTTTTGTGAGGAAGTACAGCAGTACCTCATATACTTTCAACAATGCTCAACTACAAAGTCCTGTCCTCATTTTCATTTCAGTCTTCTCCAAACACCTGGCACCTCCAAATTATTTTTGTGTGCATCAGGAATGTCCAGCCTTTTGCACAACTTCACAGAAATTTAATAATGCTCCTCCACAGCATAGTCATCACTGTTCTGATACAAGCATGGCTAAAGGTTTCTCCAGCCACATTGTGGAGATACAATGTAGTATCACAACTACTTTCTCTTCCTCTTTCTCTTGTTCTTGTTCTTCAATACCCGAGCAGGTCCTCCCCCATCAGAGAGAAGATTAAATAAGGAAAATGAAAGACACCCTCTGGCCTCGTAACCTAATACCGTCGGGGTTGAAAAGATCAAGAGTTGGTCAAGAGAGACCGACAGAAAAGAAAACAGAATACGTCTGACACAAGTAAGTGGAAGCAATGTCAGACGCTTCTAGAAAGAAGATAGTGAGACACATATGACTGTTCTGTTTATGGCAAGTGGTACCTGACCATATTTAAAACCAAAGTAATGTCAAATTTAATATGTGAGATTTACATGTTTATGCTGAGCTAACAAGTTGACACAATACCATGTTCTCTAACATCACAAGTACATTCTTTGGACATAACACAATTAACAATGGGTAAATATACAAAAGTGAAACATTAAATGATTCAAAAATGTAACAGCACTTTATGCACCGATATATGTTGTTAGATATTCCTTCCAAGTACCTGGTACCTTGCTGATATTAAATTTTTTAAACTGTAGTATTTGCAACATAGAAATATTAATGAAATGTAACATCTAACAAGCCTCTGTAGTCACTACAGAGAGATATAACATTAAATACTAAGTGTTAAAAGAAATTTCTTGACATCTATTACACTTGAAGTAACTATGCAGATTGTTTGAGCTAATCATAATACACAAGATAGTACATTCCTTATTACTAATTTGGAACATTCGATTGTCTAAAATGCTGACTTAATTATATGAGCGGTGTTCAGTAAGTAACGCAATAATTTTTCTGAAAGCAGGTTGGCTTTATTCAGGATCCCATTACACCATATTATTTCCTATGATCTTTGATACAAAACCCGAGTTTTCAGCACAATTTCTCTTCAATTTGATGGCCTTACGCCACCTTACTGGGAGGGCTTGTACGCCTCATGACACCATTCTACTAATTGACGACAGCACCATCTTGTTGCATCAACAACCGCCCCCATCATCCACACACTGCTTTCTGCAGAGTGCAGAATGGACAGTTCTTCCTTGTCTACCCAACAGTTTGGACATCACAACATCTGGATTTCGTCTCTTTGTCCCAATGAAGTATGTGTGCTCCTCTTAGGTGTGCAGATTTGGTGAGGTCTTGCAATGTCATGGAGAAGAAGAGTTCATTTCCATTTTTGTGGTGACGTACATGCTGAAGTTGTTTCTTCAACTTCATGATGGTAGTGCAAAACACTACACCATGATGGAGGTAATCACACAGAACAACAACTTCAAAATTCCAGATGACCACCTCCATGACTTCACTGGTTGAGGATGCAGCTTTGAACTTTTTCTTCAGAGCGGGTGATGTGGTGCCACTCTGTTCTCAGTTCAGAGTGTTTCACCGTCTGACAATGTTTGACAAAAATTATCACTTTAACCCTTGTAATGTGCAGACAGTTTGGCACAGGTGGACATTCGTTGGTCTTTACAGTCTCCAGTTTGGCGGAACAGAGTTGGGCACACCTTTGAGTACCCTAACTGGTGGACGAGTGTGTCTGCACTAACAACAGAGACGTCCAGCTGAGAGCTGAGCAGCAAGGTGTTCCATCCTTCGTGATTGCCAGATCACAATCAGAGTGTTCGCATGTTCCAACATTGCAGAATCACAACTGTGTGCAAATGGCATGCTTCTTTTTTCAACTACCAGCTCTCTGTAGATATTCTGCAAGTATCTATGAATATCTGTGCTGGTCTGCTTTTGCACTGAAAACTCAACAGTTCCCTGCTTGCAATACACCTCTGTTACAGACACCATTTTTAAGGCACAAATAGTGCTGCCACTTATTGCAACTTTGTGGAATATTCCTACTTCAGCCCCTATAGCTTCATCATATCCGAAGATATTAAATGCAGAATTTTTTTAAGTGACATTGGCTGAGAATAGAAATATGTTGCATTACTTATGGAATGCCCCTCCTACATTGTGTTACAAATGCAGACTGTCATTATGTAGAAAATCATCATATAGAAATATCAAAGTTGAGAGATACTACAATTTTAGGAAAACATACTGCTATTGTGGTAATGATATAAATGTGCGCAAGTAACAATTTAACCGAGGCAAAATATGGTAATTCCCTGTACACACAGGTTACCTAACACAAAGTGAATATAACTTGCCATAAATTCCTCTGTGTGTTTCTAAATTATTTATTCATAGAAAACATACTTTAGCATAAAATTTAAAAAGTAATGACACTCACATATTTACAATGTCATTAACAAATTCACATCTGCAGTTATTCCTTCTTGACCAGCAGTTATTGTAGCCACATTTGATTATATGCAAGTCCACAGCCTCCAACTATGATAATCATTTTGTAAAAGAAAATACCGTCCATGAACTGCTTCTTCAAGTTGTAATGCATGTAACAGTGTAACAGACAACTAATATTCAGATTATTAGGACAATGGCAGAATACATTTCAGCAAACACATGTATTCATTTCTTATCTGTGAAGTACATTTAGAAGAGTAACCTATAACTGAAATTTTTAATAATACTTTGTAATCATTTAGTATGTATATTATTGTTACATCTGCATAAGAGAATTTCCAGCATGAGTGATGAGCCACATTATTATAAAAATACGCTCAAATTATGATGCATAATAAATATCTTCCGCATAAATCATATTCAGTATGTTTAAAGACTCAAACTACAAGGTATAAAACAACTTCATACTTCTGACTGCTTTAGAAATGCACAACTATGTTCAGACATTAAGCCTTTAGGAAAGGTTTGAAATTATGTTTGAAGTTTTTTGGAAATCACATAGTGATTTCATTATGAAACATGGGATATATGCAGTGGGTATAATGTGTGCAACTTGAGCTACACTGCTGCAAGACATATACGCACTGTTTCTGACTGTAATACTCGTCCTACAGGGTTAAAACTTAGCCGAGCGGTCTAAGGCGCTGCTGTCATGCACTGTGCGGCTGGTCCCGGCGGAGGTTCGTGTCCTCCCTCGGGCATGGGTGTGTGTTTATCCTTAGGATAATTTAGGTTAAGTAGTGTGTAAGCTTACGGACTGATGACCTTAGCAGTTAAGTCCTACAAGATTTCACACACATTTGAACATTTTATATGTACTAAATTATGGCAGGAATTTAAATTCACCCCAAATTTGTATGAAATATTGAAAATCAAAGAAAGCATTTGTATAGGCTACTTGCAACAGGCACTGTGTCTCATGAACCCGATTAGTCACTTAGTAATACAGCCGGAACAGTGTTTGGGTAAAGTAACACCTTCTGTCCTTCTGAGTCCTTCAGTGTCTCTGGTTTATGCTAAGATCAGCCTGCAGTAGTCAATGGTGCACAGTGGACATGTACCATGTTTACAGATGACACCATAATTGTAATAGAATATCTGTCTAACACAATCTCCAACGACATTTCACCAAAATTCTGTAGCAGGTTTGTTACCTCCCTTCCTGCCAAGCTAAACACAATAAATTTTATGCAATTTACATGAAGTCATGAAAAGCCAGACAAACACTCAGTGACACTGAATAACCAGCACATAATCAGGTGATAGAAATATGTCCTGGGGGAACTCTTCCTTAATCAAACTATCATCTCCCTACTGACCAGTGAAAATAATCATATATAGAATGAGCCCATCAACCTCCCATTGCAAGTAATTTAGCCAGCTGAGATAACTGACTACTGCTTCTCAACACTGATTTTCTCTAATGTATCATGTTCCTGGAGACTGGATCCTTGGTAACAGAACTCAAAAATTCACAGGTGTGGCACTAAACAAAAGAATTACATACACTGTCTCTGCTGCAGAGAGATGCTATGTATGTTGCTGTAAAAATTTTCGATCTCCTTGCCACTGAGCTGAAAATCTTATGGAATAGTAAATCTCTTTTAAAAACTAAATGTCCTAACTTTATCCTGAATCAATATGTTGTACAATATGTTTATAAACAAGTTATCCAACGTAAAATATATTTTTATTAACCTTTTGTCAGTTATAAAATTTGTTACTATTTCAGGGGTCAATGCAGCTTCACAAGCACACATGTCAACCTCAAAGGACCCTACATGTGATCCCTGACTGGCACTAAAAAAGAAACACAAGTGGCTAATCTCCCAACTACATAAGAAGTTCATACCAGTCAGGGAACGAATCACTCATCACCACATCAAGAGCTCTTTACAAGGGCCAAAGATCTACAGAAGTGGGACCAAGTAATAAAACACGTCAACTAAACATTGAAGCATTAGTTGCACCAAAGGCCTAATTCTAGGAAAGATAATGTTTAAGTATGTTATCAACGTGGTTGTCCAAAAATGAAGTCATACAAATAACGGAGATCAATTACATGCAAAGGGAAAGTGGTTAGGAAGTTGTGTCGTCGTGACAAATTACCACTGTACCTAATGAAGGGAAAAGTACCTGTACATCTTCAAATCTAATATCCCTTACAGCATCAATGTGCAAGAGCACGGGGCAAAGGTCAGTAGAGGTTGTGGGTGATTGTTAGTGTGAAATGGAGAGGATGAAATCCACCGGCAATCCACTCACTGTGATGAAGCATCAAATGGAATAAATAAAGAGTTTCTACTGCATGAGATTAATGCTGCATTAACTGAAGTACAGACTAACATTGATAATGCACCTCAAATAATTGTAGATAATGGAACTTTCATGACAATCAAAAGAGGGCACAGGATGTATGCCTTGGTTGGGTTCAAACAGTTCAAACATCTATTTCAGAGACATTAAACCAAATAGGGCAAAATAGACACATGTGTTAGACACATGAAATGTTAAGCACATATCTGGGTCATTTGTGTAATCAAAAATTACTCCAAAGGTGAAGAATTTTAAACCATGTTCTTAAAGTTTGGTTTTGTGCAAAACAACGGGATTAAAAATCAAAAATTCCAACATATGCTAGAGACAGAGTGCAAAAACAATGGCCAGAATTTTCACATGCACAAGGCATAATATGAGAAGTTGTGATTCAGTAAACCAAATGAAGTTTGGGAAACAAGCTGCTCCAAAATTGAAGTGGTCGGAAATGGGTCACAAGTCACAATGAACACTAACAAGTGCAAACCTGTCACTGAAGTGAAAGAAGATTTATAGAGGGAGGTAAAAATACATTGATAAATACATTTTAATGCCTTTCATGGAAGTCCAAATATACTGCATTATGGACGCAACATCTATTTCAGTGAGGAGGACGGGAGCTTTTACAGAAATCTACCTCCATGCATTTTCAATATTTCCTGTTAATAATTTGCGTATTGCCACTGCTTTAAAAAAATTGAAGTAAACACATTAAGGATAAAGGATACTTAAAAATTTCGAGTTTCCACAATATATATGACTTTATTAAATTCTATAGCCTTTCCCGATTTTCATATATAACCTTCCGGGTTACAGGACGATCAAAGGCAGAGTCATGTGTGAAAGCACCCACGTGATTTACTAACTGACCTGCCTACACTGTGACACATTCTATGTGGGAATGACCAGCAACAAACTGTCCATTCGCATGAATGGACACAGGCAGACAGTGTTTCTTGGTAATGAGGATCACCCTGTGGCTAAACATGCCTTGGTGCACGGCCAGCACATCTCGGCACAGTGTTACACCGTCCGGGTTATCTGGATACTTCCCACTAACACCAACCTATCTGAACTCCGGAGATGGAAACTTGATCTTCAATATATCCTCTCTTCCCGTTACCCACCAGGTCTCAATCTCCACTAATTTCAAGTTGCCGCCACTCATACCTCACCTGTCATTCAACAACATCTTTGCCTCTGCACTTCCACCTCGACTGACATCTCTGGCCAAACTCTTTGTCTTTGAATATGTCTGTATATGTGTGGATGGATATGTGTGTGTGTGTGTGCGCGCGAGTGTATACCCGTCCTTTTTTCCCCATAAGGTAAGTCTTTCCACTCCCGGGATTGGAATGACTCCTTACCCTCTCCCTTAAAACCCACATCCTTTCGTCTTTCCCTCTCCTTCCTTCTTTCCTGAGGAGGCAACCGTTGGTTGCGAAAGCTAGAATTTTGTGTGTTTGTTTGTGTGTCTATCGACTTGCCAGCGCTTTCATTTGGTAAGTCACATCATCTTTGTTTTTACATATATTTTTCCCACGTGGAATGTTTCCCTCTATTATATTCATATCATTAGTTTGAACCCAACAATTACGTTTGTAATTATGACTGTTGCATTTCGAAATCTTTTCTGTCGTCTTATTTTCTCTTTCTGTTTTAGCCAGTAGTTTCACTTTGTATTCACCTTCTCCTTTTTACCGTAATCTACTACACAATTTTATCCCGCCTATATATACTCAATAATACGTAACCCACTTCCAAACCATAACAAAAAAAATTTTTTGCCGCTTTCAACACTACCGCTGCTATAAAATCCACCGTTTCTAGTTCACCAACAGTTCCTTTCACCTATTAAACAACCATTTCGGCTGGTTCTAATAACTTTCGCTTTATTTCCATTTCCGTTTTTCCCACATCACTGATAATTTTTAACCGCTTCCCACAGGTTTTAACGTCATTATTTCTTCGTCAGACAATTGTTAGCCTCATTTTCATAATCTGCCACCACAAAACCACTCCTTTTAATACATTTACACGCAGTTTTTTCGAAAATTTCCAGAATTTCTCCGTCCTTTAACGTGTTTTGGCGGCAACACAACCACCTAACCTTTGTGCACATCGTTGTCTACTAACCCAAGTCCAACATAGCCTAGCTGTAACCAACACTTTTTCGCCTTTTTTCACATCAGATCTCCAGTTACTTTCCAGTTCACTTTTATCTCTCCCCATATATGTTTATTTTCATTTTCATTTCAGGCTCATGTTACACTTTCCACCTTCTAATACCATGTCACCCTCACAACACCCCCACAATGACCCCATTAAGTTTTATTTACATTCCCTCTACAAACATGCCTTTGCCCTAGCCAGATTACGCTCCCACATTCTATTTCCTCAGGCTTGTCTGACATTTGGCATTACCCCCAAAGGCCTCACACTTAAAGTTCCCATCTCTGGCTGCAACACTTCTTTCCATCAGTCCCTATACCATTTCCAAACTGAACAATCCATTGCCCTCACCCACCTAATCCTTCACCTACACATCAACTCAGCCAATGAACACACCCGTCAACTCCTATCCTTAATAAAAGTCCTCAATCTTTCCTCCCACATCCACACCGGCTGTTCAGAGCATCCTCCTAAAGGCCAAATGCAAATTAGAACAGCATGCCACCCTCCACCTCAAAAAAGTATCCAATCTCCTGGTTTCCCACCTCCGGAAAGGCAACTCACTCACCCTTCACAACCTTTCCAGCAAACCTCAACCTCCTCTCATTGCACACAAACCCAGTCTCTCCCATCTACTCAATCTCCCACTTCCAGCTCCACTCCCTCCAAAACCTCAAAATTCCAATCAACTCAATCTGGAACCACAACACCCTAATTCAGTAGTTAACCTTTCCTCCAAACCTCTCTCCCAATCCGAAACCTCTGTCCTATCTAAAGGCCTCACCTTCAGCCCCACTCCCAGATTCAACCAAACAGCCCTCGTCAAAGATTTACTGTCCTACACTCGTACTCTCTGCTGGAAATATCACTTTGCCACGAAGAAAAATTATCCTAATCCTACTCCTAATGATCCAACTCCCCAAGACACTATCCAAATTGAACCCTGCCTGGAACAGTTCCGTCCTCCGTCACAGCGGGACCCACCTCCTCTTCCTCAAAATCACCCTCTCCAAACCTTCCAGGAATTTCTGACTTCCAGCCTTGCCTCTCAGTCCTTCTTAAAAAACCTTAATCCTACTCTCAACATCACCACTGCTGAAGCCCAGGCTATCCGTGATCTGAAGGCTGACCGATCCATCGTCATTCTTCTGGCAGACAAGGGTTCCACGATCATGGTACTTGATCGTCGGGAGTATGTGTCTGAGGGACTGTGTCAGCTTTCAGACAACACCACATACAAAGTTTGCCAAGGTAATCCCATTCCTGATTTCCAGGCAGAGCTTCAAGGAATCCTCAGAACCTTAGGTCCCCTGCAAAACCTTTCACCTGACTCCATCAACCTCCTGACCCCACCGACACACCACACCCCTACCTTCTACCTTCTACCTAAAATTCACAAACCCAATCATCCCGGCCGCCCCATTGTAGCTGGTTACCAAGCCCCCACAGAACGTATCTCTGCCTAAATAGATCAACACCTTCAACCCATTACATGCAGTCTCCCATCCTTCATCAAAGACACCAACCACTTTCTCGAACGCCTGGAATCCTTACCCAGTTCGATACCCCCGGAAACCATCCTTGTAACCATTGATGCCACTTCCTTATTCACAAATATTCCGCAAGTCCAGGGCCTCGCTGCGATGGAGCACTACCTTTCACGCCGATCACCTGCCACCCTACCTAAAACCTCTTTCCTCATTACCTTAGCGAGCTTCATCCTGACCCACAACTTCTTCACTTTTGAAGGCCAGACATACCAACAATTAAGGGGAACAGCCATGGGTACCAGGATGGCCCCCTCATACGCCAACCTATTCATGGGTCGCTTAGAGGAAGCCTTCTTGGTTACCCAGGCCTGCCAACCCAAAGTTTGGTACAGATTTATTGATGACATCTTGACATCTTCATGATCTGGACTCACAGTGAAGAAGAACTCCAGAATATCCTCTCCAACCTCAACTCCTTTGGTTCCATCAGATTCACCTGGTCCTACTCCAAATCCCACGCCACTTTCCTTGATGTTGACCTCCATCTGTCCAATGGCCAGCTTCACATGTCCGTCCACATCAAACCCATCAACAAGCAACAGTACCTCCATTATGACAGCTGCCACCCATTCCACATCAAACAGTCCCTTCCCTACAGCCTAAGTCTTTGTGGCAAATGAATCTGCTCCAGTCCGGAATCTCTGAACCATTACACCAACAACCTGACAACAGCTTTCGCATCCCGCAACTACCCTCCCGACCTGGTACAGAAGCAAATAACCAGAGCCACTTCCTCATCCCCTCAAACCCAGAACCTCCCACAGAAGAACCACAAAAGTGCCCCACTTGTGACAGGATACTTTCCGGGACTGGACCAGACTCTGAATGTGGCTCTCCAGCAGGGATACGACTTCCTCAAATCCTGCCCTGAAATGAGATCCATCCTTCATGAAATCCTCCCCACTCCACCAAGAGTGTCTTTCCGCCGTCCACCTAACCTTCGTAACCTATTAATTCATCCCTATGAAATCCCCAAACCACCTTCCCTACCCTCTACTCCTACCCTTGTAACCGCCCCTGGTGTAAAACCTGTCCCATGCACCCTCCCACCACCACCTAACCACGTACTCCAGTCCTGTAACCCGGAAGGTGTACACGATCAAAGGCAGAGCCATGTGTGAGAGCACCCACGTGATTTACCAACTGACCTGCCTACACTGTGACGCATTCTATGTGGGAGTGACCAGCAACAAACTGTCTATTTGCATGAATGGACTCAGGCAGACAGTGTTTGTTGGTAATGAGGATCACCCTGTGGCTAAACATGCCTTGGTGCACGGCCAGCACATCTTGGCACAGTGTTACACTGCCCGGGTTATCTGGATACTTCCCACTAACACCAACCTATCCGAACTCCGGAGATGGGAACTTGCTCTTCAATATATACTCTCTTCCTGTTGCCCACCAGGCCTCAATCTCCGCTAATTTCAAGTTGCCGCCACTCATACCTCACCTGCCATTCAATAACATCTTTGCCTCTGCACTTCCACCTCGACTGACATCTCTGGCCAAACTCTTTGTCTTTGAATATGTCTGTATATGTGTGGATGGATATGTGTGTGTGTGTGCACGCGAGTGTATATCCGTCCTTTTTCCCCCTAAGGTAAGTCGTTCCGCTGCCGGGATTGGAATGACTCCTTACCCTCCCCCTTAACACCCACATCCTTTCGCCTTTCCCTCTCCTCCCCTCTTTCCTGACAAGGCAACCATTGGTTGCGAAAGCTAGAATTTTGTGTGTATGTTTGTGTGTCTATCGACCTGCCAGCGCTTTCATTTGGTAAGTCACATCATCTTTGTTTTTACATATATTTTTCCCACGTGGAATGTTTCCCTCTCTCTCTCTCTCTCTCTCTCTCTATATATATATATATATATATATATATATATATATATATATATATATATATATATATATATATATACAAAAAAACAAAGATGATGTGACTTACCAAATGCCCGCATCTCGTGGTCGTGCGGTAGCGTTCTCGCTTCCCACGCCCGGGTTCCCTCGTTCGATTCCTGGCGGGGTCAGGGATTTTCTCTGCCTCGTGATGGCTGGGTGTTGTGTGCTGTCCTTAGGTTAGTTAGGTTTAAGTAGTTCTAAGTTCTAGGGGACTGATGACCATAGATGTTAAGTCCCATAGTGCTCAGAGCCATTTGAACCATTTGAACTTACCAAATGAAAGCGCTGGCAGGTCGATAGACACACAAACAAACACAAACACACACACAAAATTCAAGCTTTCGCAACAAACTGTCGCCTCATCAGGAAAGAGGGAAGGAGAGGGAAAGACGAAAGGATGTGGGTTTTAAGGGAGAGGGTAAGGAGTCATTCCAATCCCGGGAGCGGAAAGACTTACCTAAGGTAAGGTATATACACTCCTGGAAATTGAAATAAGAACACCGTGAATTCATTGTCCCAGGAAGGGGAAACTTTATTGACACATTCCTGGGGTCAGATACATCACATGATCACACTGACAGAACCACAGGCACATAGACACAGGCAACAGAGCATGCACAATGTCGGCACTAGTACAGTGTATATCCACCTTTCGCAGCAATGCAGGCTGCTATTCTCCCATGGAGACGATCGTAGAGATGCTGGATGTAGTCCTGTGGAACGGCTTGCCATGCCATTTCCACCTGGCGCCTCAGTTGGACCAGCGTTCGTGCTGGACGTGCAGACCGCGTGAGACGACGCTTCATCCAGTCCCAAACATGCTCAATGGGGGACAGATCCGGAGATCTTGCTGGCCAGGGTAGTTGACTTACACCTTCTAGAGCACGTTGGGTGGCACGGGATACATGCGGACGTGCATTGTCCTGTTGGAACAGCAAGTTCCCTTGCCGGTCTAGGAATGGTAGAACGATGGGTTCGATGACAGTTTGGATGTACCGTGCACTATTCAGTGTCCTCTCGACGATCACCAGTGGTGTACGGCCAGTGTAGGAGATCGCTCCCCACACCATGATGCCGGGTGTTGGCCCTGTGTGCCTCGGTCGTATGCAGTCCTGATTGTGGCGCTCACCTGCACGGTGCCAAACACGCATACGACCATCATTGGCACCAAGGCAGAAGCGACTCTCATCGCTGAAGACGACATGTCTCCATTCGTCCCTCCATTCACGCCTGTCGCGACACCACTGGAGGCGGGCTGCACGATGTTGGGGCGTGAGCGGAAGACGGCCTAACGGTGTGCGGGACCGTAGCCCAGCTTCATGGAGACGGTTGCGAATGGTCCTCGCCGATACCCCAGGAGCAACAGTGTCACTAATTTGCTGGGAAGTGGCGGTGCGGTCCCCTACGGCACTGCGTAGGATCCTACGGTCTTGGCGTGCATCCGTGCGTCGCTGCGGTCCGGTCCCAGGTCGACGGGCACGTGCACCTTCCGCCGACCACTGGCGACAACATCGATGTACTGTGGAGACCTCACGCCCCACGTGTTGAGCAATTTGGCGGTACTTCCACCCGGCCTCCCGCATGCCCACTATACGCCCTCGCTCAAAGTCCGTCAACTGCACATACGGTTCACGTCCACGCTGTCGCGGCATGATACCAGTGTTAAAGACTGCGATGGAGCTCTGTATGCCACGGCAAACTGGCTGACACTGACGGCGGTGGTGCACAAATGCTGCGCAGCTAGCGCCATTCGACGGCCAACACCGCGGTTCCTGGTGTGTCCGCTGTGCTGTGAGTGTGATCATTGCTTGTACAGCCCTCTCGCAGTGTCCGGAGCAAGTATGGTGGGTCTGACACACCGGTGTCAATGTGTTCTTTTTTCCATTTCCAGGAGTATATATATATATATATATATATATATATATATATATATATATATATATATATATATATATATATATATATATATATATATATATAGTAGGGTTTAAAATGACCAATATATAGCAAATTTTACAATCATGTATTATGTCATGTCTACTTTATTTCTGTTGCAGAAACCAGTATTATTTCGAATAGAACTGATAACTTTCTGTTTCCAATGATGATACATTGTATATGTTGTAACAGTGCAGGTTTCTAGTGTCTGTAAATGATTATCTTTGCTAGTATTTACTTTTGTTTTGCTGAAGCAATTTGTTCATGTGTTACTGAATGTTTGTTGCCCAAGTGCTACATATATTTGTGGAAGTATATATCATTCAGTGTGCAATAAATGCAAACTATGACATGCATCAAGAAATTCAATAAAAGGAAATTCCATGGTAACCAGTTCACAAGCAAAGGAAGCCACACTATTGAAAGTAATGTATGTATCATCTCCCGCCAATCCTACTGCTGATTCAAATTTTTGTGTTAACGGTGACACTGTTTGTAGTGGATTTGTTGTTGTTGATGTGGGCAGCTTATCTGCTTTGATAAAGCAAGTGGTGAAATGTAAGCAATGTGATGGTTTAGGCTGTCTGGGTATAACTGAACAAAAAACTAGCAGGAAGGGTTTAGCATCAAAAGTAGGTTTTCTGTGTAGATCCTGCAATAAATCTTGAAAATGACTTCAAACATTGTGCGTAATTCATATAATGTGATTTTGAAGTTGGTGTATGCATGTGTGCAATACGAAAAGGGAAAAAGGCTATCAAGTGTTTTGTAGTTTGATGGACCTTCCCCCTCCTCGCACTAGGAACACCAAGTACATAAAACACTTTTAGGTGCCTTGACTGTTGTGTCTAAAGCATCTATGAAATGTGCAGTAGAAGAAACTGTAAATACTATTGGAACCAGGGACATTGTTGTTGCATTTGATGAGACATGAAAACGTCGAGGACATTGTTTCTTGAATCGTGTTTTAAGTGGTACTTCTCTAGAGAATGGAAAAGTTGTTGATGTTGAGTGCTTATCTAAGTACTGCCATACCTGCCATGGTAACACTGGAGGACATATTGAACATCAGTGTTCTAAGAATTATGATGGTTACAGATGAGGTATGGAGGAGTGTGGTGGAGATCTTAAAATATTTCTGAGGTCGATGCCCATTTATAATGTTAAATATATGAAGTACCTAGGCAATGGGGACTCTAAAGCTTTCAATAAAATTAATGAGTTCAATGTTTATGGTGATACCTTGGTAAAGTAACTTGAGTGTTGTAGACATGTACAAAAGAGGATGGGTGCTAGATTGAGGAAGCTACAAAGAGAAATGACAGGAAAGTTGTTATCAGATGGATGATCTCTGTGTCTGGGTTTTAGGGCGCACAACTACAATGGTCATTGGCGCCCAGACTAAGTTAGGAATGCACCATGAGGCACAAGGTTAAAACAGCAACTAAAAGGGACAACACTATGTAAGACGTAGTAACAGGCATAGGATTAAAAAAAAAAAAAGACAGCATAATCAAATGTTCTTAGACAGGTTTGTCAAGTTGATAAAACGAAGAACGTGAGCAGCTGCTCCTAGGTCATCTGCTAAAATGGCATCCAGAGTACATGGCAGGCCAAGATCAAGACGCAGTTTAGTAAAATCCAGACAGGACGTTAAAATGCGGCGGACTGTCAGCAGTTGCCCACATGGGTAGAACGGCGCCGGTGCAGCCATCAGCAGATGGCGATGGCTGAACCGGCAGTGTCCAATTTGTAACCGGGCCAAAATGACCTCCCCCGCCGAGAAGGGCGTGAGGAGGATGTCCAAGCTGCGGGAAGAGGTTTCAAGGCCCGAAGCTTGTTGTCCATAAGTGCAGCCCAATCGGCATGCCACAGCGATAAAATGAGCCGACAAATGACCCTGCTGCAATCTGATGAAGTGACGCAACAAGAAGCCGTCCGAGGCTGGAGAACCGCAGCCTTGGCCGCGGCATCTGCAGCTTCGTTCCCAGGGATACCGACATGGCCAGGAACCCACATAAAGCTAACCGGAGAACCGTCATCCCCCAGCTGCTGAAGAGAGCGTTGGATCTGGTGCACAAAAGGGTGAACCGGATATGGATCACTGAGGCTCTGGATGGCGCTCAGGGAATCAGAGCAGATGATATAAGCAGAATGCCGGTGGCGGCAGATGTAAAGAACAGCCTGGTAGAGGGCAAAGAGCTCAGCTAAGACCGAACAATGGCCATGGAGCCAGTATTTGAAACTTTGTGCCCCGACAATAAAAGAACACCCAACCCTGTCATTGGTCTTAGAGCCATCTGCATAAATGAAGGTCATATTAATGAACTTCAAGCGAAGTTCGACAAAACGGGAGTGGTATACCGAACCGAGGGTAACCTCCTTTGGGAGTGAGCTGAGGTCAAGGTGAACGTGAACCTGAGCCTAGAGCCAAGGTGGCGTGTGGCTCTCGCCCACTCTAAAGGTTGCAGGGAGTGAAAAATCAAGGTGTTGAAGGAGGCGATGAAAGCGAACTCCCGGGGGTAGCAGGGCAGAGACATACAACCCATATTGACGGTCGAGAGAGTCATCAAAAAAGGAAAGATAAGACGGGTGGTCGGGCACTGACAGTAGCCGACAGGCATACCCTAAAAGCAGTATATCGCGCCGGTAGGTGAGTGGCAATTCACTGGCTTCAGCATGAAGACTCTAGTATAAAACGCTCCGATTGCAAGACGTAAACCCCGATGTTGTATGGAGTTGAGGTGGCATACGATGGACGGCCGTGCAGAGAAGTATACGAAGCTCCCATAATCCAGCTTGGAGCGGATGATCGACCGATATAGGCGAAGTAGGACGGTTTGATCCGCTCCCCACGACATACCACTGAGAACATGGAGGACATTTAGAGAACGAGTACAACGGGCAGCCAAATACGACACATGTGGAGACCAGCTAAGTTTCCTGTCAAATGTAGGACCTAAAAATTTTGTTGTCTCCACGAATGGGAGAGCAACGAGACCGAGTAGTAAGGACGGTGGGAGAAACTCTTTGTAGCGCCAGAAGTTAATACAGACCATCTTCTCGGCAGAAAAATGGAAGCCATTGGCAACAGTCAAGGAGTAAAGACGGTCAAGAGAATGCTGAAGACAGCGCTCCAGGAAACATGTACGCTGCGCGCTGCAATAGATGGTAAAATCGTCCACGAAAAGGGAGCCTGATACATCAGCTGGGAGGCAATCCATTATTGGATTGATCGCTATGGTGAAGAGAGTGATGCTCAAAACTGAGCCCTGTGGCACCCCATTCTCCTGGCGAAAGGTGTCTGACAGGACAGAACCCACACGTGCCCTGAACTGTCGATCCATTAAAAAGGAACGAATAAAAAGAGGGAGGCGACCACGAAGGCCCCATGTATGCATGTTGCGGAGAATGCCCGCCCTCCAACAGGTGTCGTAAGCCTTCTCCAACTCAAAGAACACAGCCGCGGTCGGGCGCTTCCACGAGAAGTTATTCATAATGAAGGTCGACAAGGTAACCAGATGGTCAGCAGCAGAGCGGCGCCTACGAAATCCACATTGTACATTGGTAAATAGGCGTCGAGATTTGAGCAGCTAAACCAAACAAGAGTTAACCATTCGCTCCATCACCTTACAGACACAGCTGGAAAGCGAGATGGGTCGATAACTGGAAGACAAGTGCTTGTCCTTCCCCGGCTTAGGAATCGGTACAACAATAGACTCGCGCCAGCATGCGGGAACATGTCCCTCAATCCAGATGTGATTATAAGTACGAAGAAGGAAACCTTTACCCACAGGAGAAAGGTTCTTCAGCATCTGAATATGAATAGAATAAGGCCCTGGAGCGGAGGACCGTGACCGGGCAAGTGCATTTTCGAGTTCCCGCATGGTGAATGGGGAACTATAACTTTCACGATTCGAGGAGCGGAAGCTAGGTGGCCTAGCCTCCTCTGTCTGTTTTCGGGGGAGGAAGGCAGGGTGGTAATGAGCAGAGCTCAAAACCTCTGCGAAAAAGCGGCCGAAGGCATTGGAGACATCCTCAGGGGCCACAAGGAAGACATTCGCGACCGTCAAGCCAGAAACTGGTGAGTGGACCTTAGTGCCAGATAGCCGGCGCAGGCTACCCCAGACAACAGAAGATGAAGTAAAACTGTTAAAGGCGCTGTTGAAAGCAGCCCAGCTGGCTTTCTTGCTTTCTTTAATAACACGACGACACTGTGCATGTAATCGTTTATAATCGATGCAATTTGCCACTGTAGGGTGGCGTTTAAATGTGCGTAAAGCTCGTCAACGAGCACATAAAGCATCTCTACATGCTGCGGTCCACCAGGGGACCAGTACGCGACGTGGAGAAGAAGTAGTGTGAGGGATGGAATATTCAACAGCAGTGAGAATGACTTCCGTGAGATGGGCGACATGACTATCGCAGCTTGTGAAGGTTTGATCCTGAAGGGTCGCCCTGAAAGAGAAGAGCCCCCAGTCTGCTTTGGAGATGTTCCAACTAGTTGAGCACGGAGAGGGGGTATGATGCAGGAGATGGATAACACATGGGAAGTGGTCGCTCGAATATGTATAAGAAAGTGCATACCACTCAAACTGGCGTGCAAGTTGGTTAGTACGTATTGAGAGGTCTAAATGGGAATAGGTGAGAGATGTGTCCGAAAGAAAAGTAGGGGCGCCAGTATTGAGGCAGACAAGATTGAGCTGGCTGAAAAGGTCTGCTAACAGGGAGCCCCTCGGGCAGGATGCTGGAGAGCCCCAAAGGGGATGGTGGGCATTGAAGTCTCCAGTTAACAAAAATGGTGCAGGTAGCTGAGTAATAATTTGCATCATGTCTGCCCTGGTAACGGCAGACGACGATGGAGTGTAAACGGTACAAATGGAAAATGTAAAAGTGGAGAGAGTAATTCGGACAGCAACTGCCTGCAGGCCGGTGTGCAATGTGATGGGATCAAAGTAAATTTCATCCCGGACCAGCAACATAACCCCTCCATGAGCTGGAATACCTGCCACAGGGGGTAGGTCAAAATGCACAGAGGTGTAGTATGCCAAGGCAATTTGATCGCATGGGCGTAGCTATGTTTCCTGGAGGGCTATGATGAGCGGACGGTGCAAGCGGAGCAGGAACTTCAAGTCCTCTCGGTTGGAACGAATGCTGCGAATATTCCAGTGAATAAGTGCCATCGTGAGAAGAAAAAGAAGATGAAAGAAGGGGTCACCTCAAAGGCCGCTGTGGGCCTGGCTTCAAGCGAGCACTGCCGCTGCTATCAGTACGTGGACAGTCATCATCCATTGGTTCTATAGGTTCATCGGCCATCTTGTTAAGATGGCCGGGAGGGGAAGCTTTCTCTGCAGGTGAACGGCCAGATGTTCGGCTACCAGCGGTGCGGCCAGGCGAAACGGATGACGGCCTGCGGCGGCAACCGCTGGGTGGCGCAGGAGAAGAAATGCGCCATGGCAGAGAAGGAGAACTGTGCTTCCTATGAGCCTTCTTGGAAGTTCGTTTAGTGGAAGTACTGGTCGATGGCTGGGAGTTCGACGACCGTAGTGGTGAAGGTCAGATCGCATGTCTGCGTCGCCACCTCCCTGGTAGTCCTAGGAGAGGCGAGGACAGTACTGTATTTCCCTGCTGGGAGCAGCGTGGGCTTCCTACTAGCAAATAGCTTGCGCGCAGCCAAGGTGGACACTTTCTCTTTGACCCGAATTTCCTGTATACAGCGTTCTTCCTTGTAGATGGGACAGTCGCGGGAGGACGCTGCATGGTCACCCTGACAGTTCACACAATGAGGAGTCGGAGGTAGACAGTCACCCTCATGGGCATCCCTGCCACAAGTGACACATTTAGCCTCATTGGAACAAGACTGGTGAGTGTGATTAAAAAACTGACACTGGTAGCAGCGCGTAGGTGTCGGGACATAGGGGCGAACAGAAATAACCTCGTAGCCCGCTTTGATGCGCGACGGCAGTGAACACTATCAAAGGTCAAGAAAAGTATCCGGGTCGGTACAAGGTCATTGTTGACCTTTTTCATGATCCTATGGACAGCTGTCACGCCCTGCTCAGCAAGGAAAGACTGAATCTCCTCGTCAGTCAATCTGTCGAGTGATCTAGTACATACCACACCACGAGACGAATTCAAAGTGCGGTGAGCCTCCACCCAGACAGGGAACGTGTACAGGAGTGTGGCCCGAAGCAGTTTTTGTGCCTGAAAGGCGCTCTCAGTTTCTAGTAACAAGGTACCATTACGCAAACTGGTACAAGGCTTGACAGATCCGGCTATTGCATCTACGCCCTTCTGGATAACAAAAGGGTTGACAGAGGAAAAATCCTTTCCGTCCTCAGATCGAGAAACTATGAGGAACTGTGTGGCAGGCGGTAGTACTTTTGTCACTGGTGGCTGGTCAAGTTTCCGTTTTTGGGCAGAAGCCGGGAGAGAAGAAGAAGAGAAATCCATTGCGGAGGAACCCCCCATGATTGCCATCATCTCCGAAGGCGCGCTCCTTCCTTGTGGGGACCCTCTCAGAGGGCACTCCCGCCTTAGGTGAATGAATGTTTACACCTCAGGTCACACCTCCTGAGAAACAGATGGAGGGACCAATCGGCATGGTCAGAAGGTATCAGCTCTGGCCATCACCCCTCCCTGGGCCTGGCCTTTACTAGGGGGTACGTGCGTGCCTTACTTGTCTACCCAGGGCGGGGAATTACGCGTTACTCCATCACCGGCTACACGTACCAACACGTGGGTCGGCCTTCAGGCGTGCACAGGGAGGAAGGAAAAAGAGGAAAAAGAAGAGACAGAGGGAGAGAGAGGACAGACTGTCTCAAACGCTGAGGCGGAGACCAGAGAGGGAAGGAGAAGAAGGCAAGGAGAAGAAGGCAAGGAGAAGAAGGCAAGGAGAAGAAGGCAAGGAGAAGAAGGCAAGGGGAAGAAGGCAAGGGAAAGAGTAAGTAAGACAGTGAGATGGAGAAGAACAAAGAAAGGAACCAACCAAAGGAAGGAAGAAACGAGAAGAAGTGAAAAACCAAAATGACCGCAAATATAGGTCGTGGAACCGTCCGTCTCTTGATGCAAGCGCTAACTACCCCCTTGAGGGGGAGGGACTCCTTTTAGTCGCCTCTTATGACAGGCAGGGATACCTCGGGTCTATTCTAACCCCCGTACCCGCAAGGGGGTGGGGGGGGGGGGTCTGCACCACTAAATTATGTTACAGCAATATGAAAAGCTGCATGGGTTACTTTCATGAGTTGTCCGGAGATGACCTCCATGTTCATGGTCTTTGCCCTAGAGGAGCAGATCCTTGGTGTGGTTACTAAAAAGCAAAAGAAAGTCGTCAAATATACCATGATAAACATTCGCTTCCTGAGCCTATTATGAATGATATAAAACAAATTTTCAGAGATCTGAGTGACCCTTTTTTGTTATTAAATGTCTTCATGGGGGCACTCAGAATACAAATGAAAGTTCCAACTATTGCATATGGGAAAGATTACCCAAGAATGTTTTTGTAAGACTAATTACATGAAAAGTTGGTGTACTAGATGCAGTGATATGTTTCAATGATGGAGTGATAGGAAGGTTGGAGGTCCTGAGAAATTTAGGCATACAATGTGGCTCTAATATGGAAGATCAATTGCTTGTGTACGACAGACAACGGGTGCATGAAGCTGAAAGATTCAGCACTTGAAGTTACCGAAGAAGCAAGAAGTGCTGAAAGGAAATTCAAGAGAAAGCTTGAAGATGAAGAAATGCTGCAGGATGAAGACTATGCTTCAGGAATATTCTGAGGCACAGTTTAATTGGACTCATATCTTCATTCGGAATTTCCCACAAGCTGTATTTTTCAGATTCCAGGTACAAATATTTCCTAAAGCTATATACCATTGCTCTAATTTTTTTCTGTATCTTTCAATAGTCCATACTTAGGCAGTAGACCTAAGCTTTATTGCAGAATCAACTAAATTATAGGAAACATAATATTTAATTAGGATAAAAATTGTAAAAATTAAAATGTAATGTGATTTTTTTATCCTTGTAATATACATAATAGGTGGAATTAAATAGGTCTAGCACCTCAGCCATCATGTCATGCATATCTGGTAAAAATTTGGTCTCCTTCAAATGTATAACATTGGATTAAATGGTACCACAATTTGAGGAAGCATTTTGGAAAAAAAATTGCATCAGTTTCGTTGTAATTATTTTTAATAACCCTAAGCAGGTCCAAAAACATTGAGAATACTTCTAATTTCTTTAGAAAGTGTGCTGCATTACCTGATATCAACCAAAAATCTGTGAAACATATACATTATAAACAAGCCTATCTCCATCTGGAAATGGAATAAGGATTATCAAGAAGCATTTAAGTTAATTAATAACCAGCAGTGTGAGGCACTGGTACTTCTCATCATCCCGATTTAAGTGAAATTTCTACATTGGTACTGATTCCATTTAGTTTTGCCTTGGGACACAAAAGTATGAGGGTAACAGAGTCATTGGAAATTTTACTGTGGCATTTACAACTTATGTACTTACTCACTCACTGGGAGAGGAAGTACGTAGAGACTGCCAGAGATGCACTTTCTGTGGTGTCACCGCCAGACACCACACTTGCTAGGTGGTAGCCTTTAAATTGGCCGTGGTCCAGAAGTATACGTCGGACTCACGTGTCGCCACTATCAGTGATTGCAGACAGAGTGCCGCCACACGGCAGGTCTAGAGAGACTTCCTAGCACTCGCCCCAGTTGTACAACTGACTTTGCTAGTGATAGTACACTGCCTACTTACGTTCTCATTTGCCGAGAAGTTAGTTTACCATAGCCTTCAGCTACGTCATTTGCTACGACCTAGCAAGGCGCCATTATCAGTTACTATTAATATTGTGAACTACGTACCGTCAAAACCGACGTTCATCATTAATGGATTAAAGTTAAGTATTCCATCAGCTACGTCCGTTGTTTCTAAATTCTAATTTCCTGGTCCTGTTCCAGACCTCACGCCAGCCTGCATCAGCTAAATCGCGTGCCTTTCGGCCTCCTCTAGTAACACGGTGTTGGCTCTCCTGCCAACCACAAAACTTTCCATGGCAAAGTTTTGCTGTGACTAGTATGTCATATTGCTACAGATAATAAAACACTATAGTTACCAATTTAGTAAGAATCAATGAACAGCATACCAAACTCATTGAGAGTTAGCATTTGAACAGTGTGATTTTTAATTCAGTGTATACCACTACAACAAAAATAATATCTCAGCAAAAGCAAGTGATAAATCTTGTTGTGAGAGATTTAGGAGGTGAGCACCTTACAGAAAAAATTCTATGTAATATCAGATGGGAGCAGGTGGTGGTTGAAATTCTTAAGAGGAATAAATAAAATTTGGTGATCCTGATGCAGATGATGCTTTTAATGCCAGCACTATTTTCTTGTTGTACAAAAAAAAAGTAAAAAAAAATTGTGCTCAATGATAGAAGAGTAGGAGCTTTGTGAACACAACTGGCATAATATGTTCAGCCACATTTTCAATCCCCCCCCCCCCCTTCCACAATCAACAAATTGTGTGAGCTTAATTAACAAATGTGAAAGCCAAAAATTTTATCTCTCACCTCCCACTCTTATTTTGAAACCTGGAAAAAGTAGTAGCGTTTATATCCCATCTCTATGGTGTTGACTTGTGTCACTACTGTGTCCAGTTCACTGGCAGCACCTCCATCATTTACCACATTTAACACGTTTTTGCTTTTATGTTCATTCAATCACAAATGTGTGGATTATTATTTACATGACAGATAGATAAGTAAAGCAAGAGAAAAAATAACAATGGTATGCAGAGCGGCTATAAAATTTTCAGTTCATGCAGAATATAAAATGTATTTATGTTAGCATCTTAACAATATGTACCTACAAGGAAATGGTGTCCAATTACTGGTATCTGAACAACTGTGTTCACATTTGCAACATTTGAAACCCTTATTAAATTTGGAATGGTGGACAGCCATGTGCTAACCATGGATGAAGGATGCCAGTGACAAGATAGTGGAGGAGGGAGCAGATAGAGCACGTATTGTCGTCCTTTGGTCGTCGTTCTTGGCTGGGTAAGGTAATAAGAGCTTCAGCGTACGATGTGTAATCTGTGTGCTGAAGTGTTCAGTGCATTAGTTTGCAACTTGGTAATGTGTATTCATTCCAAAAACTAACTTTTGTTACTGAACTTTGAAGTCAGTCTGAATTGCAATTCAGCAGTATTAAAAGTGAGGAATTTTTTCCTCTCGACGTTGCGGCACATGGCACAAGGACACTGGCACATGTTCAATGCTGCCTGTGCATGCTCTGCTTCCTCTGACTGCACTGGTATTTCAAATTACATTTATTACACTGTGTATAATATTAGCCTCTGTAGTTGTCAGTACATCCCCGTCCTAATAGCCTGTTACCATATCATCCGGTTTAATATTTGACATTTATTTGTGTTTTGATATTTAGTCATTAACTTTCCCTTGCAATTCTCATATTTCTTTAGGGCACAATGCAAGGTTACACAACCAGACACCTACATAAGTAGTAGAACCACTAAAGCAACATAATTTACTCAAATTAAACTATATAGTTCCAGAGGCCTCAAACACGGAGACTGAAATGACGAATGAAAATTGATTATGAATGACAGGATTTGAACCCAGGCCTCCTGCTCATTATGCAGATGCACTAACCACTACATTTAATAACCTGGCAAAGTGGTTTTGCATATCTGCACTGATTATCTTGCGCGCTTCCCTCCTCAATCCAAATTCCCATTCATGCCACAGCCCAGTTGGTATTCCCCAAAAACTAACAGCATTGCATAGACTTCCCATCTGTACTGAAATAGTATCAAGTGGAATCTAGTTTGTTACTATAAAACCATTGGAGAACACATACACAACAGTAGTTTCATTTGCCTAATTTCAGTTTCAATTTTACTACTACGAACAAAACCAGTAGGCTGCACAGTGACCTGACAAATGCCAATGGCTGAATGAGTCATGGACTGTTGGTCCCACAGCTGCTGGCTCCTCGTCAGATCGTATCGCCACAGCAGGTAAGCCCTCTAGTCTTCCAGTACTTTAAAGTAATTAAAGTAATTAAAGAGAAATAAAACAAGTGCTCTCAGGAGAATGCTACCCCATGATGATGCCACGGGTGCCAGATCCCCCATGCCATCCGACTCAGAACCCAATTTCATCAATGTTCTTCCATTTCAAATGAAGGAGGTGGAACAAAAAATTGGTCATCAATAGACGATACTACAATGGTAGCAAGCAATGATGGGTGCCATAAGGAACAACACGACTCCCAACATTCTACAAGCCTCCCATGAGTACAATCTTTTTCAGAGGCAAAATATTTGTCGTACAATTTGAGAGATCACAAGAAACTTGCAGGTATAATACTTCAATGGTTTTCAGCCCTCGGATAGAACAGTTTGTGACAGGTACGGCACAGGAGAGCCAGTGAGGAGTCAAACTCAAGGTTGATGTGCAGTTCCTTAGAAGGGAAATTGTGTATCAGCATTTGGCCTCTTCCTTACAAGTGTCACATGTCCTCTCATGTGTTCCTTTTGACCAACTGATTACAACCAATATAAGTTGATGCTCAGAAATTTCCAGCAATCTGACATTTTAGAAGTCTTGCCCATTTCCTCAGATACATGGTTCAAAAGAAATCGTAGTTTCTGACAATACATGTAGTCCTGCGAAACTGGTTATCACATATTTGACAAAGTTACTTGTAAGGCTAAGGCACATGATACCAGAAAACCATTGCAAGGATGATATTTAAGCATTACAAAGCCTTCTACAAGAACCAGAATTTGTTAAATTTGGTTACTGACTGATAACGTTGACTAGCTACTGAGGACACTCAACTGTCTTGCTTCAGCCATACAGACCAAATAACTGAATCTCACTCAGTTATGAAATTTATATACCATCCAACTGCCACACACAAGGGCTCTTGTACCCCCACAAAAGCATAAAAATAATTAATTCAGTTAAGTTAAGTAAAAACAGCCACAACCAGGAGAGATCAGTGGCATACATTGGTGTAAATATTGTTAAGGTTACACCTGTGAACCCAGGAAATAATCCTACAGGAGAAAGTCTCTCACAACAGTGACTAGTCTAGTTGTAATTGACATGGCAGCGAGGATAGAGGACAGAGATAATGAATAACCAGTTTCACTCTTTTAGTGATATCGCATTTGGTAGGTGTGAGAAAGATGGTATCTTGCCAAACCAATCACAACCAATAACGAAAGTTAAGAGGACGATTGTGAGGGAGGAGAAAAGTTTGAATGTCAATTACTTTGAACTACATGTGGCAATTACCTAAGTTAGCAGCAACTTTCCTCATTATTGCAGTTCTTACCCAACACATAATTCTAACAGTAGTTTAAATGAACAACAAGCAATATTCAATTTCAGCAGTGCAAAAATAGAACTGACAGTAAATAGCATTTGTGCATCATTAAAGAAAGCTGCATCGAACCAGTCTTTGGACTGAAGACAACAAGGACAAAATCTGTAAACCATGTTTTGAGACAAGATATTGCAACCACAGTCCGATTAAACTTAAAACAGATTATGTCTGTCACTCTCTGCTGCACTGCTGTCACATCAGCAGCCTGCTGCTGCTCATTTATGGGTGGCAAGGGCTGTTAATGTGTAACAAGAGCAATTTTCAAAGTAGCCGCAATTTTCAAAGTAGCCGCAGTGAGGTATGACGGAAATGCAAGATACTCTGTCAACAGCTAATTTGAAGTGAACAATGACTAAAGTACGGGCTACAAAACATGTCATCTGCTACAGTTCAAATTCCTAATTTCTCTTAACCATAACCTTGTGATCTGCCATGTTTACAATAAAATTGTGATCATCAATTGCAATCTAAAATCATGATTGCTTTGTTCACAATATTTCAGGCTAAAGTCTATAAGCAGAAAATTTTCAGTATCATCGCTAAAAGCAAACTGTAATATCTCACCATCATTGGTTGCCTGAAACTAGCCTCACACTGCCTACAAGAGCTGCATGTTACCAATCAATGAGCATTCCTGGTTGGCAATTGGTTTCAGATTATATGCAGCACTTGTAAATGCCAAACAACAAAAGAATGACAGAAAGAGAAATGAGACAAAATAGAAAAGTCAATATGACAATGAAAATGACACAGCTGTCACAAATAAACAATTACATGTAAACAAATTAATGTAATACAACTATCAATCAAAGTCTTCAGATTACATTTAGAAACAAACAAATTTCACTGTATTTGGTAGTGTTCTAACCTATGGAATTCTACATGTCAAATTTTTATGCTAACTAATGTGCTACTCTGTTACATATTGTCTGGTTATGTCTATGACTATGCCGACCCTGTCACAATGATGACTGAACATAAAGCTTTAAAAATTTGACTTCGCACAATGTTGTTTGAGGCTTATCTATTGTAAGCCAATCTCTGTAATTATAACAACTGTGCTTGCTGTGCCAAATTGAATCTTGTGCAGAATGATCCAGTGGTGTGGTTACTGCTGTGCATGAAATGTGTGTATTTAATTAGTATCTTGCATGTGAGGGGCAGGGCTTGGGGCTGGTGATAATCACATGTGATGAAATACAAAATAAATGGGCCACATCTAGGATTCAGGATCCAAATACATCAAGGAAAAATGCTGGACAAAGAATTGGAAGTGAACTGACCAATTGTTCTGATAGTTTGGCAACAGCAAACGGTTTGGGCATGATATTGAGTGCTCTGATTGGAGGAAACCAACGCCAACACATGAAGTGTTAATTATCAAGCAGTTTCTATCTGAGTATAGTTGGGATGCATTTCTCAATGCATCTACATCACAAAATGAGCCAGTATCCTTTGATGGACATACAGGTGAGATCAGAATGCCATGTTTTGATCATAAACAATCTGCTGAGGTCTTGAAAACAACTCAGGATGACACTGGTAATGCTGATGCTTCTTAATTATAGACCATCTCAATCTTGAGGTTTGTACTGCAAAATACCAACCAAAGGAGAGGGAGGTGGTGAAAGAAGTGGAACTAGAAAGATTTGACATGCTACAGAAGGAGAACTAATGCTCTCTACAGTTTTCTTTCACTAAAATGGACAAACAGGGTAACCAGTGTGGAAGATAAAACCACATGTCAGATTTGTGCAGGTTTAAAACATTATGACAGAACACTTTCTACAGTTGTGTGTGGCCTGTTAAGCAGAAGCAGAGAATAACATGGAAGTCAGATGACAGTGCCCATGTATTCACTTTACAAGCCCTCTCCCCTAAACCAAATCACACACTTAGAAAAGGATTTTCTTACTTTCACAACTATGACCCCGAACAGTAAATGTACGACATCTTCCAGGTATGCAATTAAATTCCTTTATGCATCTGAAGTCTTGCCCTACTTAGCAGTTGATCCACATTCCAGTGTTCAGGTTGTCATGATTCATGGGTTGTATAAGCAACCAGTTTATAAAAATTACTAAACAGTTAAGACTAGTTGTTCGCTTCACAATAACATCAAAGCTGTCAAAAAATCTGCAACGTGTATTGTAGCTGTGATTATAATACAGCAAAAAAGCATTAAATAAAACATTTTCTGAATCCAGCAGGTAACAGCAAGAGCATATGGGTTTCCTTAAACACTCATCTGTTGAAATCTTACTGGAGGTAGTACACTGACAAAGGCATTTTGCTATGTAATAGCTTGAAAATTATGCCGTTTGTTAATAACAAAAGAGTTACTTAACATTAACACACCAGATTAACAAAATGCATTTTAGTGTAAGTAGATGAGCAATGCAAAAAGGATGGCATCACTCATATTTTCATGACTAGTAGTTCAGCCCTTGAAGTACCTTCTACACAAGGACACTATTGAAATTGTTCAATATATCAAATACGTCATTGGCTCCAGACCTGCAAATGAAAATGTTCACCTCCACGTAGCGGATTTGGAATCAATATTACAATACAGGAGAATACTATAAAAGAGATCCTTCAAAACGTTCAATTGACTAGTAAGTGATGACGAACTAATGCTTTAAAAAATGTTTCATTATGGCAACAAAATCTTTCTTTGGTCTTTTCAAACGCCAAAGGTACCATGAATGTTAATTATGGATGGATTTCAGGCTAAATCAACATTACATGTCATAAAAATCAGGAAATAATTTGTATAATAAACATATGCCATTTGGCTTAAGTATTTTACCGCCAAGCAGAAGGAGATGTGTTCTGTCCCTACTTGACACCTCAATGTTAGCAACATATATCCTATTCTCGTATTATTCTGCTACATCAATTGATAAGCTGACACACACAAATGCTGTACACTGCACGTACTGTGACAGTTATGCCTGACCTTTCAGGCTATTCAAATAATTTGATCAATGCTGTTTATGGGACGCATGCAATTAATACTGACGCAAAAATCTCGGTACAGAAATATGATACACAAATACTGACCTCTAGTTTGTATCCAGAGCATACACATCTGCCCAACACAGTGTGGTGTATCACTTCCATATACTTCAGTCATGGTACAATCCAGAAACTGCCACACAACATGAGATCATGGCGAGTTACCTGAGCTGCTTGGTTACATACACAAATCTGAATGCTTTGCCATCACATTTTGATTTTACAAATTGAATGACTCACCTCAGTACCAATGTTGGTTTAGATCAGACAACAACCTCGCTTGAGCAGACTTCCATGCACTCTATGTCTGGATATCACATTGCCCCATTAGCAGAGAGCAGGTGGTCCACTTCACAATACAAAGAAAGGGAATCTGGCTATCTCTCACTACTCCTGTGGAGACCCCATCGATAGTAACCTTGTTCAGGTCGAATACTCTTGTTTTTCAAGTTCGTGAATCATCTCAATTATGAACCCTGAATCAATGCTAGGATTAACTCCTGTCTCAAATACTGATTTTGTACATACAAAATGTTTCCAATGTCTGGCATGAGGGGAATGTGGCAGAAGCCAGACATTTTCTGCATGTGAGGTAAACATCCATTGTACAGTTTGAAGTGCCTTACTGTTGGTGTTTAATGAGTGAAATCCGATACCCGATTCTTTTACATCTGAAAAATATTGAACACTGAAATGATATTGAACAACAGATAGCCAGCTGATACATGTAAGTCTTCTACTAGAGTCTTGACAGCACTCTGCTATGATGTGCTGCGCTGCAAAATAATATATTGGTGCAGCCAAGTAAAAATTCAGACATCTTCCCTGGAAACTCATGAAGCAGAGGAAAGCAGGCCTAGCTACAGTAATAGAGTGGATTTTCAGTTTGTGAAGACTGTCAATATTGTAATTATGCCCAGATTATGGTATATATTGCTGCATACCATATGAGCTGTGCTGTCAGATACCTATGGGGCAAAATATCTTAGGAGGGAGGTGCTGTCATTCTGTTGACTGTAAACTATTAAGCAAGAAAATGTAAATCAGGCACAACAGCAGTATACTGATGCTATGAAATACAGTAGCAAGAGCGACTGAAATGTAGCTTTCCTGAATGCTCCATCATGACCCAATGTTAATCATATGGGCAAAGCAGACCAGGTGGATAACGAACAGGAAGCAGACTTCAATAAAGACTACTCATTTCCAGTACAGTTACTCAGTCTGCAGCAGAACAGGCTAGAGGAGCGACTTATATCAGTCTGCTCTCTACTCATCGAGCTATTTATGTTATTCTGTGAAACAGCAGGCCCCATTGTGGAGACTGATGTTGTTTAATGCAAGTAGTAGTCATGTAGATGTAGGTCGATGACATGCTGCACTAGTGATTGTTAGAGGGTTATTTGGAATGGTAGACAAACAGTGTGAGTGAGACTCTCTCTCCAATGGCATGCAGGAAAGGCAAAGGCTTAAGCGAGTTCAGAACCCACACGGTTGGTTTGTTTGTGGGGACTGATGGGACCAGACTACAAAGGCCATCTGCCCTAGAGCCCACATGGAAAGATTTAAGTTATTACAATCATAATTTCTCTGTGCGTGGGTGTCAACCAAATATTTCCAAATTTGTGCATAAATCTCACTTCAACAAAAAAAAGCATTTTTTTTAATGATTGATATATGATAATTGTCATGGCAGTGACATTAACTCCCCCTCCATGTCCCTCGACCCCTGCACTCCGCATCATTTTGTGGTACTACAAAACAAAAAGCCTTCTTTAAACTTTTTCCATTTCCTCCATCAGCCTTATCTGTTAAGGATCCTATACACCACAAGAATACACTTGAGTATCTACTAAATGTTGTAGCAATGAAATGCAGTCTTTGGCTTGGCTTCCAAACAAGGTTATTGTTTAAATTTAAGTTGTTCAAGACTGAAATTCCGATTACACAAGAAATCACATCAATCTAAAGGTTGTCAGTTCTACTAGATAAGTAGGCATTAAACAGATTTCTTTTAGTACTCATGTGAATGACCTCACACCTTAATTAATTAATTTTTTTATTTGGGTCACATTGCCACTCTTCACATCATACAGATATTTAGACTAAATAATTTTGCAATTTGTTTTAATACCGTGATGCCTTTCTTAGATGGTTAATATCAGTATCATCTACGAACAATTTCAAGAGGACTGGTCCTAAACCATTTTTATATATCTTAGGACCGGTAGGGCACCTATTACACTTCGTTCATGAACACCATATATCACTTGCGAATCCAGCCACAGGAATGCAACAGTACTCCATTTGCATACAATCTCCTTAGAATCTACTTGTAAGGAACATTATGCGAAGCCTTTTGGAAACCTCCAAATATGGAACTGATATGAGATGCCAAGTCGATACCATGCATTACCTTGAAGAAAATTGTCTACTGACAAATAGCATGGATTCAGGAAATTCCCTTCTTGTGAAAGACAATTAGCACTTCAGCCTCAGGAAGTAATGCACAGTGTTTCAACACAGTATACACTCCAAAATCCTATTGTGAACAGAAGTCACAAACATGGGTCAATGATTGATTAACTGCTGATGCATTTTTATCAGTTACATTGAAGAATGATTTAGTCAACAAGATTGCAAAGCATACTGTGTCAAGAAGTAAAGCCATTCAAAAGCAGAATAGCATATCCACTCTGTGACAAAATACACTCCTGGAAATGGAAAAAAGAACACATTGACACCAGTGTGTCAGACCCACCATACTTGCTCCGGACACTGCGAGAGGGCTGTGCAAGCAATGATCACACGCACGGCACAGCGGACACACCAGGAACCGCGGTGTTGGCCGTCGAATGGCGCTAGCTGCGCAGCATTTGTGCACCGCCGCCGTCAGTGTCAGCCAGTTTGCCATGGCATACGGAGCTCCATCGCAGTCTTTAACACTGGTAGCATGGCGCGACAGCGTGGACGTGAACCGTATGTGCGTCTTCCGCTCACGCCCCAACATCGTGCAGCCCGCCTCCAGTGGTGTCACGACAGGCGTGAATGGAGGGACGAATGGAGACGTGTCGTCTTCAGCGATGAGAGTCGCTTCTGCCTTGGTGCCAATGATGGTCGTATGCGTGTTTGGCGCCGTGCAGGTGAGCGCCACAGTCAGGACTGCATACGACCGAGGCACACACGGCCAACACCCGGCATCATGGTGTGGGGAGCGGTCTCCTACACTGGCCGTACACCACTGGTGATCGTCGAGGGGACACTGAATAGTGCACGGTACATCCAAACCGTCATCGAACCCATCGTTCTACCATTCCTAGACCGGCAAGGGAACTTGCTGTTCCAACAGGACAATGCACGTCCGCATGTATCCCGTGCCACCCAACGTGCTCTAGAAGGTGTAAGTCAACTACCCTGGCCAGCAAGATCTCCAGATCTGTCCCCCATTGAGCATGTTTGGGACTGGATTAAGCGTCGTCTCACGCGGTCTGCACGTCCAACACGAACGCTGGTCCAACTGAGGTGCCAGGTGGAAATGGCATGGCAAGCCGTTCCACAGGACTACATCCAGCATCTCTACAATCGTCTCCATGGGAGAATAGCAGCCTGCATTGCTGCAAAAGGTGGATATACACTGTACTAGTGCCGACATTGTGCATGCTCTGTTGCCTGTGTCTATGTGCCTGTGGTTCTGTCAGTGTGATCATGTGATGTATCTGACCCCAGGAATGTGTCAATAAAGTTTCCCCTTCCTGGGACAATGAATTCACGGTGTTCTTATTTCAATTTCCAGGAGTGTATGTGCCTCTCTGTTTGATCAATTTCAATTGGTTAATGAAAAGAACCAACCATTCCTATCCTGTATTGTCACTGGTGATGAGAAAACTGTTGTAAAAAGTGAAGGAGAATACATTACTGGTGACTGAAGTCTCTTAAGTGTATCTCTTGTGTTTATCAAACATGCAAAAATGCAACGAACATATACACCAACCCTGTATTTGGTTTCTTACTGCCATGTATTTCATTGAGTTCAGCATACACACTATCATTTTCTCTATCCAATGTAACAGATGTGCTGCTTGTGTTGAGCTTGACATTCGCTTACATTAACAATTCAATTTGGAGAGTGTAAGATGAAGAAGTCATAATCAGGAACATAATTTGATGACAGCTCCTCCCATTTACTATGAAATGGAAACAGATATGGAGGACATGAAAAAATCACACAATGAGAACCACATGATGAAGGACTGAAAAGTGTACAGCACTTCAAATGGCCTCAGAACAGACCAGAATGGGGTTTCCAGAATTCCCTATATGAGTATCAGTACCCCTGCTGTCATGCCCAATTGGAATTTGTATCTTTCACACTGATATCAAAACTCCAACTTTCTACACATTAATTTGTGTGGTGTTTGTTTTCTTTTCATTTGTTTTGTTTTTAGGTGCAAAAGCAACTACGATCATACGAGCACATATCATAACTATAGAACACGAAGACAAAGGGAGGATGTAAAAATGACTACACTAATCACAATCGATGGAAGAAAAAACTGCTAAAAACAGAGACGTAGAGAAAAGTCTATAAAGTACACCATAGAGAAACGGAGGTCCTGAAATAAAAATTAAATGGTCTTCACCATATTGCTTGTACAGATAAAAAGTAAAACACGGTTGACAGTCCACATGCCGTTTGCTAAAACAGCCAATAATTCAGATGGCAAACTCAAACAGGAACATAAATGGTTAAAAAAAGGCCATTCGATCAGGAAATGGATGACATTTAAAAGTTGTGCCCAATGTGCACAACTTGCTGGGGGAGCACCACTTAACAAATGGCGATGGCTGAAAAGGCAGTGCCCAATATGCAACCTAGTTAAAATGACCTCCTCATGGAGGGAGGGCTGACAGGAGTTCGTCCAAGCCACTGGGAGAAGCTTAATAACCCAGAGCTTATTCCATTGTTCCCTGAACACAGAGTACAAGTGAATGCTGCAATTCTAAATCAAGCCATAAATCCTCTTTGTTGGATCTAAGCTGTAACATTCCATTGTTGGTTACAAACATGATGAGGAGAAAATCAAGGGGTTTCACCTCGGTGCACTGGCGGCACGGAGGCCGGCCAGGTGAAGGTAATGCATGATGACACCATCAAAGAGTATCTTTGAGTCGGTGAAGGAGAAGACCATTTGACTTTGTTGGATTTCTTTGATCCTTTCCAGTTGGCAGAGGAAGTCTCAGATGTTGGTTGGCTAAGGGATGTAGGAAGTCTTCATGGGAGTATTTATTCTGTCCTTTTCAGCCTGTCTGTTGTGTATCTGGTGACTTCTCCCCTGTGGCATGGGTTTGATGGCTTGTTGCACAGTTGGACAAGGGGATGACGATGCTACCATGACACGGGTGATTTCACAATCTCTGAGCTGAATTTGAGGTCGCATGTCTGCATGGCCATGTCCTTCATGGAGTGAGATGTAGCAAGACCCATACTGTAAGTGCCTGACAGTATGACACAGGGTTTTTGGCTAGCCATTAACTTGTGAGTGACCAGGAAAGGAAATTTCTCCTTTACCTAGACCACCTAGATAGCTGCTCATTGAGACATAAGAGACGATTTCGTCAGGAGTTGGCATGATTGCAATTGCAGTAGATACAGTGGCAAGGAGGTGGCAGAGAATAGGCTTTGTTAGCATCCCTACCTCAAGTTACACAGTTGGTCGGTTCTTAACAACACAATCAAGTGTAGTTCAAAGGATGACACTGGGAGCAGCCCATCAGGTTCAGAATGTACCGTTGGACTGTGGTAGCTTCATAGCCTGCTTTGATCCTGAACGGATGCTCCCACTCTAACAAATATGAGAAAAATAGTGTTTGTGGGCACTAAACAGGCATCTACCTTTTTTTGTCACCTGATGGACTGCAATGCCACCCTGACCAGACGTACCGTACGTTTGGATTTCAGCCTCTGTCAGACTGTCAAGCAGCATAGTGCAAGTACCACCATGGTAAGACTTCAGAGTTCTATGGGCCTCGACACAAACAGGGTAGCTGTGGAGTAGCAGAGCGGCAAGCAGTTGTTACGCATGAGAATCAAAAGTAGTCTCCAAAAGCAAAGTGCCATTCCATAAATGAGAGCATGATTTCACAGGGCTGGCAACTGCATCAACAGTGTTCTGAATAATACATAGATTTACCGTTTGCAACAGATTGTCTGTCTTCACTACATCAAACCATGAGGTACTGTGATGAAGCTGGGAGGGTCTTTGAATTGGGAGCTTCATTCCATTTATGTTTGGTAGCTGTGGACTGTGAAGACAATGATTGGCTCATTTTGAGGGAATCCTCCATGATTTCCAGCATCTCTGATGGCTTGCTTCTTCCAACTGGGTGCCCCTTTCACATGGGGGCGCACCAGCCTTAGGTGATTGTTCAATCTGTAGGTCACATCTCCAAAACACCTGACACAGGGATGAATCAACAATTTAGGAAGGTAGCAGCTCAGGCAATCACCCCTCTTTGGGCCTGGCCTGTACCAGGTGGTACATGCAAACCTTACCAGTTGGCCCAAGGCTGGGAATTACACATTACCCAGCCACCTATTACATTTCAGAGACGTGGACTGGCCTTCAGGTGCACGCAGGGAGGAAGAAGGAAAAAAGAGGAGCCTCAAATATCGAAGAGGAGGAAGGATAGGAGAAGGTGAATGAAGGAATGAAAATAGGCATGGAAAACCATGGTGAGACTGTTTGTATGTCAGCTACGGACCGTGTAGAACATTCCCAAAAACACCCCAGACATGTTCCCCAAGAGAGGGGAAAAATAATACTAAGAGGATAGACATGCAACACAAAAAGGAAAGGATGCTGCAAAGGCTGGGAGCCCGTGGTAGCCAAGCATGAACCCATCAAAGAGCGGAGAGTCCCCTGGGTGTTGTGTGCTCAAGGTTGAAGAGTAATTTGTGCATTATGTTGTGAGCAGAGAGAACTGTTAATTGATGGAAAAGGAGTTTGTTTAAAAACAAAATACACAGCACACAGCTTCGACATTGGCAGTGTTATGATATTTTTAGAGCAATACAGATACTGAGCTAATTTGCCACGAAATCAAATGGAATGCAATAACTGTGAAATGAGTTACTGGAAAGCACAGTCCCCTTATGCCAAAATAATGAAGAGGTAACTCTGAATACACTCTGAAAGCTTGTCAACAGAGGACTGTCACCGTACACTTGGAGTAATGCTGGATCTGTCTTATGACAGATTTAAACTGGAGTCAGTCTGTCTGCCCTGTTCTGATGATCTTTCTTCATCTGTTTCTATGCACATCTTCTCCTATGCCATCATTCACTCCAATTCTCTTCCTTACTCTGTCTCTCATTCTTTCCACATTTCTCTCTCCAGTTCTTTGTTGTAGACAATTCCCGCACACTATATGTACAAGGCAATACTACTAACTGAAAAAGTGAAATCTCTTGACAGATGGATGGAAGGATCAGTGAATAACTGACTTTCTTGCTTCTTGTCAGCAGAGTGGCAGCAGCTCTAACAGGTGCAAGAGCTGTGAGACGCTGATGCTGTACATCAGCCACTCTTCCTTCTGCCCCATGGAGCTGCTGGTTGATACAGGTGTGGCATGATATGTGTGGGTGTTTGTGTGATCAATTACAGTTGCTCAGAACATGGAAAAAATGTGAAAAATGAGGAGATGTTTGAAAACTGTCAATTAAAACACAACTGACACTAGAGAAAAACTAGGAGACACAGGGGTGTATGTGGCTGGCTGACCACTTCCAAAGAACACTGAAGAAGTATTAATAGGTAAAAGCTTCACCTGTGTTCACATGGATGTTTAAATCTTAATTCTTGTGTTCAAAGCAGTTTCATATATTTTAAACAGTTAGGGCAAAATATAGTCTAGGTATTACTGAGCTATCAGAAAACATGGGGATTCTATTAGCAATCACAAGAAATTTGTGTCACAAGACCAACAGCAACAATAGAAACTGGATTCTGATCAAATGGCAAAAGATGTGAAATCAGCGAGGAAAAGAAAATGCAATATTTGAAAGCTGCCACAATGTCCCTTGGATGACACTTTTCGTTGGTTATGACACAGAAGGGGGCAATTACAATGAAATTAGCATGTAGAACTTTCTTCTTCTTTTTTTTATGTGGTTTTAGGGCACACAACTACAATGGTCATTAGCGCCCAGACTACGTTAGGAATGTACCGCGAGGCACAAGTTTCAAACAGCAACTAAAAGGGAAAACACGGTAAAAGACAGATTGACAGGCATAGGATAAAAAAACAGCATAATCAAATGTCCTTAGACAGGTTTGTCAAGTTGATAAAACGAAGAACGTGAGCAGCTGCTCCTAGGTCATCCGCTAAAATGGCATCCAGAGTACATGGCAGGCCAAGATCAAGACGCAGTGAATTAAAATCAGGACAGGACGTCAAAATGTGTTGGACCGTCAGCAATTGCCCACATGGGCAGAACGGCTCCGGTGCAGCCGTCAGCAGATGGCGATGGCTGAATCGACAGTGTCTAATTCTTAACCGGGCCAAAACGACCTCCTCCCGCTAAGAAGGGCGTGAGGAGGACGTCCAAGCCGTGGGATGAGGTTTCAAGGCCCGAAGCTTGTTATCCGTAAGTGCAGCCCAAAAGGCATGCCACACCGATAAAATGCGCCGATAAACGACCCTGCTACAATCTCATGAAGGGACACAACAAGAAGCTGTCCGAGGCTGGAGGACCGCAGCCTTGGCCACGGCATCTGCAACTTCGTTCCCAGGGATACCGACATGGCCAGGAACCCACATAAAGCTAACCGGAGAACCGTCATCCACCAGCTGCTGAAGAGAGCATTGGATCCAGTGCACGAAAGGGTGAACCGGATACGGATCACTGAGGCTCTGGATGGCGCTCAGGGAATCAGAGCAGATGACGTAAGCAGAATGTCGGTGGCGGCAGATGTAAAGAACAGCCTGGTAGAGGGCAAAGAGCTCAACTGTGAAGACCAAACAATGGCCATGGAGCCGGTATTTGAAACTTTGTGCCCCGACAATAAAAGAACACTCGACACCGTCATTTGTCTTAGAGCCATCTGTATAAATGAAGGTCATATTAATGAACTTTGAACGAAGTTCGACAAAACGGGAGTGGTATACCAAACCGGGGGTAACCTCCTTTGGGAGTGAGCTGAGGTCAAGGTGAATGCGAACCTGAGCCTGGAGCCAAGGTGGCGTGTGGCTCTTGCCCACTCTAAAGGTTGCAGGGAGTGAAAAATCAAGGTGTTGAAGGAGGCGACGAAAGCGAACTCCAGGGGGTAGCAGGGCAGACATACAACCCGTATTGACGGTCGAGAGAGTCGTCAAATAAGGAACAATAAGACGGTCAAGAGAACGCTGAAGACAGCGCTCCAGGAAACATGTACGCTGCGCGCTGCAATAGATGGTAAAATCGTCCACGAAAACGGAGCCTGATACATCAGCTGGGAGGCAATCCATTATTGGATTGATCGCTATGGTGAAGAGAGCGACGCTCAAAACTGAGCCCTGTGGCACCCCATACTCCTGGCGAAAGGTGTCTGACAGGACAGAACCCACACGTGCCCTGAACTGTCGATCCATTAAAAAGGAACGAATAAAGAGAGGGAGGCGACCACGATGGCCCCATGTATGCATGTTGCGGAGAATGCCCGCCCTCCAACAGGTGCCGTAAGCCTTCTCCAAATCAAAGAACACAGCTGCGGTCGGGCGCTTCCGCAAGAAGTTATTCATAATGAAGGTCGACAAGGTAACCAGATGGTCAACAGCAGAACGGCTCCTACGAAATCCACATTGTACATTGGTAAGTAGGCGTCGAGATTAGAGCAGCCAAACCAAACGAGAGTTAACCATTCGCTCCATCACCTTACAGACACAGCCGGTAAGCGAGATGGGTCGATAACTGGAAGGCAAGCGCTTGTCCTTCCCCGGCTTAGGAATCGGTACAACAATAGTCTCGCGCCAGCATGCGGGAACATGTCCCTCAATCCAGATGTGATTATAAGTACGAAGAAGGAAACCTTTACCCGCAGGAGAAAGGTTCTTCAGCATCTGAATATGAACAGAATCAGGCCCTGCATCTACATCTACATCTACATTCATACTCCGCAAGCCACCAAACGGTGTGTGGCGGAGGGCACTTTTCCGTGCCACTGTCATTACCTCCCTTTCCTGTTCCAGTCGCGTATGGTTCGCGGGAAGAACGACTGTCTGAAAGCCTCCGTGCGCGCTCTAATCTCTCTAATTTTACATTCGTGATCTCCTCGGGAGGTATAAGTAGGGGGAAGCAATATACTCGATACCTCATCCAGAAACGCATCCTCACGAAACCTGGCGAGCAAGCTACACCGCGATGCAGAGCGCCTCTCTTGCAGAGTCTGCCACTTGAGTTTATTAAACATCTCCGTAACGCTATCACGGTTACCAAATAACCCTGTGACGAAACGCGCCGCTCTTCTTTGGATCTTCTCTATCTCCTCCGTCAACCCGATCTGGTACGGATCCCACACTGATGAGCAATACTCAAGTATAGGTCGAACGAGTGTTTTGTAAGCCACCTCCTTTGTCGATGGACTACATTTTCTAAGCACTCTCCCAATGAATCTCAACCTGGTACCCGCCTTACCAACAATTAATTTTATATGATCATTCCACTTCAAATCGTTCCGCACGCATACTCCTAGATATTTTACAGAAGTAACTGCTACCAGTGTTTGTTCCGCTATCATATAATCATACAATAAAGGATCCTTCTTTCTATGTATTCGCAATACATTACATTTGTCTATGTTAAGGGACAGTTGCCACTCCCTGCACCAAGTACCTATCCGCTGCAGATCTTCCTGCATTTCGCTACAATTTTCTAATGCTGCAACTTCTCTGTATACTACAGCATCATCCGCGAAAAGCCGCATGGAACTTCCGACACTATCTACTAGGTCATTTATATATATTGTGAAAAGCAATGGTCCCATAACACTCCCCTGTGGCACGCCAGAGGTTACTTTAACGTCTGTAGACGTCTCTCCATTGATAACAACATGCTGTGTTCTGTTTGCTAAAAACTCTTCAATCCAGCCACACAGCTGGTCTGATATTCCGTAGGCTCTTACTTTGTTTATCAGGCGACAGTGCGGAACTGTATCGAACGCCTTCCGGAAGTCAAGAAAAATAGCATCTACCTGGGAGCCTGTATCTAATATTTTCTGGGTCTCATGAACAAATAACGCGAGTTGGGTCTCACACGATCGCTGTTTCCGGAATCCATGTTGATTCCTACATAGTAGATTCTGGGTTTCCAAAAACGACATGATACTCGAGCAAAAAACATGTTCTAAAATTCTACAACAGATCGACGTCAGAGATATAGGTCTATAGTTTTGCGCATCTGCTCGACGACCCTTCTTGAAGACTGGGACTACCTGTGCTCTTTTCCAATCATTTGGAACCCTCCGTTCCTCTAGAGACTTGCGGTACACGGCTGTTAGAAGAGGGGCAAGTTCTTTCGCGTACACTGTGTAGAATCGAATTGGTATCCCGTCAGGTCCAGTGGACTTTCCTCTGTTAAGTGATTCCAGTTGCTTTTCTATTCCTTGGACACTTATTTCGATGTCAGCCATTTTTTCGTTTGTGCGAGGATTTAGAGAAGGAACTGCAGTGCGGGCTTCCTCTGTGAAACAGCTTTGGAAAAAGGTGTTTAGTATTTCAGCTTTACGCGTGTCATCCTCTGTTTCAATGCCATCATCATCCCGGAGTGTCTGGATATGCTGTTTCGAGCCACTTACTGATTTAACGTAAGACCAGAACTTCCTAGGATTTTCTGTCAAGTCGGTACATAGAATTTTACTTTCGAATTCACTGAACGCTTCTCGCATAGCCCTCCTTACGCTAACTTTGACATTGCTTAGCTTCTGTTTGTCTGAGAGGTTTTGGCTGCGTTTAAACTTGGAGTGAAGCTCTCTTTGCCTACGCAGTAGCTTCCTAACTTTGTTGTTGTACCACGGTGGGTTTTTCCCCTCCCTCACAGTTTTACTCGGCACGTACCTGTCTAAAACGCATTTTACGATTGCCTTGAACTTTTTCCATAAACACTCAACATTGTCAGTGTCGGAACAGAAATTTTCGTTGTGATCTGTTAGGTAGTCTGAAATCTGCCTTCTATTACTCTTGCTAAACAGATACACCTTCCTCCCTTTTTTTTATATTCCTATTAACTTCCATATTCAGGGATGCTGCAACGGCCTTATGATCACTGATTCCCTGTTTTGCACTTACAGAGTCGAAAAGTTCGGGTCTGTTTGTTATCAGTAGGTCCAAGATGTTATCTCCCCGAGTCAGTCCTCTGTTTAATTGCTCGAGGTAATTTTCAGATAGTGCACTCAGTATAATGTCACTCAACGCTCTGTCCCTACCACCCGTCCTAAACATCTGAGTGTCCCAGTCTATATCTGGTAAATTGAAATCTCCACCTAAGACTATAACATGCTGAGAAAATTTATGTGAAATGTATTCCAAATTTTCTCTCAGTTGTTCTGCCACTAACGCTGCTGAGTCGGGAGGTCGGTAAAAGGAGCCAATTATTAACCCAGCTCGGTTGTTGAGTGTAACCTCCACCCATAATAATTCACAGGAACTACCCACTTCTACCTCACTACAGGATAAACTACTACTAACAGCGACGAACACTCCACCACCGGTTGCATGCAATCTATCCTTCCTAAACACCGTCTGTACCTTTGTAAAAATTTCGGCAGAATTTATCTCTGGCTTAAGCCAGCTTTCTGTACCTATAACGATTTCAGCTTCGGTGCTTTCTATCAGCGCTTGAAGTTCCAGTACTTTACCAACGCAGCTTCGACAGTTGACAATTACAATACCGATTGCTGCTTGGTCCCCGCATGTCCTGACTTCGCCCCGCACCCGTTGAGGCTGTTGCCCTTTCTGTACTTGCCCAAGGCCATCTAACCTAAAAAACCGCCCAGCCCACGCCACACAACCCCTGCTACCCGTGTAGCCGCTTGTTGCGTGTAGTGGACTCCTGACCTATCCAGCGGAACCCGAAACCCCACCACCCTATGGCGCAAGTCGAGGAATCTGCAGCCCACATGGTCGCAGAACCGTCTCAGCCTCTGATTCAGACCCTCCACTCGGCTCTGTACCAAAGGTCCGCAGTCAGTCCCGTCGACAATGCTGCAGATGGTGAGCTCTGTTTTCATCCCGCTAGCGAGACTGGCAGTCTTCACCAAATCAGATAGCCGCCGGAAGCCAGAGAGGATTTCCTCCGATCCACAGCGACGCACATCATTGGTGCCGACATGAGCGACCACCTGCAGATGGGTGCACCCTGTACCCTTCATGGCATCCGGAAGGACCCTTTCCACATCTGGAATGACTCCCCCCGGTATGCACACGGAGTGCACATTGGTTTTCTTCCCCTCTCTTGCTGCCATTTCCCTAAGGGGCCCCATTACGCGCCTGACATTGGAGCTCCCAACTACCAGTAAACTCACCCTCTGCGACCGCCCGGATCTTGCAGACTGAGGGGCAACCTCTGGAACAGGACAAGCAGCCATGTCAGGCCGAAGATCAGTATCAGCCTGAGACAGAGCCTGAAACCGGTTCGTCAGACAAACAGGAGAGGCCTTCCGTTCAGCCCTCCGGAATGTCTTTCGCCCCCTGCCACACCTTGAGACGACCTCCCACTCTACCACAGGTGAGGGATCAGCCTCAATGTGGGCAGTATCCCGGGCAACCACAGTCTTAGTCCGATCGGGGGATGCGTGGGACGAGCTGGCCGTCCCCGACAAACCCCCATTCGGACCCCCACAGTGATGCCCATTGGCAACAGCCTCAAGCTGTGTGACCGAAGCCAACACTGCCTGAAGCTGGGAGCGAAGGGATGCCAACTCAGCCTGCATCCGAACACAGCAATTGCAGTCCCTATCCATGCTAAAAACTGTTTTGCAAAGAACGTCTGAACTAATCTACAGAGAGCGCAAACAAATCGACAAAACTTAAACGGTTATTAAAATAAAAGATTGCCTAGTAAATGCAGTAATGCTGCTACTTGCGCACTGCTGACACACTGCTCGGCAGCGGAAGGAGACTACGCGATTTTACACTATTCAGGTACTAAAACGCGATGCTACAATTCTCAAATACTATAATACGCCCGAAATTTATGTATCAAACAATGCAAGTACCAAAAACACGCAAAGAAATTAAGAACTAAGCTATGTAACAAATGAGTGAGCTAGGAGTATACGACTTGCTGCTGCAGCTGCTTATCCAACGGCGGCAGGGAGCGGAGGACCGTGACCGGGCAAGTGCATTTTCGAGTTCCTGCATGGTGAATGGGGCATTACAACTTTCACGATTCGAGGAAAGGAAGTTAGGGGGCCTAGCCTCCTCTGCCTGTTTTCGGGGGAGGAAGGCAGGGTGGTAATGAGCGGAGCTCGAAACCTCTGCGAAAAAGCGGCCGAAGGCATTGGAGACATCCTCAGGTGCCGCAAGGAAGTCATTCGCGACCGTCAAGCCAGAAACTGGTGAGTGTACCTTAGTGCCAGATAGCCGGCGCAGGCTACCCCAGACAACAGAAGGAGGAGTAAAACTGTTGAAGGTGCTTGTGAAAGCAGCCCAGCTGACTTTCTTGCTTTCTTTAATAACACGACGACACTGCGCACCTAATCTTGTATAATTGATACAATTCGCCACTGTAGGGTAGCGTTTAAATGTGCGTAAAGCTCGTCAACGAGCACATAAAGCGTCTCTACATGCTGCGATCCACCAGGGGACCAGTACGCGACATGGAGAAGAGGTAGTGAGAGGGATGGAATATTCAGCAGCAGTGAGAATGACTTCCATGAGATGTGCGACCTGACTATCGCAGCTAGTGAAGGATTGCTCCTGAAAGGTCGCCCTGGAAGAGAAGAGCCTCCAGTCTGCTTTGGAGATGTTCCAACTAGTTGAGCACGGAGAGGGGGTATGATGCAGGAGATGGATAACGCACGGGAAGTGGTCGCTCGAACATGTATCAGAAAGTGCATACCACTCGAACAGGCGTGCAAGTTGGGTAGTACATATAGAGAGGTCTAAATGGGAATAGGTGTGAGATGTGTCCGAAAGAAAAGTAGGGGCGCCAGTATTGAGGCAGACAAGATTGAGCTGGTTGAAAAGGTCTGCTAACAGGGAGCCCCTCGGGCAGGATGCTGGAGAGCCCCAAAGGGGATGGTGGGCATTGAAGTCTCCAGTTAACAAAAATGGTGCAGGTAGCTGAGCAATAATTTGCATCATGTCTGCCCTGGTAACGGCAAACGACGATGGAGTGTAAACGGTACAAATGGAAAATGTAAAAGTGGAGAGAGTAATTCGGACGGCAACTGCCTGCAGTCCAGTGTGTAATGTGATGGGATCGTAGTAAATATCATCCCAGACCAGCCACATAACCCCTCCATGAGCTGGGATACCTGCCTCAGGGTGTAGGTCGCATGGGTGTAGCTTCGTTTCCTGGAGGGCTACGGCGAGCGGACGTTGCAAGCGGAGCAGCAACTTCAAGTCCTCTTGGTTGGAGCGAATGCTGCGAATATTCCAGTGAATAAGTGCCATTGTGAGAAGAAAAAGGAAAAGAAGAAGCAAGAAGGCGTCACCTCGAAGGCCGCTGAGGGTCTAGCTTCAAGCGAGCACTGCCGCCGCTGTCAGTAGGTGGACAGTCATCGTCTATTGGTTCTATAGGTTCATCGGCCATCTTGTTAAGATGGCCGGGAGGGGGATCTTCCTCTGCAGGTGAATGGCCAGATGTTCGGCTACCAGCGGTGCGGCCAGGCGAAACGGATGACGGCATGGGGCGGCAACTGCTGGGTGGCGCAGGAGAAGAAATGCGCCGTGGCAGAGAAGGAGAACTGTGCTTCCTATGAGCCTTCTTGGAAGGTCGTTTAGTGGACGTACTGGTCGAGGGCTGGGAGTTCGAGGTACGTAGGAAGTCTGCACGGGACGGTTCCTTCTTGAAGGCCCGTGCATCTGACTTCTGGGTCTTCGTCTTGGCAGAAGCTGATGAAGGTGCTTGTGTCTGAGGGGTGACGGGAGGAAGAGGAGACGTCGACCGGGCGATCTTAGCACTGGCCGAACGGACGACCGTGGTGCTGAAGGTCAGATCGCATGTCTGCGTCGCCACCTCCCTGGTAGTCCGAGGAGAGGCGAGGACAGTACTGTATTTCCCCGCTGGGAGCAGCGTGGGCTTCCTACTAGCAATAGCGTTCTTCCTTGTAGATGGGACAGTCGCGGGAGGATGCTGCATGGTCACCCTGACAGTTCACACAACGAGGAGACGGAGGTGGACAGTCACCCTCATGGGCATCTCTGCCACAAGTGACACAGTTAGCTGCATTGGAACAAGACTGGCGAGTGTGATTAAAATGCTGACACTGGTAGCAGCGCGTAGGTGTCAGGACATAGGGGCGAACAGAAATAACCTCGTAGCCCGCTTCGATGCGCGACGGCAGCTGAACACTATCAAAGGTCAAGAAAAGTGTCCGGGTCGGTACAAGGTCATTGTTGTCCTTTTTCATGACCCTATGGACAGCCGTCACGCCCGGCTCAGCGAGGAAAGACTGAATCTCCTCGTCAGTCAATCCATCGAGTGATCTAGTATATACCACACCACGAGATGAATTCAAAGTGCGGTGAGCCTCCATCCGGACCGTGAACGTGTACAGGAGAGTGGCCCGAAGCAGTTTTTGTGCCTGAAAGGCGCTCTCAGTTTCTAGTAACAAGGGACCGTTACACAACCTGGTACAAGACTTGACAGATCCGGCTATGGCATCTACGCCCTTCTGGATAACAAAAGGGTTGACAGAGGAAAAATCCTTGCCGTCCTCAGATCGAGAAACTACGAGGAACTGTGGGGCAGGCGGTAGTACTTTTGTCACTGGTGGCTGGTCAAGTTTCCGTTTTTGGGCAGAAGTCGAGAGAGAAGAAGAAGAGAAATCCACTGCGGAGGAACCCCCATGATTGCCAGTGTCTCCGATGGCGCACTCCTTCCTTGTGGGGACCCTCTCAGAGGGCACTCCCTCCTTAGGTGAATGTTTACACCTCAGGTCACACCTCCCGAGAAAAGGACGGAGGGACCAATCGGCATGGTCGGAAGGTGTCAGCTGAGGCAATCACCCCTCCCTGGGCCTGGCCTTTACCAGGGGATACGTGTGTGCCTTACTTGTCTACCCAGGGTGGGGAATTACGCATTACCCCGTCACCGGATACGCGTGCGAACGCATGGGTCGGCCTTCAGGCATGCACAGGGAGGAAGGAACAAGAGGAAAAAGAAGGGAGAGAGGGAGAGAAAGGACAGACTGTCTCTAATGCCGAGGCGGAGACCAGAGAAGGCAAGGAGAAGAAGGCAAGGAGAAGAAGGCAAGGAGAAGAAGGCAAGGGAAAAAGTAAGTAAGACAGTGAGACAGAGAAGAACAAAGAAAGGAACCAACCAAACGAAGGAAGAAACCAGAAGAAGTGAAAAACCAAAATGACCGCAAATATAGGCCGTGGAACTGTCCGTCTCCGGACGCAGGTGCTAACTACCCCCTTGAGGGGGAGGGACTCCTTTTAGTTGCCTCTTACGACAGGCGGGAATACCTCAGGCCTATTCTAACCCCCGGACCCTTCAGGGGGGATGTAGAACTGTGTTACCTATGAATCTCCACCTAAGCATGGAGGCTCTTTTCTATAAGAAGGATTCATGATGTTCATTTAGTTAGACTCCCTTCTCACTGCACCTGTAAGATGCAGCGACTCGATAAAACGTTTATGTGACTGCTGAAATCTGGGAATGACTTTGAGCACACAATTTAACACAAACACTAACTAATATTGCAGAACTCTGTGGTCCAATCTATATGAAAGTTCAGGATGTGGAACAGGTGCTTCTGGATACCTTGATGACCAGAGGTTTCAGCCAATTGCAGATGGTGTCTCATGTCGGTACTAACACTGAACTGATCCATATAGACACACACAGTGTGTCTGCTTTTGGGCAGCTAGCTGATGTGATAAAGATTGCCAGTCTTGCTATTTGAATGTGGAGCTCACTATCAATAGCATCATGACAGAATTAACCATGGTCCTTCGAAACATACCATCAATTCAGCTCTGTATCAGGGGCTACGAAAGTCCTGCACCCAGTCTGCAGACTCCCTGGCTTGCACCTTATGGTGGTGTGTTTCCTGGGTTATGTTTAATATGTCAGGGGACCACTACACACAGAAGGTGACTACTCAGATTGTGGGGGCCGTGAGGAGGTGACTGGCCGGCTTCTTACATTAGAGGGTCTCAGTAAGCTATAGAAAGGGTGACAGTTTAAAAGAGTTCAGGGCAAAAACAGGATGAAGGTAGCTTTAGATGCAGTTTGTATTGTAATTGTAAATTGTTGTTGCTGTGTTAGGAAAGATTTAGAGCTCCAATCACTAATAGAAAGCACTGAGGCTCAAATTATTTTAGGTATGCAAACATGGCTAAACCACAAGTAATTTCAGCCAAAACTCTTACTGAAGACTGAACTGTGTTCATTAAGAATAGATTAAATACAGTCAGTTGTAGAATGTTTATTGCTGTCAGTAGTAATTTACCTTGTAGTGAAATTTATGTAGACAGTTCCTGTGAATTAGTATGGATAGGTTGTATTTGACAACTCAAAGAAAATCAATAATTACATAGCTCATTTTACCAACCACCTGAATGAGATGCTGAACAGCTCAAAGAAGTGTTCATTCATTACAAATAGGTACCCCAAGTCATACAATTACAGATGGTGACAACTTCAATCTACCTTCCATATGTTGGCTAAAATACATGTCGCAAGTCGACTGTAGGTATGTCATCTGAGATTATACCCAAAGGTTTCTCAAAGTAGTATTTACAACAATAATTATTAATTCAGATGCCCACTTTAAGTGTAAATTGTTGCGAAAGCATAATTGACTACCTAGCAACAAATAATCCTGAGCAAATAGGGAGCATTATGACAGATACATGGGTTAGTGTCTTCACTACAATGGCAACAAAATAAGCTTTACTTCAAACAACAAGCTTCTAAAGAAAACAACTGACCAATTGGCAACATGACAAGAAACGAATTCTCACACAAAATTAATATAAAATTTCTATCTGTGTAGCAATATTTATAACACTTGTATGAAGTGGAATGATGTCCATAATAAATATAAAGGAAATTGACTATTGAGCATCAGTTAGTCTACACTCAACACATGCCATCCATCTGCTCACTAAAAATCCAGAGTGTTGCACAATTCCTATTACAGAGAGGTTCCAGAGCAAACTTTATCCACCAGGTTTCATTAATGAACCCATGTCTGGAAATGTGCAAAGTCCCTTCTACAACCCTTACACACCTGTAATAGGAAGTCTGACATGCCCTTGGTACAGCAAGAAAAAACTGTAGTAATTTTACACCAGATTGCATAGTTTACATTAAATGTATGTAATACCAATGAAAATATCCCAAGAGCATATGGTATTTATGACTACATAAATAAATGACCAAAATAGTGACTTTATCATTTCTTTTATCCATGTAATTCTGAAATCATGGTAGTATCTGGGAAACTGTTTGCTGAGGAGGTACTCTTTTGTGAGGAGGTACAGCAGTACCTCATATACTTTCAACAATGCTCAACCACAAAGTCATGTCCTCATTTTTATTTCAGTCTTCTCCAAACATCTGGCACCTCCAAATTACTTTTCTATCCGTCAGGAATATCCAGCATTTTGCACAATTTCACAGAAATTTAATAATGTTCCTCCACAGTATGGTCATCACTCTGTTCTGATACAAGCATTGCTAAAGGTTTCTCTAGACACATTGTGGAGATGCAAAATAGTATCACAACTATTTCCTCCAAAGGTCCCGAGTTAGAGTCTCAGTCTGGCACACAGTTTTAATCTGTCAGGAAGTTTCAGAGCCTCAAAGTGTTGACAGTTCCTGTTGGATAGGGATGTGTGGCAACAGTTATGAACTCCCTTATATTACAGGACATGATTTTTTACAAAATAGGTATCTCGAACCTAGTGCATTGGAGGGATGATTGTTTCAATGCTCGTGGTGAGTTTGCCCGATTGGCATACTGAAGCTGGACTGTATGTCCTTCTAATATAAACTTCTTATCGCCCATTATTTTGTATGTATTTAAGTATTTAGGGGTGTGTGTGTGTGTGTGTGTGTGTGTGTGTGTGTGTGTGTGTGTGTGTGTGTGAGTGAGGAAAAAAGAAAGAAAGAAAGAAAGAAAGAAAAGGAAGGAAGGAAAGAAGATCCTCAAACACCGAAGTGGAGGAAGGATAGTAGAAGGGGAATGAGGAAACAAAAAACGAACGAAAAACAATGGAGAGACTGTTCTGATATCTGCCACCAAATACGCAGAACATTTTTTCCAGAAACATCCCAGACATGTTGCCAAAGGCAGGGGAAGAAGTATGGCAAGAGGATATACATGCAGCATGTAAGGCTTGGGCCTTATGGTAGCCAAGCATGAATTCACCAAAGAGCTGCGATCCCCCTGGATTAACTCTAGGAAGTGACAGTAGTATCCATTACATATCCATTGAATAAGCATAACGTGCATATCCAAATGGGAGCAAATGATGTGGAGCCCATCACATCAGTGGGTCACCATCCATCACCAAAGGCATCGGGGTGAGATCCATAAATAAGAGGCCAGATTCACTTTGGGAGTGGGAAGATAACACCCTCAGCAGCACTGGAGGCTTTTGTCCTGGGACTCCTCCTCCTCCTCCTCCTCAGGATGAGGATGTCCGGGCACTGAGGTAGAGCAGGATTCTACAAGATCCATAACTGAAAGACAGTGGGAGGACTTTGAGGCACACAGACTGTGTGTCACATGATTGTGGTGGCAGGCCTCTTGCCTGAGACACACCACAGGGGAGGGGTTCTGGGAGGGAGCCTCGTTACCAGCAGTTGCTGAAGAAGAGGGCCACTACTTCAGCCGGGTTTGGGGAGAGGAGAGAGGAGAGGGTGACAAGTGGGGCTAAGGAAGAGGGAGGAGAGGAAAGGATATAACAGAGTCAAAAGTTGATGTCACTGACACAGAATGAAGGTGGTCAAATTTCTGTCAAACCTCAGTGTAAGAAACAATCCAGCAACTTATATCTCCTTTTCTTTCTTGTAAGGTGGGGAATTGGGTGGGCATGCAGACTGATGGTCATGATAACATGCGTAGCTGGTGGAACACAGGCTCCCCTCTTGAGGTGCGTGCCCTGTCACCACATGGATTATCTGCTGTACATTGCCCAGAATGCAAGCATGCAAAGGACTTCAAGGGTGGGGAATGTACGGCTTCATATCACACCAGTAACACACAACTTTGACCTGCTCTGGGAGGGTATCTCCCTCAAATGCCAGAAGAAAGGTGGTTATTGGTGTATTTGTCCTTATGACCTTCCTGCACAAAATGAACGCCCTGTCATTCCAAATTGCCTCTGAGTTCCTTATCAGTCTGAAGGATAATGTCCATATGAGAAACTACTTTCTGTACCATATTCAGAGACTGCTGAGGTGTAATGGACACTGGGGCATCACCAAGATTATCACAAGCAGGAAGAGCTGCAGACTGAGCGGCAGCAGTAGTTTTCATCTACAGGGAACTCAACTGCACTGCACTGAGAAATTCCAGTTCGCTGATCTTGTCTCCAGTATTTCCTCAAAAGATAAAGGCTTTGTGGTGGTGGATGTATCCTTGTCCATCCTAATACAGATCAGGTAGTGGGGAAAGTGTTTCACCACAACTCAGCAAACCTGCCCCCTGCCCCCCCCCCCCGCCCCCCTCCAGGGTGTAGCCAAGGAAGTGAATGCCACAGAGTGCTATGAAGCAGTGGTCAATGATCTTTTACCTCTTGAAGAAACAGCCACAGGAGAATGCCCAGATTTTTGAAGCTTGATATTTTTCATATGGAAATCATCTGCCCTGATATCACCCTCTGATCAGGTGCCCTCCCCATGGGCACCACCCAGGCACACAGTGGCCTTTGCTGGGAGTTTTGATGCTCCAGAATGACAAGCAACCACTCCTATGCATACATGTAGAGGCAAAAGCTCTGGTACCAGAAGTGTGATCCCTGTGTTGTCAGGAGGCTCAGCCAGATGTGTACATAACAGCCCTACCACACAGACTGGCTGCACATACTGGTGACCTGTGGAGCGGAGATGGGCAGTGATGAGGAAGGAAGTGGAGAAGGAAGGGTGGAGAGGAATTCAGACTATAGACTCAAGGGAGGGAGTTATTTCCCAAATGATTCACACTACAGACAGAAAATTCAGAATTCAAGGTCGAATTCCCAAAGAGGGACCAAAAATGCCAAAAAGGAACGATGAAAATTAAGGGGCAACTTAAATAAAACAAGGAATACAAGAATCAAGGTGAACAGCCAGATCAACATAAGTAAGAACACAGAGAGGATAGGCAAAGGTGTAGGGGAAGGAGCAAGGACAGGGAGAGAGGGGCACTGTGAAGGAAATGCTGCCCAGGGAGGAGGAAGGGGCAACAACAGCCAGGGGCCCATGGGCACCACGCACAAACCCACGGAAGAATGTGTGCCCCCCTGGAGAGGAGGGAGAAAATGTTTTCATATGTTCCCGGCATAAGATATTTATTTAGTGATGGTGCACAATCCATCATTTGTAATGTCCACTTATTGGCCTACACACTTAATTTGATGATTTTATTTGATCTGAATACTGTAAATGTAACTGCGAAGGTCCACAATTAACTTCAAAATTACACTTTCATTTTATTGAAAGTGATTGGTTACATACTGCCTGAAAAACTTTTGCCTCATAATTAATGGAGCAGGAACAAACACTGCAAAGTAGTTAACTTTCACCAACATTTTCCACATGCAGGGATTTTACTTTTAAAGCTGTGTTCTCAAGACAGTCACAAAAAATTTTGGCATTTCCCCATCTCGGAAAGTTTATTTTTGCAATGGAACAGAGTATCACGGCAGCAGTTCTGTTACTAGATTAAAATTATTATCACAGGAATATTTGATACTACTAACAGTAGCACACTATATTTAAAAAAATACAAAAAATTGGGAAGGAACTATCTGAATTTTCAGAACTCCGCGAGGTTAAATTTTACACTATCTTATGACTGTAATAGCGACGAGTTACAGGAGTAATAGATCAACCAATAGGACTACCTGTGTGCAAAAGTTCATAGGGTGAGGAATGAAAACCACATCGAGTCATCAGTAAATCATGCAGCAGGCTTCTGTTTATTTATACAATACTGGGGAAATACAATCCATATACAAAGTGTACAAGAGACATATCAAACAGGACTAACAGGGAATGTGAAATGCATACAGAACAGGGCGGCACAAGTCATCACAAGGTTGACTCAAGGGAGAGAATCAAAAAGACACTGAAGAAAGGCAACTGGCTGACACTAAAACATGAACAGTCCCAAGAGGGTCCACTAACAAAGTTTCTGCAAGTTACTTCAAACGATGGCTCCAGAAGTGTACTACAACCCTCTTCGTATTGCTGCCATAGGAATTACAGGGAATGAGCATTGTTTTCATACTACATATGTGGGTGGAATGGAGAAAAAACCCTAGTAACTGGTACAATGGGACATACCCTCTGCCGTGCACATCACAAAGCTTTGAAGACTATGGGTGTAGACACATATTTATACATTCCAAAAAGTTAAATGAATATACACTAACACGAACTTGGAAACAAAAGTGAATAGTTTTTTTTTCACTCTTTTTGGAAGAATGCAAATTAACAAGTTTGCAAATTTAAAAATATGACAAATGGTGATAATGTTAAAAAAGGCGACAAAGTGAGAAGGGTGGCAAACTTCCCTTTAATTCCAGTACACCACTGCAAGATGAAGTTCCTGAAGTACAGAATAAAGACTTAGGTGCAAACTGTTTACACACTTACTACTGTTATTGATGCTGTCAGTGTCAACAGAGTAGGCGCATGACACTGGCTTCGATGTCAACATCTCTGTGCTTTGTGATTTCTGCTGTTACGGACATTAGACCCAGGCACTTGTCTTAGACCACACCTAATGTCTGTATAAGTAAAAATCAAAGGAGAGTGTGTATTTTCTCAGCATTATTATATAATACATCGTCTTGTATTATCTTTTGTGGATGCAGACTTTCAGGTAAACACACAGTTTACACACAACTCATCAGATTTTTTTTTAAATTTTTACATTGGCTGGTAAAATTTTTTTCTCAGTTTCACTTTAAAATTGATGGACTATGAAAATGTGATCAGTGGAGTTCAAGAACAAATGGTATTAATGCTGAAAGGGAGCAATTCCCTCAAAATAAGTTTTTTATGAACCACATGCATAAAAAATTAAAAATTTATCCCACTGGTCATGGAATGATTGATGTCTATCTCTATCTCTCAGCACACACAAATTAGGCTGTGTGGTAACAGCTATGTGAGGGATGACAACTTTCAGGCACTACGTCTGCCAGCCACCTTTTCACTAGCCTCTGTCATTTCTGTCCCATAAGGATCCCTTATTACAAAGCAATATTCCAGTACAGAATCGACAAGTGTAGTGTAGGCAGTGTGTTTAGTCAACCTGTTTATTCTTCTCAGTGTTCGGCCAGTGAAACACAGACTGCTTCACCTTCCCACAAAATTTCATGTGTAGCAGTTCCAATTGTTAGTAATTGTAATCCCTAAGTACCTTTTCTGAACTTTTTCTTGTTTTCATGCTGCACATCAACACATTGATTCGATAACAAGTTATCAGAATATACAGGGTGATTCAAAAAGAATACCACAACTTTAAAAATGTGTATTTAATGAAAGAAACATAATATAACCTTCTGTTATACATCATTACAAAGAGTATTTAAAAAGGTTTTTTTTCACTCAAAAACAAGTTCAGAGATGTTCAATATGGCCCCCTCCAGACACTCAAGCAATATCAACCCGATACTCCAACTCGTTCCACACTCTCTGTAGCATATCAGGCGTAACAGTTTGGATAGCTGCTGTTATTTCTCGTTTCAAATCATCAATGGTGGCTGGGAGAGGTGGCCAAAACACCATATCCTTAACATACCCCCATAAGAAAAAATCGCAGGAGGTAATATCAGGGCTTCTTGGAGGCCAGTGATGAAGTGCTCTGTCACGGGCTGCCTGGCGGCCGATCCATCGCCTCGGGTAGTTGATGTTCAGGTTCCATAACTAACCTTTTTCGTAGGACTCTCCATACAGTTGATTGTGGAATTTGCAGCTCTCTGCTAGCTCTGCGAGTCAATTTTCCTGGGCTGCGAACAAATGCTTGCTGGATGCGTGCTACATTTTCATCACTCGTTCTCGGCCGTCCAGAACTTTTCCCTTTGCACAAACACCCATTCTCTGTAAACTGTTTATACCAACGTTTAATACACCACCTATCAGTAGGTTTAACACCATACTTCGTTCGAAATGCACGCTGAACAACTGTCGTCGATTCACTTCTGCCGTACTCAATAACACAAAAAGCTTTCTGTTGAGCGGTCGCCATCTTAGCATCAACTGACGCTGACGCCTAGTCAACAGCGCCTCAAGCGAACAAATGTACAACTAAATGAAACTTTATAGCTCCCTTAATTCGCTGACAGATAGTGCTTAGCTCTGCCTTTAGTCGTTGCAGAGTTTTAAATTCCTAAAGTTGTGGTATTCTTTTTGAATCACCCTGTACAGTGTGACTGTGATAACTTCATAACCTTCTTTGATCTCCGATGGAAGCACCACCCTATCCAAGGTGAGAAAATGAGTGCATGTGGGCACTAAAGAGACATCTACTTTTCTCATCACCCAATGGACTCCAGTGACACCCTTATCAGAGGGGTGCATTTGGATTTCTGCCTCAGTCAGACCATCGAGCAACCAAGTGTAAATAACAACATGGGAGGAATTCAGCGTTCAACGGGCCTCAACACGAATAGGATAGCCATCAAGTGAAACTGCAAGCAGTTCGTGTGCTTGAGTATCAGAAGTAGTTTCAAAAAGCAAAGTGCCACTGCATAAATGAGAGCAGCATTTCACAGCACTGCAACTGCATTAACACCTTTCTGAATAACAAACATATTTAACGTAGCGAAGGACTGACCATCTTCAGTACACGAATCCACAAGGAACCATAGTGCAGTTGGGAGGGTCTTTGAAATGTCAGCCAACTTCCATTTATGTTTCATAGCCACTGACTTTGATTGGCTCACTGTCAGAAAATCCCCTGTGATTGCCAGCATCTCCGATGGTGCACTCTTCCCACTGGGAGCCCCTTGAGAAGGGGTTCATACCTCAGGTCACACCTCCCAAACACTTCGCAGAGGGACGAATCAGCAATTTGGGAACGTAGCAGCTCAGGCAGTCACCCCACCCCAGGCTTGGCCTGTTTCAGGGTTACGTGCGAATCCTACCTGTCGACCTGGGGCTGTGAATTACATGTTACCCCATCACCTGTTATGCATCAGACACATGGGCCAGCCTTCAGGAGCACACAGGGAAGAAGAAGAAGAAGAAGAAGAAGAAGAAGAAGAAGATCCTCAAACGCCAAAGCGGGGGCCGGATAGGTGGTGGTTAACAAAGAAAGACAAAAGAAAAAAAACTGTGCAGAGTATTCTTATTATGACTCTTGAAACTGCAGAATACATTTCCAAAACAGCCCATACATGTTACCAAAGAGACAGAAATAAGAACTGCTAGAGGATAGACATGATGCATGGAAGGTAAAAGATGCTGCAACAGCTGGGGCCCTGTGGCAGCCAAGCACGAACCCACCAACAAGCGGCCAGCCATCTGGGATGGATAAATGTAAAATGCAGTCAACAGCTCATGTGTCATTTGCTAAAATGGTTGATAACTCAGATGGAAAACATACATTAGAATTGAAGTGGTTAAAAGAAAGGGGATTCGGTCCTAAAATGGCAAACTGTCAATGGTTGATGACAATGAACACAATGTGGTGAGGGTTCTCCAATTAACAAAAGGTGATGGCTAAAAAAGGTGATAGCTAAAATGGTCTCTCAGAAAGGGCCAAGAGGAGGTCAGCCAAGCCACTGGGAGAGGTTGTTTTCCCGGACCTTGTTGCCATAAAGGGAAGATGAGAGGTGGTGCCAAAGTGACACCACCTGCTGACAGACGGCAACATGGAGATCATCAGTTTGGAAGAACTAGTGGGCCAAGGTAGGCGTACTGCAGCCTTGGCAGCAGCATCAGCAGCCTCGTTTCCAGTCAGACGACGTGACTGAGGACCTACTAATTGTCAGAGTGGCTCCCTCGAGACTGAGGAACTGGAATCTTTCTTGGACCTGTTGCGCTAAAGGCTGAACTGTGTACAACACACACAGACTTGGAAGGGCACAGAGGGAATCTGAACAGATGACAATTGAAAAGCCTGTGTCGCCGGATGTACAGCGTGTCCCAATACAGTGCAAAGAGCTCTGCTGTAAACACTAAGCAGTGCTCTGGAAGCCAATACCAAAAATCTTCAGTGACAATGATGAAGGCACACCCGAACCACAGTCAGTCTGAGTGCCATTGTGTACACAAATGTACTTTCACAAAGTTCCCAGTGATGTTCGACAAACTTACATCAATAGATAGAATTTGGATTAGGTTCTTTAGGAAGCCAATGAGGTCCAAGGTGAACATGGGCTGCCACACTAAGTGAAGGTAGTGAATGGTTCACACCAATGAGGAAAGTGGAGGGTAGCATGAAGTTAAGCTGCCAGAGCAATAGCTGAAAGTTAACTACAGGAGGTAACAGAAGAGAGACAGTCCCCAAACTGGCAGTCAAAGGAGTCATTGAAGGAGGCATAGGAAGAGTGGCCGAGCATGGCAGACAAATGGCATGTGTATCTGCTGACTAGAAGATCATGCCAGTATGACAGCAGTAGTTTGGCAGCTTCTGCATAGGTACTTTCAACCAGGCTAGTTTAAAACGTGCCAGCTACTAAACGGATTCCGTGATAGTGGATTATATTTAGATGGTGTAAGGTCACAAGTCTGAATGACCATGTCATTTGTGGTACGAGGCATGGCAAGAATGGTACTGTAGGTGCCATATGGTAAATCACAGAGGTTTTGACTAGCCAACAACCTGCGAGCAACATGGTAAGGTACTTTTTCCTTCATGTGGATTTCCTGGACAGTCTGCTGATCAAGAGGCACAGGACATTCTCGCAATGAGATGTCATGGTCTCCATTACAATTGATACAGTGGGGAGGAAGAGGTGGGCAATCATCCTCATGAGAATCCCTACAACAAGTAACACATTTTACAGTGTTTTTACAGGACATTAGAGTGTGGTTTTAATGTTGACACTAGTAGCAAAGCATCACATCTAAAATGTATGGTCAGACTGTAATAACTTCATAACCTGCTTTGATCTTTGATGGAAGCACAACTTGATCAAAAGTGTATAGGAGTAAGGTGGCACTAACCATTTATATTACCTGATGCACTACAGTGATGACCTGATCAGAGAGGTGCTATGGATTTCTCCCTCGGTGAGACAATCAAGCGTCCAAGTGTAACTAACACACAAGAAGAATTTTGTGTTTGATGGGCCTCAACATGAACAGTATAGCTATGGTGGGGAGAAGGTTTATGTAGTTGTTGGGCTTTAAAATAATTATTGGCTTCAAAAAACAAAATCTCATTACGTAGACAAAATCAAGATTTCACTGGGTCAGCAATTACATCAACACCTTTCTGAATAATGAATGGATTAACTGTAGCAAAAGAATGACCATATTTAGTACATGATATCATTTCAGAGGCAATGTTACTGTCGGGGAACACAATTGGTAAGAGATAAAAAAGCTGCCAATGTTCCAAGAAGACAGGTGGTTCACAGCAGCTAGACACAAATGTATCTCTGCCTCTGTCACAGCACCCTCTGCACATAATGTAGCATTGTTGGCCATTGGCCAAATGTTTCTGCAGTAGGTGCTTGATGTGATTGCCTCAGGGTAGGATCTACATAGTTACTAGGACACACCACAACTGTATGATACACTCCCTGTGCAGTAACCACCAGAAAGATCGCGGGAGGCGCACATTGGCACGGCGCGTCACGGACAGTAGTTGCCGCAAGTAGAGTCCCGTCCACCAGAGGGCACGCGAGAATTCGGACACGACCTCTGCCGGCGTAACAACAACAACAACAACAACAACTCCAGCAGCATGGGCCGTGCCCAGTCAGTTAACATCGGGCATGCCTAAGACACAGTCCCGGTCTACGCCAAGTGAAGTGTGACGTAAACGTGAACAGTGTTACTACACCCTGCCCTCACAACAGCAGACAAATTAGAAATACCACTTTTCCTTACTAAATTTAGTAATTTCTCACTATCTGCAATTCTTTCTTTCGTTTCTTATAGGCCACTTCCATCCCACCCCCTCATTTAGATCTCCCCTTGACAGGGTCCAAAACAGGTAATAAAATTTTCCATATGTGTTTGTAATTGAAAGTGGTTTATGATGTCTAAGACAGCATAACTTAATCATAGCTAACACTTGGTTCAAGAATCATAAAAGAAGGTTGCATACATGGAAGAAACCTGAAGATACTGACAGGTTTCAGATAGATTATATAATGGTAAGACAAAAATTTAGGAATCAGGTTTTAAATTGTAAGACATTTCCAGGGGCAGATGTGGACTCTGACCACAATCTATTGGTTATGAACGGTAGATTAAAATTGAAGAAACTGCAAAAAGGTGGAAATTTAAGGAGATGGGACCTGGATAAACTGACTAAACCAGAGGTTGTACAGATTTTCAGGGAGAGCATAAGGGAACAATTGACAGGAATGGGGGAAAGAAATACAGTAGAAGAAGAATGGGTAGCTTTGAGGCATGAAGTAGTGAAGGCAGCAGAGAATCAAGTAGGTAAAAAGACAAGGGCTAGTAGAAATCCTTGGGTAACAGAAGAAATATTGAATTTAATTGATGAAAGGAGAAAATAGAAAAATGCAGTAAATGAAGCAGGCACAAAGGAATACAAACGTCTCAAAAATGAGATTGACAGGAAGTGCAAAATGGTTAAGCAGGGATGGCTACAAGACAAATTTAAGGATGTAGAGGCTTATCTCAATAGAGGTAAGATAGATACTGCCTACAGGAAAATTAAAGAGACCTTTGGAGAAAAGAGAACCACTTGTATGAACATCAAGAGCTCAGATGGAAACCCATTTCTAAGCAAAGAAGGGAAAGCAGAAAGGTGGAAGGAGTATATAGAGGGTCTATACAAGGGTGATGTACTTGAGTTCAATATTATGGAAATGGAAGAGGATGTAGATGAAGATGAAATGCGAGATATGATACTGTGTGAAGAGTTTGACAGAGCATTGAAAGACTTTAGTCAAAACAAACCCCGGGAGTAGACAACATTCCATTAAAACTACTGACAGCCTTGGGAGAGTCAGTCCTGAAAAAACTCTACCATCTGGTGAGCAAAATATATGGGACAGGCGAAATACCATCAGACTTCAAGAAGAATATAATAATTCCAATCCCAAAGAAAGCAGGTGTTGACAGATGTGAAAATTACCGAACAATCAGTTTAATAAGTCATGGTTGAAAAATACTAACGCAATTTCTTTACAGACGAATGAAAAAACTGGTAGAAGCTGACCTCAGGGAAGATCAGTTTGGACTCTGTAGAAATATTGGAACACGTGAGGCAAAACTGACCCTACAACTTATCTTATAAGCTACATTAAGAAAAGGCAAACCTATGTTTCTAGCACTTGTAGACTTGGAGAAAGCTTTTGACAATATTGACTGGAATACTCTTTCAAATTTTGACGGTGGCAGGGGTAAAATACAGAAAGCAAAAGGCTATTTTCAATCTGTACAGAAACCAGATGGCAGTTATAAGAGTTGAGGGGCATGAAAGGGAAGCAGTGGTTGGGAAGGGAGTAAGACAGGATTGTAGCCTTTCCCCGATGTTATTCAATCTGTATATTGAGCAAGTTGAAGAGGAAACAAAAGAAGAAATAAAAACTTTGAGGTTCACCGATGACATTGTAATTCTGTCAGAGACAGCAAAGGACCTGGAAGAGCAGCTGAACGGAATGGACAGTGTCTTGAAAGGAGGATATAAGATGAACATCAACAAAAGCCAAACGAGGATAATGGAATGTAGTCGAATTAAATCGGGTGATGCTGAGGGAATTAGATTAGGAAATGAGACACTTAAAGTAGTAAAGGAGTTTTGCTATTTGGGGAGCAAAATAACTGATGATGGTCGAAGTAGAGAGGATATAAAATGTAGACTGGCAATGGCAAGGAAATCGTTTCTGAAGAAGAGAAATTTGTTAACATCGAGTATAGATTTAAGTGTCAGGAAGTCGTTTCTGAAAGTATTTGCATGGAGTGTAACCATGTATGGAAGTGAAACATGGATGATAAATAGTTTGGACAAGAAGAGAACAGAAGCTTTCGTAATGTGGTGCTACAGAATAATGCTGAGGATTAGATGGGTATATCACATAACTAATGAGGCGGTATTGAATAGAATTGGTTGCATTACGTACAAGGCAGATTAGTGTCATACTGTACCAATCTGCAGTGTACGATATGATGCAAATATGTTATTCAGTTAGCAAGAGCATGCCGCTATTACGAGGCAGCATGACTATTCAGAGCCAAAGGACTTCTACATATACCCTGAAAATAATGTATGTTGTCGAAATAACTAAATACACAAGGTCCTATGTTTTAACTCCCCCTTGTATTCAGTGCGTGTACGTCGCAAATTCTCGCAAGTGTACCATATACTGTCGGTCATTCGCCGTCTTCCATAGATCCCACAAAGGAAACATAGGTTATCGGAAACGTCCGATTCCACCAGTCTTCTTTGACCAATGACGTCACCAATATGGCGGAAACGACCATTCACAACTCCCATATCGCGACTATGACGTCATTACGTAAACATGACAACAAACATAAAAATATATCGAAAACACTCAGACAATATTCCTCCAAAAATATAGTGAAACTATCGGGACAAGCGGGGGGAAATTGGGGGTTTTTGGGTGGAGACAAACTAAAAATAAACACACGCCACTAAACCAGACGACAAAAACGATAAAATAAAACGACAACAACCTTCCCAAAATCAACTAAAAACAATATCCACTGGAATCGACCACTTCCCTTGAGTTATATAGGTCAACAGAAACTACCGATACCACACTATAAATCTCAGAACTTTCGCCACCACCATACTTAATACTACCATAAAAAAGAATCAAAATGGAATCGAACACTTCGCTTGACAAGGTATTCTTAAGACATCTCCACATATAGCCGTCCCTGGTTCGAGATGCTGGAACATTAGTAAGCCTCATTTCTTCACGACTTCTTCCACAAATCCGAATAGTTGAAGGAACTTTGTTAGAGACAACGCAGTGTCCCCCATCATCGCCAACAACCGAAAACTGTTGACGTTGTCAGTCATATCCATATCTATCAAAGACATGAACAATGCAATTTACCAAAATTCACACACGACGAACAGAAAGAAACTACAATAACGTCGACATAACAAAACCAAAACCGTTAACTCACTGAAAAATATTCCGCTGAAAGCACAGGCACTATCGACACCACACACGTGCAATGCTACCGCGCAAAAGAACCCCATACGCCACATAACACGCTACCCATAAACACACCACCAGAGAGAACCACCGACAGCAACAATACGCTACCTATAAACACGCCACACAAGCAAACTAAACCAAATACATCACCTGCCACACAACACATAAACACACCACCAGAGAGCACTATAGATCACATCAAAACGACACCTACAAGCACGCCCCATTCTCACAAACTAAATACCGCGCCTTCGTGACGTCACACACCAAAAAGCCGACGGGTGGAATCGGACGCTTCCGTTGAAGCACTTCGTTAACGAAAGCAATCTTTCTAGTCGGCCTATCAATTCCAGAGATCGTCCTACAAGTAGCGACTTACTGAACCGCCACGGAAACATGAATAATTTGATTTCTGTAAGAGATATCGTAAGAAACGTATACAACACGTAAGTGTTACGTCATAGGGAGGTTTACCTTCCTCTGGAAGTCTAAACAGCAACCCGGCTGGATAAATTAGAAGTGAGGAACCCGGAATTGTGCAGATTAGAAGTTTCGAACCGCAATCGCTGAATACAACCCGCTAACTGAGGCGCCGCGAACACGTGATTAGGGGATGTGGCGTCACAAGAGCTGTCTAGCCAATACGCCCGCAGTTCACAACTTTTCAAAGCGCTCTACACACGTACCAACCGGCCGAACGACAAATTGGATGCGTTTGGCGTTTAGACGGACCGAGCCCTCCTCCTCCTCTTCCTCCTCCTCCTCCCACCCATTCTCTGGAAAAGTGCAAAACATCCCCACCAACACCTGAGGTTTTGTGGACCTCCTACCACGCCGTGCGTCAGCGGCGGCACGGAGACCTGCCTCTGAACTAACAGAGTGCTCCATTGATTCGGGCTGAAACACGCCTCCTCTCTCTAGGACAGGTGCAGGACCCACCCGAGGCAGGCGATGAGTCGCACGGAGGTGAAGGTGTGGATGTTTTACCAAATAGACGCGCCTCCACTGACGGAACAGTTTCTGTCAACCTGCAGATTATGGGGCCCCTCATCATACAAGATATTTCCTGTCAGCGTTTGGTGTGGGAAAGGCTTCGACACCTAGTATATATGTTAACAGCTCGTGTCTAAAACTACATTTGAAAACATTTCTTACATCTTTTTCATAATTTCTTGTAAGACAAAGGAAACGTTAACATTATTTTAAGAAGCCATTTTTGCACCAAACTGAAGAAAGATACTGATTGAATTCTATATATTTTAAGAAAAGTGGGTTGGTTATATTTAGAGCCGGTCTGGGCAAATGGCGCTGAGGGGCGAGCGGTGGGGAACAGGAAATGCAAAGCGAGTCAGCAGCCGGGCGCCGCTAGAGAGAGCCAGTCGCCTTGTCACAACACAGACTGTGTTAAATTAGATTTACGTTCTGAATTAGGAACACCACTGCGTCTACGCACTTGAAAGAAAAAGTGGAGAAGTCATATCATTCAGAGCTAAATGGGACTTGCTCTTTGAACGCCATGCAAACTGCTTATACACCATCGCACTATTATGAGCTGCAGAAAACGTTCATTGGAACGTCGTTACACCACCAGGCACAAAGACGACTTGATCAGGCAAAGAAGAGTTAAAAGAAAAATAGGGCAGTGACAAAATCTTTTATGGTCGACGTCACCAGTTATTTGATTTCATCAAGTCTTTTAATGCAAGGGGAGAATGATTTACATATATGGCCGACTATATTGATACTATAAAACAAAAGTTAATCCTGTGGAAAAATCAACTTCTAGTTCATGACATGGAACATTTCTCAAAGCTCAAGGCAGTCATATCTCGACCAGACATGATTACCTTCGTTTCAGTAATTGAAAAATTTTGTCACCAGTTCTCAAAGAAATGTCACGACTTTGCACGTCGAAGACTGATTTCGATTTTTTTGTCAGACCGTTCATGGTTGTGGCTGCTGATGTACCTCCTCATTACCTCCCACTTGAGCTGATATGACCTCTTAGTCCACTACAGGAATTTACAAGAATCTTATACAATATTACCCCAACAGCCATATCCTCGACTGCACAGACACTTCGGTAAAGTTAGTTCAACGTTTCGATCAACGCAAATGTGCGAACGGTATTTATTCTGTTGTAAAATTGAGAAAGTCCCCTCAACGTTAGGGTTTAGCATATTTAAATCTCTGCGACCCCTTATGTTTGTATCACAAACCGCAGTTCCATCTGTATCACATACTAGCTTAGCACCCGATACTTTTCACGCGTAGTCTGTATCGTCTGCACAGATTTTTTTTTTCTTTAATCAAATTTTTATGTTGTTCACAAATTGCAACACCTTCTAAACGTTTCACGATAATTGAGGCCATAGATGCATGGTTTTTTCCGAATGTAGTTCTGACCAAAAAGTAATTCCGGTAGCTGTAGTTCAAGGATTCTGTTAATCATGCCGTTTGCGTTCTTGTAACAATACTTCCACTGAAACACATATTTCTTTATAGCTCACCTAGAAATGAAATACTCGTACCAATTTCGTAGGCTAAGCTTTAAAATTTTTTAATGTAACGAAATATTTTCCTAATAATTTTACGCCCTAAAGGATTGAATTTCTGTAAAGAGTAAACACACATTTTTTTTTGTTTCTAACAGAGAAGCCAAGTACAAATTTCCAAAGATTTAGATTTGAAAACGTTTCCACAGTGAAATAATTTTATAAAACCTTTTATCCCCTATTTCACTCCCTTAAGGCACTGAATTTCCAAAAAGAGTGAAACATGTTTTTAATTAACATTCATTTTCGTAGATTTAGCTTTAAAATGCGTTATTTGTTCTTTAATAATGAATATTGTGCAACCTACGACTGTTTTTAAATAGTGATAATGAATTATTTCCAAAAGACGTTCACTCACTGTTTTCCCCACTTAGTGGTTGAATTGCCAAAATTGCTGAAACGTGCAGTTTTTTTTTTTTTTAACTTCTGAGAAACCAAATACCAATTTTAGTAGTTCTAGCTTCAGAAATGCCTTAATTGCGACATATTTTGAGAAAGCCTTCCGTCACCTATTTCACCCCTTTTTGTCTTCAATTTCGAACAATCCCTACTTAAACGATATCTACAGTATAAGATTCACACACTCTCCAAATTTCAAGTTTCTATCCATAGCGGTTTCGGCTGGGCGATGGTGAGTCAGTGAATCAGTCTGGCCCTGAACCTTCCTCGCAGATTAAAACTGTGTGCCCGACCGAGACTCGATCTCGGGACCTTCGCTTTCGTGGGAAAGTGCTCTACAAACTGAGCTACCCAAGCACGTCACACGATCCGTCCCCACAGCCTTAATTCTGCCAACACCTCGTCTCCTACATTCCAAACTTCACAGAAGCTCTCCTGCGAACCTTGCAGAACTTGTGTAGCACTTGCCCGCGAAAGGCAAAGGTAACGAGTTCCAGTCTCGGTCCGGCACACAGTTTTAATCTCCCAGGAAGTTTCATAGCAGCACACACTCCGATGCAGAGTGAAAATCTCAGTCTGGCCCTATTTCACCCCCATTAGGTGTTGGTTTTCCAAAAACAGTGAAACACGTTTTTTTTTTTTTCATTTCCAAACAAGACGCCACACACCAGTTTTCACAGATTTAGCTTCAAAAATGCTTTCACAATGAAATATTTGCATAAAACGCTTCACCGCCTATTTCACCCAACCTGCCTCCCTTGCAGAACGAGTGGTGAAGTGGAAGAGTCTGCATGAGTGGTAAAAGGCAGCTACTTAGTTGTGTTCATACTCAGGCGCAGCGTAAAAGTGCAAACGATGCTTTTAGTGCGCTGTTTTACCCAATACGTGGTTGTTTTAAAATTAAGAGTAACCCATCCCCCCCCCCCCCCCCCATCCAACTCCAGATTCGCCACAGGATCGAACTCCCTTATGTATAAGGGCTTGAAACGTCTGATTGCTTTACAAATCAGTTAATACACTCCTGGAAATGGAAAAAAGAACACATTGACACCGGTGTGTCAGACCCACCATACTTGCTCCGGACACTGCGAGAGGGCTGTACAAGCAATGATCACACGCACGGCACAGCGGACACACCAGGAACCGCGGTGTTGGCCGTCGAATGGCGCTAGCTGCGCAGCATCTGTGCACCGCCGCCGTCAGTGTCAGCCAGTTTGCCGTGGCATACGGAGCTCCATCGCAGTCTTTAACACTGGTAGCATGCCGCGACAGCGTGGACGTGAACCGTATGTGCAGTTGACGGACTTTGAGCGAGGGCGTATAGTGGGCATGCGGGAGGCGGGGTGGACGTACCGCCGAATTGCTCAACACGTGGGGCGGGAGGTCTCCACAGTACATCGATGTTGTCGCCAGTGGTCGGCGGAAGGTGCACGTGCCCGTCGACCTGGGGCCGGACCGCAGCGACGCACGGATGCACGCCAAGACCGTAGGATCCTACGCAGTGCCGTAGGGGACCGCACCGCCACTTCCCAGCAAATTAGGGACACTGTTGCTCCTGGGGTATCGGCGAGGACCATTCGCAACCGTCTCCATGAAGCTGGGCTACGGTCCCGCACACCGTTAGGCCGTTTTCCGCTCACGCCCCAACATCGTGCAGCCCGCCTCCAGTGGTGTCGCGACAGGCGTGAATGGAAGGACGAATGGAGGCGTGTCGTCTTCAGCGATGAGAGTCGCTTCTGCCTTGGTGCCAATGATGGTCGTATGCGTGTTTGGCGCCGTGCAGGTGAGCGCCACAGTCAGGACTGCATACGACCGAGGCACACAGGGCCAACACCCGGCATCATGGTGTGGGGAGCGATCTCCTACACTGGCCGTACACCACTGGTGATCGTCGAGGGGACACTGAATAGTGCACGGTACATCCAAACCGTCATCGAACCCATCGTTCTACCATTCCTAGACCGGCAAGGGAACTTGCTGTTCCAACAGGACAATGCACGTCCGCATGTATCCCGTGCCACCCAACGTGCTCTAGAAGGTGTAAGTCAACTACCCTGGCCAGCAAGATCTCCGGATCTGTCCCCCATTGAGCATGTTTGGAACTGGATGATGCGTCGTCTCACGCGGTCTGCACGTCCAGCACGAACGCTGGTCCAACTGAGGCGCCAGGTGGAAATGGCATGGCAAGCCGTTCCACAGGACTACATCCAGCATCTCTACGATCGTCTCCATGGGAGAATAGCAGCCTGCATTGCTGCGAAAGGTGGATATACACTGTACTAGTGCCGACATTGTGCATGCTCTGTTGCCTGTGTCTATGTGCCTGTGGTTCTGTCAGTGTGATCTTGTGATGTATCTGACCCCAGGAATGTGTCAATAAAGTTTCCCCTTCCTGGGACAATGAATTCACGGTGTTCTTATTTCAGTTTCCAGGAGTGTATGTTAAGCTAGTTGTTCACCCATCTCAATGTATATGACGACATAGTCATATCACTTGAACTATGCGTCGTACAACGATATGCTGTTGCAGATCCGTGTAGTGGTGTATATGTGGATACTGCCTGCAAAATATGTTGCGAATAGAGTCAGTAGTAAATAAATAATGAAATAATGGGTCGTAACTGATCATGGCTACAAAATACTAACACGAATTTTTACAGAAGAATGAAAAACCTCGTAGAAGACCACCTTGGGAAAGATCAGTTTCGATTTCTGAGAAATGTAGGTACACATGAGGCAATACTGACCCTATGACGTATTTTAGAATGTAGTTCAAGACAAACCTTCGTTTATAGCAACTATATACTTAGGGAAAGCTTTTGACAATGTCGACTGTAATATTCTCATCGGAATTCTGAATGTAGCAGGGATAAAATACAGTCAGTGGAGGGCTATTTACAACTTGTATAGAAACCAGACTGCAGCTTTAATACACTCCTGGAAATTGAAATAAGAACACCGTGAATTCATTGTCCCAGGAAGGGGAAACTTTATTGACACATTCCTGGGGTCAGATACATCACACGATCACACTGACATAACCACAGGCACATAGACACAGGCAACAGAGCATGCACAATGTCGGCACTAGTACAGTGTATATCCACCTTTCGCAGCAATGCAGGCTGCTATTCTCCCATGGAGACGATCGTAGAGATGCTGGATGTAGTCCTGTGGAACGGCTTGCCATGCCATTTCCACCTGGCGCCTCAGTTGGACCAGCGTTCGTGCTGGACGTGCAGACCGCGTGAGACGACGCTTCATCCAGTCCCAAACATGCTCAATGGGGGACAGATCCGGAGATCTTGCTGGCCAGGGTAGTTGACTTACACCTTCTAGAGCACGTTGGGTGGCTCGGGATACATGCGGACGTGCATTGTCCTGTTGGAACAGCAAGTTCCCTTGCCGGTCTAGGAATGGTAGAACGATGGGTTCGATGACGGTTTGGATGTACCGTGCACTATTCAGTGTCCCCTCGACGATCACCAGTGGTGTACGGCCAGTGTAGGAGATCGCTCCCCACACCATGATGCCGGGTGTTGGCCCTGTGTGCCTCAGTCGTATGCAGTCCTGATTGTGGCGCTCACCTGCACGGCGCCAAACACGCATACGACCATAATTGGCACCAAGGCAGAAGCGACTCTCATCGCTGAAGACGACACGTCTCCATTCGTCCCTCCATTCACGCCTGTCGCGACACCACTGGAGGCGGGCTGCACGATGTTGGGGCGTGAGCGGAAGACTGCCTAACGGTGTGCGGGACCGTAGCCCAGCTTCATGGAGACGGTTGCGAATGGTCCTCGCCGATACCCCAGGAGCAACAGTGTCCCTAATTTGCTGGGAAGTGGCGGTGCGGTCCCCTACGGCACTGCGTAGGATCCTACGGTCTTGGCGTGCATCCGTGCGTCGCTGCGGTCCGGTCCCAGGTCGACGGGCACGTGCACCTTCCGCCGACCACTGGCGACAACATCGATGTACTGTGGAGACCTCACGCCCCACGTGTTGAGCAATTCGGCGGTACGTCCACCCGGCCTCCCGCATGCCCACTATACGCCCTCGCTCAAAGTCCGTCAACTGCACATACGGTTCACGTCCACGCTGTCGCGGCATGCTACCAGTGTTAAAGACTGCGATGGAGCTCCGTATGCCACGGCAAACTGGCTGACACTGACGGTGGCGGTGCACAAATGCTGCGCAGCTAGCGCCATTCGACGGCCAACACCGCGGTTCCTGGTGTGTCCGCTGTGCCGTGCGTGTGATCATTGCTTGTACAGCCCTCTCGCAGTGTTCGGAGCAAGTATGGTGGGTCTTACACACCGGTGTCAATGTGTTCTTTTTTCCATTTCCAGGAGTGTAGTTGAGGGGCATGGAAGAGACGAGTGGTTGAGAAGGGAGTGAGACAAGAATGTAGCCTTTTGTATGTTCATCCTTTTAGCAGGAGGTCTCTGGGACGACGGCCGTTTACTATCGTGACAAAAAATAAAAACACCTGCAGCCGTCCTTATGATTTTAATTTATTTTGTACCGCATCAAAGACAGTCTGAAGATGACGCAATGAAGCGTTGAAACTGGTAGCGACAAAATAAATTAAAATCATAAGGACAACTGTAGATGTTTTTATTTTTTTGTCACGAAGATTGTAGCCTGTCCCTACGGTACCTGTACATTGAGCAAGAAGTAAGTGAAACCAAAGAAAAATTTGGAGAAGGAGTTAAAGTCCAGGGAAAAGAAATAAAAACTTCGAGGTTTCGATGACACTGTAATTCTGTCAGAGACAGCAAAGGGTTGGAAGATCAGTTGAATGGAATGGATAGTGTCTTGAAAGGAACGAAAACAAAACATGGATAATGGAATTTAGATGAATGGAAAATTGAAATGCCGTGTGGTTAGGGCCTCCTGTCGGGTAGACCGTTCGCCTGGTGGAAGTTTTTCAAGATGAAGCCACTTCGGCGACTTACCTGCCGATGGGGATGAAATGATGATGATAAGGGCAAGACAACACCCAGTCCCTGAGCGGAGAAAATCTCCGACCCAGCCGGGAATCGAACCCGGGCCGTTAGGTATGACATTCCGTCGCAGCTGACCGCTCAGCTACCACGGGTGGACATTTATATGAATTAAATGAGGTGATACTGATGGAATTAGATTAGGAAAACGAGACTGAAAGTAGTGGATCAGTTTTTTTTTATCTAGACAGCAAAATACCTGATTATGGTCGCAGTAAACTGGTTCAAATGGCTCTGAGCACTATGCGACTTAACTTCTGAGGTCATCAGTCGCCTAGAACTTAGAACTAATTAAACCTAACTAACCTAAGGACATCACACACATCCATACCCGAGGCTGTATTCGAACCTGCGACCGTAGCGGTCACGCGGTTCCAGACTGAAGCGCCTTTAACCGCACGGCCACACCGGCCGGCTATGGTCGCAGTAGAGAAGATATACTGGCAATGGCAAAAAAAGCGTTAGTGAAGCAGAGAAATTTGCAAACATCGAATATAGACTTAAGTGTTAGGAAGTGTTTCCTGAAGTTATTTGTCTGGAGTGTAGCAAAGTATGGAAGTGAAACATGGATTATAAGCAGTTTAAACAAGACGAGAATAAAAGCTTTTGAAATGTGGTGCCACGGAAGGATGCTGAAGATTAGATGGGTAGATCACGTAGCTAAAGAGAAAGTACCGAACAGAATTGGGGAGAAAAGAAATTTTTGGCATAATTTGACTAAAAGAAGGGATAGATTGATAGGACACTTTCTGGGATATCACGGGATCACCAATTTAGTATTGGAAGGGAACTGTGGAAGCTAAAAATCGTAGAGGGAGACAAACAGATGAATACACTAAGCAGATTCAGAAAGATGTAGGTTGCAGTAGTTATTCGGAGATGAAAAAGCTCGCATAGGGGAGAGTAGCATGGAGAGCTGCATCAAACCAGTCTTCGGACAGAAGACTGCAACAAAAAAACCGGGTCCTAAAGCTTTAATACATGAGAAACTTTTTTTCCTACTTTATGAAGGGCTATAGGGAGAATAGGTTTCACGTACGTTTGAAATTATGAGTTTGTTGGAAGTCTCAAAGTGCTCTCATTGTCAAACATAAGATGAATATAGTTTGGATAATTTCGGCGGCTCAAGACGTATACACATTTTCCAACTCTCGTACTTGAGAAACTATGCTGAACCTTTAACGTAAGATTATACCCACAGCACATGAGGACAGCATTTTGAATTTTAGAAATCGGTTAATAATTACATAAAATACCGAAAATGGTATGTCTGTTAAATAACCTGTAACTGATACCGGGTGTCTTGGGGCTATTTTCGGCTTTTACTGATGACTTAATCAGGAAATTCTTGATAAGAAGTCAATAGCCCTTTAGTGTCTGATTGTGACACTGATTTAAGTTCATGCATAGAAACAGAGGGGAACAGAGCAACCCCGAGGATAAGCAACTTAGTATAGAGTTGACATTACAAGAGCCATCTTACCTCAAATGGTGTAATAGCAGCCGTTCATTCCTTCCGTGTCGAACTTCTATGTCATGTTGGAGCATCATAGCATATCCACAGTACCACGGCGGAAGGAATAGCATACGGAAAAGCAGGCCACGGTCTTAACACAGACTCTCCTATCGTCTAGTGAAGTGCAGTGTAAAGCCGTAATATTATCATTCCATCCACTATGCCATCGAATTGATGGCCACTGCCCAGGCAAATAAGATTTTATGTCAGACGTATCTCCAAGGAAACTTTAATAACGTAGTCCTAAATTCGAAATTCTGCTTTCATAACATTCCATTGAATGCATGGTGGGCATACGATGCTGAGGGATAGCATACTTCATGGGTTTCAAAAGGCGAGAGAGGCGATGGCATTCTATGCCACATCTCTCCATTGTATGTCTGGTCTGAAAAATCGCATAAAACTGACAATAAATTCAAATAGTAGGACCCCAATTCAACGTCTTACAACAAAAATTTGATTTTCAGCATTTCACATACTTATAGACTGTGTTTAAATTGCTGTCGTAATGATCTCAGTAAGAGGTGTGATCTTACGTAACAGGTCTGGCACAACTGAAGAATTAAACTAAAGCAGCGTAACTCAAAGCATGCGAATCACCAAGGCTACCCTCATTCAGTGTTTCAGAATCAGACTTTTCTCATCATTTCGAACTAATCTGACACTTTTTTCTCGCCGAAAATTCCCTCTAAGGAAAGAAAGGGAAAAAAAGGTGTATCAGTTACTACGTTTTCGCTGTTCGGGAAGTAACATGCATGACGTTCTAATTTATTGTATCTTTACTAATAAATGTATTCACAACCTGTTTTTCAGACACAATACAAATATGTGACTGAACGTGCCTGCAAACTGGAATCATGGTACAAGATAGTTTAGCAGATATGTCGTCGTAAAATACTAGATGCGAGATTAACTAGCTTTCCATATAATGGAGTGCGTATTACCCAGATTATAGTGATGCATTGTTACATAACGAGGGCTCGATTATCAATTCACAGTTCACAGCTTCCCTAAATATATAAAGCATATTAATGAAATAATTACTTTAACTTAAAACTATCAACTTACGAAGCGTGCAATGATTACCTATTCGGACAGTTCACAACTTTCCTGCAAATAAAATACACATCTCTGCGATTTCTAGTTACAAATACACGGTTACATAGCACAGGTTGTCCTTATTGATCCGCTTCCCATGTTGTTTGCGAGTATCGAACCACTATGTGTGTACCAACCAAACTGGCTTTCTCCTATGAGTTGAAACGTAACTTCTTCACAAATCATGTACCTTTAATCACTGTCCTCATAACTCAGCAAGGGGAGTTATTACCCCCTCCTAGAATGGAATGTAGACTTTTTATTATTTTCAGAATTCTCGTGTATTTCTAGAAATGATTGTCTCTGATTCTAGCGTTGCTGAATCCAAGAGGGAGTACTCTGGCCGTAGCAAATCACGGGAGCGTTTGGTTGTCACTTTGTTAATGGGAAATTATTCTGTTTTTCGTGCCGTACATTTATTTTGCAATCTTTGGGCACGCGAAACTCTACGGAACATTGCGAAAATTAAGGACACGATATTATCCCTGTCGTTTCCTTATATAGCCGTAACGAATTACAGCAGTACAAATAGGGTTGTCACGCCACTCGATATGGCTCTGAGCACTAACATCTGAGATCATCAGTCCCCTAGAACTTAGAACTACTTAAACCTAACTAACCTAAGGACTACACACACACACCCATGCCCGAGGCAGGATTCGAACCTGCGACCGTAGAGATCGCGCGGTTCCAGACTGTAGCGCCCAGAATCGCTCGGCCACTTCGGGCGGCGCCACTCCATATATCGGGACCGTCACCGTCATGGACCTTCTTGTCCCGACATCCAGACAGGACCTAATTCTGTCCCCAGTTTTGCAAAATGCTGTTACCAGCTTGCCTTAAGTTCTGGAGTAACGCCATCTGTTGGCGCAACATGTAAATGCAACCTCAATTAGTAAAAGTCAGCCGGCAGAAGCTACTGAAGTTTGATTCGCTGAATACGAAACATCGGAGACAAGTGCAAAGTTTTATCCTGACCTTTAAAGACAAATGCAAATTCCATTAGACAAATTAATCCCTCTTTGTGGAAACAGTATCAATACCAACTTCGGAACGCTACATTAACATGGCCAGCGGAATTCGTTAAAGCAAATTAAAGAACTAGGAACAAATATAAAAGGAACTGGATGCTCTGCCCATATTCTCGACAATACTACTCAGAAGAGCCAAAAATCGGATACATCTACCTAATATAGTGTAGGATCCGTGCGAGCACGCAGAAGTATAGCAACATAGCGTGTCATGGACCCGAATAATGTCTGAAGTAGTGCTGGAGGGAACCGACACCGTTAATCCTGCAGGGCTGTCCACAAATCTGTAAGAGTAGGATGGGGTGGAGATCTTTTCTGAACAGCACGTTGTAAGGCATCCCGATATGCTCAACAATATTTAGGTCTGGGGAGTTTGGTAGTCAGTAGAAATGTTTAAACTCAGAAGAGTGTTTCTGGAGCCACTCTGTAGGAATTCTGCACGTGTGGGGTGTCGCATTGTCCTGCTGAAATTGTCCAAGTCCGTCGTAATACACAATGAACATGAATGGACGTAGGTGATCATACAGGAGTAGTATCTACACGTATGAGGGGTCCCATATCATTCCAACTGCACACGTCCCACACCATTACTGAGCCTCCACCAGCCTGAACAGTCCTCTGTTAACATGCAGGGTCCATGGATTCATGAGGTTGTATCCACATCCGTATACCTGCATCTGCTCGATACAATTCTAGACGAGACTAGTTCGACCAGGCAACATGTTTCCAGTCATCAACCGTCCAATGACGGTGCTGACAGGCCCAAGCGAGGCGTAAAGCTTTGTGTCGTGCAGTGGAGCTTCGGCTCCGAAAGCCCGTATCGATGATGTTTCGTTGAATGGTTCGCACGACGACACTTGTTGATGGTCCAGTATTGAAATCTTCAGCTGCGGAAGGTTTGCACTTCCGTCACGTTGAACGATTCTCTCCAGTCGTCGCTGGTCCCGTTCTTCCACAACCTTTTTACGGCGGCAGCGGTGTCGGAAGTTTGATGTTTTACCGGATTCCTGATATTCAGGATACATTCGTGAAATGGTCGTACGGGAAAATCTCCACTTCATCGCTACCTCGGAGATGCTGTGTCCCATCGCTCCTGCACCGACTATAACACCACGTTCAAACTCACTTCAATCTTGATAACCTGCCATTGTAGCAGCAGTAACCGATCTAACAACTGCGCCAGACACTTGTCTTACATAGGTGTTGCCGACCGCAGCGCAGTATTCTGCCTGTTTACATACCTCCGTATCTGAACACGCATGCCTATGCCAGTTTCTTTCAGGCTTCAGTGTATATCAAGAGTTGTTGCAGACTTAACTGACGGAAAAAATCGTCACGAAACTATTTCATAATTTTTCAATATACACGATAAGGACAGAGAAGTAGAAAGAGTTCTGCTTACACGATGGTGTCAATTATCAGGTTCTTCTATCTCACTCAGAAGCAAGATGGCTGTCTTTCAGATTTTTTGAGTAGTCCGATCAGTGAAATTTACTTCATGTTTCTGCAGTCAAACTCGGATCTTTGAAAAAAAATATAAAAATCGTGGAGAATGATAAAGTCTCGATAACTGAAATAAGAAATACAATCATTAATCGACACACAAAGATGTCTGAATGAAAGGAAGACTGCAAATGTTATTGGCATGCAAAACCAAGATGAATTAGAACAAATTAAAGAATGGGAACCATAATCAAGAAATAATTAATTTTATTTCGAAGTTTGAGGTAGACACAATGGTTCTCTATACCATAGCATTTCACTAGTTTGAGAAATGGGCTTTCTGTTTTAATAAATAAATATCAAGTATTTGATTGGATCTGAAACCCCAGATTGGGTGAAGATTGAAAACATTATTATATACCCGACTAAAAATGTGAATACTTCAGGTGACAATTATTTTCAGGAATATGTGTACATGAAGGGCTTTTTAGAAATTAAGCGTGACTGGAAGAAAAGTGTACTTATTTTCTTAAGCAAACCGAAAACCATGAACGCCAATGCCAACGGCTAAAATCATGCGAGTATTTGTTTTCTATTCCCACATTCAACGCCACTGTGGAAGGAGTACTTTCGCTGATGTCGGCCCAATGGATTGATGAAAGAAACTGACTGGTGCCATTTAACTGCAAACAAACTTGCACGGATTTTTATAAATACTTATAAGGGAAAAAAGACTTGTAGGAAAAGGTGAAATCTTCAGGACATTATTGTGTACCAACTACTTCGGTCGCAACAAATTCCACGTATTTCATTTCCAAATAAAAAGTGATTATATTAAACGAAATTTTTACTTCATTTCTACACCCCCACGTCAGAGCGTCCCCACGAGGCCCCAGATAGATATGACAATCCTAGGCATGAATCAAGTATTTAAGTGTTGAGGTATATACCCATTGTTTCATTACCACATGCTAGTGGTGAACATCGTAGAAAACAATCGCAGCATCGGAGTCGATGGAACCAAGGTCTATGATAAGGATTAGGATGGAAAAATCTGACCGGTTAAAACCGATACCGGTATTTTAGTTCTTGATAACAGGTATGTTTCGGTATTTTTTGGCCTCGGTTATAACAGGTCTTTTTATTTGTCACTAATAACTGGGAAAAATACTGAAGTATTAGTTAGCCATAGCAGCAGTGCTAAATTTTTGTTTTTAAATAAAGACGCGATTATTTGCAGACAGGCACAATTAAAAGCTAGCTCTCGGCCACAGCCTTCATCAGCAAAAACGAAACACACACCACTCGCACACACAAGCAGGCACACCTCATGCACACACGACCGCCAACTCCAGCATCTGCGGTCAGAATGCGTGTCTGCAACTTAACATGTCTTCTTGACAGGAAGTAGCGACCTGTCTTTTCCTGCATTGTTGGTATTCCTACTTGGAATTTCCCATCGTTTGTTTTTAAATAAGTCTTTTTTTTGGAAAACGAGTAGTTTTTATTCAGACATTTTCCATAATTTTGGAATATTGCATTACTGTAGAAAAAGAGAAAAGTGATCAGCGCTACTTTAATAATACTGCCGACAGAAACGACCAACAAACACTTGGCATAAGAAATGGTACAGCATTGCTGAGACAGTTATGTCCCTGTTGCCATGTGTCGTGGCTTAACGTAAACGTGTGTGCGTGCAGTGTAGAAGACTTACCCCCACTTGGTCTATATGGTAGTTTCTCCCTGTCGTCACCGGACATCAATCCTATTGGAGAATGGCACCAATCCTAGAGTCCCTTCCACGAATGATGGCGGTTCGCGCAGGCAAGGACGGGTATTGCATTGTTGCCGGTTACGAGTGGCAGTTACCGTACTCGCATACACGTGCTTTGCACCAGATGAAAGCGTGTATCCTGCAAATTATATCTCTCGCTTGCTAGTGCAGAATTAGTCGCCTACCACCACCATCAACCATGACAACTCGAAGCAAATGGAATAAAAATTCGTTAAAAATCTCGCTACGATCGTGTATGACGCTCGCATTGCGTACAACATTCACAGCACAGCGCTCAGAACACTGCTGAAGACTCATTGGCTGCCGAAGAACGCGCGACGTAGGTGCACAGAACGATCCTAAATTCGAAAGCCATCGTTCGTGACTACATCTATAGTCTGGAAATACTATTGTGAAGTGACACAAGAACGAAATACAATACTTCATTTACTTTAGAATGATTGAAGATCTGCCGGCGATTTCTATGAAATAATAATAGAGGAACGATATGAACCATGAACCATGGACCTTTCCGTTAGTGGGGAGGCTTGCGTGCCTCTACGATAGAGATAATAGTACCGTAGGTGCAACCACAACGGAGGGGTATCTGTTGAGAGGCCAGACAAACGTGTGGTTCCTGAAGAGGGGCAGCAGCCTTTTCAGTAATTGCAGGTGCAACAGTCTCGATGATTGGCTGATCTGGCCTTGTAACACTAACCAAAACGGCCTTACTATGCTGGTACTGTGAACGGTTGAAAGCAAGGGGAAACTACAGCCGTAATTTTTCCCGAGGGCATGCAGCTTTATGGTTAAATGATGATGGCATGCTATTGGTTAAATATTCCGGAGGTAAAATAGTTCCCCATTCGGATCTCTGGGCGGGGACTACTCAGGAGGACGTCGTTATCAGGAGAAAGAAAACTGGCGTTCTACGGATGCGAGCGTGGAATGTCAAATCGCTTAATCGGGCAGGTAGGTTAGAAAATTTAAAAAGGGAAATGGATGGGTTACAGTTAGATATAGTGGGAATTAGTGAAGTTCAGTGGCAGGAGGAGCAAGACTTCTGGTCAGGTGAATACAGGGTTATAAATACAAAATCAAATAGGGGTCATGCAGGAGTAGGTTTAATAATGAATAAAAAAAATAGGAATGCGGGTAAGCTACTACAAACAGCATAGTGAACGCATTATTGTGGCCAAGATAGACGCGAAGCCCACGACTACCACAGTAGTACAAGGTTATATGCCAACTAGCTCTGCAGCTGACGAGGAGATTGATGAAATGTATGATGAGATAAAAGAAATTATTCAGATAGTGAAGGGAGACGAAAATTTAATATTCATGGGTGACTGGAATTCTAGAGTATGAAAAGGAAGAGAAGGAAACGTAGTAGGTGAATATGGAATGGGGGTAAGGAATGAAAGAGGAAGCCGCCTGGTAGAATTTTGCACAGAGCATAATTTAATCATAGCTAACACTTGGTTCAAGAATCATGAAAGAAGGTTGTATACATGGAAGAATCCTGGGGATACTGACAGGTTTCAGATAGATTATATACTGGTAAGACAGAGATTTAGGAACCAGGTTTTAAATTGTTAGACGTTTTCAGGGGCAGATGTGGTCTCTGACCACAATCTATTGGTTATGAGCTGTAGAATAAAACTAAAGAAACTGCAAAAAGGTGGAAATTTAAGGAGATGAGATCTGGATAAACTGACAGAACCAGAGGTTGTAAAGAGTTTCAGGGAGAGCATTAGGGAACGATTGACAAGAATGGGGGAAAGAAATACAGTAGAAGAAGAATGGGTAGCTTTGAGAGATGAAATAGTGTAGGCAGCAGAGGATCAAGTAAGTAAAAAGATGAGGGCTAATAGAAATCCTTGGGTCACAGATGAGATACTGAATTTAATTGATGAAATGAGTAAATAGAAAAATGTAGTAAATGAAGAAGGCAAAATGGAATACAAACATCTCAAAAATGGAATCGACAGGAAGTGCAAAATGGCTAAGCAGGGATGGCTAGAGGACAAATGTAAGTATGTAGATTCGTATATCACTAGGGGTAAGATAGATACTGCCTACAGGAAAATTAAAGAGACCTTTGGAGAAAAGAGAACCATTTGTACGAATATCAAGAGCTCAGATGGAAACCCTGTTCAGGGTCTACACAAGGGCGACGTTCTTGAGGACAATATTATGCAAATGGAAGAGGATATAGACGAAGATGAAATAGGAGATATGATACTGCGTGAAGAGTTGGACAGAGCACTGAAAGACCTAAGTCGAAACGAGGCCCAGGGAGTAGACAACATTCCATTAGAAGTACTGATAGCCTTGGGAGAGCCAGCCCTGGCAAAACTCTACCATCTGGTGAGCAAGATATATGAGACAAGTGAAATACCCTCAGACTACAAAAAGAATATAATAAGTCCAATCCCAAAGAAAGCAGCGGTGAACAGATGTGAAAATTATAGAACTATAAGCCACGGTGCAAAATACTAACACGAATTCCTTACAGACGAATGGAAAAACTGGTAGAAGCCAACCTCAGGGAAGATCAGTTTGGATTCCGTAGAAATGGAACATGTGAGGCAATACTGACCCTACGACTAATCTTAGAGAATAGATTAAGGAATAGCAAACCTACGTTTCTGGCATTTGTAGACTTAGAGAAAGATTTTGACAACGTTGACTGGAATACTCTCTTTCAAATTCTGACGGTGGCAGGGGTAAAATACAGGGAGCGAAAGGCTATTTACAATTTGTACAGAAACCAGATGGCAGTTATAAGAGTCGAGGGGCATGAAAGCGAAGCAGTGATTGGGAAGGGAGTGAGACAGGATTGTAGCCTATCCCAGATGTTATTCAATCTGTAAAATTGAGCAAGCAATAAAGGAAACAAAAGAAAAATTGGGAGTAATAATTGAAATTCGTGGAGAAGAAATTAAAACTTTGACGTTCGCCGATGATATTGTAATTCTGTCAGAGACAGCAAAGGACCTGGAAGAGCAGCTGAACGGAATGGACAGTGTCTGGAAAGGAGGATATAAGATGAACACCAACAAAAGCAAAACGAGGATAATGGAATGTAGTCGAATTAAATCAGGTGATGCTGAGGGAATTAGATTAGGAAATGAGACACTTAAAGTAGTAAATAAGTTTTGCTATTTGGGGAGCAAAATAACCGATGATGGTAGAAGTAGAGAGGATATAAAATGTAGACTGGCAATGGCAAGGAAAGCGTTTCTGAAGAAGAGATATTTGTTAACATCGAGTATAGATTTAAGTGTCAGGAAGTCGTTTCTGAAAGTATTTGTTTGGAGTGTAGCCATGTATGGAAGTGAAACGTGGACAATAAATAGTTTAGACAAAAAGAGAATAGAAGCTTTCGAAATGTGGTGCTACAGAAGAATGCTGAAGATTAGATGGATAGATCACGTAACTAATGAGGAGGTATTGAATAGAATTGAGGAGAAGAGAAATTTGTGGCAGAACTTGACTAGAAGAAGAGATCCATTGACAGGACATATTATGAGGCGTCAAGGGATCACCAATTTAGTATTGGAGAGCTGCGCGGAGGGTAAAAATCGAAGAGGGAGGCCAAAAGATGGATACACTAAACAGATTCAGAAGGATGTAGGTTGCAGTAGGTACTGGGAGATGAAGAGTCTTGCACAGGATAGAGTAGCATGGAGAGCTGCATTAAACCAGTCTGCAGAATGAATACCACAACAAGAACATTATGGTAACCGTAATAAATCAAAAGCTTAACAATAATTTGTTCATCGTATACAATAAGAATCGAAAGTAGCTCATCTGCTATCTGTGTATACATAATATGCCTTTATCCGCTTGTAGCCCTTGAAAAAGGACAAACCAACACGCAAAATCGAGCTCTTCAACCTCAGTTTTCGTCCTTCAGTGCTGGCTATTTATAATGCCCAAATAGTGGTATGATCCTCGATTACAACATGATTTTTGAGCTGAGTTTCATAAAATTAGAAACAATAGGATAATACTAGTATTTTTTCGTAGTATTCAACCACTTAACACTTGTCGAGAAAATGAGTGAACAATGGTTGGTCTAAGTTTTCTTTTATTGCCTATTCATTATTTTGATTCTATTTACCTTGAAACTGGGGAAGTCAACTTTTTTCTACATTTCTTACAGGAGATAACAGAAATAAAAAATTAAATCGGTTATTTAAAAATTTGAGCGGTCAGGTGTCCGTGGCACTGACGTTGTAATAAACCGATATAACGGAAAAAAAGTTGTTTCAACGATAACCACCATCCCCAATAGGGATGCGCGGCCGCAGTATCTTCTGTTAACATCTGCTCATCCGTAATTTAAGAGAAACGTTATTCATTGTCTCTTAGCTCTTCTCTTTCTCTGCACTCTTGCAGCTCACTTCTGTGGCCAACAATTAAGCATTATTTTCATCGGTATCTCACAAAATAATTTGTTAGTTGTCATGAGTTTAAATGTACGTTTCCAGTTCAAACCGTTTCTTGTGCTGTATGTGCGTTCTGTGTTACGATATAGTGTTCCTCCCGCGTGCTGAAAAAAAAAAATCAGGTGATAAAATAGAAAGTTTCATCATGAAAAAGTTTCAACTACAAAAAAAAAAAAAAAAAAGACGCTTTCGAAAAGGTTCTTCTAGAAACATCTTATCTTCACAAATTAAAACCAATTTATGCTCAAATGGTGATGTCATTAACACTACCCTCTCATCACGTGGTGCTTTAGATAAAACTGAAAATGTATCGTTATGGGAAACAACTGCTATCCCACATTCAGCTAGGTCTACTGATAGCGACCGTGAAATAATCACAAATCCAGACCCAGGCACTTGACCTAATACATTAACATCCTCCATGATAAATGAAATTGTACAGAAAGGCCCTATTAAAATTGTAAATTATTATTATCTTTAATACGAGAAGGGAAGAAAATTTTCAATTCATTTTTACGTAACAGCTTTACCCAATGGAGAAAAAAGGGATCGAAAATGGATTGTGTATTCGAAATGTACCAAAACGTACAAGCTCTATCAATATAATAATGGCAATTTTCTTGGTTTAATCGAAATGATTGCAGAATTTGACCGTTTTGCAGAAAAATTTAATCGCGGTTAAAAACTTAAGAAATTCCTCACCGTTCTTGTGTACAAAAACATTCAACATTAACTCATAAATTTGCTTGCGCTCAAAGTACAAAACAACACTGTTAATTTTCTAGAAGAAAGTAAATATTTTTCAGTCATCCCTCATTGTACTCCTGATACAACCAACAATGAACAAATGACATTGATTGTTTAGTTTTTAAACCTATAAGAACGCACAATGACGGTAGATTTTATGGATGGTTCTTCAACAACAGGAGAAAGTTTGCCTAAAACCCGTTTATCGAAAGTAGACCAACTAGGTCTGCGGAGGGCAAAGTTACGAAAATGGTACAAATATAGAAGGTAATTGAAGTGGTGTTCAAAACAGAATCCCAATGTAATCCAAGAGCATTTTATTTGCCATGTGCTAGGTGGAATATTAATCTTGTTTTATCAGATGCGGCAAAACCTACAGCAAAAGCAGTCACATTTTTTCGTGTAATTCAAAGAATATGAATTGATTTCGGTGCAACCTCTCAGAGAGCGGAAATCTTATTGAACAGAGTACCAACATTAACAGTGATGAAGCTTTCAGAACTTCGATGGGAAAGTTGGGTGGAGAGTGTCGAAGCTATGACGTACCAATCAAGAGAAGTCACAGATGCCCTTCTTGAGGTGAGCAATAGCATTGATTAACTGAAAACAAAAAGCGAAGCACACTTACTTGCTGTGAACGAATTAGATAACTTCGAGTTTATTGACGGTGTTGTCATACGGTATGAGCTTCTCCTTGCCCTTATAGCAGCAAGTAAGGCCCATCAGGCAGAAAACATGGATTTGAAATTAGCAACCAAATCACTCGAAAGTTAAATATAGTTTAAGTGAGAAGTTCCGTGAGGAAGGTGTTTTTAACTACGAAAGTGATAGCTGAAACTCAACATATTGGGCAAAATTTGAACAAAAGAGAACTTGTACGAAAAGAAACAAATTTGATTGTAAAAGTGACGATGTACTTTGCAGGGCACAGCTTCCAGAGTAGAAGACGAAACTGATTTTTTCTACCCTGCCGTTGACACAGTATTAATAAGTTTGAAACAAAAGTTTGAGCAACTGGCTAAGTATTCCGAAATATTCAGTTTTTTCACCAAAAAGTTTAAGACACTTAGAGGATGAAGAACTTAAAACTGTATGAAATAAACACGTGAGAGAGCTTAGTATAAAAGGTAAATAGTGAATAATCAGAAGACATTGTTGCGTCAGAACTTTTGACACAAATCAGTGTTCAGATAAAAAGTGAACAAGAATATGAGAACTTCAGTGCTAATATTGAAATACTTAAATGAAATTGGAAACCCATAACCCAACAATTACTGCTAACCATGCCAGTGGCTGGCGCTTCCAGTGGGAGAAGCTTTTCACATTCGAAGCTGATCAAGAATTATGAGGGGCGTTCAGAAAGTAATGCAAAAACATTTTCCTCTGAAAACAGGTGGGTTTTACTTAGGATTTCAGTACACCACACTTCTGGCTGCAAAAGACTGATTTAACGGTAGGATCTTGGAAAAACATTTCTTATTGTGTTGATTACACGGGACTCTTTTTGCTTTGCTTCGTGAAACTTTATTAGGGCTATAAGCCCATTTTCGAGTACAGAACTGTTTCCGAAGATGGAAACCACGTGCAGGTAAATGCATGTCAACTTCTTAATCTATGAAATCTCATCTTAAACTATAAACGTTGTCTATTTTGACGTTTATATTTGCCTCGAACAACTTTATGACATTTAATAGGACAGTGTTTACTCCAGCTATGAATAAGCGAACTGGTGTAGATCTGTGTGCAGAGGAATGAGTATTTCTGTGATTACTTATTTATGAACGATGGCACAAAGGTTCCCCTTGTAGTTGCAACATTTTCTAAAATCGGTGAATAACTGAAGTAAGTCGAATGCTGGAAACAAGTGAACTCCCAGTGAACGAACCGCGAACGATACGTTGTGAAGATTGGCGAAGCGTCGCAACTGATCTCGTACACCCTCCCTGCCTCCCACATGCACGGCCCGTACAATTGTTGGCCAGTTGGTACTCCTGCATTCTTTGTTGAGTATGTTGTAACTGAGACATGCGGAAAAATTTTAGATACATAATAAAAATGTAATAAATCATTACTGCAATCACTGGATAAGATACATGCTATAAAATGACACGAGTAAAAGTCTGTTTGTTCTTCTGCAATCCACGATTTAGGAAGGAAAAATACGTCTTCCGACTTCACACTCAGAGTTGTTCCCATCTTTTCCTGGATCTTCCCGAATCTCTTGTTGGTTGTGGCTTATTAGCCCTATGCGTTTTGGCAATCTCTCTTCATTTATTCTGTTAATACCTTCTTTCGATCTTCTTTTGTTACCGTCCACTCTCTAATATTCCAAACATTAAGTTCTGTTGTTCCGTGTTCATTACTTGTTGGGTCTAATATATTGTACATCCTCTAACAATACTTGAAATCCTCATTTCCACCCTTTCGGTCTTACTGACGTCCTTCTGTCTCACTCCCATTCATTAAACCTGGTGATGCCTTTATTTACTTTTATTCTCATGCCCTTTCCTGTCTTGTTACCCACCGTCACCACAAATGTGTTCAAAAACGTTGAAACGTAGTTCCAGTATATCAGCCATTATTGTCACTTATTTCAGCAGCCAGATAGGAGAAATAAGGTATTTGTTCTGTAGCTTTTGTGTTGATAATAGTCTTTGAACAGAATGGGAATATTCCCTGAAATGCTATTACTCTAGTTTTAGGTAGGGAGAGTGTTGTACCTAGCGGATAGTGTAGCTAGGAACACGTGTTTTTCTTTTGGTCGGTACTTCAGTCACATGACAAATCTTAGACTCACATAAAGAAATCCTCATTGGGGACCGCCATAAGCAATTTCCGACATTTTCTATAGTTTTTAGCACTGATAGAAGGTTATTCGCATTGTACACATTTCAGTTGCTGTATAATATACAAGGTGATTCAGCTGCCACTACTGATGTTGTTTTATGTAGCCCGCAGTGTTATAGCTGGCCTTCAAACACCATGCGGGAGATTTTCATATTCCCTCGCTCGCCATGCGCCAACTACAAATCTTGCAGAAACAGTTAACAGGACCTTTTTGTAGGAATAATTTTACACTGGGCTACGTTTTCGCTAGAGGCCGTAGTTTTCGAGTTACTCAAGAAAAACGTACAAAAGTGACCTTCAAATGCATCCTCACTCCCACACTCAGCCCCTATCAGTCGGGATTTCTAGTACGTTGTTCACGCCACTCGCTCCTACTATTCGCCAGAAATTTGTGACTGCACTAATTATTTGCCACATTCAATCTGTCTTTGGTCTTCACTTACCTTCACGTGGTTTCCATCTTCGGAAACCGTTCTCTACTCGAAAATGGGCTTACAAGCCTAATAAAGTTTATTCCTATATTCCACCACTGGATTAGTTGAGCACTTAACAACTGTGTGAATTTTACCTAACAATTTAGTGACTTCCAACAATACAAAATAAACAAAACAGTTACATCGCATTCGTGTGGCTTTCAGACTACGAATTTACTGTGCTTGCAAGGGTAAAGTTTGGATCGAAACGTAAGTATTGTTAGTTTAAGTGTAACATCTACAAAAGTCGGTTTTCTTTCATTACCCTCGCGGACAGGATAATAATGTTAAGGGTATAGCCGACTATGCTGGTGGTGTGATAGCCCAATCAATAGAGACCAAGAAAGGTCGAAAATAATTTTCCCACTGAATTTTATTGCATATTCTATATCCGAATGTGTTCAATAGCATCGTACATTTGCTCCAGGGGCATTCACCACACACTGTGTGTAGTGGACTGACAAGGCAGCCAGTCCACAGTGACGGGTAGCCGAAAGGCACTCGTACACACACGCCGACTGGCGCGAAGTCTGGAACAGGATTCGTAATGAATGCTATAAAGAAAAGAACGTAGCTACTAGAACACTTAACTTTTACTTCCTCCTTTGGTATACAGCGTTCTTGATGATACAAGTGAGACTCTATCTTGAGATACATGCAATGTTACAAATGGCGCCTTGCTAGGTCGTAGCCATTAACTTAGCTGAAGGCTATTCTAACTGTCTCTCGGCAAATGAGAGAAAGGCTTCGTCAGTGTAGTCGCTAGCAACGTCGTCGTACAACTGGGGCGAGTGCTAGTAAGTCTCTCGAGACCTGCCGTGTGGTGGCGCTCGGTCTACGATCACACAGTGGCGACACGCGGGTCCGACATGTACTAATGGACCGCGGCCGATTTAAGCTACCACCTGGTGTCTGGCGGTGACACCACACTGTGTTCCATAAAGGTCTCGTTTCATGCGTTTCGTCTATCACTTGCAATAATGCTGTTTTATTTTTCGTATATTCAATTTAAACCTACTCCATGCAGTCTTCCCACCTGTGACTGGCTGAAGAAGTAATTCTTGAACATCTCGATTAAACTACGGTGTCCTGTGTGTAGCACCGCCTCCCATTACATTTGCTGTTTTCGTACCTAAAGCTTCTCGTGCTGTATCTTGTATACGAAAAAATTGCATTGAGATCTCTACACATTATGTTGAGCTCACTGAAACAGATCGTGAAAGCTTTATCGAAAGATGATGAATCTGAGTGACTGGAGTAGCCATCCTGGGCTTACATGTCAGCAAGATAATGCTCGCCCTCACACGACGAGAGTTTCTACTGTTTGTCTTCGTGCATGCCAAACATTACCTTGGCCAACGAGGTTGCTGGATCTCTCCACAATTTAGAAAGTTTGCAGCAATGTGGGCAGGGCCCTCCAACCAGCTAGATGTAACGCGCCAGTTGGACAGAATTTGGCACGGTATTCCTCAGGAGGACATCCAGCAACTCGATCAACCAATGCCAACGAGTAGCTGCCCGAGATGGACCAACACGTTACTGCCTTGCTCAACTTGCGAAGCTCTTTCTCTTATATGAATAATCCAGTTTTATTAAAGTTGAAGTTGTGGTGTCACCGCCAGACACCACACTTGCTAGGTGGTAGCCTTTAAATCGGCTGCGGTCCGGTAGTATACGTCGGACCCGCGTGTCGCCACTGTCAGTGATGGCAGACCGAGCGCCGCCACACGGCAGGTCTAGAGAGACGTCCTAGCACTCGCCCCAGTTGTACAGCAGACTTTGCTAGCGATGCTACACTGACAAATGCGCTCTCATTTGCCGAGACGATAGTTAGCATAGCCTTCAGCTACGTCATTTGCTACGACCTAGGAAGGCGCCATTACCAGTTTATATTGAGATTGTAATTATGTATCATCAAGAGCGATGTTCTCCAATTATGGATTAAAGTTGAGTATTACATCAACTACGTACTTTATTTGCTACTATAAATTCCCTTAACTGTTCCAGACCTCACGCCAGTCTGCGTGAGCTTAACGCGTGCCTTTCGGCATCCTCGCATAGTGACTTGGCTGTCTTGCCAAGGCACAACAGAAGTCATTTGTCTGTTACCAGTACATCACACTGCCGACTTCCGTTTCAATCGCATAATTTCTACGGGTTACACCTTCCCTTCTGCGTTATGACGCTACAGATCGGTAATATTCAACGATTAACCTTCAACTACTGAACACTGTTGCAGGGGCAACAGTCTGGATGATTGACTGATCTGAACTTGTAACATTAACCAAAACGGCCTTGCTGTGCTGGTACTGCGAACGGCTGAAAGCAAGGGGAAACTACAGCCGTAATTTTTCCCGAGGACATGCAGCTTTACTGTATTATTAAATGATGATGGCGTCCTCTTGGGTAAAATATTCCGGAGGTAAAATAGTCCCCCATTCGGATCTCCGGGCGGGGACTACTCAAGAGGACGTCGTTATCAGGAAAAAGAAAACTGGCATCCTACGGATCGGAGCGTGGAATGTCAGATCCTTTAATCGGGCAGGTAGGTTAGAAAATTTAAAAAGGGAAATGGATAGGTTAAAGTTAGATATAGTGGGAATTTGTGAAGTTCGGTGGCAGGAGGAACAAGACTTTTGGTCAGGTGATTACAGGGTTATAAATACAAAATCAAATAGGGGTAATGCAGGAGTAGGTTTAATAATGAATAAAAGAATAGGAGTGCGGGTTAGCTACTACAAACAGCATAGTGAACGCATTATTGTGGCCAAGATAGACACAAAGCCCATGCCTACCACAGTAGTACAAGTTTATATGCCAACTAGCTCTGCAGATGATGAAGAAATTGATGAAATGTATGACCAGATAAAAGAAATTATTCAAGTAGTGAAGGGAGACGAAAATTTAATAGTCATGGGTGACTGGAATTCGTCAGTAGGAAAAGGGAGAGAAGAAAACATAGTAGGTGAATATGGATTGGGGGGAAGAAATGAAAGAGGAAGCCGCCTTGTAGAATTTTGCACAGAGCATAACTTAATCATAGCTAACACTGGGTTCAAGAATCATAAAAGAAGGCTGTATACCTGAAAGAATCCTGGAGATACTGACAGGTTTCAGATAGATTATATAATGGTAAGACAGAAATTTAGGAACCAGGTTTTAAATTGTAAGACATTTCCAGGGGCAGATGTGGATTCTGACCACAATCTATTGTTTATGAACTGCAGATTGAAACTGAAGAAACTGCAAAAAGGTGGGAATTTAAGAAGATGGGACCTGGATAAACTGAAAGAACCAGAGGTTGTAGAGAGTTTCAGGGAGAGCATAAGGGAACAATTGACAGGAATGGGGGAAAGAAATACAGTAGAAGAAGAATGGGTAGCTCTGAGGGATGAAGTAGTGAAGGCAGCAGAGGATAAGTAGGTAAAAAGACGGGGGCTAATAGAAATCCTTGGGTAACAGAAGAATTATTGAATTTAATTGATGAAAGGAGAAAATATAAAAATGCAGTAAATGAAGCAGGCAAAAAGGAATACAAACGTCTCAAAAATGAGATCGACAGGAAGTGCAAAATGGCTAAGCAGCGATGGCTAGAGGACAAATATAAGGATGTAGAGGCTTGTCTCACTAGGGGTAAGGTAGATACTGCCTACTGGAAAATTAAAGATACCTTTGGAGGGAAGAGAACCACTTGTATGAATATCAAGAGCTCAGACGGCAACCCAGTTCTAAGGAAAGAAGGGAAGGCAGAAAGGTGGAAGGAGTATATAGAGGGTTTATACAAGGGCGATGTACTTGAGGACAATATTATGGAAATGGAAGAGGATGTAGATGAAGATGAAACGGGAGATAAGATACTGCGTGAAGAGTTTGACAGAGCACTGAAAGACCTGAGTCGAAACAAGGCCCCGGGAGTAGACAACATTCCATTAGAACTACTGATGGCCTTGGGAGAGCCAGTCCTGACAAAACTCTACCAACTGGTGAGCAAGATGTATGAGACAGGCGAAATACACACAGGCTTCAAGAAGAATATAATAATTCCAATCCCAAAGAAAGCAGGTGTTGGCAGATGTGAAAATTACCGAACTATCAGTTTAATAAGTCACAGCTGCAAAATACTAACGCGAATTCTTTACAGACGAATGGAAAAACTGGTAGAAGCGGACCTCGGGGAAGATCAGTTTGGATTCCGTAGAAATGTTGGAACACGTGAGGCAATACTAACCTTACGACTTATCTTAGAAGAAAGATTAAGAAAAGGCAAACCTACGTTTCTAGCATTTGTAGACTTAGAGAAAGCTTTTGACAACGTTAACCGGAATACCCTCTTTCAAATTCTGAAGGTGGCAGGGGTAAAATACAAGGAGCGAAAGGCTATTTACAATTTGTACAGAAACCAGATGGCAGTTATAAGAGTCGAGGGGCATGAAAGGGAAGCAGTGGTTGGGAAGGGAGTAAGACAGGATTGTAGCCTTTCCCCGATGTTATTCAATCTGTATATTGAGCAAGCAGTAGAGGAAACAAAAGAAGAAATAAAAACTTTGAGGTTCACCGATGACATTGTAATTCTGTCAGAGACAGCAAAGGACCTGGAAGAGCAGCTGAACGGAATGGACAGTGTCTTGAAAGGAGGATATAAGATGAACATCAACAAAAGCAAAACGAGGATAATGGAATGTAGTCAAATTAAATCGGGTGATGCTGAGGGGATTAGATTAGGAAATGAGACACTTAAAGTAGTAAAGGAGTTTTGCTATTTAGGGAGTAAAATAACTGACGATGGTCGAAGTAGAGAGGATATAAAATGTAGACTGGGAATGGCAAGGAAATCGTTTCTGAAGAAGAGAAATTTGTTAACATCGAATATACACTCCTGGAAATGGAAAAAAGAACACATTGACACCGGTGTGTCAGACCCACCATACTTGCTCCGGACACTGCGAGAGGGCTGTACAAGCAATGATCACACGCACGGCACAGCGGACACACCAGGAACCGCGGTGTTGGCCGTCGAATGACGCTAGCTGCGCAGCATTTGTGCACCGCCGCCGTCAGTGTCAGCCACTTTGCCGTGGCATACGGAGCTCCATCGCAGTCTTTAACACTGGTAGCATGCCACGACAGCGTGGACGTGAACCGTATGTGCAGCTGACGGACTTTGAGCGAGGGCGTATAGTGGGCATGCGGGAGGCCGGGTGGACGTACCGCCGAATTGCTCAACACGTGGGGCGTGAAGTCTCCACAGTACATCGATGTTGTCGCCAGTGGTCGGCGGAAGGTGCACGTGCCCGTCGACCTGGGACCGGACCGCAGCGACGCACGGATGCACGCCAAGACCGTAGGATCCTACGCAGTGCCGTAGGGGACCTCACCGCCACTTCCCAGCAAATTAGGGACACTGTTGCTCCTTGGGTATCGGCGAGGACCATTCGCAACCGTCTCCATGAAGCTGGGCTACGGTCCCGCACACCGTTAGGCCGTCTTCCGCTCACGCCCCAACATCGTGCAGCCCGCCTCCAGTGGTGTCGCGACAGGCGTGAATGGAGGGACGAATGGAGACGTGTCGTCTTCAGCGATGAGAGTCGCTTCTGCCTTGGTGCCAATGGTGGTCGTATGCGTGTTTGGCGCCGTGCAGGTGAGCGCCACAATCAGGACTGCATACGACCGAGGCACACAGGGCCAACACCACTGGTGATCGTCGAGGGGACACTGAATAGTGCACGGTACATCCAAACCGTCATCGAACCCATCGTTCTACCATTCCTAGACCGGCAAGGGAACTTGCTGTTCCAACAGGACAATGCACGTCCGCATGTATCCCGTGCCACCCAACGTGCTCTAGAAGGCGTAAGTCAACTACCCTGGCCAGCAAGATCTCCGGATCTGTCCCCCATTGAGCATGTTTGGGACTGGATGAAGCGTCGTCTCACGCGGTCTGCACGTCCAGCTCAAACGCTGGTCCAACTGAGGCGCCAGGTGGAAATGGCATGGCAAGCCGTTCCACAGGAGTACATCCAGCATCTCTACGATCGTCTCCATGGGAGAATAGCAGCCTGCATTGCTGCGAAAGGTGGATATACACTGTACTAGTGCCGACATTGTGCATGCTCTGTTGCCTGTGTCTATGTGCCTGTGGTTCTGTCAGTGTGATCATGTGATGTATCTGACCCCAGGAATGTGTCAATAAAGTTTCCCCTTCCTGGGACAATGAATTCACGGTGTTCTTATTTCAATTTCCAGGAGTGTAGATTTAAGTGTCAGGAACGATAACCAGTTTGGACAAGAAGAGAATAGAAGCTTTCGAAAAGTGGTGCTACAGAAGAATGCTGAAGATAAGTTGGGTAGATCACGTAACTAATGAGGAGGTATTGAATAGGATTGGGGAGAAGAGAAGTTTGTGGCACAACTTGACTAGAAGAAGGGATCGGTTGGTAGGACATGTTTTGACGCATCAAGGGATCACAAATTTAGCATTGGAGGGCAGCGTGGAGGGTAAAAATCGTAGAGGGAGACCAAGAGATCAATACACTAAGCAGATTTAGAAGGATGTAGGTTGCAGTAGGTACTGGGAGATGAAGAAGCTTGCACAGGATTGAGTAGCATGGAGAGCTGCATCAAACCAGTCTCAGGACTGAAGACACAACAACAACAACTGAACAATACTCTAAGCAAATCAATAACATTTGTGCTGTTCTTATTAATAATGCCCAGAAATTCTTTCAACTGCGAGTATACGTAAGCTGCCCAACGTACTTGCGAAACCGTCTTTGTCCAGTCAGGTAAAATGTAACCGTTCACAGGTTACTTACGTTAATCACTGGCCACTTATCATTTGCTATAGATCAGTTCACACGTTGCTCTCGGCATCTTTTAGGTGGCTCGCGAGACACGACATCTCCCTGCAGCCGCGTGCTTACCTGACAAACTCACGCCGAGTCTCTACTATCAGTTCCTCATTCTCGTCCTCCGTACAAGCTCTAATAGCAAAGATCACTGAAAAATCTGTGACCGAAGAGATACATTTGTAATTAATAAGAAAGATTGTACTGTCGAGTTTGCTACTATAAAATAAAACGTAGTAAAAAAGTATTTATGGTAGATACCAGTAGATGAGTCGTTAAAATGCCGAGTACACTTAGGTAAATTCAAATATCAGGCAGCTCGGCTGGCAAACGTTCTTTCCGACGTTCTAGCGAAAGCTGAACATAGGAAAAAAGGGACAGTGTGACACGATAACCAGCCACTGCACTTTACCTCAGATAGGGGCGCCTCGTTCCTACTTTAACAAATCTCGTCACATCCGTTTCTTCGACTATAACCGCATCTAGACAACTGCTCAGAATATCTGTTCCATCACCTGCTTAGCTATCAAGGTGTGTCACCTAATTTTGTAGGAGGAACAGGGAATAAAACAGTAAGACTTACAAAACTCATAAAAATACTGTAATGTGTCAGGTTTCCTCTGCATGTTGGTTTGCTTTCAAGTGTTGAGTCGACTTATTAATTCTTTTTTATGATGAAATCTCGTGTGCTTCGTGTTCTGCAGCTTGTAAGTATTTGTTAAAAGTCATTTTGCTCTACACCACGAGCAGAATGAAAAATATTTAACTATCAGACCGCCATTCGGGCCCGAGAGTACATTATCAGTGGCGTCAAGTGTACAGGACAAACAAACGATGTAAACAATGTTATGAAAAGGATAGTTGCTACTCACCATACAGCGGGTGGAGAAGATAATTGCTACTCACCATATAGCGGAAAACCTGAGTCGCATATAGGCACAAGAAAAAGACAGGAAAAATGAACTTTTGATCAACAAGGCCTTCGACGAAAATAGAGCAGAACACACACACACACACAGAAAACGCAACACACACACACTCACACATTACCATAATCCTTGGCGGCGTGTGTGTGTGTTGTTTTTGACGAAGGGCTTGTTGGCCGAAAGCTCAGTTTCTGACTCTCTTTTTCTTGTGCCTATACGTGACTCAGCATTTCCGCTGTATGGCGAGTAGCAACTACCCTTTTCATAAGAGAATTACATTCCATCCAGGATTTTCCATTATTTAAACAATGTATACATGTCGATATTTAATGGCTCTGAGCACTATGGGACTCAACTGCTGAGGTCATTAGTCCCCTAGAACTTAGAACTAGTTAAACCTAACTAACCTAATGACATCACAAACATCCATGCCCGAGGCAGGATTCGAACCTGCGACCGTAGCGGTCTTGCGGTTCCAGACTGCAGCGCCTTTAATGTCGATATTTACAAAGCATTAACATTTAGTATACATAAAAAAACAGTCGAAAGGTTACTTGTATATTGTGGACGCACATATAAAATAACATGCGTGTCAGTTATAAACTCTCTAATATGTCGAAACTGGTGGGGTTTGGTAAAGAATAAACCCAGAGAACATGTGAAGTGTAATTTTAACTATGTCTATGGGTCAGGATAGCGTTGAGGGTCTGTTGTAACCGTGCAGTACCCACGTCGCCGGGCATACACGTCACAGCCATGAAACACCAAACTATCACACTTCCTGGTCACAGTGGACACTGCTGCCACGGAACAAAGACATGGAAGCTCTGGTTGGGACAAAGAGTCCATATTACGGATGTCCTGCAACCCCACTTATATTAAGAAGACCCGTGCACTGCCTGCGAACAACATGAAGGGCGTACCTAGAGTAGTTATAACAACAGAAAACGACTAGCGTTTTGTAACTTTGGGCTGAGCTTAGGAATACGTGAATGTTGCACAATTTTTAATGTTGTTCTTGTGAAGCGTATTTCAAATTTGTGTCAGTAAATGTAAAGGAAATTATGGAAAAGGAACGAAAACTACAAGGTTTTTCATTTCAAAATGATGAACAATAACTAGAAAACATGCAAATGGGCTATCCCAAAGCAAAGTTTAACTATCAGCAAAATAACAAAGATTCCCTTATGATTATACCATAGTATTAAGTTAACAACATGAAGCACAATCTTATATCTACACTCACTGGGTTACTGTTTTGCAGTATTGTGTTGTTTATCATTATCATTATTAACATGTCTTCAATTTTGCAATGGGAGATTAAAACTGAACACTAAGCATGAAGAGCGTCCACTGCTCAAGATAAACTATGCATAAGGAATTAACCTCTTTGGGTTCGCAACTATTCAGTACTCGTCGAATTAATAAAAGTTGCAGGACACTAAACGCTAATTTCTAATTGGGTTATGCATGTGGAAATGAAATGAGCATACGGCATTGTGAGCCGGGAGCCCCCACTCAGGGAAGTTCGGCCGCCGAGGAAAAGTACTTATTGCATTCGATATCACATTGGGCGACTTGCGCGTCGGAGATGGGGATGAAATGATGATAAGGAGAACACAACACCCAGTCCACGAGCGGAGAAAATCTCCTGCCCCACCCGCGAATCGAACCCAGCCACTTGGCGTGGTATTCCGCCGGTATGACCACTCGGCTAACGGGGGCGGACGGTTACGCACGTAATGTTACGGCATAAAGTCGATCGCCGGCACGCCAGTCGGGAACAATAGAGCAGAGAGGACTGTGAGAAGACATCAGCCAATCGTACGCTGACTGACCCCTCCCCAGGACGACAACGCTACAGCAGCGGCCTCTATGTGAAGAGAACGTAAGCGCCGTACTCGACTGGTCGAGCCCCAGTCGAAGAGTAGTTTCAAGATTAGCGAGTTCTATAGCAGCATCGACACTAGTTACTTTTCTTGTACAGGCTATGCAACTCGGCCTTGGGAATTGTTGCACTGAAGAGATTTCCTATTTTGTCTGTCGCCCTTTGCTTGCAACACATCTGTTTAACACAGAGTTAATTATTCTATTTGTTCCTTTTGGAATAAAACTCATTAACACAATTTGTTTGAATATTGTCTAGCAATCCGAGAAAGTAGGTTTTCTAGACACCCCATATTGGACGACTAGGCTGGATTTAACATGTAACACTTACCCACGAATTTTGTCCTACAACGCGATATGATCACCTGTTTCATTTTGGTTGTTTTCTTGCCGTGAAAGTGTAGTCTGATATAGAACAAAAGTGTATCGACATGTGCTTTGGCGTGTTTCACGTGACATGTTTAGCGAAGTTCGTTTTTTTTTTTTCCTTGATTTAGAGCACTACATGTGTGGAGGTTATTTCTATACCAGCGGAGTTGCTCGTAGAAATTTAACAAGGCAAAGTGTTTAGCAGGTACTGTATTAGTGGTTCAGTAGACTTACGGCAAGGTTCTCGAATCACAATTGAAAGGAAGGCAAAACGAGTAGATGTTTCCATCTTACCACTAGGTTATCTGAGAAATGGCTCTATTTGCCTGTTTCAGGGTAACAACCCTGCTTTTTGAACATCACGGCTTGGGGAAGAACAGGTGGCGTAGTGTAAATGGACGGACGCCGAGATCGTTATGATAAGTCAACTAACAGCTCACAAGTATCTACTATAAATAATTTAGTACTACTCAGCATTCACAAAAATGAAAGTTTGTAAAAAAAGCTGTTGTAGTCTAGTTCCTCATTATTAAGACGATGGTAATCGCTCCTGCATTATTGCGATATGGATTATTGGTTGTAGGTGTGTGAACAGCATTTTCGACCTCATGATATTATAAGTACATCTCAGGATAGGCGACAGTATGTACGTCACTAGAAATGTAATATTTAGTCAGAAAAAAGGGCTCCTCAGAATGCCTACCAGTGGAAACTGTGCTTGGGGGCTGAGCCACGTGTGGCTCGTGTTCATTCCATATCTCACTGGACATCCTGTTTTTACTGTACAACCACCTCATTATGTTAATTTCAATTACTGGTGTCATTGAGTTGCGGCCTTGCCTGCCCGTGAGCGGCAACAGCGGCACTTATCGATATAAGCCCTGGCGTATTATCTTTGCTGACTGCTATGATTTCCAGGTCGTCATGTGTCGTGATGTCAGTCAGAACGTGCCAGCAGTTAGTTTGGACCTGGCAGTGTTTGAGTTGGCATGCAGCACAAGTTCAGTCGGGGCGTGGCAGCAGTGTAGTCCGGACTGCCGTGACTCGCCCGATGGAGTGGGGTTGACTTTGGTTGGTTGTCGGTCGGTCGTCTTGCCGGATGACGTGTATTTGACCGGCGGTCGCTTATGGGGTGGCGTTGTGTGCCGACTCGTGATTCGTTCCTGTTATTGTACATTCACTGCAATTAACATTCTCTAGTTCTTCATGCAAGTGTTCGTGACACTTTGTGTAGTTCGTGTGATTTTTATTGACAAGTTATTTTAAATTTTGTCGGCGTACTGGCTCTGAGGAGTCGGTCGGTTGTTGTGGATCAGCCAGGAAGTCTCCGCACGGCGCAGTGGGCTGGGCCTGCAGTGCCGGAGTGTTGTTCCGATTGCTACGAGGTTCATGGCTCACCGACCCAGGACGTCAAAGTTGAGTGCTGATTTAATTACCGAAGCCAGTCTGTTCACATTGTGCCATTGGTTTTCATGGTTGGCTGTTGGGGGTATTCCCGTGAGCAACAGCGAGTGTTCGACTTGGCGAAAGTTTGGCCATCATCTGGTGGTGTTCAACTGTATTCTGGTTATTTGAAGTCCAAGTGCACCCGCGGAATTTTCTGCCTTGTGGCCGTTAGCGTTGTTACCTGCCGTGGCCATTGACGTAAAATTCTGGCAGTGTCCTTTCCTCACCATGTTGTCACTGTCCAACACGTGCGTGTAGTTTTGACAGCTTACGCATACTTGGTTGTGGATGGCTATACCTTTTACATTTTGGCTTTGGAGTTCCTTGTGTACTGGTCAAGTGGAAAGCACGTCGTCTTGTCAGTGGGTCCGTTGGCTGTCTCTTGGATGGGTTGTCGGCGGATCGGATATAGTTGGGCCGACTACCTCTCTCCCCTAAGCGAACGTTAATATTTCAAATGCAGACCGACCCCTGGAAACTTCTGAGCGCCGCTGGCTATACTGCCTTATCTCATTGGTGTTTGATTGTGTTATTTTAATGGCCCATAGTCGATGGTTTGAATCTGTATACTTTTAGTTGGGTTTTAAATAATGGGCCTTCAGCCGTTTTAAAATTGAAAGTTCCTTACTTGTCAAGTCTTGCATTGTTTGTGCGTTCAGCCTCATAAAAATTTTTTTTTTGATAAAAATTTGGGCCTTCTGCCTTTTGAAAATTCACTGTAGTTGTGTTTTACAAACATGGACCTTCAGCCGTCTTACAATTAAAATTCCTTACTTGTTAAGTCTTAGATTGTTTGGGCCTTCAGCCTCATTTTAAATAATTTTTTTCTGGATAAAGCTTTGGGCCTTCCGCCTTTTGTGAATTTATTGTATTTGAGTTTTTTAATCTTGGGCCTTCAGCTGTCTTAAAATTTAAATGCCTTACTTGTTAAATCTTACATTGTTCGGGCCTTCAGCCTCACTTAAAAAATTATTTAAGGGTAAATTCTTGGGCTTTCTGCCTTGTAAAAATTTATTGTAGTTGTGTTTTGAATCATGGGCCTTCAGCCGTTTTAAAAATTTAAAGAGGTTGTGCCCTTAAGCCATAAGATTGTGTGACATATTCAGTCGATAGTTAAGCTCGGAAATTTGCGCTGTAATGTTTGGGCAACTAAATAAAGTAATATGTGTTCGAGTGTAACTGACAGCAGCTCATTTTTGGCCCCCTTTCCACCATTCGAACTACCTGTCCTGTCCTGTGGATTAACCAGGCGTTTCGGGGGCATCAGACTTGTATGACTCCTCTTAGTAGGTGGTTTGCTCAGCCCACAGGCCACCTTAATCTAAGTGGTGTTGCCTACTGTTTGTCTCTGAGATTGCCTAAACACCTCTGTGACGTTCACTCACTATATCATGCTTGGACAAGTAATATGCCGTGGTGAAATATGGTATTTATATTGCATCCTCCATCGTACCAGAATACAGTTGCTCGTCCGATGCACCGTTCACATGTAATGCGTTTTGAGTCCCTGGCATGCTGTTCACAGTGTGGTGGCCCCATTAATCGAGAGAGGCCCTCTTGAGGTGTTCGCGATGATGATGATGATGATGATGTTTGGTCTGTTGGGCGCTCAACTGTGCGGTTATCAGCGTCCTTACAAAGTCACAACCTTTGCTCAGTCCAATCTCGCCACTTTCGTGAATGATGATGAAATGATGAGTACAACACAAACACCCAGTCATATCGAGGCAGGTGAAAATCCCTGACCCCGCCGGGAATCGAACCCGGAACCCCGTATTCAGGAAGCGAGAACGCGACAGCGAGATCAGGAGATGCGGACAGGTATTCACGAGGTGTGTGCGTTGTTCCGCGTTACCATCGCAGAAGACGAACCTATTGCTGAAATATTGTCAGCAATCAGTGTCTGTTCTCTGAAAAAAAAAGAGTAAAATGGAAGAAGGTTTTAGTTGAGGACCAGTATATCGGTCTCTATCTGGTCATCGTCATCGCATAGACGCCATTCCATGAAAGTTGATTTTAGTTGTGACGAAGTTGAATAAATAATCGACATGGGAATTTGTCGCTAAGTAAGCATTCATTCTACACCATCATGTCAGAAGCACCTAACGTGTGAAGTCAGTTTCTAATGGGTAAACGAAGTGAGAACAAACCTTCCATCAGAGTGTTTCAAAACCACACAAAACGGGACTGCGAGACAGAGCAATATCCTGTTTATTTCAAATACGAGGCTTTTAACCTAAAATACGCGTCTGTTCCAAGCAGTAGTGATGTAAGAAGCACCTCACCTTGCGCATTCACACCACCTGCTCTTCTCCCTCCCCTTCTCAAGTAGCACAGTACATGTGACAACGAAGAATATACATTTCCCTGCTCCTTGTTTCAGTAATGGCGATTTAAACTGTCCTGCCTAGCCACATACTCGATAAATAGACAAATATTTATTTCATCCTTCGTTTTCAAATCAAACGGAAATATAAATAACGTCTAATATTCCAGAATATATTTGTATTGACACATACTAAATACGGATTTAGAAAACATCGTTCTTCTGAAACACAACTACCTCTTTACTCACAAGACGTGTTGAGTGCAATAGACAGGGAATTTCAAAGTAATTCCGTATTTCTAGATTTCCAGAAGACTTTTGACAGCGTACCTCACGAATGGCTTGTAATCCGATTGTATGCATATGGAGTATTGTCTCATTTATGCGACTGGACTACTGATTCTCTGTCAGGGAAGTTCGTAGTAATTGACAGAAACTCATAGAGTAAAATAGAAGTGACTTCTTGTGGTGTCACTGCCAGACACCACACTTGCTAGGTGGTAGCTTAAATCGGCCGCGGTCCGTTAGTACATGTCGGACCCGCGTGTCGCCACTGTGTGATCGTACACCTAGCGCCACCACGCGGCAGGTCTCGAGAGACGTACGATAACTCGGCCCAGTTGTACGACGACGTTGCTAGCTACTATACGGACGAAGCCTTTGCTCTCATTTGCCGAGAGACAGAATAGCCTTCAGCTAAGTTCAAGTCTACGACCTAGCAAGGCGCCATTAGCCTTAGATAGCTTGTATCTAAAGAGTCGCACTTGTATCGCCACAATCTCCAGATGTCTCATAAAGAACGATGTATACAAAGGATGGATTAAAAGATAAGTACCAAAGGAGCTGCATACTTTTCTTATTAGAATTCACTACTTATCCTGTTCCAGAATTCACGCCCGTCTGCGTTAGATAGCGTGCATTTTTGGCCTCCTCTATCTACAAGGTGTTGGCACATTCACCAACACATCACTTCTGGCGTTCCCCAAGGTAGTGTTATAGGCCCTCTGCTGTTCGTTACCTATATAAACGATTTAGGAGCCAATCTGGTAGCAGCTTAGGTTGCTTGCAGATGATGCTGTCGTTTATCGTCTTGTATAAAGTCATCAGAAGATCAAAACCAATTCCAAAATGTGATGTGTATGGTGCGAAAATTGATAACTGACCCTAAATAATAAGTGCTAAACGGAATCCGTTAACTCCGGTTACACGATAAATCAGTCAAATCTAAAGGCCGTAAATTCAACTAAATACCTAGGAACTACAATTACGTCCAACTTAAATCGGAAAGAACACATGGAAAATGTCGTGACGGCATACCAAAGACCGTGTTTTATTGTCAGTACACTTGTAAGACGCACCAGATCTACTAAAGAGATTGTCTATACACTACGCTTGTGCGTCCTTTTGTGGAGTACTGCTGCTCGGTGTGGGATCCTTACCCGATAGGATTACCGGAGTACATCGAGAGAGTTCCAAGGAGGACAACTCGTTTTGTATTATCGAGAAATAGGGGAGAAAGTGTACCAGAATTTGAGGTGGACATCAGTAAACGAAAGGCGTTTCTCGTTGCTGCGGTATCTTCTCACGAAATGTCAGTCCCCAGCTTTCTCCTCCGAATGCGAAAACATTTTGTTGATGCCGAGCTACATAGGGAGAAACGACCATCATAATGATATAAGGGAAAGTAGAGCTCGTACTGAAAGATATAAGTGTTCTTTTTTTCTGCGCGCTGCTTGAGAGTGGAATAATAGAGAATTATTGTAAAGGTGGTTCAATGAACCCTCTGCTAGGCACTGAAGGTAATTTGAAGAGTAGCCATGTTGATGTAGATGTGTTACATTCATAGGAAAATCCCAGAATGTATTATCAGTGCTAACACGAAAGAAAAAACAAACAAAAGAAAAAAAATTTTTCACAGAGGAGGGCCTACAACCTTCAGCCCCTACGCTACACCATAGTTATGTAATTTCGGCCTTTTGTCTCGGGTAGCACAAGGACACGGCAGGTTAGCCGAGAGCACTAATGCGCTGCTTCCTGGACTCGGGTAGGCGCATAGTCCCAGGATCGAATCCGCCCGGCGGAGTAACGACGAGGGCCAGTGTGCTGGTCAGCCTGGATGTGGTTTTTAGGCTCTTTTCCACATCCCACTAGTTGAATACTGGGCTGGTCCCGCCTCAGTTACACGACTCACAGACATTTGAAACACATTCGCACTATTTCATGATTTACACTAGATGCAGACAGCTGGGGTATACTGATTCCGTCGCCTGTGGTACAGGGTGAGGTCAGAAACCCCTTCAAATAAGCCAGGCATGATCAGATTGTAACCATGCCGACCCTGAGAAAACTGCGGGATGAGACACAAGCGAAAGAAAGAAAGAAGTCTTGGGTATCACCGTGTCTCTTGAAGGCTTATATTGCTGATGACAGGGGTGACGTGTTTGTGACAAACCTTCAATGTGCCGTTACTGTAAGTTGCAGTAAAAAACAGATAAGTGTGCCAAAGAAATATGGCGTCTGCCACATCGAGTCATTTACGTCTGGAGCAAATGCATGTTGAACGTTTAGCGTCTTCGCCTTCAAATGACTGTGTGGGACTAAAAGGGGAGTTTCGCGTCACAAATTTATGCAGTTTCCGTACGACACAAGCTCCGTACGGACTTTCAGAATCAAATGGCCGTTATGCCCGCCCGTCACCTACCACTGTTAGTTACTTTTTTCCTCAGTTATCTGTCTTCTGGCTGGTTTGATGCGGCCCACCACGAATTCCTCTTCGGCGCCAACCTCCTCATGTCAGAGTAGCACTTGCTAGCTACGTCCTCAGTTACTTGATGTATTCCAGTCTGCATCTTCCCCTTTAACTTTACCCTTTATATCGAGTACAATGGAGGATAATCCCTTATGTCTTAACACGTGTCCCGCCATCCTGTTTCTTCCTCTTGCTTTGTTTTCCACATATTTCTTTGCTCGCAGATTTCATGCTCTCTACTGGATGTAAAATTAGAGCCTCTTGATACGTTCATTAACTGATTGTATAGACAGTGTGGAATGCTACCGTCTGTTCTGTCTCTTGGTAATTGACTGAGGGAATAAGGAGAACCCAGGATAGCGGGAGAGTTTTCCGTTCCATGCGTCCTGCGTCATCCTACTTGATCGTCCGATAGAACGACTAAAACGAACCATACATCTTATCGACATAAATGCTAGGAATTAACACAACCTCCGCATTACTCGCAGTGCAGCCTTTCTGTGCTGAGGTTACGTTGCCTCGTATCAGATAAATTTTTATAAGCCCACGACAAATTTCCTGTCTAGTCTTTTCTGCTGCATCCAAAGGAAGGCGTCTCTCGACTTCTCCAATATTTCAAACGAAAAGTATTAAAAATGGCTTATCCATGTCGGTGCAAAGTTAGAGCCTTCACTTGGTACAGAAGGCGCTGCGTTGTACAAGCTTCTCTCCGTCGAGCTGACTCTGTACTTGTCGATGCTATCTCCTGTGAACTCTGTCGATTCATGGAAACCTTATGGCTCCATTCTACCTTCGCTCGGGTCACATCATCGACCATCTGGCAGAATACAGGAGGAAATATGCAGCTCTTGTAGCTGTAGATGCTGTTACTTTTCCCAGTAAAGTAGTCTTTTGAAACAATATCTGTCATTATAGCAAAACTGCAATTGTAGCACGTCGTATGTGTAGATGAAAATGTATGATGAAACACAATACAGAGCCCCGAATGAAATTTTCACTCTGCAGAGGAATGTGAGCTGATATGGAACTTCTTGGCAGATTAACACTGTGTGCCGGATCGAGACTCGAACTGCGGACCTTGCCTTTTCCGGGCAAGTGCGTCTCCCATTTTTTTTGTTCTGTTTTTCTCTCGTTTTTTTCCCACAGCAGCTGGTCAGGGTGGATGTCACATTACAGCTGTCCAAGTTGATTGCTGAACACTTCATTTTTTTTTATTACCGCGTGTAGCCAGCCCTGTGGCGGAACACGCTGAGCTCCCGTGCAGGCAAAGCGAGTGAGCTGCCCAAGCACGACTCTCGACTGGTTCTCACAGCTGTACTTCCAGCAGTACCTCATATCCTACCTATTAAACTTTTTAATCTACTACGAAGTATCACAATATAGCGTGTTTCAAAAATAATTTCACAAAATTGGGGGACAGGTTCCTCACAGCAAAGCAAGCAAAAAAGATTATATATATACGTGTTTCTGAAAAGCCTTCGTTTTCGAGTTATTAATAAAATCTTACAACAGGCTGTATTCCTATGTTAAAAATATGGTTCGCGTTGTTGTTATTCGGAGTTGTTACAACATTCAAGTCGCATTTACAGTCAATATTCTCACAAAACATCTCTTTTTTCTGTAATCAAAGCTTAAAAATAACTAAATATCAAGATTCCGTCACGTGATCGAAAACACACTGTTACTGTCTGACGCTCTAGTTACGTCACAGACCAGAACTAAGACGAAGCTATGGGTGTGTTATAACAGGAATGTTAGCCGTAGTTGCCCGCTTTTTAAGTACTTTTTCTGCAAATAATTTAGCTATTAAGTGAAGTAAAATGCATTTACAAATTTTAAGTAACAATAGAAAGAAATTTCGTGAACGCTGATAGTGCAAAGCTTATGAAAATTGAGGTGTTTATGCTCTACTCATTTAGAGCGGTGATATGTACAAGACGGACATTCTTTTGCCTGCTCCCTGCAACGTCATTAAAAATGTTCAAAGCTAAGGAACTGCCGAAATTTTGCAAATAGATCCGTATATTACAAATAGACTGCGACTATCTGTCATGGAATACGACTCAAAGCACAATAAAATTATTATTGGAAATCTTAGTGCCCATTTCCGATTTGCAAGATACTCAGCAGAGGTATGACAACAAGCATGGGCTCTGTGGCCCAACGGGTAGCGCATGTAACTCGGGCTAAGAACAACGCAGGTTCCAATTCAATTCTGGAAGGGTCATATATTTTTACATCTTCCACTAAGTCTTGGAGGCTGTTCTGAATTACGTCCCCATAACACCTGTAAGACTTGCTCGGAGAATGTATGCTCTATCGGATGAGCACCTACAATTCCAGCTCTCATATTAAATTAAACTGGTGGTGATGCCTAATCTGTACTGTAGCCTCGGTGTTGTGACGGGCCATATGTGTTGGTTGTGTGAAGATTGTATTGCTTCTCTTTCAAGTGCTGCCTCGCCTGTAATCAAAACTGAAGAGAAATACGACGCATTGGCACTTTGTCCAACAAACCATCGGCACAAGTTCTGTGACGGATGATCAGAAGGTGTAAGGCTCTGTACATATTGAAGATGACACAGATACATGAGTTCGTGTTCAAGTATCCACCATGCTGAACTTGTAGATGTCACAACTTGCCTGGGAGACTTGTCTTGCGCTGGTAGTTCGCTCTCGTTCGACAGCCCGTGGAATGTGCTCTTCTCGGAGTGGCATACGAGCATCATCTGAGTTTCATCGAGTACTGGTCTGCGCTGCTACGGATCCTCTCTGGGCATCGCGACGATCCACAACACAGAGGTTGGATGACTGGGCTGTCCTCGGTCTGCAAACGCCATCTGCTACAGCCGTGCAGTCTCATGTGCACCCCTGCGAAGACAACGCTATCTAGGATGATGTTGCAGTCTTCAGGCCGAAAATTGGTTTGACGCGGCTCCCCATGCTACTCTATCCCTTGCAAACCTCTTCATCTCTGGTCTAACCTACATACCTCTGAATCTGACTACTGTGTTCATCTCTTGGTCTCCCTCTACGATTTTTACCCTGCACCCTCCCCTCCAACACTAAATTGATGCTCCCCTCATGTTTCAGAATGTGGCCTCTCACCCGATCCCTTCTTCTAGCTAGGTTTGCCACAAATTTCTTTCGTTCCCAAGTTCTCTCCAGCACCTTCTCATTAGTTACATGATCTGTCCATCCATTCTTCAGCATTATTCAGTAGCAGCGCATTTAAAAAGCCTCTACTCTCTTCTTGTGTGAACTATCGTCCATGTTTCACTTCCATGCATGGCTGCACTAAATACAAATACTTACAGAAAAGACTTCCTAACAGTAAAGATACATTCTTTGTTAATAAATTTCTCTTCTTCAGAAACGTTTTCCTTCCCATTGCCAGTCTACGTTTTAAATACTTTCTACTTCAGCGATCATCTGTTATTTTGCCACCCAAGTAACAAAACTCATGTAGTGTCTCGTTTCTTAATCTAATTCCCTCAGTATCACCTCACTTAATTTGTCTTTCCATTACACTTGTTTTGCTTTTGTTGATATGCATCTTATATGTTTCTATCAGGACACTGTCAATTCCGTTCAGCTGTTCTTCCAAGTCCTTAGCTGTCTCTGGCAGAATGAGGATCTCATATGCAAATCTCAAGGTTTTTATTTCTTCCTCCTGAACTTTAATTACTACTCCAAATGTTTCTCTGGTTTCTTTTACTACTGGCTCTGTCCATAGGTTGAATAACATCGAGGACAGGCTACAACCCTGTCTCACTCCCTTCTCAACCATTGCTTCCCTTTCGTGCCCATTATAACTTGCGTCTGGTTTCTGCACCAGTTGTAAATAACTTTTCGCTCTCCGTATTTTAGCCTCCTATCTGCAGAATCTATTGATTATGATCTGTAGAATAAAAAAAATGCTTCAAATGGCTCTGAGCACTATGGGACTTAACATTTGAACACATCCATGCCCGAGGCAGGATTCGAACCTGCAACCGTAGCAATCGCGTGGTTCCGGACTGTAGCGCCGAGAACCGCTCAACTACCGCGGCCGGCTCTGTAGATTAAAATTGAAGAAACTGCAAAAAGGTGGGAATTTGAGGAGATGGGACCTGGATAAACTGAAAGAACCAGACGTTGCAGAGAGCTTCAGGGAGAGCATTAGGGAACGATTGACAAGAATGGGGGGAAAGAAATACAGTAGAAGAAGAATGGGTAGTTTTGAGAGATGAAATAGTGAAGACAGCAGAGGATCACGTAGATAAAAAGATGAGGGCTAATAGAAATCCTTGGGTAACAGAAGAGATATTGAATTTAATTGAAAAAGGAGAAAATACAAAAATGCAGTAAATGAAGCAGGCAAAAAGGAATACAAACCTGTCAAAAATGAGATCGACAGGAAGAGAAAAATGGCTAAGCAGGGATGGCTAGAGGACAAATGTTACGATGTAGAGGCGCTCAGTTCTAAGCAAAGAAGGGAAAGCAGTAAGGTGGAAGGAGTATGTAGAGGAACTATACGAGGGCCATGTTCTTGAGGGCAATATTATAGAAATGGAAGAGAATGTAGATGAAGATGAAATAGGAGATATTATACTGCCGGAAGAGTTTGACAGAGCACTGAAAGACCTTAAGTCGAAACAAGGCCCCGGGAGTAGACAACATTCTATTAGAGCTACTGACAACCTTGGGAGAGCCAGGCCTAACAAAACTCTACCATCTGGTGAGCAAGATGTATGAGACAGGCGAAATATCCTAAGACTTCAAGAAGAATATAATAATTCCAATCCCAAAGAAGGCAGGTGTTGACATATGTGAAAATTAACCGAACTATCATTTTAATAAGCCACGGCTGCGAAATACTAACACGAATTCTTTACAGACGAATGGAAAGACTGGTAAAACCCGACCTCGGGGAAGATCTGTTTGGATTCCGTAGAAATGTTGGAACACGTGAGGCAATACTGACCCTACGACTTATTTCAGAGAATAGATTAAGGAATGGTAAACCTACGTTTCTAGCATTTGTAGACTTAGAGAAAGCTTTTGACAACGTTGACTGGAACACTCTCTTTCAAATTCTGAAGGTGGCAGGGGTAAAATACAGGGAGAGAAAGGCTATTTACAATTTGTACAGAAACCAGATGGCAGTTATAACAGTCGAGAAGCAATGGTTGGGAAGAGAGTGAGACAGGGTTGTAGACTTTCCCCGATGTTATTCAACTTGAAAAATGTCAAAGCTTTTCATGTTTTTAATTAAAGGAGATAATTGCTTTTAAAATCAATCATTAGTTTATGGCAATATATGAAGTGTGATGGAGGTGAATTATTGTGTCATTAAGCATCGGTAAAGGGCTATGATTCTTCTCTTTGCAAACTTGGTGCACTTTGTGCATGAAAGAAATTCTTGAAGATTTGCTTAAAGAAAACGAACAAAACACCACGAATGACCTACACCCGGTAGTAAGGATAGCGATTGGAAAAGTAACCTTGCAAGGAATCATAGATAGCGGAAGCCAGCTTTCGGCCATTTCAGAGGCAGCCTTCGAAGGGTGCAAGGGTGATCAAACATGGCCTACCCTTAAAATGAGCCGGCTAGTGTGGCCGAGCGGCTCTAGGCGCTTCAGTCTGGAACCGCGCCACTGCTACGGACGCAGGTTCGAATCCTGCCTCGGGCATGGATGTGTGTGATGCCCTTAGGTTGGTTAGGTTTAATTAGTTCCAAGTTCTAGGGGACTGATGACCTCAGCAGTTAACTCCCATAGTGCTCAGAGCCATTTGAACCATTTAAAATGAAAAAGAGTAAAATACGGGGGGCAATCGCGGGAAAATGCGTGGAAGTAGCGCAACAGGTACGACTGGAATTTACCTGTCAGAGCTACCAGTTCGAAGGCAATTTCATTGTGGTCCCAAAGTTGGCGATCGAAATTGTAATAGGCATGGACTTCTTGTACGAGAACAAGGCCGTAATTGATATAGGTAGCGGCACGGTCACCTTCCAGAAGGGCAAGATAAGGCAGGTCAGATTTGAAGAACAGGCTATTCCGGCGCAGCTCCCTACTAACTGTCGGCGACTACATATTGTAGAGCAAGGAGGCAGAAATGGTGAGGAAGAAGAACACGAACAACGCGTTCTGAGGTGGCTAGAAGAGGCAGTTCATGTAAAGGATGAACTAGCACAGGTGATAGACGGCAACGTCGAGGCATGCGGGAATATAGCGATAAAGGAACGAGAAGATTCAAAAATGGTGCAAATGGATCTGAGCACTATGGGATTTAACATCTGAGATCATGAGTCCCCTAGAACTTAGAACTACTTAAACCTAACTAACCTAAGGTCATCACACACATCCATGCCCGAGGCAGGATTCGAACCTGCGACCGTAGCGGTCGTGCGGTTCCAGACTGTAGCGACTAGAACCGCTCGGCCACTCCGGCCGGCTGAACGAGAAGATCTGAGGAACATTCTAAAGGACAACTTAGAAGTTTGTTGGCCGAAACCAGGGGCTATACGAAACCTCCAGTACGGGTTCCAAGTGAAGGAACATCGAAAGTTTAGAGTTACTCCAAACTCCATTGCACTGGCGATGAAACAAAAGGTCACTCGTGAGCTGCAAACTACACTCCTGGAAATGGAAAAAAGAACACATTGACACCGGTGTGTCAGACCCACCATACTTGCTCCGGACACTGCGAGAGGGCTGTACAAGCAATGATCACACGCACGGCACAGCGGACACACCAGGACCCGCGGTGTTGGCCGTCGAATGGCGCTAGCTGCGCAGCATTTGTGCACCGCCGCCGTCAGTGTCAGCCAGTTTGCCGTGGCATACGGAGCTCCATCGCAGTCTTTAACACTGGTAGCATGCCGCGACAGCGTGGACGTGAACCGTATGTGCAGTTGACGGCCTTTGAGCGAGGGCGTATAGTGGGCATGCGGGAGGCCGGGTGGACGTACCGCCGAATTGCTCAACACGTGGGGCGTGAGGTCTCCACAGTACATCGATGTTGTCGCCAGTGGTCGGCGGAAGGTGCACGTGCCCGTCGACCTGGGACCGGACCGCAGCGACGCACGGATGCACGCCAAGACCGTAGGATCCTACGCAGTGCCGTAGGGGACCGCACCGCCACTTCCCAGCAAATTAGGGACACTGTTGCTCCTGGGGTATCGGCGAGGACCATTCGCAACCGTCTCCATGAAGCTGGGCTACGGTCCCGCACACCGTTAGGCCGTCTTCCGCTCACGCCCCAACATCGTGCAGCCCGCCTCCAGTGGCGTCGCGACAGGCGTGAATGGAGGGACGAATGGAGACGTGTCGTCTTCAGCGATGAGAGTCGCTTCTGCCTTGGTGCCAATGATGGTCGTATGCGTGTTTGGCGCCGTGCAGGTGAGCGCCACAATCAGGACTGCATACGACCGAGGCACACAGGGCCAACACCCGGCATCATGGTGTGGGGAGCGATCTCCTACACTGGCCGTACACCACTGGTGATCGTCGAGGGGACACTGAATAGTGCACGGTACATCCAAACCGTCATCGAACCCATCGTTCTACCATTCCTAGACCGGCAGGGGAACTTGCTGTACCACGTCCGCATGTATCCCGTGCCACCCAACGTGCTCTAGAAGGTGTAAGTCAACTACCCTGGCCAGCAAGATCTCCGGATCTGTCCCCCATTGAGCATGTTTGGGACTGGATGAAGCGTCGTCTCACGCGGTCTGCACGTCCAGCACGAACGCTGGTCCAACTGAGGCGCCAGGTGGAAATGGCATGGCAAGCCGTTCCACAGGACTACATCCAGCATCTCTACGATCGTCTCCATGGGAGAATAGCAGCCTGCATTGCTGCGAAAGGTGGATATACACTGTACTAGTGCCGACATTGTGCATGCTCTATTGCCTGTGTCTATGTGCCTGTGGTTCTGTCAGTGTGATCATGTGATGTATCTGACCCCAGGAATGTGTCAATAAAGTTTCCCCTTCCTGGGACAATGAATTCACGGTGTTCTTATTTCAATTTCCAGGAGTGTATGTTAGACAACGATGTAATCGAGCACGCGACCGTAGCGGTCGTGCGGTTCCAAACTGTAGCGCTACATCGTTATACTCTAGCCCCATACATATAGTGACAAAGAGGGACGGTTGGATTCAGTTGGTTTTGGATACACGCCTGATCAACACGATCATAGAACCCGAAACCGATAGGCCAGAAAAATCAGAAGAATTATTACAGAAATTTTATGGCGTCACCGTATTCTCTCCGATCGACCTGCGTAGTAGTTTTTGGCAGCTCGAACTAAAACCTTCCTGTCGGCAATACACAGCGTTCCTGGCCTTCGGACGTAGCTACCAATACAAAAGACTGCCGTTCGGGTTGAATGTATCCTCGGCTGCATTCATCAGAAGCCTAGATACGATCCTGCATTACACTCTAAAGGATCGGATCACGACATACGTGGATGACATCATTATCGCCGAAGCCTCGTGGGAGAAACATAATGAAGAACTGGGGAACCTATTGAGTACTTTCAAAGCATACGGTGTGACGGTAAATTTAGAAAAATCATGCTTTGGAAGGTCTCAGGTAAACTTTTTAGGCCACATAATCTCGGCCGAAGGGATCTATCCCGACCCGGAGAAATTAGAGGCAATTGAACAGTTCGCCACCCCCACCACCAGAAAGCAATTTAGAGGCTTTCTAGGTTTATGCAGTTTTTACAAAAAATTCATAAACCTAGACTGTCTGGCTACCCCTCGTCTCTGTGCCCTTACGGGAAAGAAAACACCTTGGGTGTGGGAAGAGACAGCTGAGACTGAGTTCCAAAAGCTAAAGGCTGCTTTAGTAGAAGCTCCCATACTATCGCATCCGGACCTCAGCAGAGACTTCTGTATAGCTACAGACTCAGCGAAAACAGGATTGGGTGTAGTAATGTTCCAGGAGTTCGAGTCCGAGGGGGGCATCGAAAGACGGAAAATCGGTTTCGCCAGCAGAACCCTGTCGAAATGCGAAAGGAACTACTCGGTAACAGAACTAGGGGCATTGGCTGTTGTGTGGGCGGTTGAGAAGTTCAGGTATTTCCTGTTTGGGAGAAAAACTCGCGTCTACACTGACCATAAAGCGCTACAATTCCTGCTAACAGCCAAATTACACCACGGGAGATTAGGAAGATGGGTACTTTATGTGCAACAATACGAATTCTCGATCGTACACATTCCGGGTTCGACTAATATTATCGCCGACGCACTGTCCAGATCCCCTATCGGATTAACCGCCGCTGTACAAGACGATCTCGAGGAAAGTAATTTTAGCATCTTCTACATGAGGAAGGTTGCGTTCGAGAATTTCGTAACGGTCTCCATGCAAGATATTGCAAGAGAACAGGATAAGGACCCAGTCTTGCGAAAGATTAAGGAACAATGGAGAGATAAAGAACAGGTCAGAATTCGGCAATTTTATATCGTAAGAAAAAACATACTTTTCTACCCTAGAGAAATCGAGGATGCGCCTTGGGTTTTGTGCATCCCCGAAGAGACGATCAATAAAATAATATGGTACACGCACCTGAGCTATGCACATTTCGGCCCCAGGAAGTGCTATCTAAAATTAAAAACGCTGTGCCATTTTAGGAATATGGAGAGGCGCATCAGGAAGGTGCTCTCCGTCTACTAGTTGTGCCCAAAGTCCAAGCACAACAACCAGAATTCCCGAGCTCCCTTGTATCCGACGATCCCACAAAGACTGAAACAGTTAGGGGCCGCGGATCTTCTCGGTCCATTACCAGGGACCAGTCGTGGTTACTGCTATGTGCTCGTTGCGGTCGAGCTTACGTCAAAATACGTTACGTTCACCCCGTTACGTAAGGCAACAGCACCGACGGTATCAAAGGCAATCTGCAGGGACTTCTTATCGCAAGTAGGTAAAGTTGAGAGTATCATTACCGACAGTGGGCCGCAATTCAGGGCGAAGAAATGGATTGAAACATTGGGACGACGCGATATAAAGCCGATTTTCATTTCAGCCTTCCACCCGTCTTCGAATCCGTCCGCGCGCGTGATTAAGGATTTAGGAAACCTTTGTCGAGTGTACTGCGCTAAGCAGCACGCCAACTGGGCGGTTTTCTTATCTGATTTTCAACAGATTGCGAATGAGCTGCTTCACGGGACAACGAAGTTTCCGCCGATTACGGTATTAAGAAACAGACACCCGACAGACCGAGTCAGGGAGCTAGTTGACTTCCCTCCTCGAGAGCGGACGCAGCACAGAGCTGTAGTAAACATGGCATTGGAAAATATAAAGGCGGCGGCAGAAAGACGCAAAAGGTTCGCAGACAGAGGGGCGAAGGTCAGACACTTTGAGGTCGGACAGAAAGTCCTATTGAAACCGCACCGACTGTCATGCAAGCAAAAGGGGTTCTGCCAGAAATTTTTTTCTGTTTATGATGCACATTAAGAGTCAACGATCATTAGGGTTACATCATATAACACATATGAAACCTTTTATTGGTTGGAAATGGTAATTTGTTTGCCTTTGTGTTTCTTGTGTTGCTTTAGTGTGGTGTGCGTACTGTAAGACCTTCGGTACACACACCATCAGATTATTTGACTTGTCACTCTAACGAAGTAGGCGAGTGTCAGCAATACGTCTCGTCGTCTTATCGTGGCGTGTTCATCTTCTGCCGTTAGGTCAGACGATAGAAATGCCACTTGCACGCTTAGAGTAGCAGATTGAAGGTAACCAACTTTAATCAGAACTTGATTAATTTTCACACACATTTGTTAAAATAATAACAATCATAAACCTTACTTAACTTGATTCTGGATGCTATTTACAATTGACAATCTGAAGTTCCTTTGCTCTTGGTACGTTAATCTTATTCTCACATATCTCTGATACTTGACAAAGTGTCTATACATTTCTCTTCATGGCTATGTACAGGAACATGATAATCTTATTAGGCGCAGACTAATGCAGACTAATGCAGACTGATGCAGACTGACTAATCGGAGGTCTGTACCCTCCTTATAATACCTCGCGTGTTCATGTATCACTGCGCGAGTGTGATCCGCGAGGAGAAAAGGTTCTACGTTAGCACCAATCCCATTGGCTGCATTACATATTGATACGCGGATCGGCGGAAGCAGAATTTGGCAGAGCCATCTCGTAGTGCGGAGACGGACGAGCGCTGCGTCTGCGCTGTTGTGCTTAGCGGGGTGCGCTCTATTGGGAAAGTTGTGTACGCGCTGACTACGCGGAACTATGTACACAACAGTTAGTAATAAGTTCTTGAAATGACTAGAATTTAGAGTGTATCAGGTATATCATGTTTTGTGTAGTGTCCTATTTTTGTGTCTTGTCTTCGATACAAGAGATCAGCAGATTGTTCAATGATAAATTTGTGACAGGGCATGTTACGTAAAAGATTGTTCTGCAACGGAAAAGCACGTTCCGACAAAGAAAACGGAGGAGCAATGATACGGAAGATATTTGAGCGCCTAAGCGTGCACAGAGTCAGGTTATGGGATGCTGAGAGGTTGAAAGCGACCTACTGAGCCAAGTAAAGGATGATGCGTTCGCGAAATGAAATATCGGAATTTTTTTGCCCGTCAGGAAGAAGTAGAGGCTTGTTTTAGTGGCGTTGAGGAGGCGCATTCTTGAGTAGTCCACGCGGACGTGCGTTGAAGGACGAAGTTTTGTGAGTTTTTTAGGGCGCCGACAGACCGACGTATGTGAGGAGATTTTTGGTCAGGGCTCTGTGACGTTCGCCAAGGACGAGTTTTGAGGCGTGAAAGCTAGATTTCAGAAGCACGTAATGTGTGGGGAGACATGGATTGTAGGGCAAACCTTAAACGAGGCGAACAAATAATTCTAGGAAATGTAACAACATCCGAGTTACGCGACGGAAATTCAAACTATGCTAGGTTAAAGTAGTTAGCTGTAATAATTAAACATTATGTTTTTTTCTTGTCTATGATAGGGAACGAAAGAAGGAAAATTGAACGTCAAGGAAGATCAAAGGAAGACAGAATCGGACCAAAAGGTACGCAAGGAAGGACTGACAAAGAAAGCCTAAATCCAGAGAAAAGGGTAACATAAACTGCAGAGCGTAAACACAAGGATGTAAGTAAAAAGACGCATAGAGGCACTAACCATTGAATGTATTCTAATGTTACAGACGAGAGACAAAGAAGAAGACCAAGTAACAGACTCACACGAGCACTGCAGCCAAACAACAGTGCCAATTGTTGTAATTGTCTTTTAATAACTGTTCCAGATCGCAGCGAGAATCGGATAGTCGAAAATTTGGTACCAGTATGCAGTTGACTGGAAGTGATATCTAACCTACATGTATTTCCACCAATTACAGGCAAGAACACAGAAGAAAAGGAATAAGGTCAACGGAACTACCAAGTTTACGTAGAAAGTAGTAAGTAGAAGGAAGTTAGATGCAGGGGGAAAGGCAAATGTAGTTAGCGCTAGATGGAAGAATGCCATGGCATGTAATTAGAATACTAACAAATGGTCATCCTTCATTCCTCAGCACACCCACTTGTCCCAAACATAAAAGTAAGATAAAAAAGAACGTAAAACGAGATTCCAGCTGGAATATTATTGTTAAAAAACTATTAGTAAACAGATAGAAAGAAGAGTGTAAATGTATATTTTCATAGAAATGATATTTTGTCTTGTAATCCAAAGGCCTAGATAGTTAGGTTGGTATAGTTTATATGTTTTCCTGTTTTTTGTTTTGTTTTTTCTCTCTTCTTCATGTCTTATATTGTTTTGTTTATTATTGTAATAACAGTGGATGTAACTTTCATAACTGAATTGAGTAAAATAACTCAGTCCTTTTAAATGAGAATAATGATGGAACGATTGGCAAGTTCCGCAGTAAATTGAAATATATGGAAAGGTCACGGGAGGTGACCAGAAACAAGGACTTAATAACATGTAAATGAATGTAAGTAGGGGAGATTTCCATTTGTTTCTAAAATGTACTTTAAAGCTCTGTACGCAGAAACGACAAGGAACTTTGGGGGACTGAACACAACATAGAGAAAGGGGAGCTTACCGGTCACAAGGGACCAGCCTTCGCAGCGCCTGGGCAGAAGGGTAAAGCGGCCGCAAGGAAACACCTTGTAATCTCGTTGCCGCCGAGCAGCGACAGCGTAGCACAATGGGCGACGCCGAAAGCGACAATGCCGAGCCACGCGCAGCCAGTTCAACGCTCCAGACAGATAAACACAGCTGACGCACGTCACTGTCCAAGGAATTCTTGGCGAAGGCACAGAACATCAGAGGAGAATTGGAAGGCGAAAACCTCACCTAATATTCCGTCCGTTTATGGGCGTCGATCTGTATGGCCGTCAACAATAAGAAAAGAAGAGCGTGGAAAACACGCATGATGGTGACACTTAGATGCGGTACAGCAGCGGACAGCACAGCCTAGTATGCTTACCACCCTTGGCACGTCACAATGACTTGGCTTGTCTATCAAGAGGCCAATCATAGCAGCACAACGTCACCATGTTTTTGGCTTGTCTATCAAGAGGCCAGGCAAAGTAATTCAACGTTCAGCAAGCCACAGGAGAGTTGAGTGGCGTACCATCGATGCAGAAAACGAACTGCACCCTTACCTAGCACTCTGCAATTGCTTCATGGCCCTCCCTATAAACAGTGATCCCTAATTAATGCAACAGCAGCACCAGCTGACTGTTAAAAGTAAAATAAATATGAGAACACTTTTTTTTTTTTTCATATGTGCACTACAGTTACACACACAGAAATCAAACAACCCAAAGAACGAGACTTCAGGCAACAAATAGGACAGCCAACACGAAGTTTTGCATTAGTTTGTTTGTGTGCTCTGTTGCTATGTGTTCTTGTGTTAGTTAAGATGTTCCTTTTATGACGATTATGTGTTTATAGGGAACTGATGCCTACTATGTTTTTCATATGTTTTATGTGTTTAGTTAAGAGTTTTTTTCATAACTATGATGTTTTTATATGTTCTAGCGTTAGTTGTGAGGTATAGAGTTTTTTGTTTTGGTTTAGTATATGTGATTAAATGTCTATACTGAAAAAAAAGAACTTAAAATGAATGAATGACTGCAAACAGAATACAGAGTTGGTATGGATGCTGTAAGCATACGACATAAAACAAATGTTGCTCATCTGAGCGTATGTAAATACTAATAAGGATGGCTGTAATCTGTTAAATATATTATTAGGAACTCTGCCGAAAGACGTAGGACATTTTTAATATATTTGCTTCAGTTTCAATTTTGTTTTATTAGCTCTGAAGAGCGCAATTTGAATTTTAATGTTTTAATGTTTTTGCAGAAGGTAAAGTTTTCTTGTCAGTCAATAATAGACATGCTTTCTTATTTTTTCCTTAAGGCATTGGCCAAGAAACTCAGTTTTTAATAGTACCGTAAATATGGATAGAAGTTTCTTATATCTTGGTGACGATAGGATTTAAGCTTTATATGCTCACATTTTTTAAGGCAGTTCTGACAGTTTTCGGGACATTTCATATGTTTTTCTGTTAGACATTCAATAGTGGCACTTAGCCACGAAATAAGATTTTGATAGGATGTCATTGTAAAGGTATGAATGCTGTGTTTGAGTGGGAAACTAACAATGTATTTATTTATGCTGGTGTTGGCCAGGTATAAATCCTTGCCAAATCCGCAAAAACAGCTGCCCAATGATAGAAATTTGTCTTACACACCCAGAGATAGAGGGTTTAAAATTTTTATTTGTACATATGACTTACTACGCGTGAAGTAAGCCATAGTCCCTATAAAAATTCTTTGCAACAGGAGTCTAATGAAAAGCGTCAAAGCCTTTCATGTTTTTGATTAAAGGAGATAATTTTCAAAATCAGTCATTAGTTTATTGCAAATATATGAAGTGTGATGGAGGTGAATTATTGTGTCATTAAGCATCGGTAAAGGGCTATGATTCTTCTCTTTGCAAACTTGGTGCACATTGTGCATGAAAGGAATTCTTCTGATGGGTTCCTAGCTGGGAAGCCCGGCGGCCAGGTGGACACAGGTAGTGCGCCCACGGGCGAACGGCGGTCGCGCGCCCATGTCGGCACGCTTCACAGAGGGCAGGCCCCCAGAGGATTAGCGACAGGCGAAGACGCTGCATACATCAACACGCTCCCAAGGAAAACCGTGGACATTAGTACGTGTGCCCGAGACAGCGAAAAACAGTTTTGTCACGATTCTAGATAACGCGGACACAGCGGCGAGTAGAATAGCAACAGCACGACTTGGGTGTCCATGAATCTGAAGTGGCCCGGGGAATTTTGGCTGTTTCCAGCGTGCAGAACACCTGGGAGCGTAGCGGCAATACTCAAAGGCAGAAGTCTTGGTTTATTTGTATACAGTCTCACACAGAGTATGGATCTCTTTTCCTCGCGGAATGCGACGGCAACGAGGGAGGAAATTTTGAAAGGGACTTCTTCATTGACAAGAATCTAATGTTCGCTTTGAAAAATAGTACGAGCTACGTAATTTGCGGAAGGGCGGAGACAAAACGCTGGAGGGGAGCGGCTCTCTCTCTCCAGGTGCGAGTAGCGCACTAGTATGAAGGATTCCGAATGTTGCTTCTGAGGAGGCAGGAGTTCACTCCTGACTGCTTCCGGTAAGTCGCAACGATTCTCTTATCGCTTGTCATGAGACAATGCACTTTGCATTCGTCGCAAACAATGTGGAGAGCAAAGTTTGTTAGATCCAAGTAGGCGAGCTTCACTCACTGTGGGAGTTATCAAGAGCTTAACTCAGGATCATTTTGATTTACTACATGTCCGATGATGGTAATACTGTCAGAACAGTTTTGAGCTTTGTTTATTGCAGTTTCACGTAGGTTTGCACTTGCAGATGGACGCATACCGTCGTCCAGTAATGATAACTTCCAGTAGCAGGTTTTGCTCAGTATTTTCAGCGTAGGGCATGTTAGACGCTATCAACTACGTCGCCGGCAGAGTTTTAGAGTCTTGATACAGCCGCACGCAATCAGCCGACTCCACCGCCACGCCGACCACGCTATGAACATGGGAATACAGAAAACGACCGCTTTCCTAGTTGCGCATTCTTCTTTCGCTTTCTTCAATTTCTTTGCAATGTGTTAGATGCCCATAAAGACGCAAGGCACAGTATTCACCGTTTGCTGGTTATGAAAGTCATATGTTAAGCTGTTTTTTTTTTTTTAATTCCTTCCTCATTGATTACACCGGGTCAACCCGTCTCGTGTAATTTATTTATATGTTAAATTAGAATGAAGTCATCCAATGCTCATGTTAAAAGACAAATACCAGAGCAGGCACCTTATATAATTCACTTGTTGTGAGCTCTTGGTGCAAATTCAATTCTGTTTGTTGTCTTTTTTTTAAATATTTTCTACAGTATCTGGTGACCGATTTTTTTATTTTAGTTTATCGCTATTTCAATTATTTGTGAGTGAATGTTTAATGAATTTGATAAAATTTCAATAATTATTGCATATTGTAATATTAGTAATTTTCGCCTCACAAACATTAATATACGCTCAATGGTAAATGCCTGATGGCCTAAAGTTATCGAACAATTGTAAAGTAAAATAAATTAACCATCGCATAGCAGCGACAGAGTCTATTATTCTTTATCTTTGCCGTTCTTGCGCGCTGCCTGTAAATCTCTATGTACATGTATCGATTAATGGTATAAAAAATAATTCTGTTGTTTCAAGACAAATGAGGTTTTTGGCGCCTCACCTTTTACTGTTGGTATTCTATGAAAGGCGGACGCGGACTTGCTGCGTTCCGCAGCTGTATTTTATATTTTATGTGAAAATATTGAGTGAATATGCTAATTGTTATTTTTTTCAATCAGAAAACATGTAGTTTCTTGTAACTGATTACGAACAGATAGCATCAAAAGAACATTTTGACTGTTATGTATAAAGTATTTAACCACAATGGTCATCTATTGTAATTGAATATGAAAAGGTACGTAGCATTAAAAAAAGTGTATTACAGAGAAGTGTGCTTATTTTAGTAAATTAACCTTGATTATTTCCATCTCCTCATTCAATCAGTTGATGATCGATTTGTGTTAGTTCATCACCAGAAATTACGATCACGCTGATGGGCCGAACGCAGCATGAGGCAGAAGGAACATTATCGTTTTCCTATTATTTCTGAGCCAATTTTTTTTAATTGTGTAGTGTTGCATTTCTTTTAAAGTCCATAAATCTTCTGGTCCCTTAGTGTTGTTCCGGGTATGACTACATCGCGAATATAAAAATGCACAGAAATGATAATGTTTCTCTTATTCAGGTATTTAATGCTCAACGTATGTTATTATAATAGTGTAATCAATCCCTGATTCTGTTTCCAAGTGGCCCACCAAAATATTCACTTTTTCGACATTTTTCAAAAAAAAAATAAAATAACAGTTCTTTTTCTTTTCGTCGCCCAAGAGCAACGCTAGACTTGGCGCCCGAACAGGGACTTTGTCAAAAATCATTTCATGTATGTGTTTAAAAATTTTTCAGTGCTTGTTCTAATAATTGTTTCATTTTTTATGTGGATGTAATTCAAACGAGAAAGAGAAGTGGGAAAACATTTTAATTAATTCAAAGGAACGATTGATGAAATTATCAAAAAACGCGAGTATCCAGCCGTATCACCACCAAGACAGCCATAGTAAGTGAAATTTTTATACGCAGTAGCCAAGCTTTCGTAGTGATGTTGCATCTTTCGAGTTGATCAGAACATAAACCTGTCTTTCCTTGCCTTGAAACAGCTTTATTTCAATTTGTCCATAGTTCATTCTTATGTAGTTAAATTCAGTGAAAGTGTACCATTGTTGTCAGTGCATCAAAAAAACAAAAATTTACAATATGGTGGATAATTACGCTAAAAACGTGTAAAACCTGTGATATTTCATTTGTGTGTAATTAGTAGGAACCATCTTATCTTCTTGGCGTACATGAACGTCAGTTGTTACTCAGAGTTAAAATTTCATCTTAGGTCCCAGTAAGCCATAGCACTACGTCACAGACAAACGACTGACGGCAGTGACAAACAATATCTGTAGCATTTTGACGTTTGACAAATAATTCATGAACATGGCTGACGGTAAACAGCGGACACAAACAAAAGCAGACGACAGCGGTGATGCGAATGGACCTCACTATTCATTACGATCACGCGCGATATGTACACGAGCGGAGGCAGAAGCAGCCTCGACCGAAGTTTTAGAAGCTGGTCCTAGTGTGCAAAGTATTCCCGCTTTTGAAAAAAATTACTTGGCCGCAATGATCGAAGCAATAATGGAACGCAAGTTCGAAAGTCAAAGACAGAGAGAGGCGCAAAGACAGGAACGTGAAAAGCAGGAAAAATTAGATGAAAAGGCCCGTGAAGAAAAAGAGAAGGCCGAAAGACGGCATAATAAAAATCAGGTCCTTACAAATCTGTGCAATTCAGTAAAAGCAGACATAAATTCAGTAAAAACAGAAATAAATTAAGTAAAAACAGACATAAATTCAGTAAAAACAGATCTGCAAACGGAGATAAATGACCTAAATACACGGTTAAATTCGGTAAAGGCCGAATTAAAGGCAGACATAACAGCTGATTTAAATACCCTGTTGGGTAATGTCCAAAGCCAAATCAGTAGTCAGATCATGACCATGAGGATAGAAACTGACGCACAAGTAGAGTCAAAAATAGAGGATATTTCAAAACGGTTAGATGAAAAAATCGAAGCAGCCAAGGGAGAGATAAATTCAAAAGTGATGGAATATCAAAAACAAGCTGCGACCTTAAAAGAAGATTATACTGCAATCTCTGATGAGGTCAAAGGAGTTAAAACCGCAGTAGACACGATCGAGAATGTTGTTGATGATCTTTCCAAACAGATTGAGATTCTTAATGTAGAGGATCAAATAAAGAATACTGTTAAGGCACATGCTGAAGCATTGTCCGACCACTACCAAGAGTGGATTAAAAACAAAGACGGATTCGTAGAAAACAAGGTCAAGAACGAACTCAGGGAAACTGTCAAAAACGTGACCTTTGAAATATTGGCAGCCCCTGGAAAAACAGGAGACACGGTGATGTCAGAATTAGGCCAGATAGGACGAACGTTAGCTCAAGATTTACCTGAATGGCGTCAACAGATAGTTGATGAAGTTCGTACACTAAAATGTCAAGTTGAAAATTCCCCACCTGCCGTGTCAGGAGAGTGGAATAATTCACCAAGATGTAATGAACAACAGCAGGTACATTACCGTTCACCATTTGATAACGCTCAAACTCATAGTTCTATAGAAGCACAATTTAACCAGAGTACCAGCCCACCCACTTTTGTCAGTTCGATGCAGGAGGAAAGCGTGATCAAACATCGTGTTTTTCCGACCTTTCACCCACAGAAAAGAGAAATTCATCCCATAGTGTTCCTCCGAAATTTTTCAGGAATTTTCCCGAATAGCTGGAGTGACCGCCAGCGAATTCAATTCGTTACTGGATTTATCGTAGGCGATGCTGCCTTATGGGGAACCGAAAGGTCGACTCTTGTAAAAGTTACAAAGAGTTTGAACAGATGTTTTTAGCTAAATCCTGGAGTTCTGGTGTGCAGCAGCGCCTGAGAAAAGAGGTTTACAACGCCGAAGTGTTTAGCAGTAAGCGCGGTAGTTTGAGAAGATATTTTGAAAAGTATTTAGCGAAAATCAAGTTCTGTGATTCGCCGATCACCGCCAAAGACGTTATTATGATTCTAAAAACTAAGCTACCGATTGCGATCAGAGAAAAGTTAGTAAACGTGTCTGAGGACGATACGGACACTTTCCTATCTGTGTTAAACTCGTTAGATCTAATTTACGAGGACGCTAGAGTTGATGTTGGCAACGCCCACTTCACTGCAGGCGGCCAGCACAATACAGAATACGCAGGCAACAATGGTGGCCGAGCGAAAGTGCGTCACAGCGACGGCCAGTACCAACCCCACAACGGTTTCAAAAATAAACACACTACGTACTCCAACAGTAAATACAAAAATAAGTACAATAACGGCCAGAGATACAATCCAATATATAATTCTGACCACCACCTCAGTACGGAAATGCACTTTATAATACACAGACCCAGCAATATGGAAATAGGCAACCGACCAAGCGAATACGCCAGGACAACAAGATCCATTTCCAACCGAGTTCGTTCCACAAAACCAACACCAGTTCCAGACGGAAGAAACTTTAAGAAATATAAATCAGCAGGAAAGTAGGCGTCGAGCGGAAAATAAAAAGCAGCACCTTTGAGCCTCCTAGAGGATGCTGCAGGTTTGAATGGGGGCACCCTGTCCCTTAGTCCACACGAAATTAAAGCAATTAGGTATGACAAAGAGACAAACTTACGGGATGATCTAGTAGCAGACACTGAGACGAAAGACAATGATGAAGTATAGGACGAACAAGTTCAAGCTTCCATAAGAGTATCAATTGCCAACATATCAGTGACAGCCATTGTAGATACAGGAGCTAATATACATGTCTTATATCTATGTTTATTTAAGCAAATATCCTCTGAACGCAAAGTTTTATCACTTCCAATTCAAGGTTGCACCGTTTCGGGGGCAAATAGTCCACTAACACAACGTGTAAATCTTCAGACTCAGCTTCAAATCCAGATAGAGTCTATTTCAGTTACGTGAATTTTTCTTATCGTTAAAAACCTATCAGTGCCATGTATCCTGAGTATGGAATTCTTGAGGCAGACGAAAGCTAAAATTGACATCGAGTGTGGAATCTGTACTCTAATAGCGAGCCAGCAACAAGTAACTGTAAATTTGTTAAGAAGTAAGGTGAAGACAAACTTTGGGGTGCTTCAAATAGCAGTACGGCCATGGCCTAAAAGATAACAGTACAGTCAGACAGAAGACATGACAGATCTTGAAAGTGTTAATGACGATGGGTATAAAGACCTAATTCCCGGTCAGAATGAATTATACGGTAGAGCTAGTGAGTCCACTGAACTATCCAAACAACAGAAGAATGAGCTTTACAATTTGTTAACAGATTACGTTCAAGTATTTTCTAAGAAACCCGGACTAATAAAACGCTTTGAATATCGAATGGATGTCCTGCCCCATTCAACCTACTGTAGAACAAGCTATTCCATTCCATATGCGAGACGCGAAGCTGTCAAGTGCGAGATCAGGAAAATGTTACGCTGGAATGTGATAGAAGTAGGGGAGGCGCTAAATACTTAGTATCAATCCTGGACAATTTTTCTAAGCACATAAGACTGTACGCAGTGAAATCTTCTTGTGCAAATCCGATAATTCGTCGCATTGAAAATGATTATTTCCCTCGATTCGGGGTTCCAGAATCAATCTTGTCCGATAATGCTTCAAATTTCACATCACGCCCGTGGCGTGCATTTCTTGCTCGCCATGGAATCAAACAAGTTTTGATATCCTTGTTTCGACCGCAATCGAATCCGACAGAAAGAATCTTCAAAGCATTTAACAGATTTAGAAGGACGTACATTCCGAATAAGCAATCTAAGTGGGTAGACTTCGTAACACCTTTCGAACAGATTGTAAACCACCCTCCTCATCTGTCGACCGGATTCACGCCACATGAGTTAATGTCAAGATCAAAAGAAAGAAATGAATGGATAGACCCCCTTCCAAAGATACAAGACAACGAATTGGACCTAGACGCAAAAATCAGGCAAGCTCTCATATGACAAACTGCCTATTGGCTTCTGTCTCGGGTTCTTCGGCCGACGTTCATCTAATGATTTTTCTGACGTTTCGCCAGCACGAGTGGCTGGCATTGTCAAAGCTTCACCCTCCATTGCCGGTGGTGAACTGGAGGCGAGCTAATAATAATAAGAGATGGGGCCCCTCCACGCCCGCACCAACGTGGTGACCAAACCAAAAGTTCTACTGTCACCTCCGTAAAACATGTTAGTTATCTAGTAAGTGGATCACAGGATGCTGGGCTGTGATGTTGTCCGTGCGTCTGGGTAAGGCTACGCATTAACACGGTCCATCAGGTGATAGATAGTGGACGAAACGCGAGTGAGGGTAGCGATTTGAAGAGCAGAGGGAAAAAAGTGCCATGGCTCGTGCCGTGGGAAAAAAACCTCTGCGACAGTGGGATGGGTAGTAAGAGCAGTAGTGGCTTACTAGCTGCGATAGCTCATGCAAGGTTGGATTTGTTAGTATGGGTATCATGCATCATTACCGTGACAAGCGATGGCGATGTATCCCAGTGGCTGCAGCTGCTACATTCCTGGAACATTCAAGATCGTTATACAGTAGTGGGAGATCGGCCATAGATCGTCTCACTGTGTGGGGGATGTGTGGAGCTTGTTTGCATGCGGTGTACGGTACGGCTTCCCTGTGTGGTGCCAGTTATTCGGCAGTGTATTTCAGCTCGATATCCAGTAATAGCGTCTGATTAACAGGGGCTCGCCTGTGCCGTTATGTTTGCGTATGCTTGGCCATAGATGTTATGCCCTTACAAGTATGTCTTTTGGTCTTTTATGTTTCCATCTATGGTTATGGTCGTAGTTCCCCAGATTCAGAATAAACGGGTTCTGCGAATATCTGGAGTTTCTGTATAGTCTTGTGGTGAGTTTGTGGATTACCTCCGTGAGAGTCTCAAGTCGGTATTCCCGGTGAAGGTCCGCGATGCGTGTGTATCGTGGAGCATTGCTTATGATTTTGAGTACTTTGTTTTGTATGAGCTGCAGACGGCGCAGGCGTGTAGGCGCAGCGTATCCCCAGACAGGAGCTGCGTACGTCATCAGGGGTCGGATAAGTGTCATGTACATGGACCTCGACACCCTTCTGTTCAGTGTGCTACGCCTGTTGAGCATAGGATAGAGCTGTTTGAGCCTCGCGCTAGCTCGGTTGGTCATGTGTTGTATGTGGTCCCCCCAGAGTAATTTCCGGTCCAGCCAGACACCGAGGTATTTGACTTTCTCGCGGAAACGTATTGGACGTGCATGTAGGGTTATTGGTCTGCAGTAACGGTGTTTGCGCAGTTGCTTCGGTCTTCTAGTGAACAGAACGGCTTCGCACTTGTCGACGTTTACTCTAACACGCCATTTCTCCAACCAAGGCTCGGCCACTCTGAGTGCAGTCTGTAGGCGTGACGTAATGTTTGATGGTTTCCAATCTTGCGCAAGGATGGCTGTGTCATCCGCGTAGATTGCCATCATTGTGTTGTGTGTGGTTGGGAGATCGTTTATGTAGAGGTTAAACAGTAGGGGCCCTAGGATGCTTCCCTGGGGTACTCCCGCGTGTATACCGTGTCGTGTTGATTGTTTTCCCTGCACATCAGTGTTGAAACTCCTGTCTGTGAGGTATGAGTGTATTAGACGCAGCAGCCCGTCGGGGAATCCCGCGTCGCTGAGTTTGCGGATGAGGCCGTTGTGCCATAGACGGTCGAAAGCCTTTTCGATGTCCAGGAACACTGCCCCTGTAGCTTTGTTTATGTTGAAACCATGTGTTATATGTTCAACGACCCGTAGGAGTTGTTGTGTTGTGGAGTGGTGATTCCTGAAGCCGAATTGCTCCGGTCTCAGGATGTCATTTGTTATGCAGTGCCTAGTGATGCGTTTGAGAATCACCTTCTCAACAATCTTACTGAGCGAGCTCAGAAGGCTGATGGGTCGGTAATTTTGTGGGAGGCTGTGGTCTTTCCCCGGCTTCCTGAACATCAGGACCTTGGCCGTCTTCCAAAAGGCGGGGAAGTGTTGGTGTTTTAGTATGGCATTCGTTATGTGTGTTAGGTACTCAGTTGCTTTATCCGTGAACTCCTGGAGGACACGGTTTTGAATGCCATCATGACCAGGGGCTTTCCTAGCGGCGGAATGCATTATAGCCCAGGAGACTTCGGCTGTGCTAGCATGTCGAATGTCGTCGCGCGATGGTTGGGCTAGAATGCGTGTAACCTCTTGGTCAGAAGCAAGTGTGAACACTGGATCTGATGGTACCAGGTTCGGTGTGAATGACGCTGCGAGTGTTCGGGCCATTAGTTCTACTTTCTCTTCCGCTGAGTATGCAGGTCCGTCGGGCCCTTGAAGCGTTGGGGTGTATATTTTCTCCCTGGTGAAGTGTCGGGCTAGTTGCCACACGCCAGGTCGTGTGGTGTCCAGCCCTTCGAGTTTTTGGTTCCACTGTTGTGTTCTATGTGTTTGTATTTTATCATGTATGATGCCCTGTAGTCTGTTAATGTGCCGTTTGAAGTACGGACGCCTGGTGCGCTGCCATTGTCTCCTGAGGCGATTCCTCATTGAGATTAGGCCCAGGATTTCCTGGGGCAGGGCCGCACTGCGTTGTTGTGAGGTGCGATCAGGTATGGTGCCTGCCATTGCGTCCTGGACGGCGTTAGTGAGGGTTTCTACTGCCTCGTCAATTTGTGCTGTTTCATTAATTTCGTGTATAGGTGGGATGTGGCTATCGAGCGTTTGCTTGAACCTTGTCTAATTCGCACGCCCGTAGTCCAACATCTTGCGTTGTTCCATGTGCTGCAGTGTTTCCTCAATGTATAGTATTACAGGTTGGTGGTTTGAGGGCAGATCGTTTTCAACGGCAACGTTGAGTGTCGTTGTAATGCCCTTGATGAGGGCCATGTCTATCACGTCGAGCTCGCGGCCGCAGACTATATGTACCTGGCGCGCCAACGTCCGAGGGCTTCTCCGCGGTCATTTCCGGTGCGGTTCTCCTCTTGCTACCTGCGACGGTCGTTCGCTGCAGTACGGGAAGCCAGGATCCGTTTACCTTAAGGCTTTCCTCTTTCTTGTTGAAACTGTTCGCGAACAGTTTCAACAAGAAAGAGGAAAGCCTTAAGGTAAACGGATCCTGGCTTCCCGTACTGCAGCGAACGACCGTCGCAGGTAGCAAGAGGAGAAGCGCACCGGAAATGACCGCGGAGAAGCCCTCGGACGTTGGCGTGCCAGGTACATATAGTCTGCGGCCGCGAGCTCGCCTACAGTTCACCACCGGCAATGGAGGGTGAAGCTTTGACAATGCCAGCCACTCGTGCTGGCGAAACGTCAGAAAAATCATTAGATGAACGTCGGCCGAAGAACCCGAGACAGAAGCCAATAGGCAGTTTGTCAACAAGTGGTCACGAAAGCCTTAACAATTTTGTAAGCTCTCATATCATTGACAACGTATGCTAACCTCCGAAAAAAGGCATTTGATAAGAAGGTAAACAGAGTTATCGATTTCAAAGAAGGAGAAAAGGTATTAGTCAGGACTCACTTTAAACCATCCCTGTTGTTAAAGAAGGATCGTAAGTGGCAACATATTTATGAACGTCCCTTTGTGATAATGAGGAAACCACACATTGGTAGCTATGTGTTATCTGACCCTGCCACGAATAAAATCAAATGATTGTTCCACCATCATGATTTAAGAAAATTTTATAACGCCAGGAATTAAGTTAATTTACGCTGTAAGAAAATTCTAAGGTATTGAAGATCAGGATTAACCAATGAGTGACAAGAAGTGAACAGAACTGACTACGGACGTTAACCGGTGCTAAAAGGAAACCTTATGTATTAAAACAACGAGTCTGGAAAATAAAATACAGAATACGTTGTAGACAAGTATTTATATGAATAATCTTTATGTAAACAGGAGGACATGTCCTAGAGACGATTTTCAATTTTAGTTATAAGTTAGTATGTAAGAAAAATGATGTACTCGAGAGGTATTAATTAGCCCCAAGGTACTAAAATGAGGAAAGAGGAAGAAGTGAATAATTCACTTCACTCGGTAAATAGTAATTTGAAAATGAACAGGAAGGAACGAATAATGCACTTCTCTCGCTAAATAGTAATATGAAAATGATGATTATATGTGCTATTAATATTAGTAAGTGAAATTTAATCGAGGACAAATTAATGACCTGTTTTAAAAGGAAATACGTAACGTCCAGACAAAAGAGGAAAGTAGTATGAGAAGATTCGATTCCATGAGGTTATTCCCTATTTTCAAATGTGACGTAAATAAGCCGCCACCTGTTAGCGCAAAACAGTCGGTAGATTTAACTTGTAAATTCCAGCACAGTGCTGTGCCAGCGATAAAATAACATCTCTTTGAAGTAAACAGATACCTAGGATTAAGCATGAACGGATTGATAACGCAGTGCAATTGTTCTAAAAAGACCTGACGTTAACCATAAATTAAAGCGTGATGGAATAAAAAGGAAGTTTATTATATAACGCAAAGTAAGATGAGTCCAGACTATAAACAAGCTGAGTAAAAGAACATATGAGTAACATGGTTTATTATGGCAACTTCACGGTACTATTGAGCATTAGCGATACTGCAAATTCACAAGCTAGCAGCAAATAGAATTAGAATCTCGCCCAAGCTTCACAGGTCGCCACAGCAGCAAACAACACTCTAGTGAGAGACTTATATATACAAATGATAATTAATACCCAAATGCGTAATGCATAAACTTGACTTAGTCTAAGAAATGAACAAAGAGTAATAAGCAAGCTGCAGCAAGATACATATTAGATATACATGCTTGAAGTGATAGATTTTATTTTAAGTGCGTACTGCAATATTTATTATTTTCTCTGTGATTATGTGATTATTGAACCCCTTTCCTAAGTGCAAATCCTTTAAGATCATTGATCCTATCCACTCCCCAGGATCAACTTGTAATGATGCACATGTGCTTGGGAAGTGAGGCACTACGTATGAAAATGAGTAGGTTCGCGACGCGCAAATTGCTTTTGTAATGCGCAATGTAAATTGAATTTTCGACCTGGTTGAGGAGTAATTTAAATTCTGTCGACGATCCGCGAGTAGGCCCGCTTTGCCCACTTTTCTTTTTCGACTGTTTGTATTTCTACACGAAATCCAGAGGCGGAATTGCTATTTTCAAATCTGTCCTCGAACTTTCTTTAAAGACAAGCACATACGAGAGAAACTTTGACATAAATGAAGCTCCCCTCACAAGTCACTAAATAGGATGAGCATTAAAGAAAATGTATTGGGCCTACAAAATGAATAAGCAAGCGTGATAAAGGTTACTATGAATGAAATTAATTTGTAAAGGAGATTGGAATGAATTCGGTCAAAGAAAAAGGACTTATAATAGCTTACCTGTGACCGTAGGCATAAATAGTCAAAAAAAAAAAGACTAATTAAGAAACAATTTTTCTGATTCAAAGTGGTCAATTAGATTATTTCTCGATTTAAATGAACTCTTGTAAATATTAGTATGTAAATCAAATTGTAAACACCGTGTGATGTTATGAAGCGAGAATTTCTTTTAATACACCGTTCACGCAGACGCTCACCGCACTGCAAGTGAAGTTTTAAAGTTGGACGATTTTCAGTGGCAGTATTCTACTGCACCATATGTGTGAAAAATTCGTTGATGTGTGCACTGTGTAATAATCAGTGCCATTCCACACATGCAGTTGCAGCGGTATCTACCACTTACCTGTGAATCCGTAATTGGATAGTGGACAGGAAGTGATGTGAGGCAGTTTCGGTGGCAGAAGCTCCCACCAGCAATCTAAAAAGCACAAAGCTACGATCCGCCGAACAAAAGCGACGCACGGCACCTCAAACGCGAAATCAACGCTCTGCAAGAAAGCTTCGGTCACGTGCGCGCTCACAGACTAATTTCAAGACTGCTCGCAACAGTGGGGGCGGACAGCCACCATGTCACGAAATAATGTAAACGTTCAACCGCCAACAGCAGTTGCTGTGCGCTACATTCTGTAGCAAGAAATATTTACACCCAGTACTGAAAACATTTTTGTATGTATCATAAACCTTATGAGGGACTCTAAGATAGAGAAGTTAGCGTAATTAGTATAATGACTGATTGTACACAGAGATAAGTCACAAGTTCACCTCTGAACACTGTTGAAATGAAAACTTCAACGAGAAAACACGATACGAATGAAAATAAGCACACGAAAATACGTCAAAGGATCCGATCCTTCCTATATCCCATCCCACATGTATATAAAATTAGTTTTGTAAGCTATTCTAATATAAGATATTTTTTCTGTTTCATATGTGAAATAATTCGGAGAGCTACACTCGAGACCTGACAGTGAAAGATATGGGCTTCCTTGTCGAAGCCATCACCAGTGGCCGCTCTACAATCCAAGTCTATCATAAATAGTGTATGTGCGACGAAAATAAATTAAGTGCGACAACGGACAAGCCAATCAATTGACAAGACGATGACAATATAATGAATACAGTCAAAACAGAAAGTTGTGTACCAGTTGTGATAGTCAAATTACTTTTGCAACAATGAAAAATGAAGCGTGACTCTATTTCCTTATAAATTTTGTAAATATGTGTACTTATAGCCTTAATTTTAAGAATCATCAAGAAAGACTGAATCCATGCAAACACTGATAGAAACACAGAACAAATTCACAATGATCCACCGTCAGTAAATTACAAATTGAAACGTTAATTTTATTATTATGGAATGAATGTGAAATGAAACTTTTAATAACCTGTATGTTACACCCGAAAATTACAAATATTCCAATGGGCATGAGGATGAAAGTAATACCTTCGGTATTCCTTCCCTCCTCATGGGAGGCAGTGTAATATTAGTAATTTTCGCCTCACAAACATTAATATACGCTCAATAGTAAATGCCTGATGGCCTAAAATTATCGAACAATTTTAAAGTAAAAGAAATGTACCATCGCATAGCAGCGACAGAGTCTATTATTCTTTATCTTTGCCGTTCTTGCGCGCTGCCTGTAAATCTCTATGTACATGTATCGATTAATGGTATAAAAAATAATTCTGTTGTTTCAAGACAAATGAGGTTTTTGGCGCCTCACCTTTTACTGTTGGTATTCTATGAAAGGCGGACGCGGACTTGCTGCGTTCCGCAGCTGTATTTTATATTTTATGTGAAAATATTGAGTGAATATGCTAATTGTTATTTTTTTCAATCAGAAAACATGTAGTTTCTTGTAACTGATTACGAACAGATAGCATCAAAAGAACATTTTGACTGTTATGTATAAAGTATTTAACCACAATGGTCATCTATTGTAATTGAATATGAAAAGGTACGTAGCATTAAAAAAAGTGTATTACAGAGAAGTGTGCTTATTTTAGTAAATTAACCTTGATTATTTCCATCTCCTCATTCAATCAGTTGATGATCAATTTGTGTTAGTTCATCACCAGAAATTACGATCACGCTGATGGGCCGAACGCAGCATGAGGCAGAAGGAACATTATCGTTTTCCTATTATTTCTGAGCCAATTTTTTTTTTTTAATTGTGTAGTGTTGCATTTCTTTTAAAGTCCATAAATCTTCTGGTCCCTTAGTGTTGTTCCGGGTATGACTACATCGCGAATATAAAAATGCACAGAAATGATAATGTTTCTCTTATTCAGGTATTTAATGCTCAACGTATATTATTATAATAGTGTAATCAACCCCTGATTCTGTTGCCAAGTGGCCCGCCAAAATATTCACTTTTTTGACATTTATATATACACTCCTGGAAATTGAAATAAGAACACCGTGAATTCATTGTCCCAGGAAGGGGAAACTTTATTGACACATTCCTGGGGTCAGATACATCACATGATCACACTGACAGAACCACAGGCACATAGACACAGGCAACAGAGCATGCACAATGTCGGCACTAGTACAGTGTATATCCACCTTTCGCAGCAATGCAGGCTGCTATTCTCCCATGGAGACGATCGTAGAGATGCTGGATGTAGTCCTGTGGAACGGCTTGCCATGCCATTTCCACCTGGCGCCTCAGTTGGACCAGCGTTCGTGCTGGACGTGCAGACCGCGTGAGACGACGCTTCATCCAGTCCCAAACATGCTCAATGGGGGACAGATCCGGAGATCTTGCTGGCCAGGGTAGTTGACTTACACCTTCTAGAGCACGTTGGGTGGCACGGGATACATGCGGACGTGCATTGTCCTGTTGGAACAGCAAGTTCCCTTGCCGGTCTAGGAATGGTAGAACGATGGGTTCGATGACGGTTTGGATGTACCGTGCACTATTCAGTGTCCCCTCGACGATCACCAGTGGTGTACGGCCAGTGTAGGAGATCGCTCCCCACACCATGATGCCGGGTGTTGGCCCTGTGTGCCTCGGTCGTATGCAGTCCTGATTGTGGCGCTCACATGCACGGCGCCAAACACGCATACGACCATCATTGGCACCAAGGCAGAAGCGACTCTCATCGCTGAAGACGACACGTCTCCATTCGTCCCTCCATTCACGCCTGCCGCGACACCACTGGAGGCGGGCTGCACGATGTTGGGGCGTGAGCGGAAGACGGCCTAACGGTGTGCGGGACCGTAGCTCAGCTTCATGGAGACGGTTGCGAATGGTCCTCGCCGATACCCCAGGAGCAACAGTGTCCCTAATTTGCTGGGAAGTGGCGGTGCGGTCCCCTACGGCACTGCGTAGGATCCTACGGTCTTGGCGTGCATCCGTGCGTCGCTGCGGTCCGGTCCCAGGTCGACGGGCACGTGCACCTTCCGCCGACCACTGGCGACAACATCGATGTACTGTGGAGACCTCACGCCCCACGTGTTGAGCAATTCGGCGGTACGTCCACCCGGCCTCCCGCATGCCCACTATACGCCCTCGCTGAAAGTCCGTCAACTGCACATACGGTTCACGTCCACGCTGTCGCGGCATGCTACCAGTGTTAAAGACTGCGATGGAGCTCCGTATGCCACGGCAAACTGGCTGACACTGACGGCGGCGGTGCACAAATGCTGCGCAGCTAGCGCCATTCGACGGCCAACACCGCGGTTCCTGGTGTGTCCGCTGTGCCGTGCGTGTGATCATTGCTTGTACAGCCCTCTCGCAGTGTCCGGAGCAAGTATGGTGGGTCTCACACACCGGTGTCAATGTGTTCTTTTTTCCATTTCCAGGAGTATATATATATATATATATATATATATATATATATATATATATATATATATATATCCACGAACCTACTACGGTGTCGTAGCAGGCGGAGAGGTGATACTCCGACGTGGCGCGTCCCAGGTGGCGGATAGGGGGGTCCTCACCGGCTTGCCGGCGGACTTGAGCGAAATAAAATAGCTCTCGCGGACCAAACACACAACATCAAGAAATCCATTAGTGTCTGTTCTGGTATCCAGCGACTAGTGGTCTGCGTCTGTTTACCTAGTTGGTGCGGCAGTGAAATATGGCTTGATCTCAACAATCAAGTCTGCAATTACCGTGATCTTGTTAAAGGTCACCACAACCAACTTCAACTTGAAGTAATCATGATGGAACAAATGGAAAGAAATCCGCTACCCCAGGCCCCAGTCAACGGACTGGACTTCCCTGGTCATCGGATTCTGGGGGACCAGGAACATCATGAGGAGAAGAGTCGGAGCTTCTCAAAACCTCTTCGCAAGCACTACCTTGGCACTCTCAATGCAAACACTCTGTTCAAACTTGGAAAACTAAAACAACTGACAGACATGCTAGATAAGTTTCACATCAAAATTCTTGCCATTCAAGAGACGCGCTTCGTAGATGAAAACCATTTCGACACAGAACATTACAGGATTTACAAAGGTAAACCTGCGGTCAGAAGAGGAACACCATTATTGTTTGGTACAGGGTTTGCAGTACACAAATCAGTCATGGATAACATCATAGACTTCAATTCAATATCAGAACGTATCTCGACACTGTCCTTCAAATCAGGTAATAAAGCATACACAATTATCAACGCACATGCACCTACAAATGACCATAACAGAAAGAAGCCACAAGAAATTGAAGACTTCTGGGAAGACATGGAGGAAGTAACTAACAACGTACCAGAAAGACATGTGAAAATTTTAATGGGTGATTTCAATGCGCAGCTTGGTAAGGAGAGAAAATTCAGAGAAATAACAGGCCCATACTCAGCACATATTCGCACGAACAGAAATGGGGAACACCTCATAAAAGATTGTCAAAACTTTAACCTCAAAATCATGTCAACACAATTTCAAAAACCAAGACGAAAACTTACAACATGGAAAGCACCCAACACAGTGTGGGGAGAATTTCAGATTGGTCATGTGGCCATATCCAAGAAAAATTCGCGGGAAATTCTAAATGTCAGAACACGTAAAGGAGTCTTCGAGTCTGATCATTATTTGCTACAAGTTAAGATTAGGCCAATCCCAAGACTGAAACAGACAGCGCAAAACAAAATAGTCAAACCTGATCCGGAATACTTGAAGATAAACAGGGATAAAATCGTTGAAGAAATTAATAGGCATTCAATAGACACATGGACAGATCTGGCGAAGGCAGTTCAGAAGACTATGTGCTGGGGACAACCACCTAGAAAACGCAAACATAGGTGGTGGAACGCAAATTGTGATGAAGCCATTGAGAGAAGAAAGCAAGCATGGGACAAGTTCAGTAGCTACAGAAATTCAGAAACATGGAAAGAATTTCACGAAGTTCAGAAACTAGCATCGAAGGAAATCAGAAGGGAAAAACGAGCATATGACAATAACAGACTAAAAGAAATTGAGGAAGATTTCAAAAGAAATAACACAAGAAATTTTTACAGAACTTTCAAAGAAAATATTAAGGGCTATCAACCCCCTAGCCTCTGCTTCCGAAGAACAGATGGATCCCTGGAAACAAACACAAAAGAAAACTGTAAAATTCTCAAACATTACTTTGATAAACTTCTTAATTGCAAAAAACCTACAGGAAAATTAACATTCCAAAAGACCACATCTAATGCCGATTCTGATCCACCCACAATAGAAGAGATAGAGGAAATCATAAAACAAATGAAAAATAACAGAGCTGCCGGAGAAGATGGTATTATCGCCGAGATCTGGAAACTCCAAGATGAAAACATCACCAAAAAAATCCATAAGATTATCTCCGAAATTTGGATCACAGAGAAAGTGCCAGAGGAATGGAAATGTGCATTGATCCATCCGTTACATAAAAAGGGTGATAAGTCAGATCCAAACAATTACAGAGGCATTTCGCTAGTACCAGTTACATACAAAATTTTCTCTAAGGTGCTATTAAACAGACTAGAACCACAAGCAGATCTGCAAATTGGGGAATACCAGGCGGGCTTCAGAAAAGGGAGATCATGCATCGAACAGATCTGGAACTTGAGAACACTTTTGAAAGTCAGACAGGCAAGAAACACTGTAGTTACCTTTGTGGACTTTAAAAAAGCATATGATTCCATAGACAGACAGACACTCTTTGACGTACTGGAAGAATATGGTATCGACAGAAAAATCAGGACACTTATACAACAGACGCTTACAGACACTACCTCCAAGATTAAGTTCATGGGAGAAATTTCGGAACCCTTCCACATACACACAGGTGTCCGACAAGGAGACGGGCTCTCACCAATCCTGTTCAACATGGTGTTAGACAAAATTATCAAGCAGTGGGAGGAACAAGTTAAAGGAATACAGCTGGGAAGAACACGTGAAACCAAAACAATCATAAAATGTCTGGCATTTGCAGATGATATAGCCATACTCAGCAATAATACACAGGAGGCAAAGGAAGCACTGGAATGCTTGCATGAAATAGCTGCCAAAACAGGTCTGCAAGTATCTTACGAGAAGACACAATATATGGAACGACAGACCAACAATGCACACACCATGCATACTGTATATGGATCCGTAGAAAGAGTCGAAAAATTTAAGTATTTAGGGGAGTACATACAAATGGGAGGATCAAACAAGGCGGCTAACATGGAACGAACGAAGAAACTCCAGAAGGCATACAAACGCACATGGTCACATTATAATAAGAAAAGCATATCGAGGCAGGCCAAACTTAGGCACTACAAAACAGTTGTATTACCAGAAGCATTGTACGCGTCAGAAACAACCACAATTGGAGCATCAGGCATCATAGACACAGAAAAAATAGAACGCAAAATTCTCAGAAAAATATTTGGACCAATTCACAGAGATGGCATATGGATGAAGCGACCTACCAAAGAGCTGTACCAGCACACTGACAGACTAACAGACGCGATCAGAAAACGCAGATTAACTTTCTATGGGCACATACAGAGAATGGACAACAACCGACTTACAAAGAAAATTTTTGATGTAGTAAACAGCTCAAGCAAGAAAACAAATTGGTATCATGAAATAGACGAAGACTTAAGGCAGATAGGGATCAACAGGCGAATGATAGGAGACAGGAAATACTTCAGAAACAAAGTTAGGAGTGCAAAATTTATTGTAAAGGAGAGAAAGAAGACAGGAACATTATGGACAGAGCAAAGGAAACAGGAGCACAGCCAAAGGATGAAGAGATTTTGGGAAGAGAAGAGGAAGAGAGGTTCAAACACTGTCCATAAGGGCAAAATGAAATGAATGAATATATATATATATATATATATATATATATATATATATATATATATATATATATAACAATTCTTTTTCTTTTCGTCCCCCAAGAGCAACGCTACAATATGCAGTTTAATGCACTTTCACTGAATAAACCACTTATGTCATGAACAGCCCTCCTTGCATTTCATTTGTAGAGTTTAAATAAAAAATTCACACCTCTTTCTCCCTCACACACGTGGTATCTTGAAAATCTGTATATGGAGCTAGCAGTAAAGGAAACAAAAGAAAAATTCGGAGTAGGAATTAAAATCCATGGAGAAGAAATAAAACATTGAGGTTCGCCGATGACATTGTAATTATGTCAGAGACAGCAAAGGACCTGGAAGAGCACCTGAACGGATTGGACAGAGTCTTGAAAGGAGGATATAAGATGAACAGCAACAAAAGTCAAACGAGGATAATGGAATGTAGTCGAATTAAATCGAGTGATGCTGCGGAAATTAGATTAGGAAATGAGACGCTTAAAGTAGTAAATGAGTTTTGCTATTTGGGGAGCAAAATAACTGATGATGGTCGAAGTAGAGAGGATATAAAAAGTAGACCGGCAATGGCAAGGAAAGCGTTTCTGAAGAAGATAAATTTGTTAACATCGATTATAGATTTAAGTGTCAGGGAGTCGTTTCTGAAAGTATTTGTATGGAGTGTAGCCATGTGTGGAAGTGAAACGTGGACGATAAATAGTTCAGACAAGAAGAGAATAGAAGTTTTCGAAATGTGCTGCTACAAAAGCATGCTGCTGATTAGTTGGATAGATCACATGAATTATGAGGAGGCACTGAATTGATTTTGGAGAAGAGGATTTTGTGGCACAACTTGACTAGAAGAAGAGAGTGGTTGGTAGGACATGTTATGAGGCATCAAGGAATCACCAATTTAGTATTGGAGTGCAGCGTAGAGGGTAAAAATCGTAGAGATAGACCAAGAGATGAATACGCTAAGCAGATTCAGAAGGATGTAGGTTGCAGTAGGTACTGGGAGATGAAGACGCTTGCGCAGGATTGAGTAGCATGGAGAGCTGCATCAAACCAGTCTCTGGATTGTAGATCACAACAACAACAACATTATCTGCAGAATTTCGGAGTACTCCAGTCAACACTGTCAACAGCTTTCACTAAGTCTACAAATGCTGTAAACGTAGCTTTCTTTGTCTTTTCTTAACCTATTATCTATGAGAAGTCGTATGGTTATTATTGCCTTGCGTGTAACTACATATCTCCGAAATCCAATCTGATCTTCCCCGAGATCTGCTTCTACCAGTTTTTCCATTCTCCCGTTAAGAATTCGCGTTAGTATTTTCAACCATGTCTTATTAGACTCATAGTTCGGTAAGATCCGCACCTGTCAACACATGCTCTCTTTGGAATTGGAATTAATATATTCTTCTTGAAGTGTGAGGGTATTTCGCCTTTCTCACACATCTTGCACACCAGATGGAAGAGTTTTGTTGTGGCTGGCTCTCCCAAGGCTATCAGTAGTTCTGACGAAATGCCGTCCACGCCCGGGGCCTTTCTTCGAGTTAGGTCTTTCCGTCCTCTGGGATCAATGAGTGAAACATGTGAATACACAAGAGAAGTTCTTGGGTTTTGCCTGGTTAGCTCATGAACGTCAAATTTCATTAATAACTCGAAAATGAAAGCTTTTCCACCTATGTTTATGTCAATATTTTTTTATTTGCTTGGTGCAAGAAAACTGTCCCCAAAATTTGTAGGAATACTTTTAAATACCCTGTGTAGAACTCTGTTATCAGAACAGTTTCTGATGTCAGGAATCGATCACGTGGATTCTAATATCTTTAAAGGAACTATATTAACTTTTCATTATCTTGATGAATTCCGTATTTTAGTACAATCCAGAAAGGCTGGAATGCCTTGGCGACGTGTTTTGAAAATACGGATCCACTGCAGCCATGCCTGAGCAAGGCATGTCATTGACAGTTACTGTCTCTCTGTATCCTCTCCATGTCCGAACAACATCGCTTTGGTTCACTCCGAGATGCCTGGACACTTCTCTTGTTGAGAGACCTTCCTGGCACAAAGTAACAATGCGGACGCGATCCAACCGCGGTATTGACCGTCTAGGCTTGGTTGAACTACAGACAACACGAGCCGTGTACCTCCTTTCTGGTGGAATGACTGGAACTGATCGGCTGTCGGACACCCTCCGTCTAACAGGCGCTACTCATGCATGGTTGTTTAGATCTTTGGGCGGGTTTAGTGACATATCTGAACAGTCAGAGGGACTGTGTCTGTGATACAATATCCACAGTCAACTCCTATCTTCAGCAGTTCTGAGAAATGGGGTGATGTACAATTTTGTTTGATGTGTGTATTCTGTTAGGAGGTGTGTAGCGTTTCCCGGTGTTGTGTTGGCAGAAGAGCCAACACTGTGTTACTAGTGGGGGCGTGAGGAGGGAAGGACTCTACTGACGTGAAGTTTGGAACATGACAAGGAGTTAGAATTCAGAAAGCGGACGTAATTAGTTTGATAATTAACTTTAATCCATTAATGATGAACGTCGCTCTTGACGGTACATGAGTCACAATATTATCTGTTCAGAATAGTAACTGAATGTGGCGCCTTGCTAGGTCGTAGCAAATGACGTATCTGAAGGCTATGCTAAACTGTCGTCTCTGCAAATGAGAGCGTATGCAGACAGTGAACCATCGCTCGCAAAGTCGGCTGTACAACTGGGGCGAGTGCTGCTAGTGAGTCTCTCTAGTCTAGACCTGCCGTGTGGCGGCGCTCGGTCTGCAATCACTGATAGTGGCGACACGCGGGTCCGACGTATACTGACGGACCGCGGCCGATTTAAAGGCTACCACCTAGCAAGTGTGGTGTCCGGCGGTGACACCACACCCGGAAGCACATTTATATCACCTGTTTACAAATATGTAGTCGTGATTTGCCACCTGTTTTCAGTCTTCTACTGTTTTTCGCATATCTACTGGTTCTTATGTAGGCAGTATACGGATACAGTAAATATGTCCAATTGACAGTAGGTCACATTTATACAGGGTGGTTCCGTGATGATGTTATTACCTCTGGGGGATGACGGAAAATGGTAAATGTAGCAGTTTGAGATAAGCGACCCTAGTGGGGACACGACTGAGCCGGAAGTTCGAAGCGAGAAATGCGAGAACCGTCCTGATATTTGTGAAAGTGGACTACTTCTACTGAAAACTGTTTGCTATCCATATTCTGAGAAATGGTAATGTGGACCAAAACAAGAAAAAACCTTGCATTAAACATAGGCTCTAAAGTTCATTCCTTAGGAGCTAGGAACGCTTGTTCATCTTCGCTACTGCGAAACAACATCCGCTTACTGTACAAATGCTCATAGCTATTAAGGTGTGCATTTTAAAGCCCATCTTTAATGGACATATTTTTCTTGTTGTGGTCCATAGTATCACCTCTGAAAATTGCGCAGCAACAACAGCACCAATACGTGTATCACTGTCAGAGGTAGCAGAACGATTCTCTCTTGTAACTTTTTATTTGGTCATTTGCAGACCAGTGTCTACCTCAAAGTCCTACATTTTCTTTTAACCATCATCACACAGGTATCCTACATACTCCACTGTCGATGGGTTCTATGCGGTTATTTCATGCAGCGTTGCTTGTCTGTCAGCACAGACAACACTGCACTAACGCCGTTGCTCTCGGTCGCTAAGTGAAGTCCGTCGGCCACCGCGTTGTCCGTGGTGAGAGGTAATGCCTGAAATCTGGTATCCTCGGCACACTCTAGACACTGTGAGCCACGAAATATTAAATTCCCTAACGATTTTCGAAATGGAATGTCCCGTCCGTCTAGCTCCAACTACCATTCCGCGTTCAAAGTCTGTTAATTCGCTTCGTGCGGCCATAATCACGTCGGAAACCTTTCCACATGGATTACCTGAGCACAAATGACGGCTCCGCCAATGTTCTGTCCTTTTATACGTCCTTTATTCGATGCTACCGCCATCTATATATGTGTCTATCATTATCCCATAACGTTCCTCACCTCAGTGTAATATTTCATTCCTACGCTTCGCCTGTACAAGCGTGGAATTGAGTATATTGCCTCGACATTAAGATTTTCTCACACATCACTATCATTTCTCTATAGAGTGATTCCATAATGCCGTCACAAATTTCAGGGATGGTGGAGAATGCTAAATGCACCAATCTGAGATAAGTACCGTAGTGCATAAACGACCGTATCGAAAGGTCTACCGCTTGAGCCTGGCGCAGCGCTAAAACTAAGGGGCCAAACTTCCAAACCCTCATTGTGAAGTACAGAATTCGCTCTGAATCCTCCAGAACACCCTTTGATAATCTCCCCTGTTGATGGACTAGATACTGCGCATCTGATTTTATGTCAGAGAGAATGAAAATCCTAAGTCTTCTACTTCTACTACTACTCCATTCAAACAGGCCTCGGAAGACCCAACGGTATCGACCGACCGCTGCGTCATCCTCAACCGATAGGCGTCACTGAATGCGGACGGGGAGAGGCACGTGGTCAGCACACCGCTCTCTCCGCCGTTGTCAGTTTGCCTGACCGGAGCCGCTACTTCTCAGTCAATTAGCTCCTCAGTTGGCCACACAAGGGCTGAGTGCACCCCACTCGCCAACAGCGCTTGCCAGACCTCGACAGTCAACCAGCGAAGTGCTAGACAAGCCCAACAGCTCGTAACTTCGGCGATCTGACTGGAAACTGTGTTACCATAGTGGCAAGGCCGTTGGAAATACTAATTCTGTGATACAGTAATTATGAACTCCATTTACATGCACAAGTTTCACTAGCTGCTACATTTTCAACAGTTGTTGAAAATGGCCTCTCCCAAAGTCAATTCATGCATGGTACCATCACAGAAAATTGTGTTGTACCCGTCGTAAGACACTTGGTGTCATTTGAAGACTGTCGCAGGCAGCGAGAATTGTTGCCTTCAGTCTGGACAGGCGTATTGTACACAGGACTTTTTACATGGCTGCACAAGAATAAATTGTGGTGAGGTGAAGTGAACGTACTGGCCACGAAACCGGACCTCCTTCGCCTAACCACGTTTCACGAAATGTCTGATCCAGATGTTCACGAAGCCACAGTGCAAAGTGAGACCGAACTCCGTCATACTGGAACGACATCTGTCGACGAATAGCAAGTGGGATATGTTCCAGGAATCTAGATAGTGTGTCTCTGATGAACAGTGTGTACATTAGTGCATCAAAACGATTCTCGCTTATAACTTTCGAGTCGGTCGATTCTGGACCAGGACCCCTTACCTTAAAGTGATCCATTTACTGTTCTCCATCATCCACGGAAGTTCGTAATAACGTCACGACATCAACCTGTGCATTACACAGTACATAATGATAGCCTCTGTAGATCAATGATTAGCGTTGCTGTCTTTGGTGTGCAAGGCCCTAGGTTGGATTCCCGAAGCCTCCTCGGATTTTTCTGAACAGGATATATTCGGCCTTAAGAGGCCTAATGAGGAACTGCTTGAATAAAAAGGCAGTCGCATTGTAAGGGGTTGGTAACGTGCTGATCACATGTCCGACGATCATACATCGCTTCTCGTACTGCCTTGTAGGCACCAGGTAACCAGTCAGAATAGCGCTAAGGCCTAATCCGCAAGCAGTGTTTACGCTTACCTTTGTTTCATACACAACCCTCCCTGTTCCCAGTTCAAAACTTGGCCTTACTAATATGCTGAAGATCGGCTGAAGGATAATGGGAGTGGTACTGCTGTGAAAATTTAGAGAACCGATGATGTAGGCTGACCACCAGCCTACTTTTCACGTAAGGAGCACGAAGATAATATACGAGAAATTATAGCGCATTTTGAGGTATATAGACGGTCATTTTTCCCTCGCTGTATTTGCAATAGGAACAGAAAAGGAAATGACTAATAGCGGTACAGGATACCCTCCACCACACGCCATGCGGTGGCTTGTATGTAGATGTAGAGTGGAGTAAATAATTGTTTCATTCAGCGAGTGCACCAGTGTATCGGTGTCAAGGGTCACCACTTTGAGCACCTTTGAATGTTCTACTCCTGGTACACGGTACATGAGAGTCAAAGTCAATGTTGTGTTATGTAATTAATAACATTGTGTTTCAGTAAATGGCACACTGTGATACATGTTTGAATAGGTCTTTAGCAGAGGAAATGAATTACCGAATAAAAAATACAGGATGCCATTTAAAAAAGTCATACCGCTGTTCACATCTTTGTAAAAAGCAAAGTTGGAACGAAGGAAATCATGCTGATTGATGTCCCCCTGAGGACTAAAGAACATTTGCTTGAAACATTTTGTAATTTGCATCTGGACAAACAGTTATTTAGGGTGGTCAAGATAAATGGGTAACCCTGTATAGTTACGAAAGTGCTGCCGGAGCAGGAACTCTCGCTTATGTCCCATAAGCGCTCGATGAGATTCATGGCAGGCGATCGGGGTGGCCAAATCATTCTCTCAACTGTCAAGAATGTTCTTCAGACTGATCATGAACAACTGCGGCCTGGTGACATGGCGCACTGTCATCCATAAAAATTCTGTTGTTGTGTGGAAACATGAAGCCCACGAATGGCTGCAAATGGTCTCCGAGTAGCTGAACATAGCCGTTTCCAGTCAATGATCCTTGTAAACACAACGCACACCATTATGGAACCACTACCAGCTTGCACAGTGCCTCGTTGACATGTTGGGTGTACGGCTTCGTGAGGTCTGCACTACTCACGAACCACACCGTCAGTTCTCACCAACAGAAATTGGAATTCATCTGACCAGGACTCTGTCTTCCAGTCGTCTAGCGTCATGTTGTTGTTGTTGTGGTCTTCAGTCCTGAGACTGGTTTGATGCAGCTCTCCATGCTACTCTATCCTGTGCAAGCTTCTTCATCTCCCAGTACCTACTGCAACCTACATCCTTCTGAATCTGCTTAGTGTATTGATCTCTTGGTCTCCCTCTACGATTTTTACCCTCCACGCTGCCCTCCAATGCTAAATTTGTGATCCCTTGATGCCTCAAAACATGTCCTACCAACCGATCCCTTCTTCTAGTCAAGTTGTGCCACAAACTTCTCTTCTCTCCAATCCTATTCAATACCTCCTCATTAGTTACGTGATCTACCCACCTTATCTTCAGCATTCTTCTGTAGCACCACATTTCGAAAGCTTCTATTCTCTTCTTGTCCAAACTAGTTATCGTCCATGTCTCACTTCCATACATGGCTACACTCCATACAAATACTTTCAGAAACGACTTCCTGACACCTAAATCTATACTCGATGTTAACAAATTTCTCAAATTTCTAGCGTCATACTGATATTAAAATTAAATCACTACCATTAGCTGCTGATAGGCGTTGATATACATCAACGGAGACAGTTGAAAATGTGTGCCCCGACCGGGACTCGAATCCAGGGTATCCTGCTTACATGGCAAATGTTCTATCCATCTGAGACACCGAGGGCACAGAGGATACTGGGACTGCCTGAGTCACCGAGGGCACAGATGATAATACGACTGCAGGGTCTTATCGCCGGCACGCTCCCCGTGAGACCCACGTAACTTATAGTCCACACACTACATTCGTAGTGCCCCTGCCATTATGCGCATTACTCGCGGCAGACAATCCACGGAGTCCCGTAAGAGTTCAGTAAATTCGTGTGCATGCGCACTGAAGAAGGTTAGCCCTAACGATATGAAGATGGCATCTGTTCTTTCGGACATGTCCGAAAGAAGAGATGCCATCTTCATGTTGTTATGGTCTTCAGTCCTGAGACTGATTTGATGCAGCTCCCCACGCTACTCTACCCTGTGCAAGCTTCTTCACCTCCCAGTACCTACTGCAGCTTACATCCCCCTGAATCTGCTTAGTGTATTCATCTCTTGGTCTCCCTCGACGATTTTTACCCTCCACGCGGCAATCCAATACTAAATTGGTGATCCCTTGATGCCTCAAAACATGTCCTACCAACCGATCCCTTCCTCTAGTCAAGTTGTGCCACAAACTTCTCTTCTCCCCAATCCTATTCAATACCTCCTCATTAGTTACGTGATCTACCCACCTTATCTTCAGCATTCTTCTGTAGCACCACATTTCGAAAGCTTCTATTCTCTTCTTGTCCAAACTATTTATCGTCCATGTTTCACTTCCATACATGGCTACACTCCATACAAATACTTTCAGAAATGACTTCCTGACACTTTAATCTATACTCGATGTTAACAAATTTCTCCTCTTCAGAAACACTTTCCTTGCCATTGCCAGTCTACATTTTATATCCTCTCTACTTCAACCATCATCAGTTATTTTGCTCCCCAAATAGCAAAACTCCTTTACTACTTTAAGCGTCCCATTTCCTAATCTAATTCCCACACCATCACCCGATTCAATTTGACTACATTCCATTACCCTCGTTTCGCTTTTGTTGATGTTCATCCTATATCCTTCTTTCAAGACACTGTTTATACCGTTCAGCTGCTGTTCCAGGTCCTTTGCTGTCTCTGACAGAATTACAATGTCATCGGCGAACGTTAACGTTTTTATTTCTTCTCTATGGATTTTAATACCTACTCCGAATTTTTTTTTTGTTTCCTTTACTGCTTGCTCAATATACCGATTGAACAAAATCAGGGAGAGGCTACAACCCTGTCTCACTCCCGTCCACTGCTTCCATTTCATGTCCCTCGACTCTTATAACTGGCATCTGACTTCTGTACAAATTATAAATACCCTTTCGCTCCCTGCACTACTGCCCATTTACGGTAACCCTCGTACCCTCCGACTTATGATGCGACACAGAAATTGCGTCGAGATTAAATAATATAGGCTGCAGGGCGGGTTTTATCCTAGAGAGTAACACGGCTGCGGCCTCCACATGAAAGCTCTCCTGGGTGTATTGTAGTTTGTATCCGACGCACTACTGCCCATTTACTGTAAACCTCGTACCGTACGACTTACGATGCGACACAAAAATTACGTCGAGATTGAACACTATAGGCTACAGGGCAGGATATATACTAGAGAGTAACATGTCTGCAGCCTCCACATGAAAGATCTCGTGGGAGTCTTGTAGTTTGTATCCGACGCACTACTGCCCATTTACTGAAACCCTCACACTCTTCTAATAAGCAGGCGACACAGAAATTGAGTGGAGATTAAATACTATAGGCTACAGGGCGGCTTTTATACTAGAGAGTAACACGGATGCAGTCTCCACTTGAAAGCTCTCCTGGAAGTCTTGTAGTTTGCATCCGACGCAATATTCCCCATTTACTGTAACCCCGCACCCTCCTACTGGGGATGCGACACAGAAATTGCGTCGAAATTGAATACTATAGCCTCTGGGGCGGGCTTCATTATAGAGAGTAACACGGTTGCGGCTTCCAGATGAAAGCCCACCTCAGAGACATATAGTTTGTATCCAACGCACTACTACCCATTTACTGAAAGCCTCGCACTCTTCTAATAAGGATACGACACAGAAATTGCGTCGAGATTAAATACTATAGGCTCCATTGAGGTTTTTATCCTAGAGAGTACCACGGGTTCAGCCTCCATATGAAAGCCCTCTTAAGAGTCTTGTAGTCTGTATCCGTCGCACTACTGCCAATTCCTTGAAATCGTCCTACGAAGGATGTGACACAGAAGTTGCGTCGACATTAAAAACAATACGCCCAGGGATAGTTTTACTCTAGACAGTAACACGGCTGCGGCCTCCACATGAAAGCACTAATCGAAGACATGTAATTTGTATCTAACGTACTACTGCCCATTTACTGAAACCGTCGGACACTTCTAAAGAGTATGCGACAGGGAAATTGTGTCGAGATTAAATGCTATAGGCTCCAGGGCGGGTATTGTCCTAGAGAGTAACACGACTGCCGCCTCCACATTAAAGCCCGCTTCGGAGACATATAGTATGTATCCGACGCACTACTGCCCATTTACTGAAATCCTCGCACACTTCTAATAAGGATGTGACAGAGAAATTGCGTCGAGATTAAATACTATAGGCTCCAGAGCGGATTTGATCCTAGGGAATAACACGGCAGCGGCCCACACATGAAAGCTCTCGTCAGAGATAATTAGTTTGTATCCGACGCACTTCTGCCCATTTACTGAAACCCTCGCTCTCTTCTAATAAAGATGCGACACAGAAATTGCGTCGAGAGTAAACACTATAGGCCTGAGGGCAGGTTTTATGCTAGAGAGTAAAACGGCTGCGGACTCTACATGAAAGCCCTCCTCAGAGGCATATAGTTTGTATCCGACGCAATATTCAGCATTTGCTGTAAACCTCGCACGCGTCTACTGAGGATTGGACACAGAAATTGCATCGAGATTAAATACTATAGTCTCCAGGGCGGGTTTTATCCTAGAGAGTAACACGGCTCTGGCCTCCACATGAAAGCCCTACTCGGAGACATATAGTTTGTATCCGAAGCAATATTCATCATATACTGTGACCCTCGCACCCTTCTACTGAGGTTGCGACACAGAAATTGTATCGAGGTTAAATACCGTTGACTCCAGGGCGGGATTTATCCTAGAGAGTAAATGGCTGCAGCCTCCACATGAAAGTTCTCCAGGGAGAAGAACTGCCCATTTCTTGAATCCCTCGCACCCTTATAGTGAGGATGCGAAACAGAAATTGTATCGAGGTTAAATACTGTAGACTCCAGGGCGGGTTTTACCCTAGAGAGTTACACGGCTGCAGGCTTCACATTAAAGCTCTCTTGGGAGTCTTCTAGTATGTATCCGTCGCCCTAATGCCCATTTCTTGTAACCCACAGACACTTCTACTAAGGAAGTGACATAGAAATTGCGTCGAGGTTATGTACTATAGACGCCAGGCCGGATTTTATTGTAGAGAGTAAAACGGCTGCGGCCTCCACATGAAAGCCCTCCTCGGAGATATATAGTTTCTATCTGACGCACTACTTCCCATTTACTGAACACCTCGCTCTCTTCTAATGAGAATGCGACACAGAAATCGCCTCGAAATTAAATACTATAGGCTACACGGAGAGTTTTGTCCTAGTGCGTAACACGGCTGGCTCCTTCACATGAAAGCCCTACTCGGAGACATATAGTTTCTATCCGACGCAATATTCAGCACTTACTGTAACCTTCGGAGCCGTCTACTAAGGATACGACACAGAAATTGCGTCGAGAGTAAATACTGTACGCTCCAGGGCGGGTTTTATCGTAGAGAGCAAAACGGCAGCGGCCTCTACATTAAAGCCTTCCTCGGAGACATATAGTTTGTATCCGACGCACTACTGTTCATTTACTAAAACCCTCGCACTATCCTAATAAGGTTGCGACACAGAAATTGCATCGATATTAAATACTATAGGCTCCAGGGCGGATTTATCCTAGATAGTAACACGGCAGCGGCGTCCATATGTTAGCCCTCCTCGGAGACATATAGTTTGTATCCGACTCACTATTGCCCATTTACTGAAACCCTTGATCTCTGCTAATAAGGATGCGACACAGATATTGCGTCAAGATTAAATACCATAGGCTACAGGGCTCATTTTGTACTAGAGAGTTTTATCCTAGAGAGTGCCTTCACATGGAAGCTCTCCTGGGAGTCTTCTAGTTTGTATCCGTCGCACTACGGCCCATTTCTTGAATTCCTCGCACACTTCTAGTAAGGATGTGACACAGAAATTGCGTCGAGAATAAATACTATTGCCGCCAGGGCGTGTTTCATCCTAGAGCGTAAAACGGCTGCGGTCTCCATATGAAAGCCCCCCCTTGGAGAAATGTTGTTTGTATACGACGCGCTACTGCCACCTTACTGAAACACTCGCAGTCTTCTAATAAGGATGCTACACAGAAATTGCATTGTGATTAAATACAATGGGCTACAGGGCAGGTTTTGTATTTGGTAGTAAAATGGATGCGGCTTCCACGTTAGAGCCCTCCACGGGGACCTGTAATTTATATCCAACGCACTACTGCCCTTTTCCCGAAACCATCGCACTCTTGTAATAAGGATGCGACACAGAAATTGCGTCGACATTAAAGACTATATGCTACAGGGCCGGTATTATACTAAGAGAGTAAAACGGCTGCGGCTACAACATGAAAGCGCTCCTCGGAGACATATATTTTGTTGTTGTTGTTGTTGTGGTCTTCAGTCCTGAGACTGGTTTGATGCAGCTCTCCATGCTACTCTTCTCCCCAATCCTATTCAATACTTCCTCATTAGTTATATGATCTACCCATCTAATATTCAGCATTCTTCTGTAGCACCACATTTCGAAAGCTCTATTCTCTTCTTGTCCAAACTATTTATCGTCCATGTTTCACTTCCATAGATGGCTACACTCCATACAAACACTTTCAGAAATGACTTCCTGACACTTAAATCTATACTCGATGTTAACAAAGTTCTCTTCTTCAGAAACGCTTTCCTTGCCATTGCCAGTCTACATTTTATATCGTCTCTACTTCGACCATCATCAGTAATTTTGCTCCCCAAATAGCAAAACTCCTTTACTACTTTAAGTGTCTCATTTCCTAATCAAATTCCCTCAGCATCACCCGACTTAATTCGACTACATTCCATTATCCTTGTTTTGCTGTTGTTGATGTTCATCTTATATCCTCCTTTCAAGACACTCTCCATTCCATTCAACTGCTATTCCAAGTTCTTTGCTGTCTCTGACAGAATTACAATGTCATCGGCGAACCTCAAAGTTTTTATTTTTTCTCCATGGATTTTAATACCTACTCCGAATTTTTCTTTTGTTTCCTTTACTGCTTGCTCAATATACAGATTGGTTGGTTGGTTTGGGGAAGGAGACCAGACAGCGTGGTCATCGGTCTCAACGGATTAGGGAAGGATTGGGAAGGAAGTCGGCCGTGCCCTTTCAGAGGAACCATCCCAGCATTTGCCTGGAGTGATTCAGGGAAATCACGGAAAACCTATAAAGGCGCTGCAGTCTGGAACCGCAAGACCGCTACGGTCGCAGGTTCGAATCCTGCCTCGGGCATGGATGTTTGTGATGTCCTTAGGTTAGTTAGGTTTAACTAGTTCTAAGTTCTAGGGGACTAATGACCTCAGCAGTTGAGTCCCATAGTGCTCAGAGCCATTTGAACCATTTTTGAACGGAAAACCTAAATCATGATGGCCGGACGCGGGATTGAACCGTCGTCCTCCCGAATGCGAGTCCAGTTTCTAACCACTGCGCCACCCCGCCCGGTCAATATACAGATTGAACAACATCGGGGAGAGGCTACAACCCTGTCTTACTCCCTTCCCAACCACTGCTTCCCTTTCATGTCCCTCGACTCTTATAACTGCCATCTGGTTTCTGTAAAAATTGTAAATAGCCTTTCGCTCCCTGTATTTTACCCCTGCCACCTTTAGAATTTGAAAGAGAGTATTCCAGTTAACGTTGTCAAAAGCTTTCTCTAAGTCTACAAATGCTAGAAACGTAGGTTTGCCTTTCCTTAATCTTTCTTCTAAGATAAGTCGTAAGGTCAGTATTGCCTCACGTGTTCCAGTGTTTCTACGGAATCCAAACTGATCTTCCCCGAGGTTGGCTTCTACTAGTTTTTCCATTCGTCTGTAAAGAATTCGTGTTAGTATTTTGCAGCTGTCACTTATTAAACTGATAGTTCGGTAATTTTCACATCTGTCAACACCTGCTTTCTTTGGGATTGGAATTATTACATTCTTCTTGAAGTCTGAGGGTATTTCGCCTGTTTCATACATCTTGCTCACCAGATGGTAGAGTTTTGTCAGGACTGGCTCTCCCAAGGCCGTCAGTAGTTCCAATGGAATGTTGTCTACTCCGGGGTCCTTGTTTCGACTCAGGTCTTTCAGTGCTCTGTCAAACTCTTCACGCAGTATCGTATCTCCCATTTCATCTTCATCTACATCCTCTTCCATTTCCATAATATTGTCCTCAATTACATCGCCCTTGTATAGACCCTCTATATACTACTTCCACCTTACTGCTTTCCCTTCTTTGCTTAGAACTGGGTTTCCATCTGAGCTCTTGATATTCATACAAGTCGTTCTCTTATCTCCAAAGGTCTCTTTAATTTTCCTGCAGGCAGTATCTATCTTACCTCTAGTGAGATAGGCCTCTACATCCTTACATTTGTCCTCTAGCCATCCCTGCTTAACCATTTTGCACTTCCTGTCGATCTCATTTTTGAGACGTTTGTATTCCTTTTTGCCTGCTTCATTTACTGCATTTTTATATTTTCTCCTTTCATCAATTAAATTCAATATTTCTTCTGTTACCCAAGGATTTCTACTAGCCCTCGTCTTTTTACCTACTTGATCCTCTGCTGCCTTCACTGCTTCATCCCTCAAAGCTACCCATTCTTCTTCTACTGTATTTCTTTCCCCCATTCCTGTCAATTGTTCCCTTATGCTCTCCCTGAAACTCTGTACAACCTCTGGTTCTTTCAGTTTATCCAGGTCCCATCTCCTTAAATTTCCACCTTTTTGCAGTTTCTTCAGTTTTAATCTACAGGTCATAACCAATAGATTGTGGTCAGAGTCCACATCTGCCCCTGGAAATGTCTTACAATTTAAAACCTGGTTCCTAAATCTCTGTCTTACCATTATACAATCTATCTGATACCTTTTAGTATCTCCAGGGTTCTTCCATGTATACAACCTTCTTTCATGATTCTTAAACCAAGTTTTAGCTATGATGATGTTGTGCTCTGTGCAAAATTCTATCAGGCGGCTTCCTCTTTCATTTCTTAGCCCCAATCCATATTCACCTACTATGTTTCCTTCTCTCCCTTTTCCTACACTCGAATTCCAGTCACCCATGACTATTAAATTTTCGTCTCCCTTCACTATCTGAATAATTTCTTTTACTTCATCATAAATTTCTTCAATTTCTTCGTCATCTGCAGAGCTAGTTGGCATATAAACTTGTACTACTGTAGTAGATGTGGGCTTAGTATCTATCTTGGCCACAATAATGCGTTCACTACGCTGTTTGTAGCAGCTTACCCGCATTCCTATTTTCCTATTCATTATTAAACCTACTCCTGCATTACCCCTATTTGATTTTGTGTTTATAACCCTATAGTCACCTGACCAGAAGTCTTGTTCCTCCTGACACCGAACTTCACTAATTCCCACTATATCTAAATTCATCCTATCCATTTCCCTTTTTAAATTTTCTAACCTACCTGCCCGATTAAGGGATCTGACATTCCACGCTCCGAACGCAGAACGCCAGTTTTCTTTCTCCTGATAACGACATCCTCTTGAGAAGTCCCCGCCCGGAGATGCGAATGGGGGACTATTTTACCTCCGGAATATTTTACCCAAGAGGACGTCATCATCATTTAATCATACAGTAAAGCTGCATGCCCTCGGGAAAAATTATGGCTGTAGTTTCCCCATGCTTTCAGCCATTCGCAGTACCAGCACAGCAAGGCCGTTTTGGTTATTGTTACAAGGCCAGATCAGTCAATCATCCAGACTGTTGGCCTTGCAACTACTGAAAAGGCTGCTGCCCCTCTTCAGGAACCGCACGTTTGTCTGGCCTCTCAACAGATACCCCACCGTTGTGGTTGCACCTACGGTACAGCTATCTGTATCGCTGAGGCACGCAAGCCTCCCCACCAACGGCAAGGTCCATTGTTCATGGACAGGATATATATAGTTTGTATAGGATATATATAGTTTGTATCCGACGCAATATTCAGCATTTGGTGTAACCCTCGCACCCTTCTAGTGAGGATGCGACACATAAATTGCATCGCGATTAAATACTATAGTCTCCAGGCCGGGTTTCTTCCTTGAGCGTAACACGGGTGCGGCCTCCACATGAAAGCCCTACTCGGAGACATATAGTTTGTATCCGATGCACTACTGCCAATTTATTTAAACCTTCGCACTCTTCTACTAAAGATGTGACACAGAAATTGCGTGTAGGTTAAATACTATAGGCGCCAGGGCGTGTTTTATCCTAGATAGTAACACGGCAGTAGCCTTAACATGAAAGTCCTCCTCGGAGACATATAGTTTGTATCCGACGTAATATTCAGCACTTACTGTAACCCTCGCACCCTTCTACTAAAGATACGACACAGAAATTGTGTCGAGAGTAAATACTATAGGCTCCAGAGCGGGTTTTATCCTAGAGAGTAAAACGGCTGCGGCCTTCACATTAAAGCCATTCTCGGAGACATATGGTTTGTATCCAACACACTACTGCCCGTGTACTGAAACCCTCGCACTATTACAATAAGGTTGCGACACAAAAATTGCGTCGAGATTATATACTGAAGGCTCCAGGGCGGGTTTTATCCTAGAGAGTAACACAGTTGCGGGCTTCACATGAAAGACCTCCTCAATGACATATAGTTTGTATCCGGTGCACTAGTGCCAATTTACTGAAAACTACGCACTCTTCTAATAAGGATGCGACACAGAAATTGCGTAGAAATTAAATACGATAGTCTACACCGTGTGTTTCGTCCTAGTGCGTAACACGGCTGCGGCCTCCACATGAAAGCCCTCCTCGCAGACATATAGTTTGTATCCGACGCACTACAGGCCATTTACTGAAACCCTCGCACTCTTCTAATAAGGATGCGACACAGAAATTGCGTCGAGATTAAATACTATAGGCTACAGGGCCGGTTTTATACTAGAGAGTAAAACGGCTGTGGCTTCAACATGTAAGCGCTCCTCGGAGACATGTAGTTTGTGGCCGACGCAATATTCAGCGTTTACTGTGACACTCACACCCTTCTACTGATGATGCGACACAGAAATTGCGTCGAGATTATATACTATTATCGCCAGGGCGGTTTTTATCCTAGAGAGTAAAACGGCTGCGGCCTCCAAATGAAAGCCCTCCTCAGAGACATATAGTTTGTATCTGACGCACTGCTGCAATTTACTGAAACCCTCACAGTCTTCTAATGAGGATGCGACACAAAAATTGCGTCGAAATTAAATACCATAGGCTACAGGGCTCGTTTTGTCCTAGAGAGTAAAACGGCTGCGGCCCCCAAATGAAAGCCCTCCTCGGAGACTTATAGTTTGTATATGACGCGCTACTGCCCATTTACTGAAACCCTCGCACTCTTCTACAGTGTGTAAACGTTTAGATGGCAGACCTCTCCCTAGCCCTGAATCGGTAGAAGTGGGTAAACGTCGGGAGGCTTCGGTAGGCACGCAGTTTCGACTGCTGCCAACATTACGTAGCTGACTGTGTTGTACAAGGTAGCCATTGTCGTCTGTTTCGTTATTGTTTTGCGCTGTACTGTTCTGCGTGTTTTTATTGTGCAGTTGTGCTAAACATTGTCAAAAGTAGTGAAGAGGCAGTTGCTGGCCCACTTCGGGAGTCAGCCAACAGCCCCTATCGGTAGACCTACGGCTAAAAGGAAACCAGTATTACGTAGCGATGCTTGCAAAATTATATTGCGTGTGATTGAATGATGCGAAAGGGAAAGGGAGTAGAAAAAATTGCTTCACCCCATTTACAAATCTTCAGTGAGAGCTGCTACATACACAGAACAAAGTATGCGTAGCATTGGAAGATTCAAACAGTTTTCCAAGAATGATCCTGGCGTATCACCACAAACGCCTGGCAAGAAAAGGTGAGTTTCCATTTCAGATATTTTGTTCGCGATCACTTTGAAGGAGCCCCCTATTTCGTCCGCATTACCTTATATTTCATTTTTCCTTGCTACTGTATTGATTTGTATGTAAACATCACTGGTTACTGTATTATTTCGAAACACATTCATATTACAGTACATTTCCAAATTCAAAAAAAAATACATGCAGTGCAGAAGGCATTTTCTTATAAATCTTTCTCCCTCTCTTAGGAAAAGAAGTGGAGAAATCGAAGTAATGATCGATGATTTCAACCAGCGTGTCATTCGCGACACAATAGCGGAATTTTATTCAGTGTGGAAGATTGTGCCGAGCCTGCGAACACTGCTTCCAGTTTTGCACGACAAAATAGGCTGGAAGTGGAGTATTGTCTCGCTGAGAAAAGTACTTTTGTCTATCGGATTCATATGGCGTATGGTGGAAAGCAAGAGAAATGTCTTGTAGAATGTCCAGACACTGTGCACTGGCGATCTCGTTTCATTGTTGACATGACGAACTTCAGGGAAGCAGGCAGAGAAATATTTTATCTCGAAGAATCGTGGATCGATAATAACTTAACGTTTAATAAATGTTGGCAGAGGAAGAGTGACTTACGTGAAGAGAATGTCGCTGGTGTCACAACATGGGGGAGCGCATAGTAGACAAACATACATACATTCATTTATATATATATATAAGTATACATAAGTATATATATATATATATAGATTTTAATGTACATGACGACTTCAGTTTCGTTTACGAACAACATTTAAAGCGAGTTTTAATTCCAAGCTTTTCGTCTGCTTTCATATAAGCATGACGCGGAATTTGTAGTGCCAGCACTGCAACTGGTAAGCGTGCCTTGTCCCCCCCCCCCCCCCCCCCCAAAGGCCAACAGCCCCACGCCAGCCGATGCTTACTTCCTCCTCACCCCTCACAAATCACCCGTCTTACAGTTAACACACTGTTCTGAGGATGCAACACAGAAATTGCGTCGAGATTAGATACTATAGACGCCAGGGCCGATTTTACCATAGAGAGAACAACGCCTGCGACCTCCACATGAAAAACCCTCCTTGGAGACATGTGGTTTGTATCCGACGCACTACTGCCCATTTACTGAAACCCTCGCACTCTTCTAATATGGATGCTACACTGAAATTGCTTCGAGTTTAAATTCAACAGACGCCAGGGCGTGTTTTACCTTATAGAGTAAAACGGCTGCGGCCTCCACACGATAACCCTCCTCGGAGACATGTTGTTTGTATCCGACGCACTAGTGCCTATTAACTGAATACCTCGCACTCTTCGAATGAGGATGCGAAACATTAATTGCGTCGAGATAGTATACTATAGGCTACAGGGCGGGTTTTATACTAGGGAGTAACACGGCTGCGGCCTCCGCATGAAAACTCTCCTGGGAGTATTGTCGTTTGTATCCGACGCCATATTCCTCCTTTACTGTAACCCTCACACCCCTCTACTGACGATGCAACACAGAAATTGCGTCGAGTTTAAATACTATAGGCTCCAGGGCTGGTTATATCCTACATAGTAAATCGGCTGCAGCCTCCACATGAAAGCCCTACTCGGATACATACAGTTTGTATACAACGCACTACTGCCCATTTACTGAAACCATCGCACTCTTCTAATAAGGATGCGACACAGCAATTGCGTCAGGATTAAACACTATAGGCTAAAGGGCGGTTTCTATCCTATAGAGTAACACGTGTTCAGCCTCCACATGTAAGCTCTCTTGGGAGTCTTGTAGATTGTATGCGTCACATTACAGCACATTTCTTAATACCCTCGCACACTTCTACTAAGAATGCGACACAAAAATTGCGTCGGGATTAAATACTATAGGCTACAACGCTAGTATTATCCTAGAGAGTAACACGGCTGCAGCCTCCACATGAAAGCCCTCCTCGGATACATATAGTTTGCATTCGACGCAATATTCTCCATTTACTGAAACCCTCACACTCTTCTAATAAGGATGCGACACAGAAATTTCGTCGAGATTAGGTACTGAATAATCCAGGGCGGGATTTATCCTAGAGAGTAAAACGGCTGCAGCCTCCACTAGAAAGCTCTCCTAGGATTCATGTAGATTGTATCATACGCACTACTGCCCATATACTGAAACCCTCGCACTCATCTAATAAGGATGCGACACAGAAATTGTGTAGAGATTAAATAATGTTGGTTCCAGGGCGGGTTTTGTCCTAGAGAGTAAAACGGCTGCAGCCAGCACATGAAAGCTCTCCTGGGAGTCATGTAGTTTGAATCCGACGCACTACTGCCCATTTTATGGAACACTCTAACACATCTACTGAGAATGCGACACAGAAAATGCGTCGAGATTAAATACTATAGGCTCCCGGGCGGGTTTTATCATAGAGATAAAAACGGCTGCAGCCTCCACATGAAAGCTCTCCTAGGAGTCATGTAGGTTGTATCATACGCACGACTGCCCATATACTGAAACCCTCACACTCTTCTAATTAGGATGCGACACAGAAATAGCATCGAGAATAAAAACTGCAGGCTCCGGGGCGAGTTTTATCCTAGAGAGAGAAACGGCTGCAGCCTCCACATGAAAGCTCTCCTGGGAGTCATGTAGTTTGAATCCGACGCACTACTGCCCATTTTATGGAACACTCGAACACATCTACTGAGAATGCGACACAGAAAATGCGTCGAGATTAAATAGTATAGGCTCCCGGGCGGGTTTTCACCTAGAGAGTAAAACGGCAGCAACCTACACATGAAAGCTCTCCTGGGCGTCATGTAGTTTGTATCCGACGGACTACTGCCCATTTACTGAAAACCTCACACTCTTCTAATAAGGATGTGACACAGAAATTGCATCGAGATTAAATACTGTAGGCTCCAGGGCGGGTTTTATCCTAGAGAGTAAACGGCTGCAGACACCACATGAAAGCTCTCCTAGGAGTCATGTAGATTGTATCCGACGCACTACTGCTCATTTACTAAAACCCTCACACTCTTCTAATAAGGATGCGACACAGAAATAGCGTCGAGATTAAAAACTGCAGGCTCCGGGGCGAGTTTTATCCTAGAGAGAAAAACGGCTGCAGCCTCCACATGAAAGCTCTCCTGGGAGTCATGTAGTTTGAATCCGACGCACTACTGCCCATTTTATGGAACACTCGAACACATCTACTGAGAATGCGACACAGAAAATGCGTCGAGATTAAATACTATAGGCTCCCAGGCGGGTTTTACCCTAGAGAGTAAAACGGCTGCAACCTAAACATGAAAGCTCCCCTGGGAGTCATGTAGTTTGTATCCGACGGACTACTGCTCATTTACTGAAACCCTCACACTCTTCTAATAAGGATGCTACACAGAAATTGTGTCGAGATAAAATACAGTAGGCTCTAGGGCGGGTTTTATCCTAGAGAGGAAAACGGCTGCAGCCTCCACATGAAAGGTCTCCTGGGAGTCATGTGGTTTGTATCCGATGCACTACTGCCCATTTACTGAAACACTCACACTCTTCTAATAAGGATGCGACACAGAAATTGCGTCGAGATTAAATTCTGCAGGTTCCAGGGCGGGTTTTATCGTAGAGAGTAAATTACCTGCAGACTCCACATGAAAGCTCTCCTGGGAGTCATGTAGTTTGTATCCGACGCACAACTGCCCATTTACTGAAAACCTCACACTCCTCAAATAATGAGATGACACAGAAATTGCGTCGAGATCAAGTACTGTAGGCTCCAGGGCGAGTTTTATCCTAGAGAGTAAAACGGCTGTAGCCTCCACATGAAAGCTCTGCTGGGAGTCATCAAGTTAGTATCCGACGCACTACTGCCCATTTACTGAAAACCTCACACTCTTCTAATTAGGATGCGACACAGAAATTGCGTCGAGATTAAGTACTGTAGGTTACAGGTCGGGGTTTATCCTAGAGAGTAAAACGGCTGCAGCCTCCACATGAAAGCTCTCCTGGGAGTCACGTAGTTTGTATCCGACGCACTACTGTCCATTTACTGAAATCCTCACACTCCTCAAATAATGCGATGACACAGAAATTGCGTCGAGATTAAGTACTGAAGGCTCCAGGTCGGGTTTTCTCCTAGAGAGTAAAATGGCTGCAGCCTCCACATTAAAGATCTCCTGGGAGACACGTAGTTTGTATCCGACGCACTACTGCCCATTTACTGAAACCCTCAGACGCTTCTAATTTGGATGCGACACAGAAATTGCGTCGAGATTAAGTACTGTAGAATCCAGGGCGGGTTTTATCCTAGAGAGTAACACGGCTGCAGCCTCCACAGGAAAACTGTCCTAAGAGTCTTGTAGTTTGCATCCGACGCAATATTCTCCATTTACTGAAACCCTCACACTCTTCTAATAAGGATGCGACACAGAAATTGCGTCGAGATTAAGTACTGAGTAATCCAGGGCGGGTTTTATCCTAGCGAGTAAAACGGCTGCAGCCTCAACATGAAAGCTTTCCTAGGAGTCATGTAGTTTGAATCATACGCTATACTGCCCATATACTGAAACCCTCACACTCTTCTAATAAGGATGCGACACAGAAATTGCGTCGAGATTAAGTACTGAGTAATCCAGGGCGGGTTTTATCCTAGAGAGTAAAACGGCTGCAGCCTCCACATGAAAGGTCTCCTGGGAGTCATCTAGTTTGTATCCGACGCACTACTGCCACTTACTGAAACCCTCAAACTCTTCTAATAAGGATGCGACACATAAATTGCGTAGAGACTAAGTACTGTATGTTACAGGGCGGGGTTTGTCATAGAGTGTAAAACGGCTGCAGCCTCCACATGAAAGCTTTCCTGGGAGTCACGTAGTTTGTATCCGACGCACTACTGCCCATTTACTGAAACCCCACACTCTTCTAATTAGGATGCGATACAGAAATTGCGTCGAGATTAAGTACTGTAGGCTCCAGGGCGGGTTTTATCCTAGAGAGTAAAACGGCTCCAGCCTCCACATGTAAACTCTCCTGGGAGTCATGTAGTTTGTATCCGACGCACTACCGCCCATTTTAAGAAACCGTCGCACACATCTACTGAGAATGTGACACAGAAAATGCGTCGAGATTAAATACTATAGGCTCCAGAGCGGGTTTCATCCTAGAGAGTAAAACGGCTGCAGCCCCTACATGAAAGGTCTCCTGGGAGTCATGTAGTTTGTAGCCGACGCACTACTGCCCAATTTATGAAACATGCGCACACATCTACTGAGAATGCGACACAGAGAAGGCATCGAGATTATATACTATTGGCTCCAGGGCGGGTTTTGTCCTAGAGAGTAAGACGGCTGCAGCCTCCACATGTAAGCACTCCTGGGAGTCATGTAGTTAGTATCCGACGCACTACTGCCCATTTTGTGAAACCCTCGCACACATCTACTGAGAATGCGAGACAGAAATTGCGTCGAGATTAAATAGCACAGGCTACAGGGCAACTATTAATCAAGAGAGTAACACGGCTGCAGCCTCCACATGAAAGCTTTCCTGGGAGTCACGTAGTTTGTATCCGACGCACTACTGCCCATTTACTGAAACCCCACACTCTTCTAATAAGGATGCGACACAGAAATTGCGTCGAAATTAAATACTGTAAGTTCCTGGGCAGGTTTTATCCTAGAGAGTAAATTGGCTGCAGCCTCCACATGAAATCTCTCCTGCGAGTCATGTAGTTTGTATCATACGCACCACTGCCCATATACTGAAATCCTCACACGCTTCTAATAAAGATGCGACACAGAAATTGCGTCGATATTAAATACTGTAGGCTCCACGGCGGGTTTTATCCTAGAGAGTAACACGGCTGCAGCCTCCACAGGAAAGCTGTCCTAAGAGTCTTGTAGTGTGCATCCGACGCAATATTCTCCATTTATTGAAACCCTCACACTCTTCTAATAAGGATGCGACACAGAAATCGCATCGACATTAAATACTGTAGGCTCCAGGGCGGGTTTTATCCCAGAGAGTAACACGGCTGCAGCCCCCACATGAAAGCTGTCCTAAGAGTCTTGTAGTTTGCATCCGATGCAATATTCTCCATTTACTGAAACCCTCACACTCTTTCAATAAGGATTCGACACAGAAATTGTGTCGAGATTAAGTACTGAATAATCCAGGGCGTGTTTTATCCTAGAGAGTAAAACGGCTGCGACCTAAACATGAAAGCTCTCCTGGGAGTCATGTAGTTTGTATCCGACGGACTACTGCCCATTAACTGAAACCCTCACACTCTCCTAATAAGGATGCTACACAGAAATCGCATCAAGATTAAATACTGTAGGCTCCAGGGCGGGTTTTATCCCAGAGAGAAACACGGCTGCAGCCCCCACATGAAAACTGTCCTAAGAGTCTTGTAGTTTGCATCCGATGCAATATTCTCCATTTACTGAAACCCTCACACTCTTCTAATAAGGATGCGATACAGAAATTGCGTCGAGATTAAGTACTGTAGGCTCCAGGGCGGGTTTTATCCTAGAGAGTAAAACGGCTGTAGCCTCCAAATGAAAGCTCTGCTGGGAGTCATCTAGTTTGTATCCGACGCACTACTGCCATATACTGAAACCCTCACACTCTTCTAATAAGGATGCGACACATAAATTGCGTAGGGATTAAGTACTGTAGGTTACTTGGCGGGTTTTATCATAGAGAGTAAAACGGCTGCAGCCTCCACATGAAAGCTTTCCTGGGAGTCACGTAGTTTGTATCCGACGCACTACTGCCATTTACTGAAACCTCACACTCTTCTAATTAGGATGCGAAACAGAAATTGCGTCGAGACTAAGTACTGCAGGCTCCATGGAGGGTTTTATACTAGAGAGTATAACGGCTGCAGCCTCCACATGAAAGGTCTCCTGGGAGTCATGTAGTTTGTATCCGACGCACTACTGCAAATTTACTGAAACCCACACACTCTTCTAATTAGGATGCGACACAGAAATTGCGTCGAGATTAAATACTGTAGGTTCCAGGGCGGGTTTTATCCTGGAGAGTAAAACGGCTGCAGCCTCCACGTGAAAGCTATCCTGGGAGTCATGTAGTTTGTGTCCGACGCACTACTGCCCATTAACTGCAACCCTCACACTCTTCTAATAAGGATGCGACACAGAAAATAGGCACAGGTTATGAACTCTAGGCTCCAGCGCGGGTTTTATCCTAGAGAGAAAGACGGCTGCAGCCTCCACATGAAAGCTCTCCTGGGAGTCATGTAGTTTGTATCCGACGCACCATTGCCATGTACTGAAACCAGCACACTCTTCTAATAAGGATGCGACACTGAAATTGCGTGGAGATTAAATACTGTAGGCTCAAGGGCGAGTTTTATCCAATAGAGTAAAACGGCTGAAGCCTCCACATGGAAGCTTTCCTGGGAGTCATGTAGTTTGTTCCCGACGCACTATTGTCCATACACTGAAACCCACGCACTCCTCTAATAAGGATGCGACACAGAAATTGTGTCAAGATTAAATACTGTAGGCTCTAGGGCGGGTTTTATCCTAGAGAGTAAAACGGCTGCAGCCTCCAAATGAAAGCTCTGCTGGGAGTCATGTAGTTTGTATACGACGCGCTACTGCCCATTTACTGAAACCATCACACTCTTCTAATAACGATGCGACACAGAAATTGCGTCGAGATTAAGTACTGTAGGCTCAAGGGCGAGTTTTATCCAATAGAGTAAAACGGCTGCAGCCTCCACATGAAAGGTCTCTTGGGAGTCATGTAGTTTGTATCCGATGCACTACTGCCCATTTACTGAAACACTCACACGATTCTAATAAGGATGCGACACAGAAATTGCGTCGAGATTAAGTACTGTAGGCTCCAGGGCGGGTTTTATCCTAGAGAGTAAAAGGGCTGCAGCCTCCAAATGAAAGCTCTGCTGGGAGTCATGTAGTTTGTATCCGACGCACTACTGCAAATTTACTGAAACCCTCACACTCTTCTAATAAGGATGCGATACAGAAATTTCGTAGAGATTAAGTACTGTAGGTTACACGGCGGGGTTTATCCTAGAGAGTAAAACGGCTGCAGCCTCCACATGAAAGCTCTCCTGGGAGTCATGTAGTTTGTATCCGACGCGCTACTGCCCATTTACTGAAACCATCACACTCTTCTAATAACGATGCGACACAGAAATTGCGGCGAGATTAAGTACTGTAGGCTCCAGGGCGGGTTTTATCCTAGAGAGTAAAACGGCTGTAGCCTCCAAATGAAAGCTCTGCTGGGAGTCATCTAATTTGTATCCGACGCGCTACTGCCCATTTACTGAAACCATCACACTCTTCTAATAACGATGCGACACAGAAATTGCGTCGAGATTAAGTACTGTAGGCTCCAGGGCGGGTTTTATCCTAGAGAGTAAAACGGCTGTAGCCTCCAAATGAAAGCTCTGCTGGGAGTCATCTAGTTTGTATCCGACGCACTACCGCCCATTTTAAGAAACCGTCGCACACATCTACTGAGAATGTGACACAGAAAATGCGTCGAGATTAAATACTATAGGCTCCAGAGCGGGTTTCATCCTAGAGAGTAAAACGGCTGCAGCCCCTACATGAAAGGTCTCCTGGGAGTCATGTAGTTTGTAGCCGACGCACTACTGCCCAATTTATGAAACATGCGCACACATCTACTGAGAATGCGACACAGAGAAGGCATCGAGATTATATACTATTGGCTCCAGGGCGGGTTTTGTCCTAGAGAGTAAGACGGCTGCAGCCTCCACATGTAAGCACTCCTGGGAGTCATGTAGTTAGTATCCGACGCACTACTGCCCATTTTGTGAAACCCTCGCACACATCTACTGAGAATGCGACACAGAAAATGCATCGAGATTAAATAGCACCGGCTACAGGGCAACTATTAATCAAGAGAGTAACACGGCTGCAGCCTTCACATGAAGACTGTCCTAAGAGTCTTGTAGTTTGCATCCGATGCAATAATCTCCATGTACTGAAACCCTCACACTCTTCTAATAAGGATGCGACACAGAAATTGCGTCGAGATTAAGTACTGAATAATCCAGTGCGGGTTTTATCCTAGAGAGTAAAACGGCTGCGACCTAAACATGAAAGCTCTCCTGGGAATCATGTAGTTTGTATCCGACGGACTACTGCGCATTTACTGAAACCCTCACACTCTTCTAATAAGGATGCGACACAGAAATTGCATCGAGACTAAATGCTGTAGGCTCCAGGGCGGGTTTTATCCTGGAGAGTAAACGGCTTCAGCCTCCACGTGAAAGCTATCCTGGGAGTCATGTAGTTTGTGTCCGACGCACTACTGCCCATTTACTAAAACCCTCACACTCTTGTAATAAGGATGCGACCCAGAAATAGCGTCGAGATTAAAAACTGCAGGCTCCGGGGCGAGTTATATCCTAGAGAGAAAGACGGCTGCAGCCTCCACATGAAAGCTCTACTGTGAGTCATGTAGTTTGTATCCGACGCACTACCGCCCATTTTATGAAACCCTCGCACACATCTACTGAGAATGCGACACAGAAAATGCGTCCAGACTAAATACTATATGCTCCAGAGCGGCATTTATCCTAGAGAGAGTAAAACGGTTGCAGCCTCCACATGAAAGGTCTCCTGGGATTCATGTAGTTTGTATCCGACGCACTACTGCCTATTTACTGAAACCCTCACACTCTTCTAATAGGGATGCGACACAGAAATTGCGTCGAGATTAAGTACTGTATGCTCCAGGGCGGGTTTAATCCTAGAGAGTAAACGGTTGCAGCCTCCACATGAAATCTCTCCTGGGAATCATGTAGTTTGTATCCGACGCACTACTGCCCATTTAAAGAAAACCCTCACACTCTTCTAATAAGGATGCGACACAATAATTGCATCGAGATTAAATACTGTAGGCTCCAGGGCGGGTTTTATCCTAGAGAGTAAAACGGCTGTAGCCTCCAAATGAAAGCTCTCCGGGGAGTCATGTAGTTTGTATCCGACGCACTACTGCAAATTTACTGAAACCCTCACACTCTTCTAATAAGGATGCGACACAGAAATTGCGTAGAGATCAAATACTGTAGGTTCCAGGGCGGGTTTTATCCTAGAGAGTAAATTGGCTGCAGCCTTCACAGGAAATTTCTACTGGGAGTAATGTAGTTTAAATCCGACGCACTACTGCCCATTAACTGAAACCCTCACACTCTTCTAATAAGGATGCGACACAGAAAATAGGCAGAGGTTATGAACTCTAGGCTCCAGGGCGGGTTTTATCCTAGAGAGTGAAACGGCAGGAGCCTGCACATGAAAGCTATCCTGGGAGTCATGTGGTTTGTAGCCGACGCACTACTGCCCAATTTATGAAACATGCGCACACATATACTGAGAATGCGACACAGAGAATGCATCGAGATTAAATACTATTGGCTCCAGGGCGGGTTTTTCCTAGAGAGTAAAACGGCTGCAGCCTCCACATGTAAGCTCTCCTGGGAGTCATGTAGTTTGTATCCGACGCACTACTGCCCATTTTATGAAACCCTCGCACACATCTACTGAGAATGCGAGACAGAAATTGCGTCGAGATTAAATAGCACAGGCTACAGGGCAACTATAATCAAGAGAGTAACACGGCTGCAGCCTCCACATGAAAGCTCTCCTGCGAGTCATGTAGTTTGTATCCGACGCACTCCTGCCATATAGTGAAATCCTCACACGCTTCTAATAAGGATGCGACACAGAAATTGCGTCGATATTAAATACTGTAAGCTCCACGGCGGGTTTTATCCTAGAGAGTAACACGGCGGCAGCCTCCACATGAAGGCTGTCCTAAGAGTCTTGTAGTTTGCATCCGATGCAATATTCTCCATGTACTGAAACCCTCACACTCTTCTAATAAGGATGCGACACAGAAATTGCGTCGAGATTAAGTACTGAATAATCCAGGGCGGGTTTTATCCTAGAGAGTAAAGCGGCTCGACCTAAACATGAAAGCTCTCCTGGGAATCATGTAGTTTGTATCCGACGGACTACTGCCCATTTACTGAAACCCTCACACTCTTCTAATAAGGATGCGACACAGAAATTGCATCGAGATTAAATACTGTAGGCTCCAGGGCGGTTTTTATCCTGGAGAGTAAAAGGCTGCAGCCTCCACGTGAAAGCTATCCTGGGAGTCATGTAGTTTGTATCCGACGCACTACTGCCCATTTACTAAAATCCTCACACTCTTGTAATAAGGATGCGACCCAGAAATAGCGTCGAGATTAAAAACTGCAGGCTCCGGGGCGAGTTTTATCCTAGAGAGAAAGACGGCTGCAGCCTCCACATGAAAGCTCTCCTGTGAGTCATGTAGTTTGAAAGCGACGCACTACTGCCCATTTTATGGAACACTCGAACAAATCTACTGAGAATGCGACACAGAAAATGCGTCGAGATAAAATACTATAGGCTCCCGGGCGGGTTTTATCCTAGAGAGTAAAACGGCTGCAACCTAAACATGAAAGCTTTCCTGGGAGTCATGTAGTTTGTATCCGACGCACCATTGCCATGTACTGAAACCATCACACTCTTCTAATAAGGATGCGACACAGAAATTGCGTCGAGATTAAGTACTGTAGGCTCCAGGGCGGGTTTTATCCTAGAGAGTAAAACGGCTGCAGCCTCCACATGAAAGCTTTCGTGGGAGTCACGTAGTTTGTATCCGACGCACTACTGCCCATTTACTGAAACCTCACACTCTTCTTATTAGGATGCGAAACTGAAATTGCGTCGAGATTAAATAGCTCCGGCTACAGGGCAATTATTAATCAAGAGAGTGACACGGCTGCAGCCTCCACATCAAAGCTCTCCTGCGAGTCATGTAGTTTGTATCCGACGCACTACTGCCCAGTTAGTGAAACTCTCACACTTTCATAATAAGGATGCGACACCGAAATTGCGTGAAATTAAATACTGTAAGTTCCTGGGCTTGTTTTATCCTAGAGAGTAAATTGGCTGCAGCCTCCACATGAAAGCTCTCCTGCGAGTCATATAGTTTGTATCATACGCACCACAGCCCATATACTGAAATCCTCACACGCTTCTAATAAGGAATTGACACAGAAATTGCGTCGATATTAAATACTGTAGGCTCCACGGCGGGTTTTATCCTATAGAGTTCACGGCTGCAGCCTCCACAGGAAAGCTGTCCTAAGAGTCTTGTAGCTTGCATCCGACGCAATATTCTCCATTTACTGAAACCCTCACGCTCTTGTAATAAGGACGCGACACAGAAATAGCATCGAGATTAAATACTGTAGGCTCCAGGGCGGGTTTTATCCTAGAGAGAAAACGGCTGCAGCCTACACGTGAAAGCTATCCTGGGAGTCATGTAGTTTGTATCCGACGCACTACTGCCCATTTACTACAACCCTCACACTTTTCTAATAAAGTGCGACACAGAAATAGCGTCGAGATTAAAAACTGCAGGCTCCGGGGCGAGTTTTATCCTAGAGAGAAAGACGGCTGCAGCCTGCACATGAAAGCTCTCCTGTGAGTCATGTAGTTTGAAAGCGACGCACTACTGCCCATTTTATGGAACACTCGAACAAATCTACTGAGAATGCGACACAGAAAATGCGTCGAGATTGAATACTACAGGCTCCCGGGCGGGTTTTATCCTAGAGAGTAAAACGGCTGCAACATAAACATGAAAGCTCTCCTGGGAGTCTTGTAGTTTGTATCCGACGCACTATTGCCATGTACTGAAACCATCATACTCTTCTAATAAGGATGCGACACAGAAATTGCGTCGAGATTAAATACTGTAGGCTCAAGGGCGGGTTTTATCCTAGAGAGTAACACGGCTGCAGCCTCCACATGAAAGCTGTAATAAGAGTCTTGTAGTTTGCATCCGACTCAATATTCTCCATTTACTGAAACCCTCACACTCTTCTAAAAAGGATGCGACACAGAAATTGTGTGGAGATTAAATACTGTAGGCTCAAGGGAGCGTTTTATCCTAGAGAGCAAAATGGCTGCAGCCTCCATATGAAAGCTCTCCTGGGAGTCATGTAGTTTGTATCCGACGCACTACTGCGCATATACTGAAACCCACGCACCCCTCTAATAAGGATGCGACACAGAAATTGTGTCGAGATTAAATACTATAGACCCTAGGGCGGGTTTTATCCTAGAGGGGAAAACGGCTGCAGCCTCCACACGAAAGCTCTCCTGGGAGTCATGTAGTTTGTATCCGACGCACTACTGCCCATTTTATGGAACACTCGAACAAATCTACTGCGAATGCGACACAGAAAATGCGTCGAGATTAAATACTATAGGCTCGCGGGCGGGTTTTATCCTAGAGAGTAAAACGGCTGCATCCTAAACATGAAAGCTCTCCTGGGAGTCATGTAGTTTGTATCCGACGCACTATTGCCATGTACTGAAACCATCACTCTCTTCTAATAAGGATGCGACACAGAAATTGCGTGGAGATTAAATACTGTAGGCTCAAGGGAGAGTTTTATCCTAGAGAGTAATGTGGCTGCAGCCTCCACATGAAAGCTCTCCAGGGAGTCATGTAGTTTGTATCCGACGCACTACTGCCCATATACTGAAACCCACGCACTCCTCTAATAAGGATGCGACACAGAAATTGTGTCGAGATTAAATACTATAGACCCTAGGGCGGGTTTTATCCTAAAGGGGAAAACGGCTGCAGCCTCCACATGAAAGCTCTCCTGGGAGTCATGTAGTTTGTATCCGACGCACTACTGCCCATTTACTGAAACCCTCACACTCTTCTAATAAGGATGCGACACAGAAATTGCAACGAGATTAAGTACTGCAGGATCCAGGGTGGGTTTTATTATAGAGAGTAAAACAGCTGCAGCCTCCACATGAAAGCTCTCCTGGGAGTCATGTAGTTTGTTTCCGACGCACTACTGCCCATTTACTGAAACCCTCACACTTTTCTATTAAGGATCCGACACAGAAATTGCGTCGAGATTAAGTACTGTAGGCTCCAGGGCGGGTTTTATCCTAGAGAGTAAACGGCTGCAGCCTCCACATGAAACCTCTCCTGGGAGTCATGTAGTTTGTATCCGACGAACTACTGCCCATTTACTGAAACCCTCACACTCTTCTAATAAGGATGCGACACAGAAATTACGTCGAGACTAAGTACTGCAGGCTCCAGGGCGGGTTATATCCTAGAGGGTAAAACGGCTGCAGCCTCCACATGAAAGCTCTCCTGGGAGTCAAGTAGTTTGTATCCGACGCACTACTGCCCATTTACTGAAACCCTCACACTCTTCTAATAACGATGCGACACAGAAATTACGTCGAGACTAAGTACTGCAGGCTCCAGGGCGGGTTTTAACCTAGAGAGTAAAACGGCTGCAGCCTCCACATGAAAGCTCCCCTGGGAGTCATGTAGTTTGTATCCGACGCACTACTGCCCATTTACTGAAACCCTCACACACTTCTAATAAGGATGCGACACAGAAATTACATCGAGACTAAGTACTGCAGCCTCCAGGGCGGGTTTGATCCTAGAGAGTAAAACGGCTGCAGCCTCCACATGAAAGCTCTCCTGGGAGTCATGTAACTTGTATCCGACGCACTACTGCCCATTTACTGTAACCCTCACACTCTTCTAATAAGGGTGCGACACAGAAATTACGTCGAGACTAAGTACTGCAGGCTCCAGGGCGGGTTTTATCCTAGAGAGTAAAACGGCTGCAGCCTCCACATGAAAGCTCTCCTGGGAGTCATGTAGTTTGTATCCGACGCACTACTGCCCATTTACTGAAACCCTCACACTCATCTAATAAGGATGCGACACAGAAATTACGTCGAGACTAAGTACTGCAGGCTCCAGGGCGGGTTTTATCCTAGAGAGTAAAACGGCTGCAGCCTCCATATGAAAGCTCTTCTGGGAGTCATGTAGTTTGTATCCGACGCACTACTGCCCATTTACTGTAACCCTCACACTCTTCTAATAAGGATGCGACACAGAAATTACTTCAAGACTAATGACTGCAGGCTCCAGGGCGAGTTTTATCCTAGAGAGTAAAACGACTTCAGCCTCCACATGAAAGCTCTCCTGGGAGTGATGTAGTTTGTATCCGACGCACTACTGCCCATTTACTGAAACCCTCACACTCTTCTAATAAGGATGCGACACAGAAATTACGTCGAGACTAAGTACTGCAGGCTCCAGGGCGGGTTTTATCCTAGAGAGTAAAACGGCTGCAGCCTCCACATGAAAGCTCTCCTGGGAGTCATGTAGTTTGTATCCGACGCACTACTGCCCATTTACGGAAACCCTCACACTCTTCTAATAAGGATGAGACACAGAAATTACGTCGAGACTAAGTACTGCAGGCTCCAGGGCGGGTTTTATCCTAGAGAGTAAAACGGCTGCAGCCTCCATATGAAAGCTCCCCTGGGAGTCATGTAGTTTGTATCCGACGCACTACTGCCCATTTACTGAAACCCTCACACTCTTCTAATAAGGATGCGACACAGAAATTACATCGAGACTAAGTACTGCAGCCTCCAGGGCGGGTTTGATCCTAGAGAGTAAAACGGCTGCAGCCTCCACATGAAAGCTCTCCTGGGAGTCATGTTACTTGTATCCGACGCACTACTGCCCATTTACTGTAACCCTCACACTCTTCTAATAAGGATGCGACACAGAAATTACGTCGAGACTAAGTACTGCAGGCTCCAGGGCGGGTTTTATCCTAGAGAGTAAAACGGCTGCAGCCTCCACATGAAAGCTCTCCTGGGAGTCATGTAGTTTGTATCCGACGCACTACTGCCCATTTACTGAAACCCTCACACTCATCTAATAAGGATGCGACACAGAAATTACGTCGAGACTAAGTACTGCAGGCTCCAGGGCGGGTTTTATCCTAGAGAGTAAAACGGCTGCAGCCTCCACATGAAAGCTCTCCTGGGAGTCATGTAGTTTGTATCCGACGCACTACTGCCCATTTACTGAAACCCTCACACTCTTCTAATAAGGATGCGACACAGAAATTACATCGAGACTAAGTACTGCAGCCTCCAGGGCGGGTTTGATCCTAGAGAGTAAAACGGCTGCAGCCTCCACATGAAAGCTCTCCTGGGAGTCATGTAACTTGTATCCGACGCACTACTGCCCATTTACTGTAACCCTCACACTCTTCTAATAAGGATGCGACACAGAAATTACGTCGAGACTAAGTACTGCAGGCTCCAGGGCGGGTTTTATCCTAGAGAGTAAAACGGCTGCAGCCTCCACATGAAAGCTCTCCTGGGAGTCATGTAGTTTGTATCCGACGCACTACTGCCCATTTACTGAAACCCTCACACTCATCTAATAAGGATGCGACACAGAAATTACGTCGAGACTAAGTACTGCAGGCTCCAGGGCGGGTTTTATCCTAGAGAGTAAAACGGCTGCAGCCTCCACATGAAAGCTCTCCTGGGAGTCATGTAGTTTGTATCCGACGCACTACTGCCCATTTACTGAAACCCTCACACTCTTCTAATAAGGATGCGACACAGAAATTACGTCGAGACTAAGTACCGCAGGCTCCAGGGCGGCTTTTATCCTAGAGAGTAAACGGCTGCAGCCTCCACATGAAAGCTCTCCTGGGAGTCATGTAGTTTGTATCCGGAGCACTACTTCCCATTTACAGAAACCCTCGCACTCTTCTAATAAGGATGCGACACAGAAATTACGTCGAGACTAAGTACTGCAGGCTCCAGGGCAGGTTTTATCCTAGAGAGTAAAACGGCTGCAGCCTCCACATGAAAGCTCTTCTGGGAGTCATGTAACTTGTATCGGACGCACTACTGCCCATTTACTGTAACCCTCACACTCTTCTAATAAGGATGCGACACAGAAATTACGTCGAGACTAAGTACTGCAGGCTCCAGGGCGGTTTTTATCCTAGAGAGTAAAACGGCTGCAGCCTCCACATGAAAGCTCTCCTGGGAGTCATGTAGTTTGTATCCGACGCACTACTGCCCATTTACTGAAACCCTCACACTCTTCTAATAAGGATGCGACACAGAAATTACGTCGAGACTAAGTACTGCAGGCTCCAGGGCGGGTTTTATCCTAGAGAGTAAAACGGCTGCAGCCTCCACATGAAAGCTCTTCTGGGAGTCATGTAACTTGTATCGGACGCACTACTGCCCATTTACTGTAACCCTCACACTCTTCTAATAAGGATGCGACACAGAAATTACTTCAAGACTAAGTACTGCAGGCTCCAGGGCGGGTTTTATCCTAGAGAGTAAAACGGCTGCAGCCTCCACATGAAAGCTCTCCTGGGAGTCATGTAGTTTGTATCCGACGCACTACTACCCATTTACTGAAACCCTCACACTCTTCTAATAAGGATGCGACACAGAAATTACGTCGAGACTAAGTACTGCAGGCTCCAGGGCGGCTTTTATCGTAGAGAGTAAACGGCTGCAGCCTCCACATGTAAGCTCTCCTGGGAGTCATGTAGTTTGTATCCGGAGCACTACTTCCCATTTACAGAAACCCTCGCACTCTTCTAATAAGGATGCGACACAGAAATTACGTCGAGACTAAGTACTGCAGGCTCCAGGGCGGGTTTTATCCTAGAGAGTAAAACGGCTGCAGCCTCCACATGAAAGCTCTTCTGGGGTCATGTAGCTTGTATCGGACGCACTACTGCCCATTTACTGTAACCCTTACACTCTTCTAATAAGGATGCGACACAGAAATTACGTCGAGACTAAGTACTGCAGGCTCCAGGGCGGGTTTTATCCTAGAGAGTAAAACGACTGCAGCCTCCACATGAAAGCTCTCCTGGGAGTCATGTAGTTTGTATCCGACGCACTACTGCCCATTTACTGAAACCCTCACACTCTTCTAATAAGGATGCGACACAGAAATTACTTCAAGACTAAGTACTGCAGGCTCCAGGACGGGTTTTATCCTAGAGAGTGAACGGCTGCAGCCTCCACATGAAAGCTCTCCTGGGAGTCATGTAGTTTGTATCCGACGCACTACTGCCCATTTTCTGAAACCCTCACACTCTTCTAATAAGTTTGCGACACAGAAATTACGTCGAGACTAAGTACTGCAGGCTCCAGGGCGGGTTTTATACTAGAGAGTAAAACGGCTGCAGCCTCCACATGAAAGCTCTCCTGGGAGTCATGTAGTTTGTATCCAAGCCACTACTGCCCATTTAATGAGACCCTCACACTCTTCTAATAAGGATGCGACACAGAAATTACTTCAAGACTAATGACTGCAGGCTCCAGGGCGGGTTTTATCCTAGAGAGTAAAACGACTTCAGCCTCCACATGAAAGCTCTCCTGGGAGTCATGTAGTTTGTATCCGACGCACTACTGCCCATTTACTGAAACCCTCACACTCTTCTAATAAGGATGCGACACAGAAATTACGTCGAGACTAAGTACTGCAGGCTCCAGGGCGGGTTTTATCCTAGAGAGTAAAACGGCTGCAGCCTCCACATGAAAGCTCTTCTGGGAGTCATGTAACTTGTATCGGACGCACTACTGCCCATTTACTATAACCCTAACACTCTTCTAATAAGGATGCGACACAGAAATTACTTCAAGACTAATGACTGCAGGCTCCAGGGCGAGTTTTATCCTAGAGAGTAAAACGACTTCAGCCTCCACATGAAAGCTCTCCTGGGAGTCATGTAGTTTGTATCCGACGCACTACTGCCCATTTACTGAAACCCTCACACTCTTCTAATAAGGATACGACACAGAAATTACGTCGAGACTAAGTACTGCAGGCTCCAGGGCGGCTTTTATCCTAGAGAGTAAACGGCTGCAGCCTCCACATGAAAGCTCTCCTGGGAGTCATGTAGTTTGTATCCGGAGCACTACTTCCCATTTACAGAAACCCTCGCACTCTTCTAATAAGGATGCGACACAGAAATTACGTCGAGACTAAGTACTGTAGGCTCCAGGGCGGGTTTTATCCTAGAGAGTAAAACGGCTGCAGCCTCCACATGAAAGCTCTTCTGGGAGTCATGTAGTTTGTATCCGACGCACTACTGCCCATTTACTGTAACCCTCACACTCTTCTAATAAGGATGCGACACAGAAATTACTTCAAGACTAATGACTGCAGGCTCCAGGGCGAGTTTTATCCTAGAGAGTAAAACGACTTCAGCCTTCACATGAAAGCTCTCCTGGGAGTGATGTAGTTTGTATCCGACGCACTACTGCCCATTTACTGAAACCCTCACACTCTTCTAATAAGGATGCGACACAGAAATTACGTCGAGACTAAGTACTGCAGGCTCCAGGGCGGGTTTTATCCTAGAGAGTAAAACGGCTGCAGCCTCCACATGAAAGCTCTCCTGGGAGTCATGTAGTTTGTATCCGACGCACTACTGCCCATTTACGGAAACCCTCACACTCTTCTAATAAGGATGCGACACAGAAATTACGTCGAGACTAAGTACTGCAGGCTCCAGGGCGGGTTTTATCCTAGAGAGTAAAACGGCTGCAGCTTCCACATGAAAGCTCTTCTGGGAGTCATGTAACTTGTATCGGACGCACTACTGCCCATTTACTGTAACCCTCACACTCTTCTAATAAGGATGCGACACAGAAATTACTTCAAGACTAATGGCTGCAGGCTCCAGGGCGAGTTTTATCCTAGAGAGTAAAACGACTTCAGCCTCCACATGAAAGCTCTCCTGGGAGTCATGTAGTTTGTATCCGACGCACTACTGCCCATTTACTGAAACCCTCACACTCTTCTAATAAGGATGCAACACAGAAATTACGTCGAGACTAAGTACTGCAGGCTCCAGGGCGGGTTTTATCCTAGAGAGTAAAACGGCTGCAGCCTCCACATGAAAGCTCTCCTGGGAGTCATGTAGTTTGTATCCGACGCACTACTGCCCATTTACTGAAACCCTCACACTCTTCTAATAAGGATGCGACACAGAAATTACGTCGAGACTAAGTACTGCAGGCTCCAGGGCGGGTTTTATACTAGAGAGTAAAACGGCTGCAGCCTCCATATGAAAGCTCTCCTGGGAGTCATGCAGATTGTATCCGATGCACTACTGCCCATTTACTGAAACCTTCACATTCTTCTAATAAGGATGCGACACAGAAATTACGTCGAGACTAAGTACTGCAGGCTCCAGGGCGGCTTTTATCCTAGAGAGTAAACGGCTGCAGCCTCCACATGAAAGCTCTCCTGGGAGTCATGTAGTTTGTATCCGACGCACTACTTCCCATTTACAGAAACCCTCGCACTCTTCTAAAAAGGATGCGACACAGAAATTACGTCGAGACTAAGTACTGCAAGCTCCAGGGCGGGTTTTATCCTAGAGAGTAAAACGGCTGCAGCCCCCACATGAAAGCTCTCCTGGGGGTCATGTAGCCTGTATCCGACACACTACTGCCCATTTACTGAAACCCTCACACTCTTCTAATAAGGATGCGACACAGAAATTTCGTCGAGACTTAGTATTGCAGGCTCCAGGGCGGGTTTTATCCTAGAGAGTAAAACGGCTGCAACCTCCACATGAAAGCTCTCCTGGGAGTCATGTAGTTTGTATCCGACGCACTACTGCCCATATACTGAAACCCTCACACTCTTCTAATAAGGATGCGACACAGAAATTACGTCGAGACTAAGTACTGCAGGCTCCAGGGCGGGTTTTATCCTAGAGAGTAAAACGGCTGCAGCCTCCACATGAAAGCTCTCCTGGGAGTCATTTAGTTTGTATCCAAGCCACTACTGCCCATTTAATGAGACCCTCACACTCTTCTAATAAGGATGCGACACAGAAATTACGTCAAGACTAATGACTGCAGGCTCCAGGGCGAGTTTTATCCTAGAGAGTAAAACGACTTCAGCCTCCACATGAAAGCTCTCCTGGGAGTCATGTAGTTTGTATCCGACGCACTACTGCCCATTTACTGAAACCCTCGCACTCTTCTAATAAGGATGCGACACAGAAATTACGTCGAGACTAAGTACTGCAAGCTCCAGGGCGGGTTTTATCCTAGAGAGTAAAACGGCTGCAGCCCCCACATGAAAGCTCTCCTGGGGGTCATGTAGCCTGTATCCGACACACTACTGCCCATTTACTGAAACCCTCGCACTCTTCTAATAAGGATGCGACACAGAAATTACGTCGAGACTAAGTACTGCAGGCTCCAGGGCGGGTTTTATCCTAGAGAGTAAAACGGCTGCAGCCTCCACATGAAAGCTCTCCTGGGAGTCATGTAGTTTGTATCTGACGCACTACTGCCCATTTACTGAAACCCTCACACTCTTCTAATAAGGATGCGACACAGAAATTACGTCAAGACTAATGACTGCAGGGTCCAGGGCGAGTTTTATCCTAGAGAGGAAAACGGCTTCAGCCTCCACATGAAAGCTCTCCTGGGAGTCATGTAGTTGGTATCCGACGCACTACTGCCCATTTACTGAAACCCTCACACACTTCTAATAAGGATGCGATACAGAAATTACGTCGAGACTAAGTACTGCAGTTTCAGGGCGGGTTTTATCCTAGAGAGTAAAACGGCTGCAGCCTCCACATGAAAGCTCTCCTGGGAGTCATGTAGTTTGTATCCGACGCACTACTGCCCATTTACTGAAACCCTCACACTCATCTAATAAGGATGCGACACAGAAATTACGTCGAGACTAAGTACTGCAGGCTCCATAGCGGGTTTTATCCTAGAGAGTAAAACGGCTGCAGCCTCCACATGAAAGCTCTCCTGGGAGTCATGTAGTTTGTATCCGACGCACTACTGCCCATTTACTGAAACCCTCACACTCTTCTAATAAGGATGCGACACAGAAATTACGTCGAGACTAAGTACTGCAGGCTCCAGGGCGGGTTTTATCCTAGAGAGTAAAACGGCTGCAGCCTCCACATGAAAGCTCTCCTGGGAGTCATGTAGTTTGTATCCGACGCACTACTGCCCATTTACTGAAACCCTCACACTCTTCTAATAAGGATGCGACACAGAAATTACGTCGAGACAAAGTACTGCAGGCTCCAGGGCGGGTTTTATACTAGAGTAAAACGGCTGCAGCCTCCATATGAAAGCTCTCCTGGGAGTCATGCAGATTGTATCCGATGCACTACTGCCCATTTACTGAAACCCTCACATTCTTCTAATAAGGATGCGACACAGAAATTACGTCGAGACTAAGTACTGCAGGCTCCAGGGCGCCTTTTATCCTAGAGAGTAAACGGCTGCAGCCTCCACATGAAAGCTCTCCTGGGAGTCATGTAGTTTGTATCCGACGCACTACTTCCCATTTACAGACACCCTCGCACTCTTCTAATAAGGATGCGACACAGAAATTACGTCGAGACTAAGTACTGCAAGCTCCAGGGCGGGTTTTATCCTAGAGAGTAAAACGGCTGCAGCCCCCACATGAAAGCTCTCCTGGGGGTCATGTAGCCTGTATCCGACACACTACTGCCCATTTACTGAAACCCTCACACTCTTCTAATAAGGATGCGACACAGAAATTTCGTCGAGACTTAGTACTGCAGGCTCCAGGGCGGGTTTTATCCTAGAGAGTAAAACGGCTGCAACCTCCACATGAAAGCTCTCCTGGGAGTCATGTAGTTTGTATCCGACGCACTACTGCCCATATACTGAAACCCTCACACTCTTCTAATAAGGATGCGACACAGAAATTACGTCGAGACTAAGTACTGCAGGCTCCAGGGCGGGTTTTATCCTAGAGAGTAAAACGGCTGCAGCCTCCACATGAAAGCTCTCCTGGGAGTCATTTAGTTTGTATCCAAGCCACTACTGCCCATTTAATGAGACCCTCACACTCTTCTAATAAGGATGCGACACAGAAATTACGTCAAGACTAATGACTGCAGGCTCCAGGGCGAGTTTTATCCTAGAGAGTAAAACGACTTCAGCCTCCACATGAAAGCTCTCCTGGGAGTCATGTAGTTTGTATCCGACGCACTACTGCCCATTTACTGAAACCCTCACACTCTTCTAATAAGGATGCGACACAGAAATAACGTCGAGACTAAGTACTTCAGGCTCCAGGGCGGGTTTTATCCTAGAGAGTAAACGCCTGCAGCCTCCACATGAAAGCTCTCCTGGGAGTCATGTAGTTTGTATCAGACGCACTACTTCCCATTTACAGAAACCCTCGCACTCTTCTAAGAAGGATGCGACACAGAAATTACGTCGAGACTAAGTACTGCAAGCTCCAGGGCGGGTTTTATCCTAGACAGTAAAACGGCTGCAGCCCCCACATGAAAGCTCTCCTGGGGGTCATGTAGCCTGTATCCGAGACACTACTGCCCATTTACTGAAACCCTCACACTCTTCTAATAAGGATGCGACACAGAAATTTCGTCGAGACTTAGTACTGCAGGCTCCAGGGCGGTTTTTATCCTAGAGAGTAAACGGCTGCAACCTCCACATGAAAGCTCTCCTGGGAGTCATGTAGTTTGTATCCGACGCACTACTTCCCATTTACAGAAACCCTCGCACTCTTCTAATAAGGATGCGACACAGAAATTACGTCGAGACTAAGTAGTGCAGGCTCCAGGGCGGGTTTTATCCTACAGAGTAAAACGGCTGCAGCCTCCACATGAAAGCTCTCCTGGGAGTCATGTAGTTTGTATCCGACGCACTACTGCCCATTTACTGAAACCCTCACACTCTTCTAATAAGGATGCGACACAGAAATTACGTCGAGACTAAGTACTGCAGGATCCAGGGCGGGTTTTATACTAGAGAGTAAAACAGCTGCAGCCTTTACATGAAAGCTCTCCTGGGAGTCATGTAGTTTGTATCCAAGCCACTACTGCCCATTTAATGAGACCCTCACACTCTTCTAATAAGGATGCGACACAGAAATTGTGTCGAGATTAAATACTATAGACCCTAGGGCGGGTTTTATCCTAGAGGGGAAAACGGCTGCAGCCTCCACATGAAAGCTCTCCTGGGAGTCATGTAGTTTGTATCCGACGCACTACTGCCTATTTACTGAAACCCTCACAACTACTAATAGGGATGCGACACAGAAATTGCGTCGAGATGAAGTACTGTAGGCTCCAGGGCGGGTTTAATCCTAGAGAGTAAACGGTTGCAGCCTCCACATGAAATCTCTCCTGGGAATCATGTAGTTTGTATCCGACGCACTACTGCCCATTTACTGAAACCCTCACACTCTTCTAATAAGGATGCGACACAGAAATTACGTCGAGACTAAGTACTGCAGGCTCCAGGGCGGGTTATATCCTAGAGAGTAAAACGGCTGCAGCCTTCACATGAAAGCTCTTCTGGGAGTCAAGTAGTTTGTATCCGACGTACTACTGCCCATTTACTGAAACCCTCACACTCTTCTAATAACGATGCGACACAGAAATTACGTCGAGACTAAGTACTGCAGGCTCCAGGGCGTGTTTTATCCTAGAGAGTAAAACGGCTGCAGCCTCCACATGAAAGCTCTCCTGGGAGTCATGTAGTTTGTATCCGACGCACTACTGCCCATTTACTGAAACCCTCACACTCTTCTAATAAGGATGAGACACAGAAATTACGTCGAGACTAAGTACTGCAGGCTCCAGGGCGGGTTTTATCCTAGAGAGTAAAACGGCTGCAGCCTCCACATGAAAGCTCTCCTGGGAGTCATGTAACTTGTATCCGACGCACTACTGCCCATTTACTGTAACCCTCACACTCTTCTAATAAGGATGCGGCACAGTAATTACGTCAAGACTAATGACTGCGGGGTCCAGGGCGAGTTTTATCCTAGAGAGTAAAACGGCTTCAGCCTCCACATGAAAGCTCTCCTGGGAGTCATGTAGTTTGTATCCGACGCACTACTGCCCATTTACTGAAACCCTCACATTCTTCTAATAAGGATGCGACACAGAAATTACGTCGAGACTAAGTACTGCAGGCTCCAGGGCGGGTTTTATCCTAGAGAGTAAAACGGCTGCAGCCTCCACATGAAAGCTCTCCTGGGAGTCATGTAGTTTGTATCCGACGCACTACTGCCCATTTACTGAAACCCTCACACTCTTCTAATAAGGAAGCGACACAGAAATTACTTCGAGACTAAGTACTGCAGGCTCCAGGGCGGCTATTATCCTAGAGAGTAAACGGCTGCAGCCTCCACATGAAAGCTCTCCTGGGAGTTATGTAGTTTGTATCCGACGCACTACTTCCAATTTACAGAAACCCTCGCACTCTTCTAATAAGGATGCGACACAGAAATTACGTCGAGACTAAGTACTGCAGGCTCCAGGGCGGGTTTTATCCTAGAGAGTAAAACGGCTGCAGCCTCCACATGAAAGCTCTCCTGGGAGTCATGTAACTTGTATCCGACGCACTACTGCCCATTTACTGTAACCCTCACACTCTTCTAATAAGGATGCGACACAGAAATTACGTCAAGACTAATGACTGCAGGCTCCAGGGCGAGTTTTATCCTAGAGAGTAAAACGGCTTCAGCCTCCACATGAAAGCTCTCCTGGGAGTCATGTAGTTTGTATCCGACGCACTACTGCCCATTTACTGAAACCCTCACACTCTTCTAATAAGGATGCGACACAGAAATTACGTCGAGACTAAGTACTGCAGGCTCCAGGGCGGGTTTTATCCTAGAGAGTAAAACGGCTGCAGCCTCCAAATGAAAGCTCTCCTGGGAGTCATGTAGTTTGTATCCGACGCACTACTGCCCATTTACTGAAACCCTCACACTCTTCTAATAAGGATGCGACACAGAAATTACGTCGAGACTAAGTACTGCAGGCTCCAGGGCGGGTTTTATACTAGAGAGTAAAACGGCTGCAGCCTCCAAATGAAAGCTCTCCTGGGAGTCAAGCAGTTTGTATCCGATGCACTACTGCCCATTTACTGAAACCCTCACACTCTTCTAATAAGGATGCGACACAGAAATTACGTCGAGACTAAGTACTGCAGGCTCCAGGGCGGGTTTTATCCTAGACAGTAAACGGCTGCAGCCTCCACATGAAAGCTCTCCTGGGAGTCATGTAGTTTGTATCCGACGCACTACTTCCCATTTACAGAAACCCTCGCACTCTTCTAATAAGGATGCGACACAGAAATTACGTCGAGACTAAGTACTGCAAGCTCCAGGGCGGGTTTTATCCTAGAGAGTAAAACGGCTGCAGCCTCCACATGAAAGCTCTCCTGGGAGTCATGTAGCCGGTATCCGACACACTACTGCCCATTTACAGAAGCCTCACACTCTTCTAATAAGGATGCGACACAGAAATTTCGTCGAGGCTAAGTACTGCAGGCTCCAGGGCGAGTTTTATCCTAGAGAGTAAAACGGCTGCAACCTCCACATGAAAGCTCTCCTGGGAGTCATGTAGTTTGTATCCGACGCACTACTGCCCATTTACTGAAACCCTCACACTCTTCTAATAAGTTTGCGACACAGAAATTACGTCGAGACTAAGTACTGCAGGCTCCAGGGCGGGTTTTATACTAGAGAGTAAAACGGCTGCAGCCTCCACATGAAAGCTCTCCTGGGAGTCATGTAGTTTGTATCCAAGCCACTACTGCCCATTTAATGAGACCCTCACACTCTTCTAATAAGGATGCGACACAGAAATTACGTCGAGACTAAGTACTGCAGGCTCCAGGGCGGGTTTTATCCTAGAGAGTAAAACGGCTGCAGCCTCCACATGAAAGCTCTCCTGGGAGTCATGTAGTTTGTATCCGACGCACTACTGCCCATTTACTGAAACCCTCACACTCTTCTAATAGGGATGCGACACAGAAATTACGTCGAGACTAAGTACTGCCGGCTCCAGGGCGGGTTTTACACTAGAGAGTAAAGCTGCCGCAGCCTCCACATGAAAGCTCTCCTGGGAGTCATGTAGTTTGTATCCGACGCACTACTGCCCATTTACAGAAACCCTCACACTCTTCTAATAAGGATGCGACACAGAAATTACGACGAGACGAAGTACTGCAGGCTCCAGGGCGGGTTTTATACTAGAGAGTAAACGGCTGCAGCCTCCACATGAAAGCTCTCCTGGGAGTCATGTAGTTTGTATCCTGCGCACTGCTTCCCATTTACTGAAACCCTCGCACTCTTCTAATAAGGATGCGACACAGAAATTACGTCGAGACTAAGTACTGCAAGCTCCAGGGCGGGTTTTATCCTAGAGAGTAAAACGGCTGCAGCCTCAACATGAAAGCTCTCCTGGGAGTCATGTAGCCTGTATCCGACACACTACTGCCCATTTACTGAAACCCTCACACTCTTCTAATAAGGATGCGACACAGAAATTACGTCGAGACTTAGTACTGCAGGCTCCAGGGCGGGTTTTATCCTAGGGAGTAAAACGGCTGCAGCCTCCACATGAAAGCTCTCCTGGGAGTCATGTAGTTTGTATCCGACGCACTACTGCCCATTTACTGAAACCCTCACACTCTTCTAATAAGGTTGCGACACAGAAATTACGTCGAGACTAATTACTGCAGGCTCCAGGGCGGGTTTTATACTAGAGAGTAAAACAGCTGCAGCCTCCACATGAAAGCTCTCCTGGGAGTCATGTAGTTTGTATCCGACGCACTACTGCCCATTTACTGAGACCCTCACACTCTTCTAATAAGGATGCGACACAGAAATTACGTCGAGACAAAGTATTGCAGGCTCCAGGGCGGGTTTTATCCTAGAGAGTAAAACGGCTGCAGCCTCCACATGAAAGCACTCCTGGGAGTCATGTAGATTGTATCGGACGGACGACTGCCCATTTACTGAAACCCTCACACTCTTCTAATAAGGATGCGACACAGAAATTACGTCGAGACTAAGTACTGCAGGCTCCAGGGCGGGTTTTATCCTAGAGAGTAAACGGCTGCAGCCTCCACATGAAAGCTCTCCTGGGAGTCATGTAGTTTGTATCCGACGCACTACTTCCCATTTACTGAGACCCTCACACTCTTCTAATAAGGATGCGACACAGTATTTGCGTCAAGATTAAGTACTGTAGGCTCCAGGGCGGCTCTAACCCTAGAGAGTAAAACGGCTGCAGCCTACACATGAAAGCTCTCCGGGGATTCATGTAGCTTGTATCCGACGCACTACTGCCCATTTACTGAAACCCTCACACTCTTCTAATAAGAATGCGACTCAGAAATTACGTCGAGGTTAAATACTGTAGGCTCCAGGGCGAGTTTTATCCTAGAGAGTAAAACGGTTGCAGCCTCCACATGAAAGCTCTCCTGGGAGTCATGTAGTTTGTATCCGACGCACTACTGCCCATTTACTGAAACCCTCACACTCTTCTAATAAGAATGCGACTCAGAAATTACGTCGAGGTTAAATACTGTAGGCTCCAGGGCGAGTTTTATCCTAGAGAGTAAAACGGTTGCAGCCTCCACATGAAAGCTCTCCTGGGAGTCATGTAGTTTGTATCCGACGCACTACTGCCCATTTACTGAAACCCTCACACTCTTCTAATAAGGATGCGACACAGAAATTACGTCGAGACTAAGTACTGCAGGCTCCAGGGCGGGTTTTATCCAAGAGAGTAAAACGGCTGCAGCCTCCACATGAAAGCTCTCCTGGGAGTCATGTAGTTTGTATCCGACGCACTACTGCCCATTTACTGAAATCCTCACACTCTTCTAATAAGGATGCGACACAGAAATTACGTCGAGACTAAGTACTGCAGGCTCCAGGGCGGGTTTTATCCTAGAGAGTAAAACGGCTGCAGCCTCCACATGAAAGCTCTCCTGGGAGTCATGTAGTTTGTATCCGACGCACTACTGTTCATTTACTGAAACCCTCACACTCTTCTAATAAGGATGCGACACAGAAATTACGTCGAGACTAAGTACTGCAGGCTCCAGGGCGGGTTTTATACTGGAGAGTAAAACGGCTGCAGCCTCCAAATGAAAGCTCTCCTGGGAGTCAAGCAGTTTGTATCCGATGCACTACTGCCCATTTACTGAAACCCTCACACTCTTCTAATAAGGATGCGACACAGAAATTACGTCGAGACTAAGTACTGCAGGGTCCAGGGCGGGTTTTATCCTAGACAGTAAACGGCTGCAGCCTCCACATGAAAGCTCTCCTGGGAGTCATGTAGTTTGTATCCGACGCACTACTTCCCATTTACAGAAACCCTCGCACTCTTCTAATAAGGATGCGACACAGAAATTACGTCGAGACTAAGTACTGCAAGCTCCAGGGCGGGTTTTATCCTAGAGAGTAAAACGGCTGCAGCCTCCACATGAAAGCTCTCCTGGGAGTCATGTAGCCGGTATCCGACACACTACTGCCCATTTACAGAACCCTCACACTCTTCTAATAAGGATGCGACACAGAAATTTCGTCGAGGCTAAGTACTGCAGGCTCCAGGGCGAGTTTTATCCTAGAGAGTAAAACGGCTGCAACCTCCACATGAAAGCTCTCCTGGGAGTCATGTAGTTTGTATCCGACGCACTACTGCCCATTTACTGAAACCCTCACACTCTTCTAATAAGTTTGCGACACAGAAATTACGTCGAGACTAAGTACTGCAGGCTCCAGGGCGGGTTTTATACTAGAGAGTAAAACGGCTGCAGCCTCCACATGAAAGCTCTCCTGGGAGTCATGTAGTTTGTATCCAAGCCACTACTGCCCATTTAATGAGACCCTCACACTCTTCTAATAAGGATGCGACACAGAAATTACGTCGAGACTAAGTACTGCAGGCTCCAGGGCGGGTTTTATCCTAGAGAGTAAAACGGCTGCAGCCTCCACATGAAAGCTCTCCTGGGAGTCATGTAGTTTGTATCCGGCGCACTGCTTCCCATTTACTGAAACCCTCGCACTCTTCTAATAAGGATGCGACACAGAAATTACGTCGAGACTAAGTACTACAAGCTCCAGGGCGGGTTTTATCCTAGAGAGTAAAACGGCTGCAGCCTCCACATGAAAGCTCTCCTGGGAGTCATGTAGCCTGTATCCGACACACTACTGCCCATTTACTGAAACCCTCACACTCTTCTAATAAGGATGCGACACAGAAATTACGTCGAGACTTAGTACTGCAGGCTCCAGGGCGGGTTTTATCCTAGAGAGTAAAACGGCTGCAGCCTCCACATGAAAGCTCTCCTGGGAGTCATGTAGTTTGTATCAGACGCACTACTGCCCATTTACTGAAACTCTTCTAATAAGGTTGCGACACAGAAATTACGTCGAGACTAATTACTGCAGGCTCCAGGGCGGGTTTTATACTAGAGAGTAAAACAGCTGCAGCCTCCACATGAAAGCTCTCCTGGGAGTCATGTAGTTTGTATCCGACGCACTACTGCCCATTTACTGAGACCCTCACACTCTTCTAATAAGGATGCGACACAGAAATTACGTCGAGACAAAGTACTGCAGGCTCCAGGGCGGGTTTTATCCTAGAGAGTAAAACGGCTGCAGCCTCCACATGAAAGCACTCCTGGGAGTCATGTAGATTGTATCGGACGGACTACTGCCCATTTACTGAAACCCTCACACTCTTCTAATAAGGATGCGACACAGAAATTACGTCGAGACTAGGTACTGCAGGCTCCAGGGCGGGTTTTATCCTAGAGAGTAAACGGCAGCAGCCTCCACATGAAAGCTCTCCTGGGAGTCATGTAGTTTGTATCCGACGCACTACTTCCCATTTACTGAGACCCTCACACTCTTCTAATAAGGATGCGACAAAGTATTTGCGTCAAGATTAAGTACTGTAGGCTCCAGGGCGGCTCTAACCCTAGAGAAAAAAAAACGGCTGCAGCCTACACATGAAAGCTCTCCGGGGATTCATGTAGCTTGTATCCGACGCACTACTGCCCATTTACTGAAACCCTCACACTCTTCTAATAAGAATGCGACTCAGAAATTACGTCGAGGTTAAATACTGTAGGCTCCAGGGCGAGTTTTATCCTAGAGAGTAAAACGGTTGCAGCCTCCACATGAAAGCTCTCCTGGGAGTCATGTAGTTTGTATCCGACGCACTACTGCCCATTTACTGAAACCCTCACACTCTTCTAATAAGGATGCGACACAGAAATTACGTCGAGACTAAGTACTGCAGGCTCCAGGGCGGGTTTTATCCAAGAGAGTGAAACGGCTGCAGCCTCCACATGAAAGCTCTCCTGGGAGTCATGTAGTTTGTATCCGACGAACTACTGCCCATTTGCTGAAACCCTCAACTCTTCTAATAAGGATGCGACACAGAAATTACGTCGAGACTAAGTACTGCAGTTTCAGGGCGGGTTTTATACTAGAGAGTAAAACGGCTGCCGCCTCCACATGAAAGCTCTCCTGGGAGTCATGTAGTTTGTATCCGACGCATTACTGCCCATTTACTGAAACCCTCACACTGTTCTAATGAGGATGCGACACAGAAATTACGTCGAGACTAAGTACTGCAGTTTCAGGGCGGATTTTATACTAGAGAGTAAAACGGCTGCAGCCTCCACATGAAAGCTCTCCTGGGAGTCATGTAGTTTGTATCCGACGCACTACTGCCCATTTACTGAAACCCTCACACTCTTCTAATAAGGATGCGACACAGAAATAACGTCGAGACTAAGTACTGCAGTTTCAGGGCGGGTTTTATACTAGAGAGTAAAACGGCTGCAGCCTCCACATGAAAGCTCTCCTGGGAGTCATGTAGTTTGTATCCGACGCACTACTGCCCATTTACTGAAACCCTCACAATTTTGTAATAAGGATGCGACACGGAAATTGCATCGAGATTAAGTACTGTAGGCTCCTGTGGCGGGTTTTATCCTAGAGTGAAAACGGCTGCACCCTCCACATGAAAGCTATCCTGGGAGTCATGTAGTTTGTATCCGACGCACTACTGCCCATTTACTGAAACCCTCACAATTTTGTAATAAGGATGCGACACGGAAATTGCATCGAGATTAAGTACTGTAGGCTCCTGTGGCGGGTTTTATCCTAGAGTGAAAACGGCTGCACCCTCCACATGAAAGCTATCCTGGGAGTCATGTAGTTTGTATCCGACGCACTACTGCCCATTTACTGAAACCCTCACACTCTTCTAATAAGGATGCGACACAGAAATTACGTCGAGACTAAGTACTGCAGGCTCCAGGGCGGTTTTTATCCTAGAGAGTAAAACGGCTGCAGCCTCCACATGAAAGCTCTCCTGGGAGTCATGTAGTTTGTATCCGACGCACTACTGCCCATTTACTGAAACCCTCACAATTTTGTAATAAGGATGCGACACGGAAATTGCATCGAGATTAAGTACTGTAGGGTCCTGTGGCGGGTTTTATCCTAGAGTGAAAACGGCTGCACCCTCCACATGAAAGCTATCCTGGGAGTCATGTAGTTTGTATCCGACGCACTACTGCCCATTTACTGAAACCCTCACACTCTTCTAATAAGGATGCGACACAGTAATTACGTCGAGACTAAGTACTGCAGTTTCAGGGCGGGTTTTATACTAGAGAGTAAAACGGCTGCAGCCTCCACATGAAAGCTCTCCTGGGAGTCATGTAGTTTGTATCCGACGCACTACTGCCCATTTACTGAAACCCTCACAATTTTGTAATAAGGATGCGACACGGAAATTGCATCGAGATTAAGTACTGTAGGCTCCTGTGGCGGGTTTTATCCTAGAGTGAAAACGGCTGCACCCTCCACATGAAAGCTATCCTGGGAGTCATGTAGTTTGTATCCGACGCACTACTGCCCATTTACTGAAACCCTCACACTCTTCTAATAAGGATGCGACACAGAAATTACGTCGAGACTAAGTACTGCAGTTTCAGGGCGGGTTTTATACTAGAGAGTAAAACGGCTGCAGCCTCCACATGAAAGCTCTCCTGGGAGTCATGTAGTTTGTATCCGAAGCACTACTGCCCATTTACTGAAACCCTCACACTCTTCTAATAAGGATGCGACACAGAAATTACGTCGAGACTAAGTACTGCAGTTTCAGGGCGGGTTTTATACTAGAGAGTAAAACGGCTGCAGCCTCCACATGAAAGCTATCCTGGGAGTCATGTAGTTTGTATCCGACGCACTACTGCCCATTTACTGAAACCCTCACACTCTTCTAATAAGGATGCGACACAGAAATTACGTCGAGACTAAGTACTGCAGGCTCCAGGGCGGTTTTTATCCTAGAGAGTAAAACGCCTGCAGCCTCCACATGAAAGCTCTCCTGGGAGTCATGTAGTTTGTATCCGACGCACTACTGCCCATTTACTGAAACCCTCACACTCTTCTAATAAGGATGCGACACAGAAATTACGTCGAGACTAAGTACTGCAGTTTCAGGGCGGGTTTTATACTAGAGAGTAAAACGGCTGCAGCCTCCACATGAAAGCTCTCCTGGGAGTCATGTAGTTTGTATCCGACGCACTACTGCCCATTTACTGAAACCCTCACAATTTTGTAATAAGGATGCGACACGGAAATTGCATCGAGATTAAGTACTGTAGGCTCCTGTGGCGGGTTTTATCCTAGAGTGAAAACGGCTGCACCCTCCACATGAAAGCTATCCTGGGAGTCATGTAGTTTGTATCCGACGCACTACTGCCCATTTACTGAAACCCTCACACTCTTCTAATAAGGATGCGACACAGAAATTACGTCGAGACTAAGTACTGCAGGCTCCAGGGCGGTTTTTATCCTAGAGAGTAAAACGGCTGCAGCCTCCACATGAAAGCTCTCCTGGGAGTCATGTAGTTTGTATCCGACGCACTACTGCCCATTTACTGAAACCCTCACAATTTTGTAATAAGGATGCGACACGGAAATTGCATCGAGATTAAGTACTGTAGGGTCCTGTGGCGGGTTTTATCCTAGAGTGAAAACGGCTGCACCCTCCACATGAAAGCTATCCTGGGAGTCATGTAGTTTGTATCCGACGCACTACTGCCCATTTACTGAAACCCTCACACTCTTCTAATAAGGATGCGACACAGAAATTACGTCAAGACTAAGTACTGCAGTTTCAGGGCGGGTTTTATACTAGAGAGTAAAACGGCTGCAGCCTCCACATGAAAGCTCTCCTGGGAGTCATGTAGTTTGTATCCGAAGCACTACTGCCCATTTACTGAAACCCTCACACTCTTCTAATAAGGATGCGACACAGAAATTACGTCGAGACTAAGTACTGCAGTTTCAGGGCGGGTTATATACTAGAGAGTAAAACGGCTGCAGCCTCCACATGAAAGCTATCCTGGGAGTCATGTAGTTTGTATCCGACGCACTACTGCCCATTTACTGAAACCCTCACACTGTTCTAATGAGGATGCGGCGCAGAAATTACGTCGAGACTAAGTACTGCAGGCTCCAGGGCGGGTTTTATCTAAGAGAGTAAAACGGCTGCAGCCTCCACATGAAAGCTCTCCTGGGCGTCATGTAGTTTGTATCCGACGCACTACTGCCCATTTACTGAAACCCTCACACCCTTCTAATAAGGATGCGACACAGAAATTACGTCGAGACTAAGTACTGCAGTTTCAGGGCGGGTTTTATACTAGAGAGTAAAACGGCTGCAGCCTCCACATGAAAGCTCTCCTGGGAGTCATGTAGTTTGTATCCGACGCACTACTGCCCATTTACTGAAACCCTCACAATTTTGTAATAAGGATGCGACACGGAAATTGCATCGAGATTAAGTACTGTAGGCTCCTGTGGCGGGTTTTATCCTAGAGTGAAAACGGCTGCACCCTCCACATGAAAGCTATCCTGGGAGTCATGTAGTTTGTATCCGACGCACTACTGCCCATTTACTGAAACCCTCACACTCTTCTAATAAGGATGCGACACAGAAATTACGTCAAGACTAAGTACTGCAGTTTCAGGGCGGGTTTTATACTAGAGAGTAAAACGGCTGCAGCCTCCACATGAAAGCTCTCCTGGGAGTCATGTAGTTTGTATCCGAAGCACTACTGCCCATTTACTGAAACCCTCACACTCTTCTAATAAGGATGCGACACAGAAATTACGTCGAGACTAAGTACTGCAGTTTCAGGGCGGGTTTTATACTAGAGAGTAAAACGGCTGCAGCCTCCACATGAAAGCTATCCTGGGAGTCATGTAGTTTGTATCCGACGCACTACTGCCCATTTACTGAAACCCTCACACTGTTCTAATGAGGATGCGGCGCAGAAATTACGTCAAGACTAAGTACTGCAGTTTCAGGGCGGGTTTTATACTAGAGAGTAAAACGGCTGCAGCCTCCACATGAAAGCTCTCCTGGGAGTCATGTAGTTTGTATCCGACGCACTACTGCCCATTTACTGAAACCCTCACACTCTTCTAATAAGGATGCGACACAGAAATTACGTCGAGACTAAGTACTGCAGTTTCAGGGCGGGTTTTATACTAGAGAGTAAAACGGCTGCAGCCTCCACATGAAAGCTATCCTGGGAGTCATGTAGTTTGTATCCGACGCACTACTGCCCATTTACTGAAACCCTCACACTGTTCTAATGAGGATGCGGCGCAGAAATTACGTCAAGACTAAGTACTGCAGTTTCAGGGCGGGTTTTATACTAGAGAGTAAAACGGCTGCAGCCTCCACATGAAAGCTCTCCTGGGAGTCATGTAGTTTGTATCCGACGCACTACTGCCCATTTACTGAAACCCTCACAATTTTGTAATAAGGATGCGACACGGAAATTGCATCGAGATTAAGTACTGTAGGGTCCTGTGGCGGGTTTTATCCTAGAGTGAAAACGGCTGCACCCTCCACATGAAAGCTATCCTGGGAGTCATGTAGTTTGTATCCGACGCACTACTGCCCATTTACTGAAACCCTCACACTCTTCTAATAAGGATGCGACACAGAAATTACGTCAAGACTAAGTACTGCAGTTTCAGGGCGGGTTTTATACTAGAGAGTAAAACGGCTGCAGCCTCCACATGAAAGCTCTCCTGGGAGTCATGTAGTTTGTATCCGAAGCACTACTGCCCATTTACTGAAACCCTCACACTCTTCTAATAAGGATGCGACACAGAAATTACGTCGAGACTAAGTACTGCAGTTTCAGGGCGGGTTATATACTAGAGAGTAAAACGGCTGCAGCCTCCACATGAAAGCTATCCTGGGAGTCATGTAGTTTGTATCCGACGCACTACTGCCCATTTACTGAAACCCTCACACTGTTCTAATGAGGATGCGGCGCAGAAATTACGTCGAGACTAAGTACTGCAGGCTCCAGGGCGGGTTTTATCTAAGAGAGTAAAACGGCTGCAGCCTCCACATGAAAGCTCTCCTGGGCGTCATGTAGTTTGTATCCGACGCACTACTGCCCATTTACTGAAACCCTCACACCCTTCTAATAAGGATGCGACACAGAAATTACGTCGAGACTAAGTACTGCAGTTTCAGGGCGGGTTTTATACTAGAGAGTAAAACGGCTGCAGCCTCCACATGAAAGCTCTCCTGGGAGTCATGTAGTTTGTATCCGACGCACTACTGCTCATTTACTGAAACCCTCACAATTTTGTAATAAGGATGCGACACGGAAATTGCATCGAGATTAAGTACTGTAGGCTCCTGTGGCGGGTTTTATCCTAGAGTGAAAACGGCTGCACCCTCCACATGAAAGCTATCCTGGGAGTCATGTAGTTTGTATCCGACGCACTACTGCCCATTTACTGAAACCCTCACACTCTTCTAATAAGGATGCGACACAGAAATTACGTCAAGACTAAGTACTGCAGTTTCAGGGCGGGTTTTATACTAGAGAGTAAAACGGCTGCAGCCTCCACATGAAAGCTCTCCTGGGAGTCATGTAGTTTGTATCCGAAGCACTACTGCCCATTTACTGAAACCCTCACACTCTTCTAATAAGGATGCGACACAGAAATTACGTCGAGACTAAGTACTGCAGTTTCAGGGCGGGTTTTATACTAGAGAGTAAAACGGCTGCAGCCTCCACATGAAAGCTCTCCTGGGAGTCATGTAGTTTGTATCCGACGCACTACTGCCCATTTACTGAAACCCTCACAATTTTGTAATAAGGATGCGACACGGAAATTGCATCGAGATTAAGTACTGTAGGCTCCTGTGGCGGGTTTTATCCTAGAGTGAAAACGGCTGCACCCTCCACATGAAAGCTATCCTGGGAGTCATGTAGTTTGTATCCGACGCACTACTGCCCATTTACTGAAACCCTCACACTCTTCTAATAAGGATGCGACACAGAAATTACGTCAAGACTAAGTACTGCAGTTTCAGGGCGGGTTTTATACTAGAGAGTAAAACGGCTGCAGCCTCCACATGAAAGCTCTCCTGGGAGTCATGTAGTTTGTATCCGAAGCACTACTGCCCATTTACTGAAACCCTCACACTCTTCTAATAAGGATGCGACACAGAAATTACGTCGAGACTAAGTACTGCAGTTTCAGGGCGGGTTTTATACTAGAGAGTAAAACGGCTGCAGCCTCCACATGAAAGCTATCCTGGGAGTCATGTAGTTTGTATCCGACGCACTACTGCCCATTTACTGAAACCCTCACACTCTTCTAATAAGGATGCGACACAGAAATTACGTCAAGACTAAGTACTGCAGTTTCAGGGCGGGTTTTATACTAGAGAGTAAAACGGCTGCAGCCTCCACATGAAAGCTCTCCTGGGAGTCATGTAGTTTGTATCCGACGCACTACTGCCCATTTACTGAAACCCTCACAATTTTGTAATAAGGATGCGACACGGAAATTGCATCGAGATTAAGTACTGTAGGGTCCTGTGGCGGGTTTTATCCTAGAGTGAAAACGGCTGCACCCTCCACATGAAAGCTATCCTGGGAGTCATGTAGTTTGTATCCGACGCACTACTGCCCATTTACTGAAACCCTCACACTCTTCTAATAAGGATGCGACACAGTAATTACGTCGAGACTAAGTACTGCAGTTTCAGGGCGGGTTTTATACTAGAGAGTAAAACGGCTGCAGCCTCCACATGAAAGCTCTCCTGGGAGTCATGTAGTTTGTATCCGACGCACTACTGCCCATTTACTGAAACCCTCACAATTTTGTAATAAGGATGCGACACGGAAATTGCATCGAGATTAAGTACTGTAGGCTCCTGTGGCGGGTTTTATCCTAGAGTGAAAACGGCTGCACCCTCCACATGAAAGCTATCCTGGGAGTCATGTAGTTTGTATCCGACGCACTACTGCCCATTTACTGAAACCCTCACACTCTTCTAATAAGGATGCGACACAGAAATTACGTCAAGACTAAGTACTGCAGTTTCAGGGCGGGTTTTATACTAGAGAGTAAAACGGCTGCAGCCTCCACATGAAAGCTCTCCTGGGAGTCATGTAGTTTGTATCCGAAGCACTACTGCCCATTTACTGAAACCCTCACACTCTTCTAATAAGGATGCGACACAGAAATTACGTCGAGACTAAGTACTGCAGTTTCAGGGCGGGTTATATACTAGAGAGTAAAACGGCTGCAGCCTCCACATGAAAGCTATCCTGGGAGTCATGTAGTTTGTATCCGACGCACTACTGCCCATTTACTGAAACCCTCACACTGTTCTAATGAGGATGCGGCGCAGAAATTACGTCGAGACTAAGTACTGCAGGCTCCAGGGCGGGTTTTATCTAAGAGAGTAAAACGGCTGCAGCCTCCACATGAAAGCTCTCCTGGGCGTCATGTAGTTTGTATCCGACGCACTACTGCCCATTTACTGAAACCCTCACACCCTTCTAATAAGGATGCGACACAGAAATTACGTCGAGACTAAGTACTGCAGTTTCAGGGCGGGTTTTATACTAGAGAGTAAAACGGCTGCAGCCTCCACATGAAAGCTCTCCTGGGAGTCATGTAGATTGTATCCGACGCACTACTGCCCATTTACTGAAACCCTCACACTCTTCTAATAAGGATGCGACACAGAAATAACGTCGAGACTAAGTACTGCAGTTTCAGGGCGGGTTTTATACTAGAGAGTAAAACGGCTGCAGCCTCCACATGAAAGCTCTCCTGGGAGTCATGTAGTTTGTATCCGACGCACTACTGCCCATTTACTGAAACCCTCACAATTTTGTAATAATGATGTGACACGGAAATTGCATCGAGATTAAGTACTGTAGGCTCCTGTGGCGGGTTTTATCCTAGAGTGAAAACGGCTGCACCCTCCACATGAAAGCTATCCTGGGAGTCATGTAGTCTGTATCCGACACACTACTGCCCATTTACTGAAACCCTCACACTCTTCTAATAAGGATGCGACACAGAAATTACGTCGAGACTAAGTACTGCAGGCTCCAGGGCGGTTTTTATCCTAGAGAGTAAAACGGCTGCAGCCTCCACATGAAAGCTCTCCTGGAAGTCATGTAGTTTGTATCCGACGAACTACTGCCCATTTACTGAAACCCTCACACTCTTCTAATAAGGATGCGACACAGAAATAACGTCGAGACTAAGTACTGCAGTTTCAGGGCGGGTTTTATACTAGAGAGTAAAACGGCTGCAGCCTCCACATGAAAGCTCTCCTGGGAGTCATGTAGTTTGTATCCGACGAACTACTGCCCATTTACTGAAACCCTCACACTGTTCTAATAAGGATGCGACACAGAAATTACGTCGAGACTAAGTACTGCAGGCTCCAGGGCGGATTTTATTCTAGAGAGTAAAACGGCTGCAACCTCCACATGAAAGCTCTCCTGGGGGTCATGTAGTTTGTATCCGACGCACTACTGCCCATTTACTGAAACCCTCACACTCTTCTAATAAGGATGCGACACAGAAATAACGTCGAGACTAAGTACTGCAGTTTCAGGGCGGGTTTTATACTAGAGAGTAAATCGGCTGCAGCCTCCACATGAAAGCTCTCCTGGGAGTCATGTAGTTTGTATCCGACGCACTACTGCCCATTTACTGAAACCCTCACAATTTTGTAATAAGGATGCGACACGGAAATTGCATCGAGATTAAGTACTGTAGGCTCCTGTGGCGGGTTTTATCCTAGAGTGAAAACGGCTGCACCCTCCACATGAAAGCTCTCCTGGGAGTCATGTAGTCTGTATCCGACACACTACTGCCCATTTACTGAAACCCTCACACTCTTCTAATAAGGATGCGACACAGAAATTACGTCGAGACTAAGTACTGCAGGCTCCAGGGCGGTTTTTATCCTAGAGAGTAAAACGCCTGCAGCCTCCACATGAAAGCTCTCCTGGAAGTCATGTAGTTTGTATCCGACGAACTACTGCCCATTTACTGAAATCCTCACACTCTTCTAATAAGGTTGCGACACAGAAATTGCATCGAGATTAAATACTGTAGGCTCCGGAGCGGGTTTTACCCTAGAGAGTAAAACGGCTGCACCCTCCACAGGAAAGCTCTTCCGTGAGTCATGTAGTTTTTATCCGACGCACTACTGCTCATTTACTGAAACCATCACGCTCCTCAAATAATGAGATGACACACAAATTGCGTCGAGATTAAGTACTGTTGGCTCCAGGGCGGGTTTTATCCTAGAGAGTAAAACGGCTGCAGCGTACAGATGAAAGATCTCCCGGGAGTTATGTAGTTTGTAACCGACGCACTACTCCCCATTTACTGAAATCCTCACACTCTTCTAATAAGGATGCGACACAGAAATTACGTCGAGACTAAGTACTGCAGGCTATCGTGGCGGGTTTTATCCTAGAGTGTAAAACGGCTGCAGCTTCCACATGAATGCTCTCCTGGGCGTCATGTAGTTTGTATCCGACGCACTACTGCCCATTTACTGAAACCCTCACAATCTCCTAATAAGGATGCGACACAGAAATTGCATCGAGATTAAATACTGTAGGCTCCAGGGCGAGTTTCTTACTAGAGAGTAAAACGGCTGCAGCCTACACATGAAAGCTCTCCTGGGAGTCATGTAGTTTGTATCCGACGCACTACTGCCTATTTACTGAAACCCTCACACTCTTCTAATAAGGATGCGACTCAGAAATTACGTCGAGGTTAAATACTGTAGGCTCCAGGGCGAGTTTTATCCTAGAGAGTAAAACGGTTGCAGCCTCCACATGAAAGCTCTCCTGGAAGTCATGTAGTTTGTATCCGACGCACTACTGCCCATTTACTGAAACCCTCACACTCTTCTAATAAGGATGCGACACAGAAATTACGTCGAGACTAAGTACTGCAGGCTCCAGGGCGGGTTTTATCCAAGAGAGTAAAACGGCTGCAGCCTCCACATGAAAGCTCTCCTGGGAGTCATGTAGTTTGTATCCGACGCACTACTGCCCATTTACTGAAACCCTCACACTCTTCTAATAAGGATGCGACACAGAAATAACGTCGAAACTAAGTACTGCAGTTTCAGGGCGGGTTTTATACTAGAGAGTAAAACGGCTGCAGCCTCCACATGAAAGCTCTCCTGGGAGTCATGTAGTTTGTATCCGACGCACTACTGCCCATTTACTGAAACCCTCACAATTTTGTAATAAGGATGCGACACGGAAATTGCATCGAGATTAAGTACTGTAGGCTCCTGTGGCGGGTTTTATCCTAGAGTGAAAACGGCTGCACCCTCCACATGAAAGCTATCCTGGGAGTCATGTAGTTTGTATCCGACGCACTACTGCCCATTTACTGAAACCCTCACAATTTTGTAATAAGGATGCGACACGGAAATTGCATCGAGATTAAGTACTGTAGGCTCCTGTGGCGGGTTTTATCCTAGAGTGAAAACGGCTGCACCCTCCACATGAAAGCTATCCTGGGAGTCATGTAGTTTGTAACCGACGCACTACTCCCCATTTACTGAAACCCTCACACTCTTCTAATAAGGATGCGACACAGTAATTACGTCGAGACTAAGTACTGCAGTTTCAGGGCGGGTTTTATACTAGAGAGTAAAACGGCTGCAGCCTCCACATGAAAGCTCTCCTGGGAGTCATGTAGTTTGTATCCGACGCACTACTGCCCATTTACTGAAACCCTCACACTCTTCTAATAAGGATGCGACACAGAAATAACGTCGAAACTAAGTACTGCAGTTTCAGGGCGGGTTTTATACTAGAGAGTAAAACGGCTGCAGCCTCCACATGAAAGCTCTCCTGGGAGTCATGTAGTTTGTATCCGACGCACTACTGCCCATTTACTGAAACCCTCACAATTTTGTAATAAGGATGCGACACGGAAATTGCATCGAGATTAAGTACTGTAGGCTCCTGTGGCGGGTTTTATCCTAGAGTGAAAACGGCTGCACCCTCCACATGAAAGCTATCCTGGGAGTCATGTAGTTTGTAACCGACGCACTACTCCCCATTTACTGAAACCCTCACACTCTTCTAATAAGGATGCGACACAGTAATTACGTCGAGACTAAGTACTGCAGTTTCAGGGCGGGTTTTATACTAGAGAGTAAAACGGCTGCAGCCTCCACATGAAAGCTCTCCTGGGAGTCATGTAGTTTGTATCCGACGCACTACTGCCCATTTACTGAAACCCTCACACTCTTCTAATAAGGATGCGACACAGAAATAACGTTGAGACTAAGTACTGCAGTTTCAGGGCGGGTTTTATACTAGAGAGTAAAACGGCTGCAGCCTCCACATGAAAGCTCTCCTGGGAGTCATGTAGTTTGTATCCGACGCACTACTGCCCATTTACTGAAACCCTCACAATTTTGTAATAAGGATGCACACGGAAATTGCATCGAGATTAAGTACTGTAGGCTCCTGTGGCGGGTTTTATCCTAGAGTGACAACGGCTGCACCCTCCACATGAAAGCTATCCTGGGAGTCATGTAGTTTGTATCCGACGCACTACTGCCCATTTACTGAAACCCTCACAATTTTGTAATAAGGATGCGACACGGAAATTGCATCGAGATTAGGTACTGTAGGGTCCTGTGGCCGGTTTTATCCTAGAGTGAAAACGGCTGCACCCTCCACATGAAAGCTATCCTGGGAGTCATGTAGTTTGTATCCGACGCACTACTGCCCATTTACTGAAACCCTCACACTCTTCTAATAAGGATGCGACACAGAAATTACGTCGAGACTAAGTACTGCAGGCTCCAGGGCGGTTTTTATCCTAGAGAGTAAAACGGCTGCAGCCTCCACATGAAAGCTTTCCTGGGAGTCATGTAGTTTGTATCCGACGCACTACTGCCCATTTACTGAAACCCTCACAATTTTGTAATAAGGATGCGACACGGAAATTGCATCGAGATTAAGTACTGTAGGCTCCTGTGGCGGGTTTTATCCTAGAGTGAAAACGGCTGCACCCTCCACATGAAAGCTATCCTGGGAGTCATGTAGTTTGTATCCGACGCACTACTGCCCATTTACTGAAACCCTCACACTCTTCTAATAAGGATGCGACACAGAAATTACGTCGAGACTAAGTACTGCAGTTTCAGGGCGGGTTTTATACTAGAGAGTAAAACGGCTGCAGCCTCCACATGAAAGCTATCCTGGGAGTCATGTAGTTTGTATCCGACGCACTACTGCCCATTTACTGAAACCCTCACACTGTTCTAATGAGGATGCGGCGCAGAAATTACGTCGAGACTAAGTACTGCAGGCTCCAGGGCGGGTTTTATCTAAGAGAGTAAAACGGCTGCAGCCTCCACATGAAAGCTCTCCTGGGCGTCATGTAGTTTGTATCCGACGCACTACTGCCCATTTACTGAAACCCTCACACTCTTCTAATAAGGATGCGACAGAGAAATTACGTCGAGACTAAGTACTGCAGGCTCCAGGGCGGTTTTTATCCTAGAGAGTAAAACGCCTGCAGCCTCCACATGAAAGCTCTCCTGGGAGTCATGTAGTTTGTATCCGACGCACTACTGCCCATTTACTGAAACCCTCACACTCTTCTAATAAGGATGCGACACAGAAATAACGTCGAGACTAAGTACTGCAGTTTCAGGGCGGGTTTTATACTAGAGAGTAAAACGGCTGCAGCCTCCACATGAAAGCTCTCCTGGGAGTCATGTAGTTTGTATCCGACGCACTACTGCCCATTTACTGAAACCCTAACAATTTTGTAATAAGGATGCGACACGGAAATTGCATCGAGATTAAGTACTGTAGGCTCCTGTGGCGGGTTTTATCCTAGAGTGAAAACGGCTGCACCCTCCACATGAAAGCTATCCTGGGAGTCATGTAGTTTGTATCCGACGCACTACTGCCCATTTACTGAAACCCTCACACTCTTCTAATAAGGATGCGACACAGAAATTACGTCGAGACTAAGTACTGCAGGCTCCAGGGCGGTTTTTATCCTAGAGAGTAAAACGCCTGCAGCCTCCACATGAAAGCTCTCCTGGGAGTCATGTAGTTTGTATCCGACGCACTACTGCCCATTTACTGAAACCCTCACAATTTTGTAATAAGGATGCGACACGGAAATTGCATCGAGATTAAGTACTGTAGGCTCCTGTGTCGGGTTTTATCCTAGAGTGAAAACGGCTGCACCCTCCACATGAAAGCTATCCTGGGAGTCATGTAGTTTGTATCCGACGCACTACTGCCCATTTACTGAAACCCTCACACTCTTCTAATAAGGATGCGACACAGAAATTACGTCGAGACTAAGTACTGCAGTTTCAGGGCGGGTTTTATACTAGAGAGTAAAACGGCTGCAGCCTCCACATGAAAGCTCTCCTGGGAGTCATGTAGTTTGTATCCGACGCACTACTGCCCATTTACTGAAACCCTCACACTCTTCTAATAAGGATGCGACACAGTAATTACTTCGAGACTAAGTACTGCAGTTTCAGGGCGGGTTTTATACTAGAGAGTAAAACGGCTGCAGCCTCCACATGAAAGCTCTCCTGGGAGTCATGTAGGTTGTATCCGACGCACTACTGCCCATTTACTGAAACCCTCACAATTTTGTAATAAGGATGCGACACGGAAATTGCATCGAGATTAAGTACTGTAGGCTCCTGTGTCGGGTTTTATCCTAGAGTGAAAACGGCTGCACCCTCCACATGAAAGCTATCCTGGGAGTCATGTAGTTTGTATCCGACGCACTACTGCCCATTTACTGAAACCCTCACACTCTTCTAATAAGGATGCGACACAGAAATTACGTCGAGACTAAGTACTGCAGTTTCAGGGCGGGTTTTATACTAGAGAGTAAAACGGCTGCAGCCTCCACATGAAAGCTCTCCTGGGAGTCATGTAGTTTGTATCCGACGCACTACTGCCCATTTACTGAAACCCTCACAATTTTGTAATAAGGATGCGACACGGAAATTGTATCGAGATTAAGTACTGTAGGCTCCTGTGTCGGGTTTTATCCTAGAGTGAAAACGGCTGCACCCTCCACATGAAAGCTATCCTGGGAGTCATGTAGTTTGTATCCGACGCACTACTGCCCATTTACTGAAACCCTCACACTCTTCTAATAAGGATGCGACACAGAAATTACGTCGAGACTAAGTACTGCAGTTTCAGGGCGGGTTTTATACTAGAGAGTAAAACGGCTGCAGCCTCCACATGAAAGCTCTCCTGGGAGTCATGTAGTTTGTATCCGACGCACTACTGCCCATTTACTGAAACCCTCACACTCTTCTAATAAGGATGCGACACAGTAATTACTTCGAGACTAAGTACTGCAGTTTCAGGGCGGGTTTTATACTAGAGAGTAAAACGGCTGCAGCCTCCACATGAAAGCTCTCCTGGGAGTCATGTAGTTTGTATCCGACGCACTACTGCCCATTTACTGAAACCCTCACAATTTTGTAATAAGGATGCGACACGGAAATTGCATCGAGATTAAGTACTGTAGGCTCCTGTGGCGGGTTTTATCCTAGAGTGAAAACGGCTGCACCCTCCACATGAAAGCTATCCTGGGAGTCATGTAGTTTGTATCCGACGCACTACTGCCCATTTACTGAAACCCTCACACTCTTCTAATAAGGATGCGACACAGAAATTACGTCGAGACTAAGTACTGCAGTTTCAGGGCGGGTTTTATACTAGAGAGTAAAACGGCTGCAGCCTCCACATGAAAGCTCTCCTGGGAGTCATGTAGATTGTATCCGACGCACTACTGCCCATTTACTGAAACCCTCACACTCTTCTAATAAGGATGCGACACAGAAATAACGTCGAGACTAAGTACTGCAGTTTCAGGGCGGGTTTTATACTAGAGAGTAAAACGGCTGCAGCCTCCACATGAAAGCTCCCCTGGGAGTCATGTAGTTTGTATCCGACGCACTACTGCCCATTTACTGAAACCCTCACAATTTTGTAATAAGGATGCGACACGGAAATTGCATCGAGATTAGGTACTGTAGGCTCTTGTGGCGGGTTTTATCCTAGAGTGAAAACGGCTGCACCCTCCACATGAAAGCTATCCTGGGAGTCATGTAGTCTGTATCCGACACACTACTGCCCATTTACTGAAACCCTCACACTCTTCTAATAAGGATGCGACACAGAAATTACGTCGAGACTAAGTACTGCAGGCTCCAGGGCGGTTTTTATCCTAGAGAGTAAAACGCCTGCAGCCTCCACATGAAAGCTCTCCTGGAAGTCATGTAGTTTGTATCCGACGAACTACTGCCCATTTACTGAAACCCTCACACTCTTCTAATAAGGATGCGACACAGAAATAACGTCGAGACTAAGTACTGCAGTTTCAGGGCGGGTTTTATACTAGAGAGTAAAACGGCTGCAGCCTCCACATGAAAGCTCTCCTGGGAGTCATGTAGTTTGTATCCGACGAACTACTGCCCATTTACTGAAACCCTCACACTGTTCTAATAAGGATGCGACACAGAAATTACGTCGAGACTAAGTACTGCAGGCTCCAGGGCGGATTTTATTCTAGAGAGTAAAACGGCTGCAGCCTCCACATGAAAGCTCTCCTGGGAGTCATGTAGTTTGTATCCGACGCACTACCGCCCATTTACTGAAACCCTCACACTCTTCTAATAAGGAGGCGACACAGAAATAACGTCGAGACTAAGTACTGCAGTTTCAGGGCGGGATTTATACTAGAGAGTAAAACGGCTGCAGCCTCCACATGAAAGCTCTCCTGGGAGTCATGTAGTTTGTATCCGACGCACTACTGCCCATTTACTGAAACCCTCACAATTTTGTAATAAGGATGCGACACGGAAATTGCATCGAGATTAAGTACTGTAGGCTCCTGTGGCGGGTTTTATCCTAGAGTGAAAACGGCTGCACCCTCCACATGAAAGCTATCCTGGGAGTCATGTAGTCTGTATCCGACACACTACTGCCCATTTACTGAAACCCTCACACTCTTCTAATAAGGATGCGACACAGAAATTACGTCGAGACTAAGTACTGCAGGCTCCAGGGCGGTTTTTATCCTAGAGAGTAAAACGCCTGCAGCCTCCACATGAAAGCTCTCCTGGAAGTCATGTAGTTTGTATCCGACGAACTACTGCCCATTTACTGAAATCCTCACACTCTTCTAATAAGGTTGCGACACAGAAATTGCATCGAGATTAAATACTGTAGGCTCCGGAGCGGGTTTTACCCTAGAGAGTAAAACGGCTGCACCCTCCACAGGAAAGCTCTTCCGTGAGTCATGTAGTTTTTATCCGACGCACTACTGCTCATTTACTGAAACCATCACGCTCCTCAAATAATGAGATGACACACAAATTGCGTCGAGATTAAGTACTGTAGGCTCCAGGGCGGGTTTTATCCTAGAGAGTAAAACGGCTGCAGCGTACAGATGAAAGATCTCCCGGGAGTTATGTAGTTTGTAACCGACGCACTACTCCCCATTTACTGAAATCCTCACACTCTTCTAATAAGGATGCGACACAGAAATTACGTCGAGACTAAGTACTGCAGGCTATCGTGGCGGGTTTTATCCTAGAGTGTAAAACGGCTGCAGCTTCCACATGAATGCTCTCCTGGGAGTCATGTAGTTTGTATCCGACGCACTACTGCCCATTTACTGAAACCCTCACAATCTTCTAATAAGGATGCGACACAGAAATTGCATCGAGATTAAATACTGTAGGCTCCGGGGCGGGTTTTATCCTAGAGTGTAAAACGGCTGCAGCCTCCACATGAAAGCTCTCCTGGGAGTCATGTAGTTTGTATCCGACGCACTACTGCCCATTTACTAAAACCCTCACACTCTTCTAATGAGGCTGCGACACAGAAATTGCGTCGAGATTAAATACTGTTGGCTCCAGGGCGAGTTTTACACTTGAGAGTAAACCGGCTGCAGCCTCGACATGAAAGCTCTCTTGGGAGTCATGTAGTTTGTATCCGACGCACTGCTGCCCATTTACTGAAACCGTCACACTCTTCTAATAAGGATGCGACACAGAAATTACGTCGAGACTAAGTACTGCAGGCTCCAGGGCGGGTTTTATCCAAGAGAGTAAAACGGCTGCAGCCTCCACACGAAAGCTCTCCTGGGAGTCATGTAGTTTGTATCCGACGCACTACTGCCCATTTTCTGAAACCCTCACACTCTTCTAATAAGGATGCGACACATACATTACGTCGAGACTTAGTACTGCAGGCTCCAGGGCGGGTTTTATACTAGAGAGTAAAACGGCTGCAGCCTCCACATGAAAGCTCTCCTGGGAGTCATGTAGTTTATATCCGACGCACTACTTTCCCATTTACTGAAACCCTCACAATCTACAAATAAGGATGTGACATAGAAATTGCATCGAGAGTAAATACTGTAGGCTCCGGGGCGGGTTTTATCCTAGAGAGAAAACGGCTGCACCCTCCACATGAAAGCTATCCTAGGAGTCATGTAGTCTGTATCCGACGCACTACTGCCCATTTACTGAAACCTTCACACTCTTCTAATAAGGATGCGACACAGAAATTACGTCGAGACTAAGTACTGCAGGCTCCAGGGCGGGTTTTACCCTAGAGAGAAAACGGCTGCAGCCTCCACATGAAAGCTCTCCTGGGAGTCATGTAGTTTGTATCCGACGCACTACTGCCCATTTACTGAAACCCTCACACTCTTCTAATAAGGATGCGACACATACATTACGTCGAGACTAAGTACTGCAGGCTCCAGGGCGGGTTTTACCCTAGAGAGAAAACGGCTGCAGCCTCCACATGAAAGCTCTCCTGGGAGTCATGTAGTTTGTATCCGACACACTACTGCCCATTTACTGAAACCCTCACACTCTTCTAATAAGGATGCGACACAGAAATTGCATCGAGATTAAGTACTGAAGGCTGCAGGGGGGGTTTTATCCTAGAGAGTAGAACGGCTGCAGCCTCCACATGTAAACTCTCCTGGGACTCATGTAGTTTGTATCCGACGTTCTACCGCCCATTTTATGAAACCCTCGCACACATCTACAGAGAATGCGACATAGAAATTGCGTCGAGATTAAATATTACAGGCTACAGGGCAACTATTAAACAATAGAGAAACACGGCTGTGGCCCCCAAATAAGAACCCTCCTCGGGGACATATACTTTGTACCATACGCACTACTGCCCATATTCTGAATCCCTCGCACTCTTCTAATAAGGATGCGACACAGAAATTGTCTCGACATTTAATACTCTAGGCTCCAGGGCGGGTTTTATCCTAGAGAAGGAAACGGCTGCAGCCTACAGATGAAAGCTCTCCCGGGAGTCATGTTGTTTGTATCCGACGCACTACTGCCCATTTAATGAAACTCTCACACTCTTCAAATAAGGATTCGTCACAGATATTGCATCGAGATTAAGTACTGTAGGCTCCAGGGCGGGTTTTATCCTAGAGAGTAAAGCGGCTGCAGCCAACAGATGAAAGATCTCCCGGGAGTCATGTAGTTTGTATCCGACGCACTACTCCCCATTTACTGAAACCCTCACACTCTTCTAATGAGGATGCGACACAGGAATTGCGTCTAGATTAAATACTGTAGGCTCCAGGGCGAGTTTCTTACTAGAGAGTAAAACGGCTGCAGCCTACACATGAAAGCTCTCCTGGGAGTCATGTAGTTTGTATCCGACGCACTACTGCCCACTTACTGAAAGCCTCACACTCTTCTAATAAGGATGCGACACAGAAATTACGTCGAGACTAAGTACTGTAGGCTCCAGGGCGAGTTTTATCCTAGAGAATAAAACGGTTGCAGCCTCCACATGAAAGCTCTCCTGGAAGTCATGTAGTTTGTATCCGACGCACTACTGCCCATTTACTGAAACCCTCACACTCTTCTAATAAGGATGCGACACAGTATTTGCGTCAAGATTAAGTACTGTAGGCTCCAGGGCGGCTCTAACCCTAGAGAGTAAAACGGCTGCAGCCTACACATGAAAGCTCTCCGGGGATTCATGTAGCTTGTATCCGACGCACTACTGCCCATTTACTGAAACCCTCACACTCTTCTAATAAGAATGCGACTCAGAAATTACGTCGAGGTTAAATACTGTAGGCTCCAGGGCGAGTTTTATCCTAGAGAGTAAAACGGTTGCAGCCTCCACATGAAAGCTCTCCTGGGAGTCATGTAGTTTGTATCCGACGCACTACTGCCCATTTACTGAAACCCTCACACTCTTCTAATAAGGATGCGACACAGAAATTACGTCGAGACTAAGTACTGCAGGCTCCAGGGCGGGTTTTATCCAAGAGAGTAAAACGGCTGCAGCCTCCACATGAAAGCTCTCCTGGGAGTCATGTAGTTTGTATCCGACGCACTACTGCCCATTTACTGAAAGCCTCACACTGTTCTAATGAGGATGCGGCGCAGAAATTACGTCGAGACTAAGTACTGCAGGCTCCAGGGCGGGTTTTATCTAAGAGAGTAAAACGGCTGCAGCCTCCACATGAAAGCTCTCCTGGGCGTCATGTAGTTTGTATCCGACGCACTACTGCCCATTTACTGAAACCCTCACACTCTTCTAATAAGGATGCGACACAGAAATAACGTCGAGACTAAGTACTGCAGTTTCAGGGCGGGTTTTATACTAGAGAGTAAAACGGCTGCAGCCTCCACATGAAAGCTCTCCTGGGCGTCATGTAGTTTGTATCCGACGCACTACTGCCCATTTACTGAAACCCTCACACTGTTCTAATGAGGATGCGGCGCAGAAATTACGTCGAGACTAAGTACTGCAGGCTCCAGGGCGGGTTTTATCTAAGAGAGTAAAACGGCTGCAGCCTCCACATGAAAGCTCTCCTGGGCGTCATGTAGTTTGTATCCGACGCACTACTGCCCATTTACTGAAACCCTCACACTCTTCTAATAAGGATGCGACACAGAAATAACGTCGAGACTAAGTACTGCAGTTTCAGGGCGGGTTTTATACTAGAGAGTAAAACGGCTGCAGCCTCCACATGAAAGCTCTCCTGGGAGTCATGTAGTTTGTATCCGACGCACTACTGCCCATTTACTGAAACCCTCACACTGTTCTAATGAGGATGCGGCGCAGAAATTACGTCGAGACTAAGTACTGCAGGCTCCAGGGCGGGTTTTATCTAAGAGAGTAAAACGGCTGCAGCCTCCACATGAAAGCTCTCCTGGGCGTCATGTAGTTTGTATCCGACGCACTACTGCCCATTTACTGAAACCCTCACACTCTTCTAATAAGGATGCGACACAGAAATAACGTCGAGACTAAGTACTGCAGTTTCAGGGCGGGTTTTATACTAGAGAGTAAAACGGCTGCAGCCTCCACATGAAAGCTCTCCTGGGCGTCATGTAGTTTGTATCCGACGCACTACTGCCCATTTACTGAAACCCTCACACTCTTCTAATAAGGATGGGACACAGAAATAACGTCGAGACTAAGTACTGCAGTTTCAGGGGGGGTTTTATACTAGAGAGTAAAACGGCTGCAGCCTCCACATGAAAGCTCTCCTGGGAGTCATGTAGTTTGTATCCGACGCACTACTGCCCATTTACTGAAACCCTCACACTGTTCTAATGAGGATGCGGCGCAGAAATTACGTCGAGACTAAGTACTGCAGGCTCCAGGGCGGGTTTTATCTAAGAGAGTAAAACGGCTGCAGCCTCCACATGAAAGCTCTCCTGGGCGTCATGTAGTTTGTATCCGACGCACTACTGCCCATTTACTGAAACCCTCACACTCTTCTAATAAGGATGCGACACAGAAATAACGTCGAGACTAAGTACTGCAGTTTCAGGGCGGGTTTTATACTAGAGAGTAAAACGGCTGCAGCCTCCACATGAAAGCTCTCCTGGGCGTCATGTAGTTTGTATCCGACGCACTACTGCCCATTTACTGAAACCCTCACACTCTTCTAATAAGGATGCGACACAGAAATAACGTCGAGACTAAGTACTGCAGTTTCAGGGGGGGTTTTATACTAGAGAGTAAAACGGCTGCAGCCTCCACATGAAAGCTCTCCTGGGAGTCATGTAGTTTGTATCCGACGCACTACTGCCCATTTACTGAAACCCTCACAATTTTGTAATAAGGATGCGACACGGAAATTGCATCGAGATTAAGTACTGTAGGCTCCTGTGGCGGGTTTTATCCTAGAGTGAAAACGGCTGCACCCTCCAATTGAAAGCTATCCTGGGAGTCATGTAGTTTGTATCCGACGCACTACTGCCCATTTACTGAAACCCTCACACTCTTCTAATAAGGATGCGACACAGAAATTACGTCGAGACTAAGTACTGCTGTTTCAGGGCGGGTTTTATACTAGAGAGTAAAACGGCTGCAGCCTCCACATGAAAGCTCTCCTGGGAGTCATGTAGTTTGTATCCGACGCACTACTGCCCATTTACTGAAACCCTCACAATTTTGTAATAAGGATGCGACACGGAAATTGCATCGAGATTAAGTACTGTAGGCTCCTGTGGCGGGTTTTATCCTAGAGTGAAAACGGCTGCACCCTCCACATGAAAGCTATCCTGGGAGTCATGTAGTTTGTATCCGACGCACTACTGCCCATTTACTGAAACCCTCACACTCTTCTAATAAGGATGCGACACAGAAATTACGTCGAGACTAAGTACTGCAGTTTCAGGGCGGGTTTTATACTAGAGAGTAAAACGGCTGCAGCCTCCACATGAAAGCTCTCCTGGGAGTCATGTAGTTTGTATCCGACGCACTACTGCCCATTTACTGAAACCCTCACACTCTTCTAATAAGGATGCGACACAGAAATTACGTCAAGACTAAGTACTGCAGGCTCCAGTGCGGATTTTATTCTAGAGAGTAAAACGGCTGCAGCCTCCACATGAAAGCTCTCCTGGGAGTCATGTAGTTTGTATCCGACGCACTACTGCCCATTTACTGAAACCCTCACACTCTTCTAATAAGGATGCGACACAGAAATAACGTCGAGACTAACTACTGCAATTTCAGGGCAGGTTTTATACTAGAGAGTAAAACGGCTGCAGCCTCCACATGAAAGCTCTCCTGGGAGTCATGTAGTTTGTATCCGACGCACTACTGCCCGTTTACTGAAACCCTCACAATTTTGTAATAAGGATGCGACACGGAAATTGCATCGACATTAAGTACTGTAGGCTCCTGTGGCGGGTTTTATCCTAGAGTGAAAACGGCTGCACCCTCCACATGAAAGCTATCCTGGGAGTCATGTAGTTTGTATCCGACGCACTACTGCCCATTTACTGAAACCCTCACAATTTTGTAATAAGGATGCGACACGGAAATTGCATCGAGATTAAGTACTGTAGGCTCCTGTGGCGGGTTTTATCCTAGAGTGAAAATGGCTGCACCCTCCACATGAAAGCTATCCTGGGAGTCATGTAGTCTGTATCCGACACACTACTGCCCATTTACTGAAACCCTCACACTCTTCTAATAAGGATGCGACACAGAAATTACGTCGAGACTAAGTACTGCAGGCTCCAGGGCGGTTTTTATCCTAGAGAGTAAAACGCCTGCAGCCTCCACATGAAAGCTCTCCTGGAAGTCATGTAGTTTGTATCCGACGAACTACTGCCCATTTACTGAAATCCTCACACTCTTCTAATAAGGTTGCGACACAGAAATTGCATCGAGATTAAATACTGTAGGCTCCGGAGCGGGTTTTACCCTAGAGAGTAAAACGGCTGCACCCTCCACAGGAAAGCTCTTCCGTGAGTCATGTAGTTTTTATCCGACGCACTACTGCTCATTTACTGAAACCATCACGCTCCTCAAATAATGAGATGACACACAAATTGCGTCGAGATTAAGTACTGTAGGCTCCAGGGCGGGTTTTATCCTAGAGAGTAAAACGGCTGCAGCGTACAGATGAAAGATCTCCCGGGAGTTATGTAGTATGTATCCGACGCACTACTCCCCATTTACTGAAATCCTCACACTCTTCTAATAAGGATGCGACACAGAAATTACGTCGAGACTAAGTACTGCAGGCTATCGTGGCGGGTTTTATCCTAGAGTGTAAAACGGCTGCAGCTTCCACATGAATGCTCTCCTGGGAGTCATGTAGTTTGTATCCGACGCACTACTGCCCATTTACTGAAACCCTCACAATCTTCTAATAAGGATGCGACACAGAAAGTGCATCGAGATTAAATACTGTAGGCTCCGGGGCGGGTTTTATCCTAGAGGGAAAACGGCTGCACCCTCCACATGAAAGCTATCCTGGGAGTCATGTAGTCTGTATCCGACGCACTACTGCCCATTTACTGAAACCCTCACACTCTTCTAATAAGGATGCGACACAGACATTACGTCGAAGTTAAGAACTGTGGCCTCCAGGGCGAGTTTTGTCCTACAGAGTAAAACGGTTGAAGCCTCCACATGAAAGCTCTCCTGGGAGTCATGTAGTTTGTATCCGACGCACTACTGCCCATTTACTAAAACCCCCACACTCTTCTAATGAGGCTGCGACACAGAAATTGCGTCGAGATTAAATACTGTTGGCTCCAGGGCGAGTTTTACACTTGAGAGTAAACCGGCTGCAGCCTCGACATGAAAGCTCTCTTGGGAGTCATGTAGTTTGTATCCGACGCACTGCTGCCCATTTACTGAAACCGTCACACTCTTCTAATAAGGATGCGACACAGAAATTACGTCGAGACTAAGTACTGCAGGCTCCAGGGCGGGTTTTATCCAAGAGAGTAAAACGGCTGCAGCCTCCACACGAAAGCTCTCCTGGGAGTCATGTAGTTTGTATCCGACGCACTACTGCCCATTTTCTGAAACCCTCACACTCTTTTATTAAGGATGCGACACATACATTACGTCGAGACTAAGTACTGCAGGCTCCAGGGCGGGTTTTATCCTAGAGAGTAAAACGGCTGCAGCCTCCACATGAAAGCTCTCCTGGGAGTCATGTAGTTTATATCCGACGCACTACTTTCCCATTTACTGAAACCCTCACAATCTACAAATAAGGATGTGACATAGAAATTGCATCGAGATTAAATACTGTAGGCTCCGGGGCGGGTTTTAATCCTAGAGAGAAAACGGCTGCACCCTCCACATGAAAGCTATCCTGGGAGTCATGTAGTCTGTATCCGACGCACTACTGCCCATTTACTGAAACCTTCACACTCTTCTAATAAGGATGCGACACAGAAATTACGTCGAGACTAAGTACTGCAGGCTCCAGGGCGGGTTTTACCCTAGAGAGAAAACGGCTGCAGCCTCCACATGAAAGCTCTCCTGGGAGTCATGTAGTTTGTATCCGACGCACTACTGCCCATTTACTGAAACCCTCACACTCTTCTAATAAGGATGCGACACATACATTACGTCGAGACTAAGTACTGCAGGCTCCAGGGCGGGTTTTACCCTAGAGAGAAAACGGCTGCAGCCTCCACATGAAAGCTCTCCTGGGAGTCATGTAGTTTGTATCCGACACACTACTGCCCATTTACTGAAACCCTCACACTCTTCTAATAAGGATGCGACACAGGAATTGCATCGAGATTAAGTACTGAAGGCTGCAGGGGGGGTTTTATCCTAGAGAGTAGAACGGCTGCAGCCTCCACATGTAAACTCTCCTGGGACTCATGTAGTTTGTATCCGACGTTCTACCGCCCATTTTATGAAACCCTCGCACACATCTACAGAGAATGCGACATAGAAATTGCGTCGAGATTAAATATTACAGGCTACAGGGCAACTATTAAACAATAGAGAAACACGGCTGTGGCCCCCAAATAAGAACCCTCCTCGGGGACATATACTTTGTACCATACGCACTACTGCCCATATTCTGAATCCCTCGCACTCTTCTAATAAGGATGCGACACAGAAATTGTCTCGACATTTAATACTCTAGGCTCCAGGGCGGGTTTTATCCTAGAGAGTGAAACGGCTGCAGCCTACAGATGAAAGCTCTCCCGGGAGTCATGTTGTTTGTATCCGACGCACTACTGCCCATTTAATGAAACTCTCACACTCTTCAAATAAGGATTCGTCACAGATATTGCATCGAGATTAAGTACTGTAGGCTCCAGGGCGGGTTTTATCCTAGAGAGTAAAGCGGCTGCAGCCAACAGATGAAAGATCTCCCGGGAGTCATGTAGTTTGCATCCGACGCACTACTCCCCATTTACTGAAACCCTCACACTATTCTAATGAGGATGCGACACAGGAATTGCGCCTAGATTAAATACTGTAGGCTCCAGGGCGAGTTTCTTACTAGAGAGTAAAACGGCTGCAGCCTACACATGAGAGCTCTCCTGGGAGTCATGTAGTTTGTATCCGACGCACTACTGCCTATTTACTGAAACCCTCACACTCTTCTAATCAGGATGCGACTCAGAAATTACGTCGCGGTTAAATACTGTAGGCTCCAGGGCGAGTTTTATCCTAGAGAGTAAAACGGTTGCAGCCTCCACATGAAAGCTCTCCTGGAAGTCATGTAGTTTGTATCCGACGCACTACTGCCCATTTACTGAAACCCTCACACTCTTCTAATAAGGATGCGACACAGAAATTACGTCGAGACTAAGTACTGCAGGCTCCAGGGCGGGTTTTATCCAAGAGAGTAAAACGGCTGCAGCTTCCACATGAAAGCTCTCCTGGGAGGCATGTAGTTTGTATCCGACGAACTACTGCCCATTTGCTGAAACCCTCAACTCTTCTAATAAGGATGCGACACAGAAATTACGTCGAGACTAAGTACTGCAGGCTCCAGGGCGGGTTTTATCCTAGAGAGTAAAACGGCTGCAGCCTCCACATGAAAGCTCTCCTGGTAGTCATGTAGTTTGTATCCGACGCACTACTGCCCATTTACTGAAACCCTCACACTGTTCTAATGAGGATGCGGCGCAGAAATTACGTCGAGACTAAGTACTGCAGGCTCCAGGGCGGATTTTATTCTAGAGAGTAAAACGGCTGCAGCCTCCACATGAAAGCTCTCCTGGGAGTCATGTAGTTTGTATCCGACGCACTACTGCCCATTTACTGAAACCCTCACACTGTTCTAATGAGGATGCGGCGCAGAAATTACGTCGATACTAAGTACTGTAGGCTCCAGGGCGGGTTTTATCCTAGAGTGTAAACGGTTGCAGCCACCACATGAAATCGCTCCTGGGAATCATGTAGTTTGTATCCGACGCACTACTGCCTATTTACTGAAAGCCTCACACTCTTCTAATAACGATGCGACACAATAATTGCATCGAGATTAAATACTGTAGGCTCCAGGGCGGGTTATATCCTAGAGAGTAAAACGGCTGCAGCCTCCACATTAATGCTCTCCTGGGAGTCATGTAGTTTGTATCCGACGCACTACTGCCTATTTACTGAAACCCGCACACTCTTCTAATAAGGATGCGACACAGAAATTGCGTCGAGATTAAATACTGTAGGCTCCAGGGCGGGTCTTATACTAGAGAGTAAAACGGCTGCAGCCTCCACATGAAAGCTCTCCTGGGAGTCATGTAGTTTGTATCCGACGCACTACTGCCTATTTACTGAGACCCTCACACTCTTCTAATAAGGATGCGACACAGAAATTGCGTCGAGATTAGATACTGTAGGCTCCAGGGCGGGTTTTATACTAGAGAGTAAAACGGCTGCAGCCTACACGTGAAAGCTCTCCGGGGAGTCATGTAGTTTGTATCCGACGCATTACTGCAAATTTACTGAAACCCTCACACTCTTCTAATAAGAATGCGACTCAGAAATTGCGTCGAAATTAAATACAGTAGTCTCCAGGGCGGGTTTTATACTAGAGAGTAAAACGGCTGCAGCCTCCACATGAAAGCTCTCGTGGGACTCATGTAGTTTGTATCCGACGTACTACTGCCCATTCACTGAACCCCTCACACTCTTCTAATAAGGATGCGACACAGAAATTACGTCGAGACTAAGTACTGCAGGCTCCAGGGCGGGTTTTATCCTAGAGAGTAAAACGGCTGCAGCCTCCACATGAAAGCTCTCCTGGGAATCATGTAGTTTGTATCCGACGCACTACTGCCCACATACTGAAACCCTCACAATCTTCTAATAAGGAAGCGACACAGAAATAGCATCGAGATTAAATACTGTAGGCTCCGGGGCGGGTTTTATCCTAGAGAGAAAACGCCTGCACCCTCCTCATGAAAGCTATCCTGGGAGTCATGTAGTCTGTATCCGACACACTACTGCCCATTTACTGAAACCCTCACACTCTTCTAATAAGGATGCGACACAGAAATTACGTCGAGACTAAGTACTGCAGGCTCCAGGGCGGTTTCTATCCTAGAGAGTAAACGGCTGCAGCCTCCACATGAAAGCTCTCCTGGGAGTCATGTAGTTTGTATCCGACGAACTACTGCCCATTTTCTGAAATCCTCACACTCTTCTAATAAGGATGCGACACAGAAATTGCATCGAGATTAAATACTGTCGGCTCCGGAGCGGGTTTTACCCTAGAGAGTAAAACGGCTGCACCCTCCACAGGAAGGCTCTTCCGTGAGTCATGTAGTTTTTATCCGACGCACTACTGCTCATTTACTGAAACCATCACGCTCCTCAAATAATGAGATGACACAGAAATTGCGTCGAGATTAAGTACTGTAGGCTCCAGGGCGGGTTTTATCCTAGAGAGTAAAACGGCTGCAGCCTCCACATGAAAGCTCTCCTGGTAGTCATGTAGTTTCTATCCGACGCACTACTGCCTATTTACTGAAACCCGCACACTCTTCTAATAAGGATGCGACACAGAAATTTCGTCGAGATTAAATACTGTAGGCTGCAGGGCGGGTCTTAAACTAGAGAGTAAAACGGCTGCAGCCTCCACATGAAAGCTCTCCTGGGAGTCATGTAGTTTGTATCCGACGCACTACTTTCCCATATACTGAAACCCTCACAATCAACAAATAAGGATGCGACACATAAATTGCATCGAGATTAAATACTGTAGGCTCCGGGGCGGGTTTTATCCTAGAGAGAAAACGGCTGCACCCTCCACATGAAAGCTATCCTGGGAGTCATGTAGTCTGTATCCGACGCACTACTGCCAATTTACTGAAACCTTCATACTCTTCTAATAAGGATGCGACACAGAAATTACGTCGAGACTAAGTACTGCAGGCTCCAGGGCGTGTTTTACCCTAGAGAGAAAACGGCTGCAGCCTCCACATGAAAGCTCTCCTGGGAGTCATGTAGTTTGTATCCGACGCACTACTGCCCATTTACTGAAACCCTCACACTCTTCTAATAAGGATGCGACACAGAAATTACGTCGAGACTAAGTACTGCAGGCTCCAGGGCAGTTTTTATCCTAGAGAGTAAAACGGCTGCAGCCTCCACATGAAACCTCTCCTGGGAGTCATGTAGTTTGTATCCGACGCACTACTGCCCATTTACTGAAACCCTCACAATTTTCTAATAAGGATGCGACACGGAAATTGCATCGAGATTAAATACTGTAGGCTCCCGTGGCGGGTTTTATCCTAGAGTGAAAACGGCTGCACCCTCCACATGAAAGCTGTCCTGGGAGTCATGTAGTCTGTATCCGACACACTACTGCCCATTTACTGAAACCCTCACACTCTTCTAATAAGGATGCGCCTCAGAAATAGCGTCGAAGTTAAGTACTGTAGGCTCCAGGGCGGGTTTTATCCTAGAGTGTAAACGGTTGCAGCCTCCACATGAAATCGCTCCTGGGAATCATGTAGTTTGTATCCGACGCACTACTGCCTATTTACTGAAAGCCTCACACTCTTCTAATAACGATGCGACACAATAATTGCATCGAGATTAAATACTGTAGGCTCCAGGGTGGGTTATATCCTAGAGAGTAAAACGGCTGCAGCCTCCACATGAAAGCTCTCCTGGTAGTCATGTAGTTTGTATCCGACGCACTACTGCCTATTTACTGAAACCCGCACACTCTTCTAATAAGGATGCGACACAGAAATTGCGTCGAGATTAAATACTGTGGGCTCCATGGCGGGTCTTATACTAGAGAGTAAAACGGCTGCAGCCTCCACATGAAAGCTCTCCTGGGAGTCATGTAGTTTGTATCCGACGCACTACTGCCTATTTACTGAGACCCTCACACTCTTCTAATAAGGATGCGACACAGAAATTGCGTCGAGATTAGATACTGTAGGCTCCAGGGCGGGTTTTATACTAGAGAGTAAAACGGCTGCAGCCTACACATGAAAGCTCTCCGGGGAGTCATGTAGTTTGTATCCGACGCACTACTGCAAATTTACTGAAACCCTCACACACTTCTAATAAGAATGCGACTCAGAAATTGCGTCGAGATTAAATACAGTAGGCTCCAGGGCGGGTTTTATACTAGAGAGTAAAACGGCTGCAGCCTCCACATGAAAGCGCTCCTGAGAGTCATGTAGTTTGTATCCGACGTACTACTGCCCATTCACTGAAACCCTCACACTCTTCTAATAAGGATGCGACACAGAAAATACTTCGAGACTAAGTACTGCAGGCTCCAGGGCGGGTTTTATCCTAGAGAGAAAAACGGCTGCAGCCTCCACATGAAAGCTCTCCTGGGAGTCATGTAGTTTGTATCCGACGCACTACTGCCCATTTACTGAAACCCTCACACTCTTATAATAAGGATGCGACACAGAAATTACGTCGAGACTAAGTACTGCAGGCTCCAGGGCGGGTTTTATCCAAGAGAGTAAAACGGCTGCAGCCTCCACATGAAAGCTCTCCTGGGAGTCATGTAGTTTGTATCCGACGCACTACTGCCCATTTACTAAAACCCTCACACTCTTCTAATGAGGCTGCGACACAGAAATTGCGTCGAGATTAAATACTGTTGGCTCCAGGGCGAGTTTTATACTTGAGAGTAAAACGGCTGCAGCCTCCACATGAAAGCTCTCTTGGGAGTCATGTAGTTTGTATCCGACGCACTACTGCCCATTTACTGAAATCCTCACACTCTTCTAATAAGGATGCGACACAGAAATTACGTCGAGACTAAGTACTGCAGGCTCCAGGGCGGGTTTTATCCAAGAGAGTAAAACGGCTGCAGCCTCCACATGAAAGCTCTCCTGGGAGTCATGTAGTTTGTATCCGACGCACTACTGCCCATTTACTGAAACCCTCACACTCTTCTAATAAGGATGCGACACAGAAATTACGTCGAGACTAAGTACTGCAGGCTCCAGGGCGGGTTTTATCCAAGAGAGTAAAACGGCTGCAGCCTCCACATGAAAGCTCTCTTGGGAGTCATGTAGTTTGTATCCGACGCACTACTGCCCATTTACTGAAATCCTCACACTCTTCTAATAAGGATGCGACACAGAAATTGCGTCGAGATTAAGTACTGTAGGGTCCAGGCCGGGTTTTATCCTAGAGAGTAAAACGGCTGCAGCCTCTACATGAAAGCTATCCTGGGAGTCATGTAGTTTGTATCCGACGCACTACTGCCCATTTACTGAAATCCTCACACTCTTCTAATTAGGATGCGACACAGAAATTGCATCGAGATTAAGTACTGAAGGCTCCAGGGAGTGTTTTATCCTAGAGAGTAAAACGGCTGCAGCCTCCACATGTAAACTCTCCTGGGACTCATGTAGTTTGTATCCGACGCTCTACCGCCCATTTTATGAAACCCTCGCACACATCTACAGAGAATGCGACTTAGAAATTGAGTCGAGATTAAATATTACAGGCTACAGGGCAACTATTAAACAATAGAGTAACACGGCTGTGGCCCCCAAATAAGAACCCTCCTCGGGGACATATACTTTGTACCATACGCACTACTGCCCATATTCTGAATCCCTCGCACTCTTCTAATAAGGATGCGACACAGAAATTGTCTCGACATTTAATACTCTAGGCTCCAGGGCGGGTTTTATCCTAGAGAGTAAAGCGGCTGCAGCCTACACATGAAAGATCTCCCGGGAGTCATGTAGTTTGTATCTGACGCACTACTCCCCATTTACTGAAACCCTCACACTCTTCTAATGAGGATGCGACACAGGAATTGCGTCTAGCTTAAATACTGTAGGCTCCAGGGCGAGTTTCTTACTAGAGAGTAAAACGGCTGCAGCCTCCACATGAAAGCTCTCCTGGGAGTCATGTAGTTTGTATCCGACGCACTACTGCCTAATTACTGAAACCCTCACACTCTTCTAATAAGGATGCGCCTGAGAAATTGCGTCGAAATTAAGTACTGTAGGCTCCAGGGCGGGTTTTATCCTAGAGTGTAAACGGTTGCAGCCACCACATGAAATCGCTCCAGGGAATCATGTAGTTTGTATCCGACGCACTACTGCCTATTTACTGAAAGCCTCACACTCTTCTAATAACGATGCGACACAATAATTGCATCGAGATTAAATACTGTAGGCTCCAGGGCGGGATATATCCTAGAGAGTAAAACGGCTGCAGCCTCCACATGAAAGCTCTCCTGGTAGTCATGTAGTTTGTATCCGACGCACTACTGCCTATTTACTGAAACCCGCACACTCTTCTAATAAGGATGCGACACAGAAATTGCGTCGAGATTAAATACTGTGGGCTCCATGGCGGGTCTTATACTAGAGAGTAAAACGGCTGCAGCCTCCACATGAAAGCTCTCCTGGGAGTCATGTAGTTTGTATCCGACGCACTACTGCCTATTTACTGAGACCCTCACACTCTTCTAATAAGGATGCGACACAGAAATTGCGTCGAGATTAGATACTGTAGGCTCCAGGGCGGGTTTTATACTAGAGAGTAAAACGGCTGCAGCCTACACATGAAAGCTCTCCGGGGAGTCATGTAGTTTGTATCCGACGCACTACTGCAAATTTACTGAAACCCTCACACACTTCTAATAAGAATGCGACTCAGAAATTGCGTCGAGATTAAATACAGTAGGCTCCAGGGCGGGTTTTATACTAGAGAGTAAAACGGCTGCAGCCTCCACATGAAAGCGCTCCTGAGAGTCATGTAGTTTGTATCCGACGTACTACTGCCCATTCACTGAAACCCTCACACTCTTCTAATAAGGATGCGACACAGAAAATACTTCGAGACTAAGTACTGCAGGCTCCAGGGCGGGTTTTATCCTAGAGAGTAAAACGGCTGCAGCCTCCACATGAAAGCTCTCCTGGGAGTAATTTAGTTTGTATCCGACGCACTACTGCCCAATTACTGAAACCCTCGCACTCTTCTAATAAAGATGCGACACAGAAATTACGTCGAGACTAAGTACTGCAGGCTCCAGGGCGGGTTTTAACCTTGAGAGTAAACGGCTGCAGCCTCCACATGAAAGCTCTCCTGGGAGTCATGTAGTCTGTATCCGACGCACTATTGCCCATTTACTGAAACCCTCGCACTCTTCTAATAAAGATGCGACACAGAAATTACGTCGAGACTAAGTACTGCAGGCTCCAGGGCGGGTTTTATCCTTGAGAGTAAACGGCTGCAGCCTCCACATGAAACCTCTCCTGGGAGTCATGTAGTTTGTATCCGACGAACTACTACCCAGTTACTGAAAGCCTCACACTCTTCTAATAAGGATGCGACACAGTATTTGCGTCAAGATTAAGTACTTTAGGCTGTAGGGCGGCTCTAACCCTAGAGAGTAAAACTGCTGCAGCCTACACATGAAAGCTCTCTGGGGATTCATGTAGCTTGTATCCGACGCACTACTGCCCATTTGCTGAAACCCTCACACTCTTCTAATAAGGATGCGACTCAGAAATTGCGTCGAGATTAAATGCTGTAGGCTCCATGGCGAGTTTTATCCTAGAGAGTAAAACGGTTGCAGCCTCCACATGAAAGCTCTTCTGGGAGTCATGTAGTTTGTATCCGACACACTACTGCCTATTTACTGAAACCCTCACACTCTTCTAATAGGGATGCGACACAGAAATTACGTCGAGATTAAGTACTGTAGGCTCCAGGGCGGGTTTAATCCTAGAGAGTAAACGGTTGCAGCCTCCACATGAAATCTCTTCTGGGAATCATGTAGATTGTATCCGACGCACTAATGCCCATTTCATGAAACCCTAACACTCTTCTAATGACGATGCGACACAATAATTGCATCGAGATTAAATACTGTAGGCACCAGGGCGGGTTTTATCCTAGAGAGTAAAACGGCTGTAGCCTCCACATGAAAGCTCTCCTGGGAGTCATGTAGTTTGTATCCGACGCAGTAGTGCCCATTTACTGAAACCCTCACAGTCTTCTAATAAGGATGCGACACAGAAATTACGTCGAGACTAAGTACTGCAGGCTCCAGGGCGGGTTTTATCCTAGAGAGTAAATTGGCTGTAGCCTCCACATGAGAGGTCTCTTTGAAGTCATTTAGTTTATATTCGACGCACTACTGCCCATTTACTGAAACCCTCACATTCCTCAAATAATGAGATGACACAGAAATTGCGTCGAAATTTAAGTGCCTTAGCTACAGGGCGGGTTTTATTCTAGAGAGTAAATCGGCTGCAGCCTCCACAAGAAAGCTCTCCTGGGAGTTATGTAGTTTGTATCCGACGCACTACTGCCCATTTACTGAAACCCTCACACTCTTCTAATAAGGATGCGATACAGAAATTACGTCGAGACTAAGTACTGCAGGCTCCACGGCGGGTTTTATCCTAGAGAGTAAAACGGCTGCAGCCTCCACATGAAAGCTCTCCTGGGAGTCATGTAGTTTGTATCCGACGCACTACTGCCCATTTACTGAAACCCTCACACTATCTAATAACGATGCGACACAGAAATTACGTCGATACTAAATACTGCAGGCTCCAGGGCGGGTTTTATCCTAGAGAGTAAAACGGCTGCAGCCTCCACATGAAAGCTCTCCTGGGAGTCATGTAGTTTGGATCCGACGCACTACTGCCCATTTACAGAAACCCTCACACTCTTCTAATAAGGATGCGACACAGAAATTACGTCGAGACTAAGTACTGCAGTCTCCAGGGCGGGTTTTATCCTAGAGAGTAAAACGGCTGCAGCCTCCACATGAAAGCTCTCCTGGGAGTCATGTAACTTGTATCCGACGCACTACTGCCCATTTACTGAAACCCTCACACTCTTCTAATAAGGATGCGACACAGAAATTACGACGAGACTAAGTACTGCAGGCTCCAGGGCGGGTTTTATCCTAGAGAGTAAAATGGCTGCAGCCTCCACATGAATGCTCTCCTGGGAGTCATGTAGTTTGTATCACACGCACTACTTTCCCATTTACTGATACCTTCACAATCTTCTAATAAGGATGCGACACAGAAATTGCATCGAGATTAAATACTGTAGGCTCCGGGGCGGGTTTTATCCTAGAGAGAAAACGGCTGCACCCTCCACATGAAAGCTATCCTGGGAGTGATGTAGTCTGTACCCGATGCACTACTGCCCACTTACTGAAACCCTCACACTCTTCTAATAAGGATGCGACACAGATATTACGTCGAGACTAAGTACTGCAGTCTCCAGGGCGGGTTTTATCCTAGAGAGTAAAATGGCTGCACCCTCCACATGAAAGCTATCCTGGGAGTCATGTAGCCTGTATCCGACACACTACTGCCCATTTACTGAAACCATCACACTCTTCTAAAAAGGATGCGACACAGAAATTGCATCGAGATTAAATACTGTTGGCTCCAGGGCGAGTTTTATACTTGAGAGTAAAACGGCTGCAGCCTCCACATGAAAGCTCTCCTGGGAATCATGTAGTTTGTATCCGACGCACTACTTTCCCATTTACTGAAACCCTCACAATCTACTAATAAGGATGCGACACAGAAATTGCATCGAGATTAAATACTGTAGGCTCCGGGAAGGGTTTTATCCTAGAGAGAAAACGGCTGCACCCTCCACATGAAAGCTATCCTGGGAGTCATGTAGTCTGTATCCGACGCACTACTGCCCATTTACTGAAACCCTCACACTCTTCTAATATGGATGCGACACAGAAATTACGTCGAGACTAAGTACTGCAGGCTCCAGGGCGGGTTTTACCCGAGTGAGTAAACGGCTGCAGCCTCCACATGAAAGCTCTCCTGGGAGTCATGTAGTTTGTATCCGACGCACTACTGCCCATTTACCGAAACCCTCACACTCTTCTAATACGGATTCGTCACAGAAATTAGGTCGAGACTAAGTACTGCAGGCTCCAGGGCGGGTTGTATCCTAGAGAGTAAAACGGCTGCAGCGTCCACATGAAAGCTCTCCTGGGATTCATGTAGTTTGTATCCGACGCACTACTGCCCATTTACCGAAACCCTCAAAATTTTCTAATAAGGATGCGACACGGAAATTGCATCGAGATTAAATACTGTAGGCACCAGGGCGGGTTTTATTCTAGGGAGTAAAACGGCTGCAGCCTCCACATGAAAGCTCTCCTGGGAGTCATGTAGTTTGTATCCGACGCACTACTGCCCATTTACTGAAACCCTCACACTCTTCTAATAAGGATGCGACACAGAAATTACGTCGAGACTAAGTACCGCAGGCTCCAGGGCGGGTTTTATCCTAGAGAGAAAAACGGCTGCAGCCTCCACATGAAAGCTCTCCTGGGAGTCATGTAGTTTGTATCCGACGCACTACTGCCCATTTACCGAAACCCTCACAATTTTCTAATACGGATGCGACACGGAAATTGCATCGAGATTAAATACTGTAGGCTCCAGGGCGGGTTTTATCCTAGAGTGAAAACGGCTGCACCCTCCACATGAAAGCTATCCTGGGAGTCATGTAGTCTGTATCCGACACACTACTGCCCATTTACCGAAATCCTCACACTCTTCTAATAAGGATGCGACAAAGAAACTACGTCGAGACTAAGTACTGCAGGCTCCAGGGCGGTATTTATCCTAGAGAGTAAAACGTCTGCAGCCTCCACACGAAAGCTCTCCTGGGAGTCATGTAGTTTGTATCCGACGCACTACTGCCCATTTACCGAAACCCTCACACTCTTCAAATAAGGATGCGTCACAGAAATTAGGTCGAGACTAAGTACTGCAGGCTCCAGGGCGGGTTTTATCCTAGAGAGTAAAACGGCTGCAGCGTCCACATGAAAGCTCTCCTGGTATTCATGTAGCTTGTATCCAACGCACTACTGCCCATTTGCTGAAACCCTCACACTCTTCTAATAAGGATGCGACTCAGAAATTGCTTCGAGATTAAATGCTGTAGGCTCCAGGGCGAGTTTTATCCTAGAGAGTAAAACGGTTGCAGCCTCCACATGAAAGCTCTTCTGGGAGTCATGTAGTTTGTATCCGACACACTACTGCCTATTTACTGAAACCCTCACAGTCTTCTAATAGGGATGCGACACAGAAATTACGTCGAGATTAAGTACTGTAGGCTCCAGGGCGGGTTTAATCCAAGAGAGTAAAACGGCTGCAGCTTCCACATGAAAGCTCTCCTGGGAGGCATGTAGTTTGTATCCGACGAACTACTGCCCATTTGCTGAAACCCTCAACTCTTCTAATAAGGATGCGACACAGAAATTACGTCGAGACTAAGTACTGCAGTTTCAGGGCGGGTTTTATACTAGAGAGTAAAACGGCTGCCGCCTCCACATGAAAGCTCTCCTGGTAGACATGTAGTTTGTATCCGACGCACTACTGCCCATTTACTGAAACCCTCACACTGTTCTAATGAGGATGCGGCGCAGAAATTACGTCGAGACTAAGTACTGCAGGCTCCAGGGCGGATTTTATTCTAGAGAGTAAAACGGCTGCAGCCTCCACATGAAAGCTCTCCTGGGAGTCATGTAGTTTGTATCCGACGCACTACTGCCCATTTACTGAAACCCTCACACTGTTCTAATGAGGATGCGGCGCAGAAATTACGTCGAGACTAAGTACTGTAGGCTCCAGGGCGGGTTTTATCCTAGAGTGTAAACGGTTGCAGCCACCACATGAAATCGCTCCTGGGAATCATGTAGTTTGTATCCGACGCACTACTGCCTATTTACTGAAACCCGCACACTCTTCTAATAAGGATGCGACACAGAAATTGCGTCGAGATTAAATACTGTAGGCTCCAGGGCGGGTTTTATACTAGAGAGTAAAACGGCTGCAGCCTCCACATGAAAGCTCTCCGGGGAGTCATGTAGTTTGTATCCGACGCATTACTGCAAATTTACTGAAACCCTCACACTCTTCTAATAAGAATGCGACTCAGAAATTGCGTCGAAATTAAATACAGTAGTCTCCAGGGCGGGTTTTATACTAGAGAGTAAAACGGCTGCAGCCTCCACATGAAAGCTCTCCTGGGAGTCATGTAGTTTGTATCCGACGCACTACTTTCCCATATACTGAAACACTCACAATCTACAAATAAGGATGCGACACAGAAATTGCATCGAGATTAAATACTGTAGGCTCCGGGGCGGGTTTTATCCTAGAGAGAAAACGGCTGCACCCTCCACATGAAAGCTATCCTGGGAGTCATGTAGTCTGTATCCGACGCACTACTGCCAATTTACTGAAACCTTCATACTCTTCTAATAAGGATGTGACACAGAAATTACGTCGAGACTAAGTACTGCAGGCTCCAGGGCGTGTTTTACCCTAGAGAGAAAACGGCTGCAGCCTCCACATGAAAGCTCTCCTGGGAGTCATGTAGTTTGTATCCGACGCACTACTGCCTATTTACTGAAACCCGCACACTCTTCTAATAAGGATGCGACACAGAAATTGCGTCGAGATTAAATACTGTAGGCTCCAGGGCGGGTCTTATACTAGAGAGTAAAACGGCTGCAGCCTCCACATGAAAGCTCTCCTGGGAGTCATGTAGTTTGTATCCGACGCACTACTGCCTATTTACTGAGACCCTCACACTCTTCTAATAAGGATGCGACACAGAAATTGCGTCGAGATTAGATACTGTAGGCTCCAGGGCGGGTTTTATACTAGAGAGTAAAACGGCTGCAGCCTCCACATGAAAGCTCTCCGGGGAGTCATGTAGTTTGTATCCGACGCATTACTGCAAATTTACTGAAACCCTCACACTCTTCTAATAAGAATGCGACTCAGAAATTGCGTCGAAATTAAATACAGTAGTCTCCAGGGCGGGTTTTATACTAGAGAGTAAAACGGCTGCAGCCTCCACATGAAAGCTCTCCTGGGAGTCATGTAGTTTGTATCCGACGCACTACTTTCCCATATACTGAAACACTCACAATCTACAAATAAGGATGCGACACAGAAATTGCATCGAGATTAAATACTGTAGGCTCCGGGGCGGGTTTTATCCTAGAGAGAAAACGGCTGCACCCTCCACATGAAAGCTATCCTGGGAGTCATGTAGTCTGTATCCGACGCACTACTGCCCATTTACTGAAACCTTCATACTCTTCTAATAAGGATGCGACACAGAAATTACGTCGAGACTAAGTACTGCAGGCTCCAGGGCGTGTTTTACCCTAGAGAGAAAACGGCTGCAGCCTCCACATGAAAGCTCTCCTGGGAGTCATGTAGTTTGTATCCGACGCACTACTGCCCATTTACTGAAACCCTCACACTCTTCTAATAAGGATGCGACACAGAAATTACGTCGAGACTAAGTACTGCAGGCTCCAGGGCAGTTTTTATCCTAGAGAGTAAAACGGCTGCAGCCTCCACATGAAACCTCTCCTGGGAGTCATGTAGTTTGTATCCGACGCACTACTGCCCATTTACTGAAACCCTCACAATTTTCTAATAAGGATGCGACACGGAAATTGCATCGAGATTAAATACTGTAGGCTCCCGTGGCGGGTTTTATCCTAGAGTGAAAACGGCTGCACCCTCCACATGAAAGCTGTCCTGGGAGTCATGTAGTCTGTATCCGACACACTACTGCCCATTTACTGAAACCCTCACACTCTTCTAATAAGGATGCGCCTCAGAAATAGCGTCGAAGTTAAGTACTGTAGGCTCCAGGGCGGGTTTTATCCTAGAGTGTAAACGGTTGCAGCCTGCACATGAAATCGCTCCTGGGAATCATGTAGTTTGTATCCGACGCACTACTGCCTATTTACTGAAAGCCTCACACTCTTCTAATAACGATGCGACACAATAATTGCATCGAGATTAAATACTGTAGGCTCCAGGGTGGGTTATATCCTAGAGAGTAAAACGGCTGCAGCCTCCACATGAAAGCTCTCCTGGTAGTCATGTAGTTTGTATCCGACGCACTACTGCCTATTTACTGAAACCCGCACACTCTTCTAATAAGGATGCGACACAGAAATTGCGTCGAGATTAAATACTGTGGGCTCCATGGCGGGTCTTATACTAGAGAGTAAAACGGCTGCAGCCTCCACATGAAAGCTCTCCTGGGAGTCATGTAGTTTGTATCCGACGCACTACTGCCTATTTACTGAGACCCTCACACTCGTCTAATAAGGATGCGACACAGAAATTGCGTCGAGATTAGATACTGTAGGCTCCAGGGCGGGTTTTATACTAGAGAGTAAAACGGCTGCAGCCTACACATGAAAGCTCTCCGGGGAGTCATGTAGTTTGTATCCGACGCACTACTGCAAATTTACTGAAACCCTCACACACTTCTAATAAGAATGCGACTCAGAAATTGCGTCGAGATTAAATACAGTAGGCCCCAGGGCGGGTTTTATACTAGAGAGTAAAACGGCTGCAGCCTCCACATGAAAGCGCTCCTGAGAGTCATGTAGTTTGTATCCGACGTACTACTGCCCATTCACTGAAACCCTCACACTCTTCTAATAAGGATGCGACACAGAAAATACTTCGAGACTAAGTACTGCAGGCTCCAGGGCGGGTTTTATCCTAGAGAGAAAAACGGCTGCAGCCTCCACATGAAAGCTCTCCTGGGAGTCATGTAGTTTGTATCCGACGCACTACTGCCCATTTACTGAAACCCTCACACTCTTATAATAAGGATGCGACACAGAAATTACGTCGAGATTAAGTACTGCAGGCTCCAGGGCGGGTTTTATCCAAGAGAGTAAAACGGCTGCAGCCTCCACATGAAAGCTCTCCTGGGAGTCATGTAGTTTGTATCCGACGCACTACTGCCCATTTACTAAAACCCTCACACTCTTCTAATGAGGCTGCGACACAGAAATTGCGTCGAGATTAAATACTGTTGGCTCCAGGGCGAGTTTTATACTTGAGAGTAAAACGGCTGCAGCCTCCACATGAAAGCTCTCTTGGGAGTCATGTAGTTTGTATCCGACGCACTACTGCCCATTTACTGAAATCCTCACACTCTTCTAATAAGGATGCGACACAGAAATTACGTCGAGACTAAGTACTGCAGGCTCCAGGGCGGGTTTTATCCAAGAGAGTAAAACGGCTGCAGCCTCCACATGAAAGCTCTCCTGGGAGTCATGTAGTTTGTATCCGACGCACTACTGCCCATTTACTGAAACCCTCACACTCTTCTAATAAGGATGCGACACAGAAATTACGTCGAGACTAAGTACTGCAGGCTCCAGGGCGGGTTTTATCCAAGAGAGTAAAACGGCTGCAGCCTCCACATGAAAGCTCTCTTGGGAGTCATGTAGTTTGTATCCGACGCACTACTGCCCATTTACTGAAATCCTCACACTCTTCTAATAAGGATGCGACACGGAAATTGCGTCGAGATTAAGTACTGTAGGGTCCAGGCCGGGTTTTATCCTAGAGAGTAAAACGGCTGCAGCCTCTACATGAAAGCTATCCTGGGAGTCATGTAGTTTGTATCCGACGCACTAGTACCCATTTACTGAAATCCTCACACTCTTCTAATTAGGATGCGACACAGAAATTGCATCGAGATTAAGTACTGAAGGCTCCAGGGAGTGTTTTATCCTAGAGAGTAAAACGGCTGCAGCCTCCACATGTAAACTCTCCTGGGACTCATGTAGTTTGTATCCGACGCTCTACCGCCCATTTTATGAAACCCTCGCACACATCTACAGAGAATGCGACTTAGAAATTGAGTCGAGATTAAATATTACAGGCTACAGGGCAACTATTAAACAATAGAGTAACACGGCTGTGGCCCCCAAATAAGAACCCTCCTCGGGGACATATACTTTGTACCATACGCACTACTGCCCATATTCTGAATCCCTCGCACTCTTCTAATAAGGATGCGACACAGAAATTGTTTCGACATTTAATACTCTAGGCTCCAGGGCGGGTTTTATCCTAGAGAGTAAAGCGGCTGCAGCCTACACATGAAAGATCTCCCGGGAGTCATGTAGTTTGTATCTGACGCACTACTCCCCATTTACTGAAACCCTCACACTCTTCTAATGAGGATGCGACACAGGAATTGCGTCTAGCTTAAATACTGTAGGCTCCAGGGCGAGTTTCTTACTAGAGAGTAAAACGGCTGCAGCCTCCACATGAAAGCTCTCCTGGGAGTCATGTAGTTTGTATCCGACGCACTACTGCCTATTTACTGAAACCCTCACACTCTTCTAATAAGGATGCGCCTGAGAAATTGCGTCGAAATTAAGTACTGTAGGCTCCAGGGCGGGTTTTATCCTAGAGTGTAAACGGTTGCAGCCACCACATGAAATCGCTCCTGGGAATCATGTAGTTTGTATCCGACGCACTACTGCCTATTTACTGAAAGCCTCACACTCTTCTAATAACGATGCGACACAATAATTGCATCGAGATTAAATACTGTAGGCTCCAGGGCGGGATATATCCTAGAGAGTAAAACGGCTGCAGCCTCCACATGAAAGCTCTCCTGGGAGTCATGTAGTTTGTATCCGACGCACTACTGCCTATTTACTGAGACCCACACACTGTTCTAATAAGGATGCGACACAGAAATTGCGTCGAGATTAGATACTGTAGGCTCCAGGGCGGGTTTTATACTAGAGAGTAAAACGGCTGCAGCCTACACATGAAAGCTCTCCGGGGAGTCATGTAGTTTGTATCCGACGCACTACTGCAAATTTACTGAAACCCTCACACACTTCTAATAAGAATGCGACTCAGAAATTGCGTCGAGATTAAATACAGTAGGCTCCAGGGCGGGTTTTATCCTAGGGAGAAAACGGCTGCACCCTCCACATGAAAGCTATCCTGGGAGTCATGTAGTCTGTATCCGACGCACTACTGCCAATTTACTGAAACCTTCATACTCTTCTAATAAGGATGCGACACAGAAATTACGTCGAGACTAAGTACTGCAGGCTCCAGGGCGTGTTTTACCCTAGAGAGAAAACGGCTGCAGCCTCCACATGAAAGCTCTCCTGGGAGTCATGTAGTTTGTATCCGATGCACTACTGCCCATTTACTGAAACCCTCACACTCTTCTAATAAGGATGCGACACAGAAATTACGTCGAGACTAAGTACTGCAGTCTCCAGGGCAGTTTTTATCCTAGAGAGTAAAACGGCTGCAGCCTCCACATGAAACCTCTCCTGGGAGTCATGTAGTTTGTATCCGACGCACTACTGCCCATTTACTGAAACCCTCACAATTTTCTAATAAGGATGCGACACGGAAATTGCATCGAGATTAAATACTGTAGGCTCCCGTGGCGGGTTTTATCCTAGAGTGAAAACGGCTGCACCCTCCACATGAAAGCTGTCCTGGGAGTCATGTAGTCTGTATCCGACACACTACTGCCCATTTACTGAAACCCTCACACTCTTCTAATAAGGATGCGCCTCAGAAATAGCGTCGAAGTTAAGTACTGTAGGCTCCAGGGCGGGTTTTATCCTAGAGTGTAAACGGTTGCAGCCTGCACATGAAATCGCTCCTGGGAATCATGTAGTTTGTATCCGACGCACTACTGCCTATTTACTGAAAGCCTCACACTCTTCTAATAACGATGCGACACAATAATTGCATCGAGATTAAATACTGTAGGCTCCAGGGTGGGTTATATCCTAGAGAGTAAAACGGCTGCAGCCTCCACATGAAAGCTCTCCTGGTAGTCATGTAGTTTGTATCCGACGCACTACTGCCTATTTACTGAAACCCGCACACTCTTCTAATAAGGATGCGACACAGAAATTGCGTCGAGATTAAATACTGTGGGCTCCATGGCGGGTCTTATACTAGAGAGTAAAACGGCTGCAGCCTCCACATGAAAGCTCTCCTGGGAGTCATGTAGTTTGTATCCGACGCACTACTGCCTATTTACTGAGACCCTCACACTCGTCTAATAAGGATGCGACACAGAAATTGCGTCGAGATTAGATACTGTAGGCTCCAGGGCGGGTTTTATACTAGAGAGTAAAACGGCTGCAGCCTACACATGAAAGCTCTCCGGGGAGTCATGTAGTTTGTATCCGACGCACTACTGCAAATTTACTGAAACCCTCACACACTTCTAATAAGAATGCGACTCAGAAATTGCGTCGAGATTAAATACAGTAGGCTCCAGGGCGGGTTTTATACTAGAGAGTAAAACGGCTGCAGCCTCCACATGAAAGCGCTCCTGAGAGTCATGTAGTTTGTATCCGACGTACTACTGCCCATTCACTGAAACCCTCACACTCTTCTAATAAGGATGCGACACAGAAAATACTTCGAGACTAAGTACTGCAGGCTCCAGGGCGGGTTTTATCCTAGAGAGAAAAACGGCTGCAGCCTCCACATGAAAGCTCTCCTGGGAGTCATGTAGTTTGTATCCGACGCACTACTGCCCATTTACTGAAACCCTCACACTCTTATAATAAGGATGCGACACAGAAATTACGTCGAGACTAAGTACTGCAGGCTCCAGGGCGGGTTTTATCCAAGAGAGTAAAACGGCTGCAGCCTCCACATGAAAGCTCTCCTGGGAGTCATGTAGTTTGTATCCGACGCACTACTGCCCATTTACTAAAACCCTCACACTCTTCTAATGAGGCTGCGACACAGAAATTGCGTCGAGATTAAATACTGTTGGCTCCAGGGCGAGTTTTATACTTGAGAGTAAAACGGCTGCAGCCTCCACATGAAAGCTCTCTTGGGAGTCATGTAGTTTGTATCCGACGCACTACTGCCCATTTACTGAAATCCTCACACTCTTCTAATAAGGATGCGACACAGAAATTACGTCGAGACTAAGTACTGCAGGCTCCAGGGCGGGTTTTATCCAAGAGAGTAAAACGGCTGCAGCCTCCACATGAAAGCTCTCCTGGGAGTCATGTAGTTTGTATCCGACGCACTACTGCCCATTTACTGAAACCCTCACACTCTTCTAATAAGGATGCGACACAGAAATTACGTCGAGACTAAGTACTGCAGGCTCCAGGGCGGGTTTTATCCAAGAGAGTAAAACGGCTGCAGCCTCCACATGAAAGCTCTCTTGGGAGTCATGTAGTTTGTATCCGACGCACTACTGCCCATTTACTGAAATCCTCACACTCTTCTAATAAGGATGCGACACAGAAATTGCATCGAGATTAAGTACTGAAGGCTCCAGGGAGTGTTTTATCCTAGAGAGTAAAACGGCTGCAGCCTCCACATGTAAACTCTCCTGGGACTCATGTAGTTTGTATCCGACGCTCTACCGCCCATTTTATGAAACCCTCGCACACATCTACAGAGAATGCGACTTAGAAATTGAGTCGAGATTAAATATTACAGGCTACAGGGCAACTATTAAACAATAGAGTAAAACGGCTGCAGCGTCCACATGAAAGCTCTCCTGGGAGTCATGTAGTTTGTATCCGACGCACTACTGCCCATTTACTGAAATCCTCACACTCTTCTAATAAGGATGCGACACAGAAATTGCGTCGAGATTAAGTACTGTAGGGTCCAGGCCGGGTTTTATCCTAGAGAGTAAAACGGCTGCAGCCTCTACATGAAAGCTATCCTGGGAGTCATGTAGTTTGTATCCGACGCACTAGTACCCATTTACTGAAATCCTCACACTCTTCTAATTAGGATGCGACACAGAAATTGCATCGAGATTAAGTACTGAAGGCTCCAGGGAGTGTTTTATCCTAGAGAGTAAAACGGCTGCAGCCTCCACATGTAAACTCTCCTGGGACTCATGTAGTTTGTATCCGACGCTCTACCGCCCATTTTATGAAACCCTCGCACACATCTACAGAGAATGCGACTTAGAAATTGAGTCGAGATTAAATATTACAGGCTACAGGGCAACTATTAAACAATAGAGTAACACGGCTGTGGCCCCCAAATAAGAACCCTCCTCGGGGACATATACTTTGTACCATACGCACTACTGCCCATATTCTGAATCCCTCGCACTCTTCTAATAAGGATGCGACACAGAAATTGTCTCGACATTTAATACTCTAGGCTCCAGGGCGGGTTTTATCCTAGAGAGTAAAGCGGCTGCAGCCTACACATGAAAGATCTCCCGGGAGTCATGTAGTTTGTATCTGACGCACTACTCCCCATTTACTGAAACCCTCACACTCTTCTAATGAGGATGCGACACAGGAATTGCGTCTAGCTTAAATACTGTAGGCTCCAGGGCGAGTTTCTTACTAGAGAGTAAAACGGCTGCAGCCTCCACATGAAAGCTCTCCTGGGAGTCATGTAGTTTGTATCCGACGCACTACTGCGTATTTACTGAAACCCTCACACTCTTCTAATAAGGATGCGCCTGAGAAATTGCGTCGAAATTAAGTACTGTAGGCTCCAGGGCGGGTTTTATCCTAGAGTGTAAACGGTTGCAGCCACCACATGAAATCGCTCCTGGGAATCATGTAGTTTGTATCCGACGCACTACTGCCTATTTACTGAAAGCCTCACACTCTTCTAATAACGATGCGACACAATAATTGCATCGAGATTAAATACTGTAGGCTCCAGGGCGGGATATATCCTAGAGAGTAAAACGGCTGCAGCCTCCACATGAAAGCTCTCCTGGTAGTCATGTAGTTTGTATCCGACGCACTACTGCCTATTTACTGAAACCCGCACACTCTTCTAATAAGGATGCGACACAGAAATTGCGTCGAGATTAAATACTGTGGGCTCCATGGCGGGTCTTATACTAGAGAGTAAAACGGCTGCAGCCTCCACATGAAAGCTCTCCTGGGAGTCATGTAGTTTGTATCCGACGCACTACTGCCTATTTACTGAGACCCACACACTCTTCTAATAAGGATGCGACACAGAAATTGCGTCGAGATTAGATACTGTAGGCTCCAGGGCGGGTTTTATACTAGAGAGTAAAACGGCTGCAGCCTACACATGAAAGCTCTCCGGGGAGTCATGTAGTTTGTATCCGACGCACTACTGCAAATTTACTGAAACCCTCACACACTTCTAATAAGAATGCGACTCAGAAATTGCGTCGAGATTAAATACAGTAGGCTCCAGGGCGGGTTTTATACTAGAGAGTAAAACGGCTGCAGCCTCCACATGAAAGCGCTCCTGAGAGTCATGTAGTTTGTATCCGACGTACTACTGCCCATTCACTGAAACCCTCACACTCTTCTAATAAGGATGCGACACAGAAAATACTTCGAGACTAAGTACTGCAGGCTCCAGGGCGGGTTTTATCCTAGAGAGTAAAACGGCTGCAGCGTCCACATGAAAGCTCTCCTGGTATTCATGTAGCTTGTATCCAACGCACTACTGCCCATTTGCTGAAACCCTCACACTCTTCTAATAAGGATGCGACTCAGAAATTGCTTCGAGATTAAATGCTGTAGGCTCCAGGGCGAGTTTTATCCTAGAGAGTAAAACGGTTGCAGCCTCCACATGAAAGCTCTTCTGGGAGTCATGTAGTTTGTATCCGACACACTACTGCCTATTTACTGAAACCCTCACAGTCTTCTAATAGGGATGCGACACAGAAATTACGTCGAGATTAAGTACTGTAGGCTCCAGGGCGGGTTTAATCCAAGAGAGTAAAACGGCTGCAGCTTCCACATGAAAGCTCTCCTGGGAGGCATGTAGTTTGTATCCGACGAACTACTGCCCATTTGCTGAAACCCTCAACTCTTCTAATAAGGATGCGACACAGAAATTACGTCGAGACTAAGTACTGCAGTTTCAGGGCGGGTTTTATACTAGAGAGTAAAACGGCTGCCGCCTCCACATGAAAGCTCTCCTGGTAGTCATGTAGTTTGTATCCGACGCACTACTGCCCATTTACCGAAACCCTCACACTGTTCTAATGAGGATGCGGCGCAGAAATTACGTCGAGACTAAGTACTGCAGGCTCCAGGGCGGATTTTATTCTAGAGAGTAAAACGGCTGCAGCCTCCACATGAAAGCTCTCCTGGGAGTCATGTAGTTTGTATCCGACGCACTACTGCCCATTTACTGAAACCCTCACACTGTTCTAATGAGGATGCGGCGCAGAAATTACGTCGAGACTAAGTACTGTAGGCTCCAGGGCGGGTTTTATCCTAGAGTGTAAACGGTTGCAGCCACCACATGAAATCGCTCCTGGGAATCATGTAGTTTGTATCCGACGCACTACTGCCTATTTACTGAAAGCCTCACACTCTTCTAATAACGATGCGACACAATAATTGCATCGAGATTAAATACTGTAGGCTCCAGGGCGGGTTATATCCTAGAGAGTAAAACGGCTGCAGCCTCCACATTAATGCTCTCCTGGGAGTCATGTAGTTTGTATCCGACGCACTACTGCCTATTTACTGAAACCCGCACACTCTTCTAATAAGGATGCGACACAGAAATTGCGTCGAGATTAAATACTGTAGGCTCCAGGGCGGGTCTTATACTAGAGAGTAAAACGGCTGCAGCCTCCACATGAAAGCTCTCCTGGGAGTCATGTAGTTTGTATCCGACGCACTACTGCCTATTTACTGAGACACTCACACTCTTCTAATAAGGATGCGACACAGAAATTGCGTCGAGATTAGATACTGTAGGCTCCAGGGCGGGTTTTATACTAGAGAGTAAAACGGCTGCAGCCTCCACATGAAAGCTCTCCGGGGAGTCATGTAGTTTGTATCCGACGCATTACTGCAAATTTACTGAAACCCTCACACTCTTCTAATAAGAATGCGACTCAGAAATTGCGTCGAAATTAAATACAGTAGTCTCCAGGGCGGGTTTTATACTAGAGAGTAAAACGGCTGCAGCGTCCACATGAAAGCTCTCCTGGGACTCATGTAGTTTGTATCCGACGTACTACTGCCCATTCACTGAACCCATCACACTCTTCTAATAAGGATGCGACACAGAAATTACGTCGAGACTAAGTACTGCAGGCTCCAGGGCGGGTTTTAACCTAGAGAGTAAAACGGCTGCAGCCTCCACATGAAAGCTCTCCTGGGAATCATGTAGTTTGTATCCGACGCACTACTGCCCACATACTGAAACCCTCACAATCTTCTAATAAGGAAGCGACACAGAAATAGCATCGAGATTAAATACTGTAGGCTCCGGGGCGGGTTTTATCCTAGAGAGAAAACGCCTGCACCCTCCTCATGAAAGCTATCCTGGGAGTCATGTAGTCTGTATCCGACACACTACTGCCCATTTACTGAAACCCTCACACTCTTCTAATAAGGATGCGACACAGAAATTACGTCGAGACTAAGTACTGCAGGCTCCAGGGCGGTTTCTATCCTAGAGAGTAAACGGCTGCAGCCTCCACATGAAAGCTCTCCTGGGAGTCATGTAGTTTGTATCCGACGAACTACTGCCCATTTTCTGAAATCCTCACACTCTTCTAATAAGGATGCGACACAGAAATTGCATCGAGATTAAATACTGTCGGCTCCGGAGCGGGTTTTACCCTAGAGAGTAAAATGGCTGCACCCTCCACAGGAAAGCTCTTCCGTGAGTCATGTAGTTTTTATCCGACGCACTACTGCTCATTTACTGAAACCATCACGCTCCTCAAATAATGAGATGACACAGAAATTGCGTCGAGATTAAGTACTGTAGGCTCCAGGGCGGGTTTTATCCTAGAGAGTAAAACGGCTGCAGCCTCCACATGAAAGCTCTCCTGGTAGTCATGTAGTTTCTATCCGACGCACTACTGCCTATTTACTGAAACCCGCACACTCTTCTAATAAGGATGCGACACAGAAATTTCGTCGAGATTAAATACTGTAGGCTCCAGGGCGGGTCTTAAACTAGAGAGTAAAACGGCTGCAGCCTCCACATGAAAGCTCTCCTGGGAGTCATGTAGTTTGTATCCGACGCACTACTTTCCCATATACTGAAACCCTCACAATCTACAAATAAGGATGCGACACAGAAATTGCATCGAGATTAAATACTGTAGGCTCCGGGGCGGGTTTTATCCTAGAGAGAAAACGGCTGCACCCTCCACATGAAAGCTATCCTGGGAGTCATGTAGTCTGTATCCGACGCACTACTGCCAATTTACTGAAACCTTCATACTCTTCTAATAAGGATGCGACACAGAAATTACGTCGAGACTAAGTACTGCAGGCTCCAGGGCGTGTTTTACCCTAGAGAGAAAACGGCTGCAGCCTCCACATGAAAGCTCTCCTGGGAGTCATGTAGTTTGTATCCGACGCACTACTGCCCATTTACTGAAACCCTCACACTCTTCTAATAAGGATGCGACACAGAAATTACGTCGAGACTAAGTACTGCAGGCTCCAGGGCAGTTTTTATCCTAGAGAGTAAAACGGCTGCAGCCTCCACATGAAACCTCTCCTGGGAGTCATGTAGTTTGTATCCGACGCACTACTGCCCATTTACTGAAACCCTCACAATTTTCTAATAAGGATGCGACACGGAAATTGCATCGAGATTAAATACTGTAGGCTCTCGTGGCGGGTTTTATCCTAGAGTGAAAACGGCTGCACCCTCCACATGAAAGCTGTCCTGGGAGTCATGTAGTCTGTATCCGACACACTACTGCCCATTTACTGAAACCCTCACACTCTTCTAATAAGGATGCGCCTCAGAAATAGCGTCGAAGTTAAGTACTGTAGGCTCCAGGGCGGGTTTTATCCTAGAGTGTAAACGGTTGCAGCCTCCACATGAAATCGCTCCTGGGAATCATGTAGTTTGTATCCGACGCACTACTGCCTATTTACTGAAAGCCTCACACTCTTCTAATAACGATGCGACACAATAATTGCATCGAGATTAAATACTGTAGGCTCCAGGGTGGGTTATATCCTAGAGAGTAAAACGGCTGCAGCCTCCACATGAAAGCTCTCCTGGTAGTCATGTAGTTTGTATCCGACGCACTACTGCCTATTCACTGAAACCCGCACACTCTTCTAATAAGGATGCGACACAGAAATTGCGTCGAGATTAAATACTGTGGGCTCCATGGCGGGTCTTATACTAGAGAGTAAAACGGCTGCAGCCTCCACATGAAAGCTCTCCTGGGAGTCATGTAGTTTGTATCCGACGCACTACTGCCCATTTACTAAAACCCTCACACTCTTCTAATGAGGCTGCGACACAGAAATTGCGTCGAGATTAAATACTGTTGGCTCCAGGGCGAGTTTTATACTTGAGAGTAAAACGGCTGCAGCCTCCACATGAAAGCTCTCCTGGGAGTCATGTAGTTTGTATCCGACGCACTACTGCCCATTTACTGAAACCCTCACACTCTTATAATAAGGATGCGACACAGAAATTACGTCGAGACTAAGTACTGCAGGCTCCAGGGCGGGTTTTATCCAAGAGAGTAAAACGGCTGCAGCCTCCACATGAAAGCTCTCCTGGGAGTCATGTAGTTTGTATCCGACGCACTACTGCCCATTTACTAAAACCCTCACACTCTTCTAATGAGGCTGCGACACAGAAATTGCGTCGAGATTAAATACTGTTGGCTCCAGGGCGAGTTTTATACTTGAGAGTAAAACGGCTGCAGCCTCCACATGAAAGCTCTCTTGGGAGTCATGTAGTTTGTATCCGACGCACTACTGCCCATTTACTGAAATCCTCACACTCTTCTAATAAGGATGCGACACAGAAATTACGTCGAGACTAAGTACTGCAGGCTCCAGGGCGGGTTTTATCCAAGAGAGTAAAACGGCTGCAGCCTCCACATGAAAGCTCTCCTGGGAGTCATGTAGTTTGTATCCGACGCACTACTGCCCATTTACTGAAACCCTCACACTCTTCTAATAAGGATGCGACACAGAAATTACGTCGAGACTAAGTACTGCAGGCTCCAGGGCGGGTTTTATCCAAGAGAGTAAAACGGCTGCAGCCTCCACATGAAAGCTCTCTTGGGAGTCATGTAGTTTGTATCCGACGCACTACTGCCCATTTACTGAAATCCTCACACTCTTCTAATAAGGATGCGACACAGAAATTGCGTCGAGATTAAGTACTGTAGGGTCCAGGCCGGGTTTTATCCTAGAGAGTAAAAGGGCTGCAGCCTCTACATGAAAGCTATCCTGGGAGTCATGTAGTTTGTATCCGACGCACTAGTACCCATTTACTGAAATCCTCACACTCTTCTAATTAGGACGCGACACAGAAATTGCATCGAGATTAAGTACTGAAGGCTCCAGGGAGTGTTTTATCCTAGAGAGTAAAACGGCTGCAGCCTCCACATGTAAACTCTCCTGGGACTCATGTAGTTTGTATCCGACGCTCTACCGCCCATTTTATGAAACCCTCGCACACATCTACAGAGAATGCGACTTAGAAATTGAGTCGAGATTAAATATTACAGGCTACAGGGCAACTATTAAACAATAGAGTAACACGGCTGTGGCCCCCAAATAAGAACCCTCCTCGGGGACATATACTTTGTACCATACGCACTACTGCCCATATTCTGAATCCCTCGCACTCTTCTAATAAGGATGCGACACAGAAATTGTCTCGACATTTAATACTCTAGGCTCCAGGGCGGGTTTTATCCTAGAGAGTAAAGCGGCTGCAGCCTACACATGAAACCTCTCCCGGGAGTCATGTAGTTTGTATCTGACGCACTACTCCCCATTTACTGAAACCCTCACACTCTTCTAATGAGGATGCGACACAGGAATTGCGTCTAGCTTAAATACTGTAGGCTCCAGGGCGAGTTTCTTACTAGAGAGTAAAACGGCTGCAGCCTCCACATGAAAGCTCTCCTGGGAGTCATGTAGTTTGTATCCGACGCACTACTGCGTATTTACTGAAACCCTCACACTCTTCTAATAAGGATGCGCCTGAGAAATTGCGTCGAAATTAAGTACTGTAGGCTCCAGGGCGGGTTTTATCCTAGAGTGTAAACGGTTGCAGCCACCACATGAAATCGCTCCTGGGAATCATGTAGTTTGTATCCGACGCACTACTGCCTATTTACTGAAAGCCTCACACTCTTCTAATAACGATGCGACACAATAATTGCATCGAGATTAAATACTGTAGGCTCCAGGGCGGGATATATCCTAGAGAGTAAAACGGCTGCAGCCTCCACATGAAAGCTCTCCTGGTAGTCATGTAGTTTGTATCCGACGCACTACTGCCTATTTACTGAAACCCGCACACTCTTCTAATAAGGATGCGACACAGAAATTGCGTCGAGATTAACTACTGTGGGCTCCATGGCGGGTCTTATACTAGAGAGTAAAACGGCTGCAGCCTCCACATGAAAGCTCTCCTGGGAGTCATGTAGTTTGTATCCGACGCACTACTGCCTATTTACTGAGACCCACACACTCTTCTAATAAGGATGCGACACAGAAATTGCGTCGAGATTAGATACTGTAGGCTCCAGGGCGGGTTTTATACTAGAGAGTAAAACGGCTGCAGCCTACACATGAAAGCTCTCCGGGGAGTCATGTAGTTTGTATGCGACGCACTACTGCAAATTTACTGAAACCCTCACACACTTCTAATAAGAATGCGACTCAGAAATTGCGTCGAGATTAAATACAGTAGGCTCCAGGGCGGGTTTTATACTAGAGAGTAAAACGGCTGCAGCCTCCACATGAAAGCGCTCCTGAGAGTCATGTAGTTTGTATCCGACGTACTACTGCCCATTCCCTGAAACCCTCACACTCTTCTAATAAGGATGCGACACAGAAAATACTTCGAGACTAAGTACTGCAGGCTCCAGGGCGGGTTTTATCCTAGAGAGTAAAACGGCTGCAGCCTCCACATGAAAGCTCTCCTGGGAGTAATTTAGTTTGTATCCGACGCACTACTGCCCAATTACTGAAACCCTCGCACTCTTCTAATAAAGATGCGACACAGAAATTACGTCGAGACTAAGTACTGCAGGCTCCAGGGCGGGTTTTAACCTTGAGAGTAAACGGCTGCAGCCTCCACATGAAAGCTCTCCTGGGAGTCATGTAGTCTGTATCCGACGCACTATTGCCCATTTACTGAAACCCTCGCACTCTTCTAATAAAGATGCGACACAGAAATTACGTCGAGACTAAGTACTGCAGGCTCCAGGGCGGGTTTTATCCTTGAGAGTAAACGGCTGCAGCCTCCACATGAAACCTCTCCTGGGAGTCATGTAGTTTGTATCCGACGAACTACTACCCAGTTACTGAAAGCCTCACACTCTTCTAATAAGGATGCGACACAGTATTTGCGTCAAGATTAAGTACTTTAGGCTGTAGGGCGGCTCTAACCCTAGAGAGTAAAACTGCTGCAGCCTACACATGAAAGCTCTCTGGGGATTCATGTAGCTTGTATCCGACGCACTACTGCCCATTTGCTGAAACCCTCACACTCTTCTAATAAGGATGCGACTCAGAAATTGCGTCGAGATTAAATGCTGTAGGCTCCATGGCGAGTTTTATCCTAGAGAGTAAAACGGTTGCAGCCTCCACATGAAAGCTCTTCTGGGAGTCATGTAGTTTGTATCCGACACACTACTGCCTATTTACTGAAACCCTCACACTCTTCTAATAGGGATGCGACACAGAAATTACGTCGAGATTAAGTACTGTAGGCTCCAGGGCGGGTTTAATCCTAGAGAGTAAACGGTTGCAGCCTCCACATGAAATCTCTTCTGGGAATCATGTAGTTTGTATCCGACGCACTAATGCGCATTTCATGAAACCCTAACACTCTTCTAATGACGATGCGACACAATAATTGCATCGAGATTAAATACTGTAGGCACCAGGGCGGGTTTTATCCTAGAGAGTAAAACGGCTGTAGCCTCCACATGAAAGCTCTCCTGGGAGTCATGTAGTTTGTATCCGACGCAGTACTGCCCATTTACTGAAACCCTCACAGTCTTCTAATAAGGATGCGACACAGAAATTACGTCGAGACTAAGTACTGCAGGCTCCAGGGCGGGTTTTATCCTAGAGAGTAAATTGGCTGTAGCCTCCACATGAGAGGTCTCTTTGAAGTCATTTAGTTTATATTCGACGCACTACTGCCCATTTACTGAAACCCTCACATTCCTCAAATAATGAGATGACACAGAAATTGCGTCGAAATTTAAGTGCCTTAGGCTCCAGGGCGGGTTTTATTCTAGAGAGTAAATCGGCTGCAGCCTCCACAAGAAAGCTCTCCTGGGAGTTATGTAGTTTGTATCCGACGCACTACTGCCCATTTACTGAAACCCTCACACTCTTCTAATAAGGATGCGATACAGAAATTACGTCGAGACTAAGTACTGCAGGCTCCACGGCGGGTTTTATCCTAGAGAGTAAAACGGCTGCAGCCTCCACATGAAAGCTCTCCTGGGAGTCATGTAGTTTGTATCCGACGCACTACTGCCCATTTACTGAAACCCTCACACTATCTAATAACGATGCGACACAGAAATTACGTCGATACTAAATACTGCAGGCTCCAGGGCGGGTTTTATCCTAGAGAGTAAAACGGCTGCAGCCTCCACATGAAAGCTCTCCTGGGAGTCATGTAGTTTGGATCCGACGCACTACTGCCCATTTACAGAAACCCTCACACTCTTCTAATAAGGATGCGACACAGAAATTACGTCGAGACTAAGTACTGCAGTCTCCAGGGCGGGTTTTATCCTAGAGAGTAAAACGGCTGCAGCCTCCACATGAAAGCTCTCCTGGGAGTCATGTAACTTGTATCCGACGCACTACTGCCCATTTACTGAAACCCTCACACTCTTCTAATAAGGATGCGACACAGAAATTACGACGAGACTAAGTACTGCAGGCTCCAGGGCGGGTTTTATCCTAGAGAGTAAAATGGCTGCAGCCTCCACATGAATGCTCTCCTGGGAGTCATGTAGTTTGTATCACACGCACTACTTTCCCATTTACTGATACCTTCACAATCTTCTAATAAGGATGCGACACAGAAATTGCATCGAGATTAAATACTGTAGGCTCCGGGGCGGGTTTTATCCTAGAGAGAAAACGGCTGCACCCTCCACATGAAAGCTATCCTGGGAGTGATGTAGTCTGTACCCGATGCACTACTGCCCACTTACTGAAACCCTCACACTCTTCTAATAAGGATGCGACACAGATATTACGTCGAGACTAAGTACTGCAGTCTCCAGGGCGGGTTTTATCCTAGAGAGTAAAATGGCTGCACCCTCCACATGAAAGCTATCCTGGGAGTCATGTAGCCTGTATCCGACACACTACTGCCCATTTACTGAAACCATCACACTCTTCTAAAAAGGATGCGACACAGAAATTGCATCGAGATTAAATACTGTTGGCTCCAGGGCGAGTTTTATACTTGAGAGTAAAACGGCTGCAGCCTCCACATGAAAGCTCTCCTGGGAATCATGTAGTTTGTATCCGACGCACTACTTTCCCATTTACTGAAACCCTCACAATCTACTAATAAGGATGCGACACAGAAATTGCATCGAGATTAAATATTGTAGGCTCCGGGAAGGGTTTTATCCTAGAGAGAAAACGGCTGCACCCTCCACATGAAAGCTATCCTGGGAGTCATGTAGTCTGTATCCGACGCACTACTACCCATTTACTGAAACCCTCACACTCTTCTAATATGGATGCGACACAGAAATTACGTCGAGACTAAGTACTGCAGGCTCCAGGGCGGGTTTTACCCGAGGGAGTAAACGGCTGCAGCCTCCACATGAAAGCTCTCCTGGGAGTCATGTAGTTTGTATCCGACGCACTACTGCCCATTTACCGAAACCCTCACACTCTTCTAATACGGATTCGTCACAGAAATTAGGTCGAGACTAAGTACTGCAGGCTCCAGGGCGGGTTGTATCCTAGAGAGTAAAACGGCTGCAGCGTCCACATGAAAGCTCTCCTGGGATTCATGTAGTTTGTATCCGACGCACTACTGCCCATTTACCGAAACCCTCAAAATTTTCTAATAAGGATGCGACACGGAAATTGCATCGAGATTAAATACTGTAGGCACCAGGGCGGGTTTTATTCTAGGGAGTAAAACGGCTGCAGCCTCCACATGAAAGCTCTCCTGGGAGTCATGTAGTTTGTATCCGACGCACTACTGCCCATTTACTGAAACCCTCACACTCTTCTAATAAGGATGCGACACAGAAATTACGTCGAGACTAAGTACTGCAGGCTCCAGGGCGGGTTTTATCCTAGAGAGAAAAACGGCTGCAGCCTCCACATGAAAGCTCTCCTGGGAGTCATGTAGTTTGTATCCGACGCACTACTGCCCATTTACCGAAACCCTCACAATTTTCTAATACGGATGCGACACGGAAATTGCATCGAGATTAAATACTGTAGGCTCCAGGGCGGGTTTTATCCTAGAGAGTAAAACGGCTGCAGCGTCCACATGAAAGCTCTCCTGGTATTCATGTAGCTTGTATCCAACGCACTACTGCCCATTTGCTGAAACCCTCACACTCTTCTAATAAGGATGCGACTCAGAAATTGCTTCGAGATTAAATGCTGTAGGCTCCAGGGCGAGTTTTATCCTAGAGAGTAAAACGGTTGCAGCCTCCACATGAAAGCTCTTCTGGGAGTCATGTAGTTTGTATCCGACACACTACTGCCTATTTACTGAAACCCTCACAGTCTTCTAATAGGGATGCGACACAGAAATTACGTCGAGATTAAGTGCTGTAGGCTCCAGGGCGGGTTTAATCCAAGAGAGTAAAACGGCTGCAGCTTCCACATGAAAGCTCTCCTGGGAGGCATGTAGTTTGTATCCGACGAACTACTGCCCATTTGCTGAAACCCTCAACTCTTCTAATAAGGATGCGACACAGAAATTACGTCGAGACTAAGTACTGCAGTTTCAGGGCGGGTTTTATACTAGAGAGTAAAACGGCTGCCGCCTCCACATGAAAGCTCTCCTGGTAGTCATGTAGTTTGTATCCGACGCACTACTGCCCATTTACTGAAACCCTCACACTGTTCTAATGAGGATGCGGCGCAGAAATTACGTCGAGACTAAGTACTGCAGGCTCCAGGGCGGATTTTATTCTAGAGAGTAAAACGGCTGCAGCCTCCACATGAAAGCTCTCCTGGAAGTCATGTAGTTTGTATCCGACGCACTACTGCCCATTTACTGAAACCCTCACACTGTTCTAATGAGGATGCGGCGCAGAAATTACGTCGAGACTAAGTACTGTAGGCTCCAGGGCGGGTTTTATCCTAGAGTGTAAACGGTTGCAGCCACCACATGAAATCGCTCCTGGGAATCATGTAGTTTGTATCCGACGCACTACTGCCTATTTACTGAAAGCCTCACACTCTTCTAATAACGATGCGACACAATAATTGCATCGAGATTAAATACTGTAGGCTCCAGGGCGGGTTATATCCTAGAGAGTAAAACGGCTGCAGCCTACACATGAAAGCTCTCCGGGGAGTCATGTAGTTTGTATCCGACGCATTACTGCCTATTTACTGAAACCCGCACACTCTTCTAATAAGGATGCGACACAGAAATTGCGTCGAGATTAAATACTGTAGGCTCCAGGGCGGGTCTTATACTAGAGAGTAAAACGGCTGCAGCCTCCACATGAAAGCTCTCCTGGGAGTCATGTAGTTTGTATCCGACGCACTACTGCCTATTTACTGAGACCCTCACACTCTTCTAATAAGGATGCGACACAGAAATTGCGTCGAGATTAGATACTGTAGGCTCCAGGGCGGGTTTTATACTAGAGAGTAAAACGGCTGCAGCCTACACATGAAAGCTCTCCGGGGAGTCATGTAGTTTGTATCCGACGCATTACTGCAAATTTACTGAAACCCTCACACTCTTCTAATAAGAATGCGACTCAGAAATTGCGTCGAAATTAAATACAGTAGTCTCCAGGGCGGGTTTTATACTAGAGAGTAAAACGGCTGCAGCCTCCACATGAAAGCTCTCCTGGGACTCATGTAGTTTGTATCCGACGTACTACTGCCCATTCACTGAACCCCTCACACTCTTCTAATAAGGATGCGACACAGAAATTACGTCGAGACTAAGTACTGCAGGCTCCAGGGCGGGTTTTATCCTAGAGAGTAAAACGGCTGCAGCCTCCACATGAAAGCTCTCCTGGGAATCATGTAGTTTGTATCCGACGCACTACTGCCCACATACTGAAACCCTCACAATCTTCTAATAAGGAAGCGACACAGAAATAGCATCGAGATTAAATACTGTAGGCTCCGGGGCGGGTTTTATCCTAGAGAGAAAACGCCTGCACCCTCCTCATGAAAGCTATCCTGGGAGTCATGTAGTCTGTATCCGACACACTACTGCCCATTTACTGAAACCCTCACACTCTTCTAATAAGGATGCGACACAGAAATTACGTCGAGACTAAGTACTGCAGGCTCCAGGGCGGTTTCTATCCTAGAGAGTAAACGGCTGCAGCCTCCACATGAAAGCTCTCCTGGGAGTCATGTAGTTTGTATCCGACGAACTACTGACCATTTTCTGAAATCCTCACACTCTTCTAATAAGGATGCGACACAGAAATTGCATCGAGATTAAATACTGTCGGCTCCGGAGCGGGTTTTACCCTAGAGAGTAAAACGGCTGCACCCTCCACAGGAAAGCTCTTCCGTGAGTCATGTAGTTTTTATCCGACGCACTACTGCTCATTTACTGAAACCATCACGCTCCTCAAATAATGAGATGACACAGAAATTGCGTCGAGATTAAGTACTGTAGGCTCCAGGGCGGGTTTTATCCTAGAGAGTAAAACGGCTGCAGCCTCCACATGAAAGCTCTCCTGGTAGTCATGTAGTTTCTATCCGACGCACTACTGCCTATTTACTGAAACCCGCACACTCTTCTAATAAGGATGCGACACAGAAATTTCGTCGAGATTAAATACTGTAGGCTCCAGGGCGGGTCTTAAACTAGAGAGTAAAACGGCTGCAGCCTCCACATGAAAGCTCTCCTGGGAGTCATGTAGTTTGTATCCGACGCACTACTTTCCCATATACTGAAACCCTCACAATCTACAAATAAGGATGCGACACAGAAATTGCATCGAGATTAAATACTGTAGGCTCCGGGGCGGGTTTTATCCTAGAGAGAAAACGGCTGCACCCTCCACATGAAAGCTATCCTGGGAGTCATGTAGTCTGTATCCGACGCACTACTGCCAATTTACTGAAACCTTCATACTCTTCTAATAAGGATGCGACACAGAAATTACGTCGAGACTAAGTACTGCAGGCTCCAGGGCGTGTTTTACCCTAGAGAGAAAACGGCTGCAGCCTCCACATGAAAGCTCTCCTGGGAGTCATGTAGTTTGTATCCGACGCACTACTGCCCATTTACTGAAACCCTCACACTCTTCTAATAAGGATGCGACACAGAAATTACGTCGAGACTAAGTACTGCAGGCTCCAGGGCAGTTTTTATCCTAGAGAGTAAAACGGCTGCAGCCTCCACATGAAACCTCTCCTGGGAGTCATGTAGTTTGTATCCGACGCACTACTGCCCATTTACTGAAACCCTCACAATTTTCTAATAAGGATGCGACACGGAAATTGCATCGAGATTAAATACTGTAGGCTCCCGTGGCGGGTTTTATCCTAGAGTGAAAACGGCTGCACCCTCCACATGAAAGCTGTCCTGGGAGTCATGTAGTCTGTATCCGACACACTACTGCCCATTTACTGAAACCCTCACACTCTTCTAATAAGGATGCGCCTCAGAAATAGCGTCGAAGTTAAGTACTGTAGGCTCCAGGGCGGGTTTTATCCTAGAGTGTAAACGGTTGCAGCCTCCACATGAAATCGCTCCTGGGAATCATGTAGTTTGTATCCGACGCACTACTGCCTATTTACTGAAAGCCTCACACTCTTCTAATAACGATGCGACACAATAATTGCATCGAGATTAAATACTGTAGGCTCCAGGGTGGGTTATATCCTAGAGAGTAAAACGGCTGCAGCCTCCACATGAAAGCTCTCCTGGTAGTCATGTAGTTTGTATCCGACGCACTACTGCCTATTTACTGAAACCCGCACACTCTTCTAATAAGGATGCGACACAGAAATTGCGTCGAGATTAAATACTGTGGGCTCCATGGCGGGTCTTATACTAGAGAGTAAAACGGCTGCAGCGTCCACATGAAAGCTCTCCTGGGAGTCATGTAGTTTGTATCCGACGCACTACTGCCTATTTACTGAGACCCTCACACTCTTCTAATAAGGATGCGACACAGAAATTGCGTCGAGATTAGATACTGTAGGCTCCAGGGCGGGTTTTATACTAGAGAGTAAAACGGCTGCAGCCTACACATGAAAGCTCTCCGGGGAGTCATGTAGTTTGTATCCGACGCACTACTGCAAATTTACTGAAACCCTCACACACTTCTAATAAGAATGCGACTCAGAAATTGCGTCGAGATTAAATACAGTAGGCTCCAGGGCGGGTTTTATACTAGAGAGTAAAACGGCTGCAGCCTCCACATGAAAGCTCTCCTGAGAGTCATGTAGTTTGTATCCGACGTACTACTGCCCATTCACTGAAACCCTCACACTCTTCTAATAAGGATGCGACACAGAAAATACTTCGAGACTAAGTACTGCAGGCTCCAGGGCGGGTTTTATCCTAGAGAGAAAAACGGCTGCAGCCTCCACATGAAAGCTCTCCTGGGAGTCATGTAGTTTGTATCCGACGCACTACTGCCCATTTACTGAAACCCTCACACTCTTATAATAAGGATGCGACACAGAAATTACGTCGAGACTAAGTACTGCAGGCTCCAGGGCGGGTTTTATCCAAGAGAGTAAAACGGCTGCAGCCTCCACATGAAAGCTCTCCTGGGAGTCATGTAGTTTGTATCCGACGCACTACTGCCCATTTACTAAAACCCTCACACTCGTCTAATGAGGCTGCGACACAGAAATTGCGTCGAGATTAAATACTGTTGGCTCCAGGGCGAGTTTTATACTTGAGAGTAAAACGGCTGCAGCCTCCACATGAAAGCTCTCTTGGGAGTCATGTAGTTTGTATCCGACGCACTACTGCCCATTTACTGAAATCCTCACACTCTTCTAATAAGGATGCGACACAGAAATTACGTCGAGACTAAGTACTGCAGGCTCCAGGGCGGGTTTTATCCAAGAGAGTAAAACGGCTGCAGCCTCCACATGAAAGCTCTCCTGGGAGTCATGTAGTTTGTATCCGATGCACTACTGCCCATTTACTGAAACCCTCACACTCTTCTAATAAGGATGCGACACAGAAATTACGTCGAGACTAAGTACTGCAGGCTCCAGGGCGGGTTTTATCCAAGAGAGTAAAACGGCTGCAGCCTCCACATGAAAGCTCTCTTGGGAGTCATGTAGTTTGTATCCGACGCACTACTGCCCATTTACTGAAATCCTCACACTCTTCTAATAAGGATGCGACACAGAAATTGCGTCGAGATTAAGTACTGTAGGGTCCAGGCCGGGTTTTATCCTAGAGAGTAAAACGGCTGCAGCCTCTACATGAAAGCTATCCTGGGAGTCATGTAGTTTGTATCCGACGCACTAGTACCCATTTACTGAAATCCTCACACTCTTCTAATTAGGATGCGACACAGAAATTGCATCGAGATTAAGTACTGAAGGCTCCAGGGAGTGTTTTATCCTAGAGAGTAAAACGGCTGCAGCCTCCACATGTAAACTCTCCTGGGACTCATGTAGTTTGTATCCGACGCTCTACCGCCCATTTTATGAAACCCTCGCACACATCTACAGAGAATGCGACTTAGAAATTGAGTCGAGATTAAATATTACAGGCTACAGGGCAACTATTAAACAATAGAGTAACACGGCTGTGGCCCCCAAATAAGAACCCTCCTCGGGGACATATACTTTGTACCATACGCACTACTGCCCATATTCTGAATCCCTCGCACTCTTCTAATAAGGATGCGACACAGAAATTGTCTCGACATTTAATACTCTAGGCTCCAGGGCGGGTTTTATCCTAGAGAGTAAAGCGGCTGCAGCCTACACATGAAAGATCTCCCGGGAGTCATGTAGTTTGTATCTGACGCACTACTCCCCATTTACTGAAACCCTCACACTCTTCTAATGAGGATGCGACACAGGAATTGCGTCTAGCTTAAATACTGTAGGCTCCAGGGCGAGTTTCTTACTAGAGAGTAAAACGGCTGCAGCCTCCACATGAAAGCTCTCCTGGGAGTCATGTAGTTTGTATCCGACGCACTACTGCGTATTTACTGAAACCCTCACACTCTTCTAATAAGGATGCGCCTGAGAAATTGCGTCGAAATTAAGTACTGTAGGCTCCAGGGCGGGTTTTATCCTAGAGTGTAAACGGTTGCAGCCACCACATGAAATCGCTCCTGGGAATCATGTAGTTTGTATCCGACGCACTACTGCCTATTTACTGAAAGCCTCACACTCTTCTAATAACGATGCGACACAATAATTGCATCGAGATTAAATACTGTAGGCTCCAGGGCGGGATATATCCTAGAGAGTAAAACGGCTGCAGCCTCCACATGAAAGCTCTCCTGGTAGTCATGTAGTTTGTATCCGACGCACTACTGCCTATTTACTGAAACCCGCACACTCTTCTAATAAGGATGCGACACAGAAATTGCGTCGAGATTAAATACTGTGGGCTCCATGGCGGGTCTTATACTAGAGAGTAAAACGGCTGCAGCCTCCACATGAAAGCTCTCCTGGGAGTCATGTAGTTTGTATCCGACGCACTACTGCCTATTTACTGAGACCCTCACACTCTTCTAATAAGGATGCGACACAGAAATTGCGTCGAGATTAGATACTGTAGGCTCCAGGGCGGGTTTTATACTAGAGAGTAAAACGGCTGCAGCCTACACATGAAAGCTCTCCGGGGAGTCATGTAGTTTGTATCCGACGCACTACTGCAAATTTACTGAAACCCTCACATACTTCTAATAAGAATGCGACTCAGAAATTGCGTCGAGATTAAATACAGTAGGCTCCAGGGCGGGTTTTATACTAGAGAGTAAAACGGCTGCAGCCTCCACATGAAAGCGGTCCTGAGAGTCATGTAGTTTGTATCCGACGTACTACTGCCCATTCACTGAAACCCTCACACTCTTCTAATAAGGATGCGACACAGAAAATACTTCGAGACTAAGTACTGCAGGCTCCAGGGCGGGTTTTATCCTAGAGAGTAAAACGGCTGCAGCCTCCACATGAAAGCTCTCCTAGGAGTAATTTGTATCCGACGCACTACTGCCCAATTACTGAAACCCTCGCACTCTTCTAATAAAGATGCGACACAGAAATTACGTCGAGACTAAGTACTGCAGGCTCCAGGGCGGGTTTTAACCTTGAGAGTAAACGGCTGCAGCCTCCACATGAAAGCTCTCCTGGGAGTCATGTAGTCTGTATCCGACGCACTATTGCCCATTTACTGAAACCCTCGCACTCTTCTAATAAAGATGCGACACAGAAATTACGTCGAGACTAAGTACTGCAGGCTCCAGGGCGGGTTTTATCCTTGAGAGTAAACGGCTGCAGCCTCCACATGAAACCTCTCCTGGGAGTCATGTAGTTTGTATCCGACGAACTACTACCCAGTTACTGAAAGCCTCACACTCTTCTAATAAGGATGCGACACAGTATTTGCGTCAAGATTAAGTACTTTAGGCTGTAGGGCGGCTCTAACCCTAGAGAGTAAAACCGCTGCAGCCTACACATGAAAGCTCTCTGGGGATTCATGTAGCTTGTATCCGACGCACTACTGCCCATTTGCTGAAACCCTCACACTCTTCTAATAAGGATGCGACTCAGAAATTGCGTCGAGATTAAATGCTGTAGGCTCCATGGCGAGTTTTATCCTAGAGAGTAAAACGGTTGCAGCCTCCACATGAAAGCTCTTCTGGGAGTCATGTAGTTTGTATCCGACACACTACTGCCTATTTACTGAAACCCTCACACTCTTCTAATAGGGATGCGACACAGAAATTACGTCGAGATTAAGTACTGTAGGCTCCAGGGCGGGTTTAATCCTAGAGAGTAAACGGTTGCAGCCTCCACATGAAATCTCTTCTGGGAATCATGTAGTTTGTATCCGACGCACTAATGCCCATTTCATGAAAACCTAACACTCTTCTAATGACGATGCGACACAATAATTGCATCGAGATTAAATACTGTAGGCACCAGGGCGGGTTTTTTATCCTAGAGAGTAAAACGGCTGTAGCCTCCACATGAAAGCTCTCCTGGGAGTCATGTAGTTTGTATCCGACGCAGTACTGCCCATTTACTGAAACCCTCACAGTCTTCTAATAAGGATGCGACACAGAAATTACGTCGAGACTAAGTACTGCAGGCTCCAGGGCGGGTTTTATCCTAGAGAGTAAATTGGCTGTAGCCTCCACATGAGAGGTCTCTTTGAAGTCATTTAGTTTATATTCGACGCACTACTGCCCATTTACTGAAACCCTCACATTCCTCAAATAATGAGATGACACAGAAATTTCGTCGAAATTTAAGTGCCTTAGGCTCCAGGGCGGGTTTTATTCTAGAGAGTAAATCGGCTGCAGCCTCCACAAGAAAGCTCTCCTGGGAGTTATGTAGTTTGTATCCGACGCACTACTGCCCATTTACTGAAACCCTCACACTCTTCTAATAAGGATGCGATACAGAAATTACGTCGAGACTAAGTACTGCAGGCTCCACGGCGGGTTTTATCCTAGAGAGTAAAACGGCTGCAGCCTCCACATGAAAGCTCTCCTGGGAGTCATGTAGTTTGTATCCGACGCACTACTGCCCATTTACTGAAACCCTCACACTATCTAATAACGATGCGACACAGAAATTACGTCGATACTAAATACTGCAGGCTCCAGGGCGGGTTTTATCCTAGAGAGTAAAACGGCTGCAGCCTCCACATGAAAGCTCTCCTGGGAGTCATGTAGTTTGGATCCGACGCACTACTGCCCATTTACAGAAACCCTCACACTCTTCTAATAAGGATGCGACACAGAAATTACGTCGAGACTAAGTACTGCAGTCTCCAGGGCGGGTTTTATCCTAGAGAGTAAAACGGCTGCAGCCTCCACATGAAAGCTCTCCTGGGAGTCATGTAACTTGTATCCGACGCACTACTGCCCATTTACTGAAACCCTCACACTCTTCTAATAAGGATGCGACACAGAAATTACGACGAGACTAAGTACTGCAGGCTCCAGGGCGGGTTTTATCCTAGAGAGTAAAATGGCTGCAGCCTCCACATGAATGCTCTCCTGGGAGTCATGTAGTTTGTATCACACGCACTACTTTCCCATTTACTGATACCTTCACAATCTTCTAATAAGGATGCGACACAGAAATTGCATCGAGATTAAATACTGTAGGCTCCGGGGCGGGTTTTATCCTAGAGAGAAAACGGCTGCACCCTCCACATGAAAGCTATCCTGGGAGTGATGTAGTCTGTACCCGATGCACTACTGCCCACTTACTGAAACCCTCACACTCTTCTAATAAGGATGCGACACAGATATTACGTCGAGACTAAGTACTGCAGTCTCCAGGGCGGGTTTTATCCTAGAGAGTAAAATGGCTGCACCCTCCACATGAAAGCTATCCTGGGAGTCATGTAGCCTGTATCCGACACACTACTGCCCATTTACTGAAACCATCACACTCTTCTAAAAAGGATGCGACACAGAAATTGCATCGAGATTAAATACTGTTGGCTCCAGGGCGAGTTTTATACTTGAGAGTAAAACGGCTGCAGCCTCCACATGAAAGCTCTCCTGGGAATCATGTAGTTTGTATCCGACGCACTACTTTCCCATTTACTGAAACCCTCACAATCTACTAATAAGGATGCGACACAGAAATTGCATCGAGATTAAATACTGTAGGCTCCGGGAAGGGTTTCATCCTAGAGAGAAAACGGCTGCACCCTCCACATGAAAGCTATCCTGGGAGTCATGTAGTCTGTATCCGACGCACTACTGCCCATTTACTGAAACCCTCACACTCTTCTAATATGGATGCGACACAGAAATTACGTCGAGACTAAGTACTGCAGGCTCCAGGGCGGGTTTTACCCGAGGGAGTAAACGGCTGCAGCCTCCACATGAAAGCTCTCCTGGGAGTCATGTAGTTTGTATCCGACGCACTACTGCCCATTTACCGAAACCCTCACACTCTTCTAATACGGATTCGTCACAGAAATTAGGTCGAGACTAAGTACTGCAGGCTCCAGGGCGGGTTGTATCCTAGAGAGTAAAACGGCTGCAGCGTCCACATGAAAGCTCTCCTGGGATTCATGTAGTTTGTATCCGACGCACTACTGCCCATTTACCGAAACCCTCAAAATTTTCTAATAAGGATGCGACACGGAAATTGCATCGAGATTAAATACTGTAGGCACCAGGGCGGGTTTTATTCTAGGGAGTAAAACGGCTGCAGCCTCCACATGAAAGCTCTCCTGGGAGTCATGTAGTTTGTATCCGACGCACTACTGCCCATTTACTGAAACCCTCACACTCTTCTAATAAGGATGCGACACAGAAATTACGTCGAGACTAAGTACTGCAGGCTCCAGGGCGGGTTTTATCCTAGAGAGAAAAACGGCTGCAGCCTCCACATGAAAGCTCTCCTGGGAGTCATGTAGTTTGTATCCGACGCACTACTGCCCATTTACCGAAACCCTCACAATTTTCTAATACGGATGCGACACGGAAATTGCATCGAGATTAAATACTGTAGGCTCCAGGGCGGGTTTTATCCTAGAGTGAAAACGGCTGCACCCTCCACATGAAAGCTATCCTGGGAGTCATGTAGTCTGTATCCGACACACTACTGCCCATTTACCGAAATCCTCACACTCTTCTAATAAGGATGCGACAAAGAAACTACGTCGAGACTAAGTACTGCAGGCTCCAGGGCGGTTTTTATCCTAGAGAGTAAAACGTCTGCAGCCTCCACACGAAAGCTCTCCTGGGAGTCATGTAGTTTGTATCCGACGCACTACTGCCCATTTACCGAAACCCTCACACTCTTCAAATAAGGATGCGTCACAGAAATTAGGTCGAGACTAAGTACTGCAGGCTCCAAGGCGGGTTTTATCCTAGAGAGTAAAACGGCTGCAGCGTCCACATGAAAGCTCTCCTGGTATTCATGTAGCTTGTATCCAACGCACTACTGCCCATTTGCTGAAACCCTCACACTCTTCTAATAAGGATGCGACTCAGAAATTGCTTCGAGATTAAATGCTGTAGGCTCCAGGGCGAGTTTTATCCTAGAGAGTAAAACGGTTGCAGCCTCCACATGAAAGCTCTTCTGGGAGTCATGTAGTTTGTATCCGACACACTACTGCCTATTTACTGAAACCCTCACAGTCTTCTAATAGGGATGCGACACAGAAATTCCGTCGAGATTAAGTACTGTAGGCTCCAGGGCGGGTTTAATCCTAGAGAGTAAACGGTTGCAGCCTCCACATGAAATCTCCTCTGGGAATCATGTAGTTTGTATCCGACGCACTAATGCCCATTTAATGAAAGCCTCACACTCTTCTAATGACGATGCGACACAATAATTGCATCGAGATTAAATACTGTAGGCACCAGGGCGGGTTTTATCCTAGAGAGTAAAACGGCTGTAGCCTCACATGAAAGCTCTCCTGGGAGTCATGTAGTTTGTATCCGACGCACTACTGCCCATTTACTGAAACCCTCACAGTCTGCTAATAAGGATGCGACACAGAAATTACGTCGAGACTAAGTACTGCAGGCTCCAGGGCGGGTTTTATCCTAGAGAGTAAATTGGCTGTAGCCTCCACATGAAAGGTCCCTTTGAAGTCATTTAGTTTATATTCGACGCACTACTGCCCATTTACTGAAACCCTCACATTCCTCAAATAACGAGATGACACAGAAATTGCGTCGAAATATAAGTGCCTTAGGCTCCAGGGCGGGTTTTATTCTAGAGAGTAAATCGGCTGCAGCCTCCACAAGAAAGCTTTCTTGGGAGTTATGTAGATTGTATCCGACGCACTACTGCCCATTTACTGAAACCCTCACACTCTTCTAATAAGGATGCGATACAGAAATTACGTCGAGACCAAGTACTGCAGGCTCCAGGGCGGGTTTTATCCTAGAGAGTAAAACGGCTGCAGCCTCCACATGAAAGCTCTCCTGGGAGTCATGTAGTTTGTATCCGACGCACTACTGCCCATTTACTGAAACCCTCACACTATCTAATAACGATGCGACACAGAAATTCCGTCGAGACTAAGTACTGCAGGCTCCAGGGCGGGTTTTATCCTAGAGAGTAAAACGGCTGCAGCCTCCACATGAAAGCTCTCCTGGGAGTCATGTAGCTTGTATCCGACGCACTACTGCCCATTTACAGAAACCCTCATACTCTTCTAATAAGGATGCGACACAGAAATTACGTCGAGACGAAGTACTGCAGTCTCCAGGGCGGGTTTTATCCTAGAGAGTAAAACGGCTGCAGCCTCCACATGAAAGCTCTCCTGGGAGTCATGTAACTTGTATCCGACGCACTACTGCCCATTTACTGAAACCCTCACACTCTTCTAATAAGGATGCGACACAGAAATTACGTCGAGACAAAGTACTGCAGGCTCCAGGGCGGGTTTTATCCTAGAGAGTAAAATGGCTGCAGGCTCCACATGAATGCTCTCCTGGGAGTCATGTAGTTTGTATCACACGCACTACTTTCCCATTTACTGATACCTTCACAATCTTCTAATAAGGATGCGACACAGAAATTGCTTCGAGATTAAATACTGTAGGCTCCTGGGCGGGTTTTATCCTAGAGAGAAAACGGCTGCACCCGCCACATGAAAGCTATCCTGGGAGTCATGTAGTCTGTACCCGATGCACTACTGCCCACTTACTGAAACCCTCACACTCTTCTAATAAGGATGCGACACAGAAATTAGGTCGAGACTAAGTACTGCAGGCTCCAGGGCGGGTTTTTTCCTAGAGAGTAAACGGCTGCATCCTCCACATGAAAGCTCTCCTGGGAGTAATTTAGTTTGTATCCGACGCACTACTGCCCATTTACTGAAACCCTCGCACTCTTCTAATAAGGATGCGACACAGAAATTACGTCGAGACTAAGTACTGCAAGCTCCAGGGCCGGTTTTATCCTAGAGAGTAAAACGGCTGCAGCCTCCACATGAAAGCTCTCCTGGGAGTCATGTAGTTTGTATCCGACGCACTACTGCCCATTTAGTGAAATCCTCACAATCTTCTAATAAGGATGCGACACGGAAATCGCATCGAGATTAAATACTTTAGGCTCCGGGGCGGGTTTTATCCTAGAGAGAAAACGGCTGCACCCTCCACATGAAAGCTATCCTGGGAGTCATGTAGCCTGTATCCGACACACTACTGCACATTTACTGAAACCATCACACTCTTCTAAAAAGGATGCGACACAGAAATTGCATCGAGATTAAATACTGTTGGCTCCAGGGCGAGTTTTATACTTGAGAGTAAAACGGCTGCAGCCTCCATATGAAAGTTCTCCTGGGAGTCATGTAGTTTGTATCCGACGCACTACTGCCCATTTACTGAAACCCTCACACTCTTCTAATTAGGATGCGACACAGAAATTACGTCGAGACTAAGTACTGCAGGCTCCAGGGTGGATTTTATCCTAGAGAGTAAAACGGCTGGAGCCCCCAGATGAAAGCACTCCTGGGAGTCATGTAGTTTGTATCCGACGCACTACTGCCCATTTACTGAAACCCTCACACTCTTCTAATAAGGATGCGACACAGAAATTACGTCGAGACTAAGTACTGCAGTTTCAGGGCGTGTTGTATACTAGAGAGTAAAACGGCTGTAGCCTCCACATGGAAGCACTCCTGGGAGTCATGTAGTTTGTATCGGACGCACTACTGCCCATTTGCTGAAACCCTCACACTCTTCTAATAAGAATGCGACACAGAAATTACGTCGAGACTAAGTACTGCAAGCTCCAGGGCGGGTTTTATCCTAGAGAGTAAAACGGCTGCAGCCTCCACATGAAAGCTCTCCTGGGAGGCATGTAGTTTGTATCCGACGCACTACTTTCCCATTTACTGAAACCCTCACAATCTACTAATAAGGATGCGACACAGAATTTGCTCGAGATTAAATACTGTAGGCTCCGGGAAGGGTTTTATCCTAGAGAGAAAACGGCTGCACCCTCCACATGAAAGCTATCCTGGGAGTCATGTAGTCTGTATCCGACGCACTACTGCCCATTTACTGAAACCCTCACACTCTTCTAATGAGGATGCGACACAGAAATTACGTCGAGACTAAGTACTGCAGGCTCCAGGGCGGGTTTTACCCGAGAGAGTAAACGGCTGCACCCTCCACATTAAAGCTCACCTGGGAGTCATGTAGTTTGTATCCGACGCACTACTGCCCATTTACTGAAACCCTCACACTCTTCTAATAAGGATGCGACACAGAAATTACGTCGAGACTAAGTACTGCAGGCTCCAGGGCGGGTTTTATCCTAGAGAGTAAAACGGCTGCAGCCTCCACATGAAAGCTCTATTGGGAGTCATGTAGTTTGTATCCGACGCACTACTGCCCATTTACTGAAACCCTCACACTCTTCTAATAAGGATGCGACACAGAAATTACGTCGAGACTAAGTACTGCAGGCTCCAGGGCTGGTTTTATCCTAGAGAGATAAACGGCTGCAGCCTTCACATGAAAGCTCTCCTGGGAGTCATGTAGTTTGTACCCGACGCACTACTGATCATTTACCGAAAGCCTCACAATTTTCTAATAAGGATGCGACACGTAAATTGCATCGAGATTAAATACTGTAGGCTCCGGGACGGGTTTTATCCTAGAGTGAAAACGGCTGCACCCTCCACATGAAAGCTATCCTGGGAGTCATGTAGCTTGTATCCGACGCACTACTGCCCATTTACTGAAACCCTCACACTCTTCTAATAAGGATGCGACACAGAAATTACGTCGAGACTAAGTACTGCAGGCTCCAGGGCGGTTTTTACCCTAGAGAGTACACGGCTGCAGCCTCCACATGAAAGCTCTCCTGGGAGTCATGTAGTTTGTATCCAACGCACTACTGCCCATTTACTGAAACCCTCACACTCTTCTAATAAGGATGTGACACAGAAATTACGTCGAGACTAAGTACTACAGGCTCCAGGGCGGTTTTTATCCTAGAGAGTAAAACGTCTGCAGCCTCCACACGAAAGCTCTCCTGGGAGTCATGTAGTTTGTATCCGACGCACTACTGCCCATTTACCGAAACCCTCACACTCTTCAAATAAGGATGCGTCACAGAAATTAGGTCGAGACTAAGTACTGCAGGCTCCAAGGCGGGTTTTATCCTAGAGAGTAAAACGGCTGCAGCGTCCACATGAAAGCTCTCCTGGTATTCATGTAGCTTGTATCCAACGCACTACTGCCCATTTGCTGAAACCCTCACACTCTTCTAATAAGGATGCGACTCAGAAATTGCTTCGAGATTAAATGCTGTAGGCTCCAGGGCGAGTTTTATCCTAGAGAGTAAAACGGTTGCAGCCTCCACATGAAAGCTCTTCTGGGAGTCATGTAGTTTGTATCCGACACACTACTGCCTATTTACTGAAACCCTCACAGTCTTCTAATAGGGATGCGACACAGAAATTACGTCGAGATTAAGTACTGTAGGCTCCAGGGCGGGTTTAATCCTAGAGAGTAAACGGTTGCAGCCTCCACATGAAATCTCCTCTGGGAATCATGTAGTTTGTATCCGACGCACTAATGCCCATTTAATGAAAGCCTCACACTCTTCTAATGACGATGCGACACAATAATTGCATCGAGATTAAATACTGTAGGCACCAGGGCGGGTTTTATCCTAGAGAGTAAAACGGCTGTAGCCTCACATGAAAGCTCTCCTGGGAGTCATGTAGTTTGTATCCGACGCACTACTGCCCATTTACTGAAACCCTCACAGTCTGCTAATAAGGATGCGACACAGAAATTACGTCGAGACTAAGTACTGCAGGCTCCAGGGCGGGTTTTATCCTAGAGAGTAAATTGGCTGTAGCCTCCACATGAAAGGTCCCTTTGAAGTCATTTAGTTTATATTCGACGCACTACTGCTCATTTACTGAAACCCTCACATTCCTCAAATAACGAGATGACACAGAAATTGCGTCGAAATATAAGTGCCTTAGGCTCCAGGGCGGGTTTTATTCTAGAGAGTAAATCGGCTGCAGCCTCCACAAGAAAGCTTTCTTGGGAGTTATGTAGTTTGTATCCGACGCACTACTGCCCATTTACTGAAACCCTCACACTCTTCTAATAAGGATGCGATACAGAAATTACGTCGAGACCAAGTACTGCAGGCTCCAGGGCGGGTTTTATCCTAGAGAGTAAAACGGCTGCAGCCTCCACATGAAAGCTCTCCTGGGAGTCATGTAGTTTGTATCCGACGCACTACTGCCCATTTACTGAAACCCTCACACTATCTAATAACGATGCGACACAGAAATTCCGTCGAGACTAAGTACTGCAGGCTCCAGGGCGGGTTTTATCCTAGAGAGTAAAACGGCTGCAGCCTCCACATGAAAGCTCTCCTGGGAGTCATGTAGCTTGTATCCGACGCACTACTGCCCATTTACAGAAACCCTCATACTCTTCTAATAAGGATGCGACACAGAAATTACGTCGAGACGAAGTACTGCAGTCTCCAGGGCGGGTTTTATCCTAGAGAGTAAAACGGCTGCAGCCTCCACATGAAAGCTCTCCTGGGAGTCATGTAACTTGTATCCGACGCACTACTGCCCATTTACTGAAACCCTCACACTCTTCTAATAAGGATGCGACACAGAAATTACGTCGAGACAAAGTACTGCAGGCTCCAGGGCGGGTTTTATCCTAGAGAGTAAAATGGCTGCAGGCTCCACATGAATGCTCTCCTGGGAGTCATGTAGTTTGTATCACACGCACTACTTTCCCATTTACTGATACCTTCACAATCTTCTAATAAGGATGCGACACAGAAATTGCTTCGAGATTAAATACTGTAGGCTCCTGGGCGGGTTTTATCCTAGAGAGAAAACGGCTGCACCCGCCACATGAAAGCTATCCTGGGAGTCATGTAGTCTGTACCCGATGCACTACTGCCCACTTACTGAAACCCTCACACTCTTCTAATAAGGATGCGACACAGAAATTAGGTCGAGACTAAGTACTGCAGGCTCCAGGGCGGGTTTTTTCCTAGAGAGTAAACGGCTGCATCCTCCACATGAAAGCTCTCCTGGGAGTAATTTAGTTTGTATCCGACGCACTACTGCCCATTTACTGAAACCCTCGCACTCTTCTAATAAGGATGCGACACAGAAATTACGTCGAGACTAAGTACTGCAAGCTCCAGGGCCGGTTTTATCCTAGAGAGTAAAACGGCTGCAGCCTCCACATGAAAGCTCTCCTGGGAGTCATGTAGTTTGTATCCGACGCACTACTGCCCATTTAGTGAAATCCTCACAATCTTCTAATAAGGATGCGACACGGAAATCGCATCGAGATTAAATACTTTAGGCTCCGGGGCGGGTTTTATCCTAGAGAGAAAACGGCTGCACCCTCCACATGAAAGCTATCCTGGGAGTCATGTAGCCTGTATCCGACACACTACTGCACATTTACTGAAACCATCACACTCTTCTAAAAAGGATGCGACACAGAAATTGCATCGAGATTAAATACTGTTGGCTCCAGGGCGAGTTTTATACTTGAGAGTAAAACGGCTGCAGCCTCCACATGAAAGTTCTCCTGGGAGTCATGTAGTTTGTATCCGACGCACTACTGCCCATTTACTGAAACCCTCACACTCTTCTAATTAGGATGCGACACAGAAATTACGTCGAGACTAAGTACTGCAGGCTCCAGGGTGGATTTTATCCTAGAGAGTAAAACGGCTGGAGCCCCCAGATGAAAGCACTCCTGGGAGTCATGTAGTTTGTATCCGACGCACTACTGCCCATTTACTGAAACCCTCACACTCTTCTAATAAGGATGCGACACAGAAATTACGTCGAGACTAAGTACTGCAGTTTCAGGGCGTGTTGTATACTAGAGAGTAAAACGGCTGTAGCCTCCACATGGAAGCACTCCTGGGAGTCATGTAGTTTGTATCGGACGCACTACTGCCCATTTGCTGAAACCCTCACACTCTTCTAATAAGAATGCGACACAGAAATTACGTCGAGACTAAGTACTGCAAGCTCCAGGGCGGGTTTTATCCTAGAGAGTAAAACGGCTGCAGCCTCCACATGAAAGCTCTCCTGGGAGGCATGTAGTTTGTATCCGACGCACTACTTTCCCATTTACTGAAACCCTCACAATCTACTAATAAGGATGCGACACAGAATTTGCTCGAGATTAAATACTGTAGGCTCCGGGAAGGGTTTTATCCTAGAGAGAAAACGGCTGCACCCTCCACATGAAAGCTATCCTGGGAGTCATGTAGTCTGTATCCGACGCACTACTGCCCATTTACTGAAACCCTCACACTCTTCTAATGAGGATGCGACACAGAAATTACGTCGAGACTAAGTACTGCAGGCTCCAGGGCGGGTTTTACCCGAGAGAGTAAACGGCTGCACCCTCCACATTAAAGCTCACCTGGGAGTCATGTAGTTTGTATCCGACGCACTACTGCCCATTTACTGAAACCCTCACACTCTTCTAATAAGGATGCGACACAGAAATTACGTCGAGACTAAGTACTGCAGGCTCCAGGGCGGGTTTTATCCTAGAGAGTAAAACGGCTGCAGCCTCCACATGAAAGCTCTATTGGGAGTCATGTAGTTTGTATCCGACGCACTACTGCCCATTTACTGAAACCCTCACACTCTTCTAATAAGGATGCGACACAGAAATTACGTCGAGACTAAGTACTGCAGGCTCCAGGGCTGGTTTTATCCTAGAGAGATAAACGGCTGCAGCCTTCACATGAAAGCTCTCCTGGGAGTCATGTAGTTTGTACCCGACGCACTACTGATCATTTACCGAAAGCCTCACAATTTTCTAATAAGGATGCGACACGTAAATTGCATCGAGATTAAATACTGTAGGCTCCGGGACGGGTTTTATCCTAGAGTGAAAACGGCTGCACCCTCCACATGAAAGCTATCCTGGGAGTCATGTAGCTTGTATCCGACGCACTACTGCCCATTTACTGAAACCCTCACACTCTTCTAATAAGGATGCGACACAGAAATTACGTCGAGACTAAGTACTGCAGGCTCCAGGGCGGTTTTTACCCTAGAGAGTACACGGCTGCAGCCTCCACATGAAAGCTCTCCTGGGAGTCATGTAGTTTGTATCCAACGCACTACTGCCCATTTACTGAAACCCTCACACTCTTCTAATAAGGATGTGACACAGAAATTACGTCGAGACTAAGTATTACAGGCTCCAGGGCGGGTTTTATCCTAGAGAGTAAAACGGCTGCAGCCTTCACATTAAAGCTCTCCTGGGAGTCATGTAGTCTTTATCCGACGCACTACTGCCCATTTACTGAAACCCCCACAATTTTCTAATAAGAATGCGACACGGAAATTGCATCGAGATTAAATACTGTAGGCTCCGGGGCGGGTTTTATCCTAGAGAGAAAAAGGCTGCACCCTCCACATGAAGGCTATCCTGGGAGTCATGTAGTCTGTATCCGACGCACTACTGCCCATTTACTGAAACCCTCACACTCTTCTAATAAGGATGCGACACAGAAATTACGTCGAGACTAAGTAATGCAGGCTCCAGGGCGGGTTTTATCCTAGAGAGTAAACGGCTGCAGACTCCACATGAAAGCTCTTCTGGGAGTCATGTAGTTTGTATCCGACGCACTACTGCCCATTAACTGAAACCATCATACTACTCAAATAATGAGATGACACAGAAATTGCGTCGAGATTAATTACTGAAGGCTCCAGGGCGGGTTTTAACTAGAGAGTAAAACGGCTGCAGCCTCCACATGAAAGATCTCCTAGGAGTCATGTAGTTTGTATCCAACGCACTACTGCCCATTTACTAAAACCGTCAGACTCTTCTAACGAGGATGCGACACAGAAATTGCATAGAGATTAAGTACTGTAGGTTCCAGGGGGGGTTTTATCCTAGAGAGTAAAACGGTTGCAGCCTCCACATGAAAGCTTTCCTGGGAGTCATGTAGTTTTTATCCGACGCACTACTACCCATTTACTGAAACCCTCACAGTCTTATAATAAGGATGCGACACAGAAATTGCATCGAGATTAAATACTGTTGGCTCCAGGGCGAGTTTTATACTTGAGAGTAAAACGGCTGCAGCCGCCACATTAAAGCTCTCCTGGGAGTCATGTAGTTTGTATCCGACGTACTACTACCCATTTACTGAAACCCTCACACTGTTCTAATAAGGATGCGACACAGAAATTACGTCGAGACTAAGTACTGCAGGCTCCATGGCGGGTTTTATCCAAGAGAGTAAAACAGCTGCAGCCTCCACATGAAAGCTCTCCTGGGAGTCATGTAGTTTGTATCCGACGCACTACTGCCCAGTTACTGAAACCCTCACACTCTTCTAATAAGGATGCGACACAGAAATTACGTCGAGACTAAGTACTGCAGGCTCCAGGGCGGTTTTTATCCTAGAGAGTAAAACGGCTGCAGCCCCCACATTAAAGCTCTCCTGGGAGTCATGTAGTTTGTATCCAACGCACTACTGCCCATTTACTGAAACCCTCACAGTCTTCTAATAAGGATGCAACAAAGAAATTACGTCGAGACTAAGTACTGCAGGCTCCAGGGCGGGTTTTATCCTAGAGAGTAAAACGGCTGCAGCCTCCACATGAAAGCTCTCCTCGGAGTCATGTCGTTTTTATCCGACGCACTACTGCCCATTTACCGAAACCCCCACACTCATCTAATAAGGATGCGACACAGAAATTAGGTCGAGACTAAGTACTGCAGGCTCCACGGCGGGGTTTATACTAGAGAGTAAAACGGCTGCAGCCTCCACATGAAAGCTATCCTGGGATTCATGTAGCTTGTATCCGACGCACTAGTGCCCATTTACTGAAACCCTCACACTCTTCTAATAAGGATGCGACTCAGAAATTGCGTCGAGATTAAATACTGTAGCCTCCAGGGCGAGTTTTATCCTAGAGAGTAAAACGGTTGCAGCCTCCACATGAAAGCTCTCCTGGGAGTCATGTAGTTTGTATCCGACGCACTACTGCCCATTTACTGAAACCCTCACACTCTTCCAATAAGGATGCGACACAGAAATTACGTCGAGACTAAGTACTGCAGTTTCAGGGCGGGTTGTATACTAGAGAGTAAAACGGCTGCAGCCTCCACATGGAAGCTCTCCTGGGAGTCATGTAGTTTGTATCGGACACACAACTGCCCATTTGCTGAAACCCTCACACTCTTCAAATAAGAATGCGACACAGAAATTACGTCGAGACTAAGTACTGCAGGCTCCAGGGCGGGTTTTATTCTAGAGAGTAAAACGGCTGCAGCCTCCACATGAAAGCTCTCCTGGGAGTCATGTAGTTTGTATCCGACGCACTACTTTCCCATTTACTGAAACCCTCACAATCTACTAATAAGGATGCGACACAGAAATTGCATCGAGATTAAATACTGTAGGCTCCGGGAAGGGTTTTATCCTAGAGAGAAAACGGCTGCACCCTCCACATGAAAGCTATCCTGGGAGTCATGTAGTCTGTATCCGACACACTACTGCCCATTTACTGAAATCCTCACACTCTTCTAATAAGGATGCGACAAAGAAACTACGTCGAGACTAAGTACTGCAGGCTCCAGGGCGGTTTTTATCCTAGAGAGTAAAACGGCTGCAGCCTCCACATGAAAGCTATCCTGGGAGTCATGTAGTCTGTATCCGACGCACTACTGCCCATTTACTGAAACCCTCACAATCTTCTAATAAGGATGCAACACAGAAATTACGTCGAGACTAAGTACTGCAGGCTCCAGGGCGGGTTTTATTCTAGAGAGTAAAGCGGCTGCAGCCTCCACATGAAAGGTCTCCTGGTTGTCATGTAGTTTGTATCCGACGCACTACTGCCCATTTACTGAAACCCTCACACTCTTCTAATAAGGATGCGACACAGAAATTACGTCGAGACTAAATACTGCAGGCTCCAGGGCGGGTTTTATCCTAGAGAGTAAAATGGCTGCAGCCTCCACATGAAAGCTCTCCTGGGAGTCATGTAGTTTGTATCCGACGCACTACTGCCAATTTACTGAAACCCTCACAATTTTCTAATAAGGATGCGACACGGAAATTGCATCGAGATTAAATACTGTAGGCTCCGGGGCGGGTTTTATCCTAGAGTGAAAACGGCTGCACCCTCCACATGAAAGCTATCCTGGGAGTCATGTAGTCTGTATCCGACACACTACTGCCCATTTACCGAAATCCTCACACTCTTCTAATAAGGATGCGAGAAAGAAACTACGTCGAGACTAAGTACTGCAGGCTCCAGGGCGGTTTTTATCCTAGAGAGTAAAACGGCTGCAGCCTCCACATGAAAGCTATCCTGGGAGTCATGTAGTCTGTATCGGACGCACTACTGCCCATTTACTGAAACCCTCACACTCTTCTAATAAGGATGCGACACTGAAATTACGTCGAGACTAAGTACTGCAGGCTCCAGGGCGGTTTTTACCCTAGAGAGTAGACGGCTGCAGCCTCCACATGAAAGCTCTCCTGAGAGCCATGTAGTTTGTATCCGACGCACTACTGCCCATTTACTGAAACCCTCACACTCTTCTAATAATGATGGGACACAGAAATTACGTCGAGACTAAGTACTACAGGCTCCAGGGCGGGTTTTATCCTAGAGAGTAAAACGGCTGCAGCCTCCACATGAAAGCTCTCCTGGGAGTCATGTAGTCTTTATCCGACGCACTACTGCCCATTTACTGAAACCCTCACAATTTTCTAATAAGAATGCGACACGGAAATTGCATCGAGATTAAATACTGTAGGCTCCGGGGCGGGTTTTATCCTAGAGAGAAAACGGCTGCACCCTCCACATGAAGACTATCCTGGGAGTCATGTACTCTGTATCCGACGCACTACTCCCCATTTACTGAAACCCTCACACTCTTCTAATAAGGATGCAACACAGAAATTACGTCGAGACTAAGTACTGCAGGCTCCAGGGCGGGTTTTATCCTAGAGAGTAAAACGGCTGCAGCCTCCACATGAAAGCTCTCCTGGGAGTCATGTAGTTTGTATCCGACGCACTACTGCCCATTTACCGAAACCCTCACACTCTTCAAATAAGGATGCGTCACAGAAATTAGGTCGAGACTAAGTACTGCAGGCTCCAGGGCGGGGTTTATACTAGAGAGTAAAACGGCTGCAGCCTCCACATGAAAGCTCTCCTGGGATTCATGTAGCTTGTATCCGACGCACTACTGCCCATTTACTGAAACCCTCACACTCTTCTAATAAGGATGCGACTCAGAAATTGCGTCGAGATTAAATACTGTAGCATCCAGGGCGAGTTTTATCCTAGAGAGTAAAACGGTTGCAGCGTCCACATGAAAGCTCTCCTGGGAGTCATGTAGTTTGTATCCGACGCACTACTGCCTATTTACTGAAACCCTCACACTCTTCTAATAATGATGCGACACAGAAATTACGTCGAGACTAAGTACTGCAGGCTCCAGGGCGGGTTTTATCCTAGAGAGTAAAACGGCTGCAGCGTCCACATGAAAGTTCTCCTGGGAGTCATGTAGTCTTTATCCGACGCACTACTGCCCATTTACTGAAACACTCACAATTTTCTAATAAGAATGCGACACGGAAATTGCATCGAGATTAAATACTGTAGGCTCCGGGGCGGGTTTTATCCTAGAGAGAAAACGGCTGCACCCTCCACGTGAAGGCTATCCTGGGAGTCATGTAGTCTGTATCCGACGCACTACTGCCCATTTACTGAAACCCTCACACTCTTCTAATAAGGATGCGACACAGAAATTACGTCGAGACTAAGTACTGCAGGCTCCAGGGCGGATTTTATCCTAGGGAGTAAAACGGCTGCAGCCTCCACATGAAAGCTCTCCTGGGAGTCATGTAGTTTGTATCCGACGCACTACTGCCCATTTACTGAAACCCTCACACTTTTCTAATAAGGATGCGACACAGAAATTACGTCGAGACTAAGTACTGCAGGCTCCAGGGCGGATTTTATCCTAGGGAGTAAAACGGCTGCAGCCTCCACATGAAAGCTCTCCTGGGAGTCATGTAGTTTGTATCCGACGCACTACTGCCCATTTACTGAAACCCTCACACTCTTCTAATAAGGATGCGACACAGAAATTACGTCGAGACTAAGTACTGCAGGCACCAAGGCGGGATTCACCATAGAGAGTAAACGGCTGCAGCCTCCACATGAAAGCTCTCCTGGGAGTCATGTAGTTTGTATCCAACGCACAACTGCCCATTTACTGAAACCATCACACTCTTCTAATAAGGATGCAAACACAGAAATTACGTCGAGACTAAGAACTGCAGGCTCTAGGGCGGGTTTTATCCTAGAGAGTAAAACGGCTGCAGCCTCCACATGAAAGCTCTCCCGGGAGTCATGTAGTTTGTATCCGATGCACTACTGCCCATTTACTGAAACCCTCGCAATTTTCTAATAAGGATGCGATACGGAAATTGCATCGAGATTAAATACTGTAGGCTCCCGTGGCGGGTTTTATCCTAGAGTGAAAACGGCTGCACCCTCCACATGAAAGCTATCCTGGGAGTCATGTAGTCTGTATCCGACACACTACTGCCCATTTACTGAAACCCTCACACTCTTCTAATAAGGATGCGACACAGAAATTACGTCGAGACTAAGTACTGCAGGCTCCAGGGCGGTTTTTATCCTAGAGAGTAAAACGGCTGCAGCCCCCACATTAAAGCTCTCCTGGGAGTCCTGTAGTTTGTATCCAACGCACTACTGCCCATTTACTGAAACCCTCACACTCTTCTAATAAGGATGCAACACAGAAATTACGTCGAGACTAAGTACTGCAGGCTCCAGGGCGGGTTTTATCCTAGAGAGTAAAACGGCTGCAGCCTCCACATAAAAGCTCTCCTGGGAGTCATGTCGTTTTTATCCGACGCACTACTGCCCATTTACCGAAACCCTCACACTCATCTAATAAGGATGCGACACAGAAATTAGGTCGAGAATAAGTACTACAGGCTCCAGGGCGGGGTATATACTAGAGAGTAAAACGGCTGCAGCCTCCACATGGAAGCTCTCCTGGGATTCATGTAGCTTGTATCCGACGCACTACTGCCTATTTACTGAAACCCTCACACTCTTCTAATAAGGATGCGACACAGAAATTACGTCGAGACTAAGTACTGCAGGCTCCAGGGCGGTTTTTACCCTAGAGAGTAAACGGCTGCAGCCTCCACATGAAAGCTCTCCTGGGAGTCATGTAGTTTGTATCCGACGCACTACTGCCCATTTACTGAAACCCTCACACTCTTCTAATAAGGATGGGACACAGAAATTACGTCTGGACTAAGTACTATAGGCTCCAGGGCGGGTTTTATCCTAGAGAGTAAAACGGCTGCAGCCTCCACATGAAAGCTCTCCTGGGAGTCTTGTAGTTTGTATCCGACGCACTACTGCCCATTTACTGAAACCCTCACAATTTTCTAATAAGAATGCGACACGGAAATTGCATCGAGATTAAATACTGTAGGCTCCGGGGCGGGTTTTATCCTAGAGAGAAAACGGCTGCACCCTCCACATGAAGGCTATCCTGGGAGTCATGTAGTCTGTATGCGACGCACTACTGCCCATTTACTCAAACCCTCACACTCTTCTAATAAGGATGCGACACAGAAATTACGTCGAGACTAAGTACTGCAGGCTCCAGGGCGGATTTTATCCTAGGGAGTAAAACGGCTGCAGCCTCCACATGAAAGCTCTCCTGGGAGTCATGTAGTTTGTATCCGACGCACTACTGCCCATTTACTGAAACCCTCACACTCTTCTAATAAGGATGCGACACAGAAATTACGTCGAGACTAAGTACTGCAGGCTCCAGGGCGGATTTTATCCTAGGGAGTAAAACGGCTGCAGCCTCCACATGAAAGCTCTCCTGGGAGTCATGTAGTTTGTATCCGACGCACTACTGCCCATTTACTGAAACCCTCACACTCTTCTAATAAGGATGCGACACAGAAATTCTGTCGAGACTAAGTACAGTTTCCGGGCGGGTTCTTTACTAGAGAGTAAAACGGCTACAGCCTCCACATGAAAGCTCTCCTGGGAGTCATGTAGTTTGTATCGGACGCACTACTGCCCATTTACAGAAACCCTCACACTCTTCTAATAAGGATGCGACACAAAAATTACGTCGAGACTAAGTACTGCAGGCTCCAGGGCGAGTTTTATCCTAGAGAGTAAAACGGCTGCAGCCTCCACATGAAAGCTCTCCTGGGAGTCATGTAGTTTGTATCCGACGCACTACTGCCCATTTACTGAAACCCTCACACTCTTCTAATAAGGATGCAACACAGAAATTACGTCGAGACTAAGTACTGCAGGCACCAGGGCGGGTTTTATCCTAGAGAGTAAAACGGCTGCAGCCTCCACATGAAAGCTCTCCTGGGAGTCATGTAGTTTGTATCCGACGCACTACTGCCCATTTACCGAAACCCTCACACTCTTCAAATAAGGATGCGTCACAGAAATTAGGTCGAGACTAAGTACTGCAGGCTCCAAGGCGGGGTTTATACTAGAGAGTAAAACGGCTGCAGCCTCCACATGAAAGCTCTCCTGGGATTCATGTAGCTTGTATCCGACGCACTACTGCCCATTTACTGAAACCCTCACACTCTTCTAATAAGGATGCGACTCAGAAATTGCGTCGAGATTAAATACTGTAGCCTCCAGGGCGAGTTTTATCCTAGAGAGTAAAACGGTTGCAGCATCCACATGAAAGCTCTCCTGGGAGTCATGTAGTTTGTATCCGACGCACTACTGCCCATTTACTGAAACCCTCACACTCTTCTAATAATGATGCGACACAGAAATTACGTCGAGACTAAGTACTGCAGGCTCCAGGGCGGGTTTTATCCTAGAGAGTAAAACGGCTGCAGCGTCCTCATGAAAGCTCTCCTGGGAGTCATGTAGTCTTTATCCGACGCACTACTGCCCATTTACTGAAACACTCACAATTTTCTAATAAGAATGCGACACGGAAATTGCATCGAGATTAAATACTGTAGGCTCCGGGGCGGGTTTTATCCTAGAGAGAAAACGGCTGCACCCTCCACATGAAGGCTATCCTGGGAGTCATGTAGTCTGTATCCGACGCACTACTGCCCATTTACTGAAACCCTCACACTCTTCTAATAAGGATGCGACACAGAAATTACGTCGAGACTAAGTACTGCAGGCTCCAGGGCGGGTTTTATCCAAGAGAGTAAAACAGCTGCAGCCTCCACATGAAAGCTCTCCTGGGAGTCATGTAGTTTGTATCCGACGCACTACTGCCCATTTACTGAAACCCTCACACTCTTCTAATAAGGATGCGACACAGAAATTACGTCGAGACTAAGTACTGCAGGCTCCAGGGCGGATTTTATCCTAGGGAGTAAAACGGCTGCAGCCTCCACATGAAAGCTCTCCTGGGAGTCATGTAGTTTGTATCCGACGCACTACTGCCCATTTACTGAAACCCTCACACTTTTCTAATAAGGATGCGACACAGAAATTACGTCGAGACTAAGTACTGCAGGCTCCAGGGCGGATTTTATCCTAGGGAGTGAAACGGCTACAGCCTCCACATGAAAGCTCTCCTGGGAGTCATGTAGTTTGTATCCGACGCACTACTGCCCATTTACTGAAACCCTCACACTCTTCTAATAAGGATGCGACACAGAAATTACGTCGAGACTAAGTACAGTTTCCGGGCGGGTTTTATACTAGAGAGTAAAACGGCTGCAGCCTCCACATGAAAGCTCTCCTGGGAGTCATGTAGTTTGTATCGGACGCACTACTGCCCATTTACAGAAACCCTCACACTCTTCTAATAAGGATGCGACACAGAAATTACGTCGAGACTAAGTACTGCAGGCTCCAGGGCGGGTTTTATCCTAGAGAGTAAAACTGCTGCAGCCTCCACATGAAAGCTCTCCTCCGAGTCATGTAGTTTGTATCCGACGCACTACATTCCCATTTACTGAAACCCTCACAATCTACTAATAAGGATGCGACACAGAAATTGCATCGAGATTAAATACTGTAGGCTCCGGGACGGGTTTTATCCTAGAGAGAAAACGGCTGCACCCGCCACATGAAAGCTATCCTGGGAGTCATGTAGTCTGTATCCGACGCACTACTGCCCATTTACTGAAACCCTCACACTCTTCTAATAAGGATGCGACACAGAAATTACGTCGAGACTAAGTACTGCAGGCACCAAGGCGGGATTCACCATAGAGAGTAAACGGCTGCAGCCTCCACATGAAAGCTCTCCTGGGAGTCATGTAGTTAGTATTAAACGCACAACTGCCCATTTACTGAAACCATCACACTCTTCTAATAAGGATGCAAACACAGAAATTACGTCGAGACTAAGTACTGCAGGCTCCAGGGCGGGTTTTATCCTAGAGAGTAAAACGGCTGCAGCCTCCAAATGAAAGCTCTCCTGGGAGTCATGTAGTTTGTATCCAACGCACTACTGCCCATTTACTGAAACCCTCGCAATTTTCTAATAAGGATGCAACACAGAAATTACGTCGAGACTAAGTACTGCAGGCTCCAGGGCGGGTTTTATCCTAGAGAGTAAAACGGCTGCAGCCTCCACATGAAAGCTCTCCTGGGAGTCATGTCGTTTTTATCCGACGCACTACTGCCCATTTACCGAAACCCTCACACTCATCTAATAAGGATGCAACACAGAAATTAGGTCGAGAATAAGTACTACAGGCTCCAGGGCGGGGTATATACTAGAGAGTAAAACGGCTGCAGCCTCCACATGAAAGCTCTCCTGGGATTCATGTAGCTTGTATCCGACGCACTACTGCCTATTTACTGAAACCCTCACACTCTTCTAATAAGGATGCGACTCAGAAATTGCGTCGAGATTAAATACTGTAGCCTCCAGGGCGAGTTTTATCCTAGAGAGTAAAACGGTTGCAGCCTCCATATGAAAGCTCTCCTGGGAGTCATGTAGTTTGTATCCGACGCACTACTGCCTATTTACTGAAACCCTCACACTTTTCTAATAAGGATGCGACACAGAAATTACGTCGAGACTAAGTACTGCAGGCTCCAGGGCGGTTTTTACCCTAGAGAGTAAACGGCTGCAGCCTCCACATGAAAGCTCTCCTGGGAGTCATGTAGTCTTTATCCGACGCACTACTGCCCATTTACTGAAACACTCACAATTTTCTAATAAGAATGCGACACAGAAATTGCATCGAGATTAAATACTGTAGGCTCCGGGGCGGGTTTTATCCTAGAGAGAAAACGGCTGCACCCTCCACATGAAGGCTATCCTGGGAGTCATGTAGTCTGTATCCGACGCACTACTGCCCATTTACTGAAACCCTCACACTCTTCTAATAAGGATGCGACACAGAAATTACGTCGAGACTAAGTACTGCAGGCTCCAGGGCGGGTTTTATCCAAGAGAGTAAAACAGATGCAGCCTCCACATGAAAGCTCTCCTGGGAGTCATGTAGTTTGTATCCGACGCACTACTGCCCATTTACTGAAACCCTCACACTCTTCTAATAAGGATGCGACATAGAAATTACGTCGAGACTAAGTACTGCAGGCTCCAGGGCGGATTTTATCCTAGGGGGTAAAACGGCTGCAGCCTCCACATGAAAGCTCTCCTGGGAGTCATGTAGTTTGTATCCGACGCACTACTGCCCATTTACTGAAACCCTCACACTTTTCTAATAAGGATGCGACACAGAAATTACGTCGAGACAAAGTACTGCAGGCTCCAGGGCGGATTTTATCCTAGGGAGTAAAACGGCTGCAGCCTCCACATGAAAGCTCTCCTGGGAGTCATGTAGTTTGTATCCGACGCACTACTGCCCATTTACTGAAACCCTCACACTCTTCTAATAAGGATGCGACACAGAAATTACGTCGAGGCTAAGTACAGTTTCCGGGCGGGTTTTATACTAGAGAGTAAAACGGCCGCAGCCTCCACATGAAAGCTCTCCTGGGAGTCATGTAGTTTGTATCGGACGCTTTACTGCCCATTTACAGAAACCCTCACACTCTTCTAATAAGGATGCGACACAGAAATTACGTCGAGACTAAGTACTGCAGGCTCCAGGGCGGGTTTTATCCTAGAGAGTAAAACTGCTGCAGCCTCCACATGAAAGCTCTCCTCCGAGTCATGTAGTTTGTATCCGACGCACTACATTCCCATTTACTGAAACCCTCACAATCTACTAATAAGGATGCGACACAGAAATTGCATCGAGATTAAATACTGTAGGCTCCGGGACGGGTTTTATCCTAGAGAGAAAACGGCTGCACCCGCCACATGAAAGCTATCCTGGGAGTCATGTAGTCTGTATCCGACGCACTACTGCCCATTTACTGAAACCCTCACACTCTTCTAATAAGGATGCGACACAGAAATTACGTCGAGACTAAGTACTGCAGGCTCCAGGGCGGTTTTTATCCTAGAGAGTAAAACGGCTGCAGCCCCCACATTAAAGCTCTCCTGGGAGTCCTGTAGTTTGTATCCAACGCACTAATGCCCATTTACTGAAACCCTCACACTCTTCTAATAAGGATGCAACACAGAAATTACGTCGAGACTAAGTACTGCAGGCTCCAGGGCGGTTTTTACCCTAGAGAGTAAACGGCTGCAGCGTCCACATGAAAGCTCTCCTGGGAGTCATGTAGTCTTTATCCGACGCACTACTGCCCATTTACTGAAACACTCACAATTTTCTAATAAGAATGCGACACGGAAATTGCATCGAGATTAAATACTGTAGGTTCCGGGGCGGGTTTTATCCTAGAGAGAAAACGGCTGCACCCTCCACATGAAGGCTATCCTGGGAGTCATGTAGTCTGTATCCGACGCACTACTGCCCATTTACTGAAACCCTCACACTCTTCTAATAAGGATGCGACACAGAAATTACGTCGAGACTAAGTACTGCAGGCCCCAGGGCGGGTTTTATCCAAGAGAGTAAAACAGCTGCAGCCTCCACATGAAAGCTCTCCTGGGAGTCATGTAGTTTGTATCCGACGCACTACTGCCCATTTACTGAAACCCTCACACTCTTCTAATAAAGATGCGACACAGAAATTACGTCGAGACTAAGTACTGCAGGCTCCAGGGCGGGTTTTATCCTAGAGAGTAAAACTGCTGCAGCCTCCACATGAAAGCACTCCTCCGAGTCATGTAGTTTGTATCCGACGCACTACATTCCCATTTACTGAAACCCTCACAATCTACTAATAAGGATGCGACACAGAAATTGCATCGAGATTAAATACTGTAGGCTCCGGGACGGGTTTTATCCTAGAGAGAAAACGGCTGCACCCGCCATATGAAAGCTATCCTGGGAGTCATGTATTCTGTATCCGACGCACTACTGCCCATTTACTGAAACCCTCACACTCTTCTAATTAGGATGCGACACAGAAATTACGTCGAGACTAAGTACTGCAGGCACCAAGGCGGGATTCACCATAGAGAGTAAACGGTTGCAGCCTCCACATGAAAGCTCTCCTGGGAGTCATGTAGTTAGTATTAAACGCACAACTGCCCATTTACTGAAACCATCACACTCTTCTAATAAGGATGCAAACACAGAAATTACGTCGAGACTAAGTACTGCAGGCTCCAGGGCGGGTTTTATCCTAGAGAGTAAAACGGCTGCAGCCTCCACATGAAAGGTCTCCTGGGAGTCATGTAGTTTGTATCCGACGCACTACTGCCCATTTACTGAAACCCTCGCAATTTTCTAATAAGGATGCGATACGGAAATTGCATCGAGATTAAATACTGTAGGCTCCCGTGGCGGGTTTTATCCTAGAGTGAAAACGGCTGCACCCTACACATGAAAGCTATCCTGGGAGTCATGTAGTCTGTATCCGACACACTACTGCCCATTTACTGAAACTCTCACACTCTTCTAATAAGGATGCGACACAGAAATTACGTCGAGACTAAGTACTGCAGGCTCCAGGGCGGTTTTTATCCTAGAGAGTAAAACGGCTGCAGCCCCCACATTAAAGCTCTCCTGGGAGTCCTGTAGTTTGTATCCAACGCACTACTGCCCATTTACTGAAACCCTCACACTCTTCTAATAAGGATGCAACACAGAAATTACGTCGAGACTAAGTACTGCAGGCTCCAGGGCGGGTTTTATCCTAGAGAGTAAAACGGCTGCAGCCTCCACATGAAAGCTCTCCTGGGAGTCATGTCGTTTTTATCCGACGCACTACTGCCCATTTACCGAAACCCTCACACTCATCTAATAAGGATGCGACACAGAAATTAGGTCGAGAATAAGTACTACAGGCTCCAGGGCGGGGTATATACTAGAGAGTAAAACGGCTGCAGCCTCCACATGAAAGTTCTCCTGGGATTCATGTAGCTTGTATCCGACGCACTACTGCCTATTTACTGAAACCCTCACACTCTTCTAATAAGGATGCGACTCAGAAATTGCGTCGAGATTAAATACTGTAGCCTCCAGGGCGAGTTTTATCCTAGAGAGTAAAACGGTTGCAGCCTCCATATGAAAGCTCTCCTGGGAGTCATGTGGTTTGTATCCGACGCACTACTGCCTATTTACTGAAACCTTCACACTTTTCTAATAAGGATGCGACACAGAAATTACGTCGAGACTAAGTACTGCAGGCTCCCGGGCGGTTTTTACCCTAGAGAGTAAACGGCTGCAGCCTCCACATGAAAGCTCTCCTGGGAGTCATGTAGTTTGTATCCGACGCACTACTGCCCATTTACTGAAACACTCACACTATTCTAATAAGGATGGGACACAGAAATTACGTCTGGACTAAGTACTACAGGCTCCAGGGCGGGTTTTATCCTAGAGAGAAAACGGCTGCAGCCTCCACATGAAAGCTATCCTGGGAGTCATGTAGTCTGTATCCGACGCACTACTGCCCATTTACTGAAACCCTCACAATTTTCTAATAAGAATGCGACACGGAAATTGCATCGAGATTAAATACTGTAGGCTCCGGGGCGGGTTTTATCCTAGAGAGAAAACGGCTGCACCCTCCACATGAAGGCTATCCTGGGAGTCATGTAGTCTGTATCCGACGCACTACTGCCCATTTACTCAAACCCTCACACTCTACTAATAAGGATGCGACACAGAAATTACGTCGAGACTAAGTACTGCAGGCTCCAGGGCGGATTTTATCCTAGGGAGTAAAACGGCTGCAGCCTCCACATGAAAGCTCTCCTGGGAGTCATGTAGTTTGTATCCGACGCACTACTGCCCATTTACTGAAACCCTCACACTCTTCTAATAAGGATGCGACACAGAAATTACGTCGAGACTAAGTACTGCAGGCTCCAGGGCGGGTTTTATCCTAGAGAGTAAAACGGCTGCAGCCTCCACATGAAAGCTCTCCTGGGAGTCATGTAGTTTGTATCCGACGCACTACTGCCCATTTACTGAAACCCTCACACTCTTCTAATAAGGATGCGACACAGAAATTACGTCGAGACTAAGTACAGTTTCCGGGCGGGTTTTATACTAGAGAGTAAAACGGCTGCAGCCTCCACATGAAAGCTCTCCTGGGAGTCATGTAGTTTGTATCGGACGCACTACTGCCCATTTACAGAAACCCTCACACTCTTCTAATAAGGATGCGACACAGAAATTACGTCGAGACTAAGTACTGCAGGCTCCAGGGCGGTTTTTACCCTAGAGAGTAAACGGCTGCAGCCTCCACATGAAAGCTCTCCTGGGAGTCATTTAGTTTGTATCCGACGCATAACTGCCCGTTTACTGAAACCCTCACAATCTTATAATAAGGATGCGACACAGAAATTGCATCGAGATTATATACTGTAGGTTCCGGGACGGGTTTTATCCTAGAGAGAAAACGGCTGCAGCCTCCACATAAAGTTATCCTGGGAGTCATGTAGTCTGTATCGGCCGCACTACTGCCCATTTACTGAAACCCTCACACTCTTCTAATAAGGATGCGACACAGAAATTACGTCGAGAATAAGTACTGCAGGCTCCATTGCGGTTTTTACCCTAGAGAGTAAACGGCTGCAGCCTCCACATGAAAGCTCTCCTGGGAGTCATGTAGTTTGTATCCGACGCACTACTGCCCATTTACTGAAACCCTCACACTCTTCTAATAAGGATGGGACACAGAAATTACGTCGGGACTAAGTACTACAGGCTCCAGGGCGGGTTTTATCCTAGAGAGTAAAACGGCTGCAGCCTCCACATGAAAGCTCTCCTGGGAGTCATGTAGTTTGTATCGGACGCACTACTGCCCATTTACTGAAACCCTCACAATTTTCTAATAAGAATGCGACACGGAAATTGCTTCGAGATTAAATACTGTAGGCTCCGGGGCGGGTTTTATCCTAGAGAGAAAACGGCTGCACCCTCCACATGAAGGCTATCCTGGGAGTCATGTAGTCTGTATCCGACGCACTACTGCCCATTTACTGAAACCCTCACACTCTTCTAATGAGGATGCGACACAGAAATTACGTCGAGACTAAGTACTGCAGGCTCCAGGGCGGATTTTATCCTAGGGAGTAAAACGGCTGCAGCCTCCACGTGAAAGCTCTCCTGGGAGTCATGTAGTTTGTATCCGACGCACTACTGCCCATTTACTGAAACCCTCACACTCTTCTAATAAGGATGCGACACAGAAATTACGTCGAGACTAAGTACTGCAGGCTCCAGGGCGGATTTTATCCTAGGGAGTAAAACGGCTGCAGCCTCCACATGAAAGCTCTCCTGGGAGTCATGTAGTTTGTATCCGACGCACTACTGCCCATTTACTGAAACCCTCACACTCTTCTAATAAGGATGCGACACAGAAATTACGTCGAGACTAAGTACAGTTTCCGGGCGGGTTTTATACTAAAGAGTAAAGCGGCTGCAGCCTCCACATGAAAGCTCTCCTGGGAGTCATGTAGTTTGTATCCGACGCACTACTGCCCATTTACAGAAACCCTCACACTCTTCTAATAAGGATGCGACACAGAAATTACGTCGAGACTAAGTACTGCAGGCTCCAGGGCGGTTTTTACCCTAGAGAGTAAACGGCTGCAGCCTCCACATGAAAGCTCTCCTGGGAGTCATTTAGTTTGTATCCGACACATAACTGCCCGTTTACTGAAACCCTCACAATCTTATAATAAGGATGCGACACAGAAATTGCATCGAGATTATATACTGTAGGTTCCGGGACGGGTTTTATCCTAGAGAGAAAACGGCTGCAGCCTCCACATAAAGTAATCCTGGGAGTCATGTAGTCTGTATCGGCCGCACTACTGCCCATTTACTGAAACCCTCACACTCTTCTAATAAGGATGCGACACAGAAATTACGTCGAGAATAAGTACTGCAGGCTCCAGGGCGGTTTTTACCCTAGAGAGTAAACGGCTGCAGCCTCCACATGAAAGCTCTCCTGGGAGTCATGTAGTTTGTATCCGACGCACTACTGCCCATTTACTGAAATCCTCACACTCTTCTAATAAGGATGGGACACAGAAGTTACGTCGGGACTAAGTACTACAGGCTCCAGGGCGGGTTTTATCCTAGAGAGTAAAACGGCTGCAGCCTCCACATGAAAGCTCTCCTGGGAGTCATGTAGTTTGTATCGGACGCACTACTGCCCATTTACTGAAACCCTCACAATTTTCTAATAAGAATGCGACACGGAAATTGCATCGAGATTAAATACTGTAGGCTCCGGGGCGGGTTTTATCCTAGAGAGAAAACGGCTGCACCCTCCACATGAAGGCTATCCTGGGAGTCATGTAGTCTGTATCCGACGCACTACTGCCCATTTACTGAAACCCTCACACTCTTCTAATAACGATGCGACACAGAAATTCCGTCGAGACTAAGTACTGCAGGCTCCAGGGCGGGTTTTATCCTAGAGAGTAAAACGGCTGCAGCCTCCACATGAAAGCTCTCCTGGGAGTCATGTAGCTTGTATCCGACGCACTACTGCCCATTTACAGAAACCCTCATACTCTTCTAATAAGGATGCGACACAGAAATTACGTCGAGACGAAGTACTGCAGTCTCCAGGGCGGGTTTTATCCTAGAGAGTAAAACGGCTGCAGCCTCCACATGAAAGCTCTCCTGGGAGTCATGTAACTTGTATCCGACGCACTACTGCCCATTTACTGAAACCCTCACACTCTTCTAATAAGGATGCGACACAGAAATTACGTCGAGACAAAGTACTGCAGGCTCCAGGGCGGGTTTTATCCTAGAGAGTAAAATGGCTGCAGGCTCCACATGAATGCTCTCCTGGGAGTCATGTAGTTTGTATCACACGCACTACTTTCCCATTTACTGATACCTTCACAATCTTCTAATAAGGATGCGACACAGAAATTGCTTCGAGATTAAATACTGTAGGCTCCTGGGCGGGTTTTATCCTAGAGAGAAAACGGCTGCACCCGCCACATGAAAGCTATCCTGGGAGTCATGTAGTCTGTATCCGACGCACTACTGCCCATTTACTGAAACCCTCACACTCTTCTAATGAGGATGCGACACAGAAATTACTTCGAGACTAAGTACTGCAGGCTCCAGGGCGGATTTTATCCTAGGGAGTAAAACGGCTGCAGCCTCCACATGAAAGCTCTCCTGGGAGTCATGTAGTTTGTATCCGACGCACTACTGCCCATTTACTGAAACCCTCACACTCTTCTAATAAGGATGCGACACAGAAATTACGTCGAGACTAAGTACTGCAGGCTCCAGGGCGGATTTTATCCTAGGGAGTAAAACGGCTGCAGCCTCCACATGAAAGCTCTCCTGGGAGTCATGTAGTTTGTATCCGACGCACTACTGCCCATTTACTGAAACCCTCACACTATTTTAATAAGGATGCGACACAGAAATTACGTCGAGACTAAGTACAGTTTCCGGGCGGGTTTTATACTAGAGAGTAAAACGGTTGCAGCCTCCACATGAAAGCTCTCCTGGGAGTCATGTAGTTTGTATCGGACGCACTACTGCCCATTTACAGAAACCCTCACACTCTTCTAATAAGGATGTGACACAGAAATTACGTCGAGACTAAGTACTGCAGGCTCCAGGGCGGGTTTTATCCTAGAGAGTAAAACTGCTGCAGCCTCCACATGAAAGCTCTCCTCCGAGTCATGTAGCTTGTATCCGACGCACTACATTCCCATTTACTGAAACCCTCACAATCTACTAATAAGGATGCGACACAGAAATTACGTCGAGACTAAGTACTGCAGGCTCCAGGGCGGATTTTATCCTAGGGAGTAAAACGGCTGCACCCTCCACATGAAAGCTCTCCTGGGAGTCATGTAGTTTGTATCCGACGCACTACTGCCCATTTACTGAAACCCTCACACTCTTCTAATAAGGATGCGACACAGAAATTACGTCGAGACTAAGTACGTTTTCCGGGCGGGTTTTATACTAGAGAGTAAAACGGCTGCAGCCTCCACATGAAAGCTCTCCTGGGAGTCATGTAGTTTGTATCCGACGCACTACTGCCCATTTACTGAAACCCTCACACTCTTCTAATAAGGATGCGACACAGAAATTACGTCGAGACTAAGTACGGTTTCCGGGCGGGTTTTATACTAGAGAGTAAAACGGCTGCAGCCTCCACATGAAAGCTCTCCTGGGAGTCATGTAGTTTGTATCCAACGCACTACTGCCCATTTACTGAAACCATCACACTCTTCTAATAAGGATGCAAACACAGAAATTACGTCGAGACTAAGTACTGCAGGCTCCAGGGCGGGTTTTATCCTAGAGAGTAAAACGGCTGCAGCCTCCACATGAAAGCTCTCCTGGGAGTCATGTAGTTTGTATCCGACGCACTACTGCCCATTTACTGAAACCCTCACAATTTTCTAATAAGGATGCGACTCAGAAATTGCGTCGAGATTAAATACTGTAGCCTCCAGGGCGAGTTTTATCCTAGAGAGTAAAACGGTTGCAGCCTCCACATGAAAGCTCTCCTGGGAGTCATGTAGTTTGTATCCGACGCACTACTGCCTATTTACTGAAACCCTCACACTCTTCTAATAAGGATGCGACACAGAAATTACGTCGAGACAAAGTACTGCAGGCTCCAGGGCGGGTTTTACCCTAGAGAGTAAACGGCTGCAGCGTCCACATGAAAGCTCTCCTGGGAGTCATTTAGTTTGTATCCGACGCATAACTGCCCGTTTACTGAAACCCTCACAATCTTATAATAAGGATGCGACACAGAAATTGCATCGAGATTATATACTGTAGGTTCCGGGACGGGTTTTATCCTAGAGAGAAAACGACTGCAGCCTCCACATAAAGTTATCATGGGAGTCATGTAGTCTGTATCGGACGCACTACTGCCCATTTACTGAAACCCTCACACTCTTCTAATAAGGATGCGACACAGAAATTACGTCGAGACTAAGTAATGCAAGCTCCACGGCGGGTTTTATACTAGAGAGTAAAACGGCTGCAGCCTCCACATGAAAGCTCTCCTGGGAGTCATGTAGTTTGTATCGGACGCACTACTGCCCATTTACAGAAACCCTCACACTCTTCTAATAAGGATGCGACACAGAAATTACGTCGAGACTAAGTACTGCAGGCTCCAGGGCGGGTTTTATCCTAGAGAGTAAAACTGCTGCAGCCTCCACATGAAAGCTCTCCTCCGAGTCATGTAGTTTGTATCCGACGCACTACATTCCCATTTACTGAAACCCTCACAATCTACTAATAAGGATGCGACACAGAAATTGCATCGAGATTAAATACTGTAGGCTCCGGGACGGGTTTTATCCTAGAGAGAAAACGGCTGCACCCGCCACATGAAAGCTATCCTGGGAGTCATGTAGTCTGTATCCGAGGCACTACTGCCCATTTACTGAAACCCTCACACTCTTCTAATAAGGATGCGACACAGAAATTACGTCGAGATTAAGTACTGCAGGCACCAGGGTGGGATTCACCATAGGGAGTAAACGGCTGCAGCCTCCACATGAAAGCTCTCCTGGGAGTCATGTAGTTTGTATCCAACGCACTACTGCCCATTTACTGAAACCATCACACTCTTATAATACGGATGCAAACACAGAAATTACGTCGAGACTAAGTACTGCAGGCTCCAGGGCGGGTTTTATCCTAGAGAGTAAAACGGCTGCAGCCTCCTCATGAAAGCTCTCCTGGGAGTCATGTAGTTTGTATCCGACGCACTACTGCCCATTTACTGAAACCCTCACAATTTTCTAATAAGGATGCGATACGGAAAATACATCGAGATTAAATACTGTAGGCTCCCGTGGCGGGTTTTGTCCTAGAGTGAAAACGGCTGCACCCTCCACATGAAAGCTATCCTGGGAGTTATGTAGTCTGTATCCGACACACTACTGCCCATTTACTGAAACCCTCACACTCTTCTAATAAGGATGCGACACAGAAATTACGTCGAGACTAAGTACTGCAGGCTCCAGGGCGGTTTTTATCCTAGAGAGTAAAACGGCTGCAGCCCCCACATTAAAGCTCTCCTGGGAGTCCTGTAGTTTGTATCCAACGCACTACTGCCCATTTACTGTAACCCTCACACTCTTCTAATAAGGATGCAACACAGAAATTACGTCGAGACTAAGTACTGCAGGCTCCAGGGCGGGTTTTATCCTAGAGAGTAAAACGGCTGCAGCCTCCACATGAAAGCTCTCCTGGGAGTCATGTCGTTTTTATCCGACGCACTACTGCCCATTTACCGAAACCTTCACACTCATCTAATAAGGATGCGACACAGAAATTAGGTCGAGACTAAGTACTACAGGCTCCAGGGCGGGGTATATACTAGAGAGTAAAACGGCTGCAGCCTCCACATGAAAGCTCTCCTGGGATTCATGTAGCTTGTATCCGACGCACTACTGCCTATTTACTGTAACCCTCACACTCTTCTAATAAGGATGCGACTCAGAAATTGCGTCGAGATTAAATACTGTAGCCTCCAGGGCGAGTTTTATCCTAGAGAGTAAAACGGTTGCAGCCTCCACATGAAAGCTCTCCTGGGAGTCATGTAGTTTGTATCCGACACACTACTGCCTATTTACTGAAACCCTCACACTCTTCTAATAAGGATGCGACACAGAAATTACGTCGAGACTAAGTACTGCAGTTTCCGGGCGGGTTTTATCCTAGAGAGTAAAACGGCTGCAGCGTCCACATGAAAGCTCTCCTGGGAGTCATTTAGTTTGTATCCGACGCATAACTGCCCGTTTATTGAAACCCTCACAATCTTATAATAAGAATGCGACACAGAAATTGCATCGAGATTATATACTGTAGGTTCCGGGACGGGTTTTATCCTAGAGAGAAAACGGCTGCAGCCTCCACATAAAGTTATCCTGGGAGTCATGTAGTCTGTATCGGACGCACTACTGCCCATTTACTGAAACCCTCACACTCTTCTAATAAGGATGCGACACAGAAATTGCATCGAGGTTAAATACTGTTGGCTCCAGGGCGAGTTTTATACTTGAGAGTAAAACGGCTGCAGCGTCCACATGAAAGCTCTCCTGGGAGTCATGTAGTTTGTATCCGACGCACTACTGCCCATTTACTGAAACCCTCACACTGTTCTAATAAGGATGCGACACAGAAATTACGTCGAGACTAAGTACTGCAGTCTCCAGAGCGGATTTTATCCAAGAGAGTAAAACAGCTGCAGCCTCCACATGAAAGCTCTCCTGGGAGTCATGTAGTTTGTATCCGACGCACTACTGCCCATTTACTGAAACCCTCACACTCTTCTAATAAGGATGCGACACAGAAATTACGTCGAGACTAAGTACTGCAGGCTCCAGGGCGGATTTTATCCTAGAGAGTAAAACGGCTGCAGCCTTCACATGAAAGCTCTCCTGGGAGTCATGTAGTTTGTATCCGACGCACTACTGCCCATTTACTGAAACCCTCACACTCTTCTAATAAGGATGCGACACAGAAATTGCGTCGAGACTAAGTACTGCAGTTTCCGGGCGGGTTTTATACTAGAGAGTAAAACGGCTGCAGCCTCCACATGAAAGCTCTCCTGGGAGTCATGTAGTTTGTATCGGACGCACTACTGCCCATTTACAGAAACCCTAACACTCTTCTAATAAGGATGCGACACAGAATTTACGTCGAGACTAAGTACTGCAGGCTCCAGGGCGGGTTTTATCCTAGAGAGTAAAACTGCTGCAGCCTCCACATGAAAGCTCTCCTGGGAGTCATCTAGTTTGTATCCGACGCACTACATTCCCATTTACTGAAACCCTCACAATCTACTAATAAGGATGCGACACAGAAATTGCATCGAGATTAAATACTGTAGGCTCCGGGACGGGTTTTATCCTAGAGAGAAACGGCTGCACCCGCCACATAAAAGCTATCCTGGGAGTCATGTAGTCTGTATCCGACGCACTACTGCCCATTTACTGAAAACCTCACACTCGTCTAATGAGGATGCGACACAGAAATTGCGTAGAGATTAAGTACTGTAGGTTCCAGGGGGTGTTTTATCCTAGAGAGTAAAACGGTTGCAGCCTCCACATGAAAGCTCTCCTGGGAGTCATGTAGTTTTTATCCGACGCACTACTACCCATTTACTGAAACCCTCACACTCTTCTAATAAGGATGCGACACAGAAATTGCATCGAGATTAAATACTGTTGGCTCCAGGGCGAGTTTTATACTTGAGAGTAAAACGGCTGCAGCCTCCACATGAAAGCTCTCCTGGGAGTCATGTAGTTTGTATCCGACGCACTACTGCCCATTTACTGAAACCCTCACCCACTTCTAATAAGGATGCAAACACAGAAATTACGTCGAGACAAAGTACTGCAGGCTCCAGGGCAGGTTTTATCCTAGAGAGTAAAACGACTGCAGCCTCCACATGAAAGCTCTCCTGGGAGTCATGTAGTTTGTATCCGACGCACTACTGCCCGTTTACTGAAACCCTCACAATTTTCTAATAAGGATCCGATACGGAAATTGCATCGAGATTAAATACTTTAGGCTCCCGTGGCGGGTTTTATCCTAGAGTGAAAACGGCTGCACCCTACACATGAAAGCTATCCTGGGAGTCATGTAGTCTGTATCCGACACACTACTGCCCATTTACTGAAACCCTCACACTCTTCTAATAAGGATGCGACACAGAAATTACGTCGAGACTAAGTACTGCAGGCTCCAGGGCGGTTTTTATCCTAGAGAGTAAAACGGCTGCAGCCCCCACATTAAAGCTCACCTGGGAGTCATGTAGTTTGTATCCAACGCACTACTGCCAATTTACTGAAACCCTCACACTCTTTTAATAAGGAGGCAACACAGAAATTACGTCGAGACTAAGTACTGCAGGCTCCAGGGCGTGTTTTATCCTAGAGAATAAAACGGCTGCAGCCTCCACATGAAAGCTCTCCTGGGAGTCATGTCGTTTTTATCCGACGCACTACTGCCCATTTACCGAAAACCTGACACTCATCTAATAAGGATGCGACACAGAAATTAGGTCGAGACTAAGTACTGCGGGCTCCAGGGCGGGGTTTATACTAGAGAGTAAAACGGCTGCAGCCTCCACATGAAAGCTCTCCGGGGATTCATGTAGCTTGTATCCGACGCACTACTGCCCATTTACTGAAACCCTCACACTCTTCTAATAAGGATGCGACTCAGAAATTGCGTCGAGATTAAATACTGTATCCTCCAGGGCGAATTTTATCCTAGAGAGTAAAACGGTTGCAGCGTCCACATGAAAGCTCTCCTGGGAGTCATGTAGTTTGTATCCGACGCATTACTGCCCATTTACTGAAACATTCACAATCTTCTAATAAGGATGCGACACAGAAATTGCATCGAGATTAAATACTGTAGGCTCCGGGGCGGGTTTTATCCTAGAGAGAAAACGGCTGCACCCTCCACATGAAAGCTCTCCTGGGAGTCATGTAGTTTGTATCCGACGCACTACTGCCCATTTATTGAAACCCTCACACTCTTCTAATAAGGATGCGACACAGAAATTGCATCGAGATTAAATACTGTAGGCTCCGTGGCGGGTTTTATCCTAGAGAGAAAACGGCTGCACCCTCCACATGAAAGCTCACCTGGGAGTCATGTAGTGTGTATCCGACGCACTACTGCCCATTTACTGTAACCCTCACACTCTTCTAATAAGGTTGCGACACCGAAATTACGTCGAGACTACGTACTGCAGGCTCCAGGGCGGGTTTTATACTAGAGAGTAAAACGGCTGCAGCCTCCACATGAAAGCTCTCCTAGGAGTCATGTAGTATGTATCCGACGCACTACTGCCCATTTACTGAAACCCTCACACTCTTCTAATAAGGTTGCGACACAGAAATTACGTCGAGACTAAGTACTGCAGGCTCCAGGGCGGGTTTTATCCTAGAGAGTAAAATGGCTGCAGCCTCCACATGAAAGTTCTCCTGGGAGTCATGTAGTTTTTATCCGACGCACTACTGCCCATTTACTGAAAGCCTCACACTCTTCTAATAAGGTTGCGACACAGAAATTACGTCGAGACTAAGTACTGCAGGCTCCAGGGCGGGTTTTATACTAGAGAGTAAAACGGCTGCAGCCTCCACATGAAAGCTCTCCTAGGAGTCATGTAGTTTGTATCCAACGCACTACTGCCCATTTACTAAAACCCTCAGACTCTTCTAATGAGGATGCGACACAGAAATTACGTCGAGATTAAATACTGAAGGCTCCAGGGCGAGTTTTATACTTGAGAGTAAAACGGCTGCAGCCTCCACATGAAAGCTCTCCTGGGAGTCATGTAGTTTGTATTAGACGCACTACTGCCCATTTACTGAAACCCTCACACTGTTCCAATAAGTTTGCGACACAGAAATTACGTCGAGACTAAGTACTGCAGGCTCCAGGACGGGTTTTATACTAGAGAGTAAAACGGTTGCAGCCTCCACATGAAAGCTCTCCTGGGATTCATGTAGTTTGTATCCGACGCACTACTGCCCATTTACTGAAACCCTCACACTATTCTAATAAGGATGCAAACACAGAAATTACGTCGAGACTAAGTACTGGAGGCTCCAGGGCGGGTTTTATACTAGAGAGTAAAACGGCTGCAGCCTCCACATGAAAGCGCTCCTAGGAGTCATATAGTTTGTATCCGACGCACTACTGTCCATTTACTGAAACCCTCACACTCTTCTAATAAGGATGCGACACAGAAATTACGTCGAGAGTAAGTACTGCAGGCTCCAGGGCGGGTTTTACCCTAGAGAGTAAACGGCTGCAGCCTCCACATGAAAGCTCTCCTGGGAGTCATGTAGTTTGTATCCGACGCACTACTGCCCATTTACTGAAACCCTCACACTCTTCTAATAGGGATGCAAACACAGAAATTACGTCGAGACTAAGTACTGCAGGCTCCCGGGCGGTTTTTATCCTAGAGAGTAAAACGGCTGCAGCCCCCACATGAAAGCTCTCCTGGGCGTCATGTAGTTTGTATCCAACGCACTACTGCCCATTTACTGAAACCCTCACACTCTTCTAATAAGGATGCAACACAGAAATTACGTCGAGACTAAGTACTGCAGGCTCCAGGGCGGGTTTTATCCTAGAGAGTAAAACGGCTGCAGCCTCCACATGAAAGCTCTCCTGGGAGTCATGTAGTTTTTATCCGACGCACTACTGCCCATTTACCGAAACCCTCACACTCATCTAATAAGGATGCGACACAGAAATTAGGTCGAGACTAAGTACTGCAGGCTCCAGGGCGGGGTTTATACTAGAGAGTAAAACGGCTGCAGCCTCCACATGAAAGCTCTCCGGGGATTCATGTAGCTTGTATCCGACGCACTACTGCCCATTTACTGAAACCCTCACACTCTTCTAATAAGGATGCGACTCAGAAATTGCGTCGAGATTAAATAGTGTAGCCTCCAGGGCGAATTTTATCCTAGAGAGTAAAACGGTTGCAGCCTCCACATGAAAGCTCTCCTGGGAGTCATGTAGTTTGTATCCGACGCATTACTGCCCATTTACTGAAACCCTCACAATCTTCTAATAAGGATGCGACACAGAAATTGCATCGAAATTAAATACTGTAGGCTCCGGGGCGGGTTTTATCCTAGAGAGAAAACGGCTGCCCCCTCCACATGAAAGCTCTCCTGGGAGTCATGTAGTCTGTATCCGACGGACTACTGCCCATTTACTCTAACCCTCACACTCTTCTAATAAGGTTGCGACACAGAAATTACGTCGAGACTACGTACTGCAGGCTCCAGGGCGGGTTTTATACTAGAGAGTAAAACGGCTGCAGCCTCCACATGAAAGCTCTCCTAGGAGTCATGTAGTTTGTATCGAACGCACTACTGCCCATTTACAGAAACCCTCAGACTCTTATAATGAGGATGCGACACAGAAATTGCGTAGAGATTAAGTACTGTAGGTTCAGGGGGAGGGGGGGGGTTTATACTATAGTGTAAAACGGTTGCAGCCTCCACATGAATGCTCATCTGGGAGTCATGTAGTTTTTATCCAACGCACTACTACCCATTTACTGAAACCCACACACTCTTCTAATAAGGATGTGACACAGAAATTGCATCGAGATTAAATACAGTTGGCTCCAGGGCGGGTTTTATCCTAGAGAGTAAAACGGCTGCAGTCTCCACATGAAAGCTATCCTGGGAGTCATGTAGTTTGTATCCGACGCACTTCTGCCCATTTACTGAAACCCTCACACACTTCTAATTAGGAGGCAACCCAGAAATTGCGTCGAGATTAAGTACTGTAGGCTCCAGGGCAGGTTTTATCCTAGGGAGTAAAACGGTTGCAGCCTCCACATGAAAGCTCTCCTGGGAGTCATGTAGTTTGTATCCGACGCACTACTGCCCATTTACTGAAACCATCATACTACTCAAATAATGAGATGACACAGAAATTGCGTCGAGATGAAGTACTGAAGGCGCCAGGGCGGGTTTTATCCTAGAGAGTAAAACGGCTGCAGCCTCCACATGAAAGTTCTCCTGGGAGTCATATAGTTTGTATCCGACGCACTACTACCCATTTATTTAAACCCTCAGACTCTTCTAATGAGGATGCGACACAAAAATTGCGTGGAGATTAAATACTGTAGGCTCCAGGGCGGGTTTTATCCTAAAGAGTAAAACGGCTGCAGCCTCCACATGAAAGCTCTCCTGGGAGTCATGTAGTTTGTATCGGACGCACTACTGCCCATTTACTGAAACCCTCACACTCTTCTAATAAGGATGCGACACAGAAATTACGTCGAGACTAAGTGCTGCAGGCTCCAGGGCGGGTTTTATCCTAGAGAGTAAAACGGCTGCAGCCTCCACATGAAAGCTCTCCTGGGAGTCATGTAGTTTGTATCCGACGCACTATTTTCCCATTTACTGAAACCCTCACAAACTACTAATAAGGATGCGACACAGAAATTGCGTCGAGATTAAATACTGTAGGCTCCGGGGCGGGGTTTATCCTAGAGAGAAAACGGCTCAGCCTCCACATGAAAGCTATCCTGGGAGTCATGTAGTGTGTATCCGAAACACTACTGCCCATTTACTGAAACCCTCACACTCTTCTAATAAGGATGCGACACAGAAATTACGTCGAGACTAAGTACTGCAGGCACCAGGGCGGGTTATACCCTAGAGAGTAAACGGCTGCAGCCTCCAATGAAAGCTCTCCTGGGAGTCATGTAGTTTGTATCCGACGCACTACTGCCCATTTAATGAAATCCTCACACTCTTCTAATAAGGATGCGACACAGAAATTGCGTCGAGATTAAATACTGTAGGCTCCAGGGCGGGTTTTATCCTAGAGAGTGAAACGGCTGCAGCCTCCACATGAAAGCTCTCCTGGGAGTCATGTAGTTTTTATCCGACGCACTACTACCCATTTACAGAAACCCTCAGACTCTTATAATGAGGATGCGACACAGAAATTGCGTAGAGATTAAGTACTGTAGGTTCAGGGGGGGGTTTATCCTAGAGTGTAAAACGGTTGCAGCCTCCACATGAAAGCTCACCTGGGAGTCATGTAGTTTTTATCCGACGCACTACTACCCATTTACTGAAACCCTCACACTCTTCTAATAAGGATGCGACACAAAAATTGCATCGAGATTAAATACTGTTGGCTCCAGGGCGGGTTATATCCTAGAGAGTAAAACGGCTGCAGCCTCCACATGAAAGCTATCCTGGGAGTCATGTAGTTTGTATCCGACGCACTTCAGCCCATTTACTGAAACCCTCACACTCTTCTAATTAGGAGGCAACACAGAAATTGCGTCGAGATTAAGTACTGTAGGCTCCAGGGCGGGTTTTATCCTAGGGAGTAAAACGGTTGCAGCCTCCACATGAAAGCTCTCCTGGGAGTCATGCAGTTTGTATCCGACGCACTACTGCCCATTTACTGAAACCATCATACTACTCAAATAATGAGATGACACAGAAATTGCGTCGAGATTAAGTACTGAAGGCGCCAGGGCGGGTTTTATCCTAGAGAGTAAAACGGCTGCAGCCTCCACATGAAAGTTCTCCTGGGAGTCATGTAGTTTGTATCCGACGCACTACTGCCCATTTATGTAACCCTCACACTCTTCTAATGAGGATGCGACACAAAAATTGCGTCGAGATTAAATACTGTAGGCTCCAGGGCGGGTTTTATCCTAAAGAGTAAAACGGCTGCAGCCTCCACATGAAAGCTCTCCTGGGAGTCATGTAGTTTGTATCGGACGCACTACTGCCCATTTACTGAAACCCTCACACTCTTCTAATAAGGATGCGACACAGAAATTACGTCGAGACTAAATACTGCAGGCTCCAGGGCGGGTTTTATCCTAGAGAGTAAAACGGCTGCAGCCTCCACATGAAAGCTCTCCTGGGAGTCATGTAGTCTGTATCCGACACACTTCTGCCCATTTACTGAAACCCTCACACTCTTCTAATAAGGATGCGACACAGAAATTACGTCGAGACTAAGTACTGCAGGCACCAGGGCGCGTTATACCCTAGAGAGTAAACGGCTGCAGCCTCCAATGAAAACTCCCCTGGGAGTCATGTAGTTTGTATCCGACGCACTTCTGCCCATTTAATGAAATTCTCACACTCTTCTAATAAGGATGCGACACAGAAATTGCGTCGAGATTAAATACTGTAGGCTCCAGGGCGGGTTTTATCCTAGAGAGTGAAACGGCTGCAGCCTCCACATGAAAGCTCTCCTGGGAGTCATGTAGTTTGTATCCGACGCACTACTTTCCCATTTACTGAAACCCTCACAATCTTCTAATAAGGATGCGACAAAGAAATTGCATCGAGATTAAATACTGTAGGCTCCGGGGCGGGTTTTATCCTAGAGAGAAAACGGCTGCACCCTCCACATGAAAGCTCTCCTGGGAGTCATGTAGTTTGTATCCGACGCACTACTGCCCATTTATTGAAACCCTCACACTCTTCTACTAAGGATGCGACACTGAAATTGCATCGAGATTAAATACTGTAGGCTCCGTGGCGGGTTTTATCCTGGAGAGAAAACGGCTGCACCCTCCACATGAAAGCTCTCCTGGGAGTCATGTAGTCTGTATCCGACGCACTACTGCCCATTTACTGTAACCCTCACACTCTTCTAATATGGTTGCGACACAGAAATTACGTCGAGACTACGTACTGCAGGCTCCAGTGCTGGTTTTATACTAGAGAGTAAAACGGCTGCAGCCTCCACATGAAAGCTCTCCCAGGAGTCATGTAGTATGTATCCGACGCACTACTGCCCATTTACAGAAACCCTCACACTCTTCTAATAAGGTTGCGACACAGAAATTACGTCGAGACTAAGTACTGCAGGCTCCAGGGCGGGTTTTATCCTAGAGAGTAAAATGGCTGCAGCCTCCACATGAAAGCTCTCCTGGGAGTCATGTAGTTTTTATCCGACGCACTACTGCCCATTTACTGAAAGCCTCACACTCTTCTAATAAGGTTGCGACACAGAAATTACGTCGAGACTAAGTACTGCAGGCTCCAGGGCGGGTTTTATACTAGAGAGTAAAACGGCTGCAGCCTCCACATGAAAGCTCTCCTAGGAGTCATGTAGTTTGTATCCAACGCACTACTGCCCATTTACTAAAACCCTAGGACTCTTCTAATGAGGATGCGACACAGATATTACGTCGAGACTAAGTACTGCAGGCTCCATGGGGGGTTTTATCCTAGAGAGTAAAACGGTTGCAGCCTCCACATGAAAGCTCTCCTGGGAGTCATGTAGTTTTTATCCGACGCACTACTACCCATTTACTGAAACCCTCACACTCTTCTAATAAGGATGCGACACAGAAATTGCATCGAGATTAAATACTGAAGGCTCCAGGGCGAGTTTTATACTTGAGAGTAAAACGGCTGCAGCCTCCACATTAAAGCTCTCCTGGGAGTCATGTAGTTTGTATTAGACGCACTACTGCCCATTTACTGAAACCCTCACACTGTTCTAATAAGGTTGCGACACAGAAATTACGTCGAGACTAAGTACTGCAGGCTCCAGGGCGGGTTTTATACTAGAGAGTAAAACGGCTGCAGCCTCCACATGAAAGCTCTCCTGGGAGTCATGTAGTTTGTATCGGACGCACTACTGCCCATTTACTGAAACCCTCACACTCTTCTAATAAGGATGCGACACAGAAATTACGTCGAGACTAAGTGCTGCAGGCTCCAGGGCGGGTTTTATCCTAGAGAGTAAAACGGCTGCAGCCTCCACATGAAAGCTCTCCTGGGAGTCATGTAGTTTGTATCCGACGCACTATTTTCCCATTTACTGAAACCCTCACAAACTACTAATAAGGATGCGACACAGAAATTGCGTCGAGATTAAATACTGTAGGTTCCGGGGCGGGGTTTATCCTAGAGAGAAAACGGCTGCAGCCTCCACATGAAAGCTATCGTGGGAGTCATGTAGCCTGTATCCGAAGCACTACTGCCCATTTACTGAAACCCTCACACTCTTCTAATAAGGATGCGACACAGAAATTACGTCGAGACTAAGTACTGCAGGCACCAGGGCGGGTTATACCCTAGAGAGTAAACGGCTGCAGCCTCCAATGAAAGCTCTCCTGGGAGTCATGTAGTTTGTATCCGACGCACTACTGCCCATTTAATGAAATCCTCACACTCTTCTAATAAGGATGCGACACAGAAATTGCGTCGAGATTAAATACTGTACGCTCCAGGGCGGGTTTTATCCTAGAGAGTGAAACGGCTGCAGCCTCCACATGAAAGCTCTCCTGGGAGTCATGTAGTTTGTATCCGACGCACTACTTTCCCATTTACTGAAACCCTCACAATCTTCTAATAAGGATGCGACACAGAAATTGCATCGAGATTAAATACTGTAGGCCCCGGGGAGGGTTTTATCCTAGAGAGAAAACGGCTGCACCCTCCACATGAAAGCCATCCTGGGAGTCATGTAGTCTGTGTCCGACGCACTACTGCCCATTTACTGAAACCCTCACACTCTTCTAATAAGGATGCGACACAGAAATTACGTCGAGACTAAGTACTGCAGGCTCCATGGCGGGTTTTATCCTAGAGAGTAAACGGCTGCAGCCTCCACATGAAAGCTCTCCTGGGAGTCATGTAGTCTGTATCCGACGCACTACTGCCCATTTACTCTAACCCTCACACTCTTCTAATAAGGTTGCGACACAGAAATTACGTCGAGACTACGTACTGCAGGCTCCAGGGCGGGTTTTATACTAGAGAGTAAAACGGCTGCAGCCTCCACATGAAAGCTCTCCTAGGAGTCATGTAGTTTGTATCCAACGCACTACTGCCCATTTACAGAGACCCTCAGACTCTTATAATGAGGATGCGACACAGAAATTGCGTAGAGATTAAGTACTGTAGGTTCAGGGGGGGGTTTATCCTAGAGTGTAAAACGGTTGCAGCCTCCACATGAAAGCTCACCTGGGAGTCATGTAGTTTTTATCCGACGCACTACTACCCATTTACTGAAACCCTCACACTCTTCTAATAAGGATGCGACACAAAAATTGCATCGAGATTAAATACTGTTGGCTCCAGGGCGGGTTATATCCTAGAGAGTAAAACGGCTGCAGCCTCCACATGAAAGCTATCCTGGGAGTCATGTAGTTTGTATCCGACGCACTTCAGCCCATTTACTGAAACCCTCACACTCTTCTAATTAGGAGGCAACACAGAAATTGCGTCGAGATTAAGTACTGTAGGCTCCAGGGCGGGTTTTATCCTAGGTAGTAAAACGGTTGCAGCCTCCACATGAAAGCTCTCCTGGGAGTCATGTAGTTTGTATCCGACGCACTACTACCCATTTACTGAAACCATCATACTACTCAAATAATGAGATGACACAGAAATTGCGTCGAGATTAAGTACTGAAGGCGCCAGGGCGGGTTTTATCCTAGAGAGTAAAACGGCTGCAGCCTCCACATGAAAGTTCTCCTGGGAGTCATGTAGTTTGTATCCGACGCACTACTGCCCATTTATGTAACCCTCACACTCTTCTAATGAGGATGCGACACAAAAATTGCGTCGAGATTAAATACTGTAGGCTCCAGGGCGGGTTTTATCCTAAAGAGTAAAACGGCTGCAGCCTCCACATGAAAGCTCTCCTGGGAGTCATGTAGTTTGTATCGGACGCACTACTGCCCATTTACTGAAACCCTCACACTCTTCTAATAAGGATGCGACACAGAAATTTCGGCGAGACTAAATACTGCAGGCTCCAGGGCGGGTTTTATCCTAGAGAGTAAAACGGCTGCAGCCTCCACATGAAAGCTCTCCTGGGAGTCATGTAGTCTGTATCCGACACACTTCTGCCCATTTACTGAAACCCTCACACTCTTCTAATAAGGATGCGACACAGAAATTACGTCGAGACTAAGTACTGCAGGCACCAGGGCGCGTTATACCCTAGACAGTAAACGGCTGCAGCCTCCAATGAAAACTCCCCTGGGAGTCATGTAGTTTGTATCCGACGCACTTCTGCCCATTTAATGAAATCCTCACACTCTTCTAATAAGGATGCGACACAGAAATTGCGTCGAGATTAAATACTGTAGGCTCCAGGGCGGGTTTTATCCTAGAGAGTGAAACGGCTGCAGCCTCCACATGAAAGCTCTCCTGGGAGTCATGTAGTTTGTATCCGACGCACTACTTTCCCATTTACTGAAACCCTCACAATCTTCTAATAAGGATGCGACACAGAAATTGCATCGAGATTAAATACTGTAGGCTCCGGGGCGGGTTTTATCCTAGAGAGAAAACGGCTGCACCCTCCACATGAAAGCTCTCCTGGGAGTCATGTAGTTTGTATCCGACGCACTACTGCCCATTTATTGAAACCCTCACACTCTTCTAATAAGGATGCGACACTGAAATTGCATCGAGATTAAATACTGTAGGCTCCGTGGCGGGTTTTATCCTGGAGAGAAAACGGCTGCACCCTCCACATGAAAGCTCTCCTGGGAGTCATGTAGTCTGTATCCGACGCACTACTGCCCATTTACTGTAACCCTCACACTCTTCTAATATGGTTGCGACACAGAAATTACGTCGAGACTACGTACTGCAGGCTCCAGTGCTGGTTTTATACTAGAGAGTAAAACGGCTGCAGCCTCCACATGAAAGCTCTCCCAGGAGTCATGTAGTATGTATCCGACGCACTACTGCCCATTTACAGAAACCCTCACACTCTTCTAATAAGGTTGCGACACAGAAATTACGTCGAGACTAAGTACTGCAGGCTCCAGGGCGGGTTTTATCCTAGAGAGTAAAATGGCTGCAGCCTCCACATGAAAGCTCTCCTGGGAGTCATGTAGTTTTTATCCGACGCACTACTGCCCATTTACTGAAAGCCTCACACTCTTCTAATAAGGTTGCGACACAGAAATTACGTCGAGACTAAGTACTGCAGGCTCCAGGGCGGGTTTTATACTAGAGAGTAAAACGGCTGCAGCCTCCACATGAAAGCTCTCCTAGGAGTCATGTAGTTTGTATCCAACGCACTACTGCCCATTTACTAAAACCCTAGGACTCTTCTAATGAGGATGCGACACAGATATTACGTCGAGACTAAGTACTGCAGGCTCCATGGGGGGTTTTATCCTAGAGAGTAAAACGGTTGCAGCCTCCACATGAAAGCTCTCCTGGGAGTCATGTAGTTTTTATCCGACGCACTACTACCCATTTACTGAAACCCTCACACTCTTCTAATAAGGATGCGACACAGAAATTGCATCGAGATTAAATACTGAAGGCTCCAGGGCGAGTTTTATACTTGAGAGTAAAACGGCTGCAGCCTCCACATTAAAGCTCTCCTGGGAGTCATGTAGTTTGTATTAGACGCACTACTGCCCATTTACTGAAACCCTCACACTGTTCTAATAAGGTTGCGACACAGAAATTACGTCGAGACTAAGTACTGCAGGCTCCAGGGCGGGTTTTATACTAGAGAGTAAAACGGCTGCAGCCTCCACATGAAAGCTCTCCTGGGAGTCATGTAGTTTGTATCGGACGCACTACTGCCCATTTACTGAAACCCTCACACTCTTCTAATAAGGATGCGACACAGAAATTACGTCGAGACTAAGTGCTGCAGGCTCCAGGGCGGGTTTTATCCTAGAGAGTAAAACGGCTGCAGCCTCCACATGAAAGCTCTCCTGGGAGTCATGTAGTTTGTATCCGACGCACTATTTTCCCATTTACTGAAACCCTCACAAACTACTAATAAGGATGCGACACAGAAATTGCGTCGAGATTAAATACTGTAGGTTCCGGGGCGGGGTTTATCCTAGAGAGAAAACGGCTGCAGCCTCCACATGAAAGCTATCGTGGGAGTCATGTAGCCTGTATCCGAAGCACTACTGCCCATTTACTGAAACCCTCACACTCTTCTAATAAGGATGCGACACAGAAATTACGTCGAGACTAAGTACTGCAGGCACCAGGGCGGGTTATACCCTAGAGAGTAAACGGCTGCAGCCTCCAATGAAAGCTCTCCTGGGAGTCATGTAGTTTGTATCCGACGCACTACTGCCCATTTAATGAAATCCTCACACTCTTCTAATAAGGATGCGACACAGAAATTGCGTCGAGATTAAATACTGTACGCTCCAGGGCGGGTTTTATCCTAGAGAGTGAAACGGCTGCAGCCTCCACATGAAAGCTCTCCTGGGAGTCATGTAGTTTGTATCCGACGCACTACTTTCCCATTTACTGAAACCCTCACAATCTTCTAATAAGGATGCGACACAGAAATTGCATCGAGATTAAATACTGTAGGCCCCGGGGAGGGTTTTATCCTAGAGAGAAAACGGCTGCACCCTCCACATGAAAGCCATCCTGGGAGTCATGTAGTCTGTGTCCGACGCACTACTGCCCATTTACTGAAACCCTCACACTCTTCTAATAAGGATGCGACACAGAAATTACGTCGAGACTAAGTACTGCAGGCTCCATGGCGGGTTTTATCCTAGAGAGTAAACGGCTGCAGCCTCCACATGAAAGCTCTCCTGGGAGTCATGTAGTCTGTATCCGACGCACTACTGCCCATTTACTCTAACCCTCACACTCTTCTAATAAGGTTGCGACACAGAAATTACGTCGAGACTACGTACTGCAGGCTCCAGGGCGGGTTTTATACTAGAGAGTAAAACGGCTGCAGCCTCCACATGAAAGCTCTCCTAGGAGTCATGTAGTTTGTATCCAACGCACTACTGCCCATTTACAGAGACCCTCAGACTCTTATAATGAGGATGCGACACAGAAATTGCGTAGAGATTAAGTACTGTAGGTTCAGGGGGGGGTTTATCCTAGAGTGTAAAACGGTTGCAGCCTCCACATGAAAGCTCACCTGGGAGTCATGTAGTTTTTATCCGACGCACTACTACCCATTTACTGAAACCCTCACACTCTTCTAATAAGGATGCGACACAAAAATTGCATCGAGATTAAATACTGTTGGCTCCAGGGCGGGTTATATCCTAGAGAGTAAAACGGCTGCAGCCTCCACAT